>NC_092819.1:119555421-120155421 GCF_023375885.2 Dermacentor andersoni | reverse complement strand
ACGCAAGAAGGCAGCTGCAAGGACACGAGGATGTGAAAGAGCCAGTGCAGCGCGACTTCACGTAGTGTAGAGGAGCCAATGCCAAAAAATCAAAATACATTGGCATGTTACTTGGACAAGAAAACTAGTATGTGGGTATATTGGGTGTACCATTTGACCAAATGTCAACAAAATCAAGATACAGTATGTTACACGAAGATGAAAATTCTCACGTGCTCCAGGCAGTCATCTTAACATGGTATATTTATGTAATGTCTCTAAATGGAAAGTCAAATCAAGTATGCCCACTGGAGACAAACACATAGCAGCAAGTGTCATTGAAAAGTTAAAAATGTGTTTTAAGAAAGCTGATTAGTTCTGAGAAGTGACTGCTTTTTGTCTTGCCTCTCAACACATATATCCATGTGATAAAAAAATAGTGGTACAATGAAATTGCATATTTGCTTAGCGACATGATACATACTTGCAATGAGCACGGTGCCTGTGTTTACTATAGAAAGCAACAGCCCATGCTTGGTTAGGTTAGGCCCACTACAACATGCAGGCATGGGTGATTGGCACTTTTTTTATTTCTGTATCGTGAGGTTTATTGACGTGCGTATAGGTGCAGTGGCACGCAGTATGGCTAGTACAAAAAAAAGGGGGGGGGGGCAGATATATGTAGCTCACTGTACACGATACAGGGCATAGGAAATCCGTGTTCAGCAACTATGTTAAATGCCATGTACGTAAATTTTACAACGCTACTCGTTCGAAGCGCGCACAGGTGCATATTGAAGAAAAGTTTCCAGGGTAGATAATTTAGTTCGTAATTTACACTAATTTTTGCTCTAACCACGAGACATAATAATTTGAATATACTGCACGGAAAAACCTAGAGCGAATTAAATTGTGTGTCAGCTTCGTGTGTATACATATAGTCTTCCCTATGCATTAGGTTTTTTGCGTAATGCATTAACAGTTCACAGCCTATCTTATGATGTGTACTCTGTTTACATTACAGTTGTTTATTAGTTTACTCGTTTGTTTTGCGACTGATGAAATGCCGGCATATATATATTTTCAACATCTGGCATAACCCTGTATGTTTTGCAGGGACAACCCAGGACGTGCATTTCTCAGCACCCAGTCAACTGCCAAAAGTGACTCAAACACAGGCCACCAGTAAGTGGACATCAGTTGCAATTTCACATTATGCAGTTGGCAGCTGCCTTGTACGGAGGCTTTTTTTTTTAATGAGATGGTGATGTCGTTCTAATGTACATTTTGACCACAAAGGTGCGATCATGTCTCACAGAGGCATATATGGTTGCTATTCTCTGCGAGGGACGTGTTCTCGTGTTCGTGAAGCATTTGTGTTTGGCAGTATTGTCGCCCAATGAGTCGGATATAAACACTAACTCGCCACTGCCGGCAAGTAGTTGCGAGAAACGCATTATGACGCTGTAAAGTTATTTCATTAATTCGAAGGAAAGTTTTGCAGCAGGAAAAAAGGTTGCTATTCCAGGTAAACATGTCTTTTTCTCACAGGTTATTTAGCCAAACTGTGGATGCATGAAATTCGTGACTTATGAATAGATTTTAATTTGTTCTTTAGTAATGCTTCTAAAAGAGACTAGAAATAGCATGTGACTACCTCTGCAGTCAGCAGACCATACATTTACAGTCATAAGTGGCAGTTCCATGCAGTCTCGCACTTTATATAACCTTTCCTTTCAGCACCATTGGAACTGGTGGCTGCGTTTTCAGAAGAAGTGAACTTGACACTGTATATGTATGTGTGAATTCGGTTTTCTTTGTATGTGTCGGCTCACTGACAAACAGTGCAAAAATCTGTTGTACCATGAGCCTGACGACGCCTTCTGCTGCTAGAAATGCGGCACTTCGTATTTTATAGTACTGCATGACATTTAAATCAAAGCTACCACATAAAATGATCAAGAAAACTAACCGCTGTTATAGCTGTTTTCCTCAAAGAACGCTTGTCCTTTATTGGCTGTGTTAATCTGAGCTCTCCACCGATGTTTCAGTAATATTATCCCTTAGTGAGTGAGAGTTGGGGGCAATTAATCGTGTTAGTGTTTAAGTGGTGTCCTAATTATGTGCATTTGTTCCAACAAAGTTGTCTAGATTACTTTATTGTGTAGTGTAAAGCTTATGAAACCATCAGCAACTACTGAGTTGCTAACACGCATATGGATTTGTCACTATACAGGTGGAACTCGGCTGTACCACTGCAGTGCTGCGGAAATTGCCTTCACCAGTGGCTTTGCAACAGCTGTTTCGCAGCATGTCGGTATGTGTTAATTTATAATTATGTTGGGATGGGCTAGTATTATGGACCACTGCTACTCTGTATTGTGACAGATCCATATGATAAGGGATGTAATGGGCACAGCGAAAACCTTTGAATTTTTTACTATGGTACATAAACAGGCTCTCCTTTTCGTCACAGGAGCAGGAGAGAAGGGCATGCAGGCACTCCTGAATGTACATATATTTCAAAACATGAGAGAGACATATACACATACACACACACACACACACACACACACACAATTAAACTAAAGGCAGGGACGCTCCATCTTTCATCTTGAATTGAATTGTGCAGCGCAAAAGTACAACACAGACCACAGAGAAGCACACATGTTAACAGGTTTGATACACACGTTAGTTCAACAGATTTGATACTTCAAGTGTGCTATTTTACACAAGGGGGAAGGGAAAGGGGAGAAAATCTGAAAAAAAAAGTGGAGTGGAAAAAAAGGAATCGTGCCAAAAAGCATGAGAAGCATCGCGCAGCCAGGATCACCAGCAGGACATCTAAAAAGCACTCTGATAAAATTACATACAGGACAACCTTATGTATAGTTTGTTTCAATCAACTCAGATCACATGCAGGCATTACTGCAATCAAGTTGTTTCCTTATGTCATATGAGGGAATGATGTGGGCCCAAAAAACTGTTTAGAGCTGAAGGATTATGTTCCATTCTAGCCTCATTGCCTGCTTTTTTATCATATTGTTATCAGCTGCTTATGTTAGGGACACAAAGTAAGAGTACGAACTGTTTCCCGATTGGCCATTCCACACAACATGTCTTTGTGACTATATGTACATGCAGATGATCCATAGCTGAAAAATATTCAGTACAGTAGAATCTCATTACAAGATGCACTTGGTTGTAAGAGACATCTGAAAATGGTTTGGTTGGTTTTCCGATGTTCGCCACGTTAACAATACGGTATACAAGAGACACCTTTGTTACTAAGGATGACTTTTTAAGTATTCACTACTTTGAAGGGACACAACCCACACACATTCACTTTGTGCACCTTGTGTGCTCCGAAGGGCGTAAAGATCACGCAATCCTTACACAAGTCAATCGCGCATGTCTCTTTTAGCATGAACCAGAAAAGGAGGGCAACGAGGACAGTGCAGGGCAGAAAGTGTCGGCAGTTGAAGCTGACGAGCGTCTAAGAGCACCTCAAAGGTACTGCGAGCAACAAGGCTTGCAAAGTGAAGTGTTTAAATTCCAGAAGTTGGGAAGGAAGCTAACACAATCTACAGTCACTAAAAAGCTGTGAATGTCTTCTTTAAAGGGCCCCTAAACCACCGAGGTTGAAATTTAGTTGCGGTGTTGCAGTTCTACACAATAAGGCAATGAACAGGTAGCCACAAGAATTTTTCGAAACGGTGCAGTAATAGTGGAGCTACGTGTGTTTGATTATCGAAAAGTAGTCCCCACTCATTTTACTCTTTCATCTGGTACACGCCATATGGACAGTATCGTCTTTTCCTTGCCTAGTACACCTCCAAATGTTACGGGACAGGCCAACACCAACGAGCTCTGTTGCTGCCGCGCTGGCCCATCGTCCTGCGAGGGGTGGCGCTAATACAACGGAACTGTATGGTGACTCGCGTTGAAGAGCCTCATAGGGAGACCCTTCTGTTGGCGTTTCTCTTCTTTGCCCCCATTGGCTGCCCACAATGGCATCGCGCGCAACGCGACGAGGAAGAAGGAGTGTGTGTATTTGCTTGCAGGCCTTGGCGGCAGTCGTACACTTTCGTTCGACCAATCGACAGCACCGGAAACTGGTGACATCATCAGAGACAGCCTGGTGACGTCAGGACAAACTGGGGGGTGCAGGATAGGTCCAGAGAGGCGCACGGGGTCATTTTCTTCATATTGTGGTGCTCCGGCAGTGCTACGCACTCTGGCATTTGGCTTCGTCGATCGTGACGGCATTCTGATTTCGATACGCGTGTTTACTTGAAATGTTCAAAAAATGTCGAGAAATGGTTTAGGGGCCCTTTAAGCCACCCTGAGCATTTATTCCTTCAGATATATCAAAACATACTTTAGTGATGATGCATAATAAAGTGATCTAGTCTGGCTCCTCAGTGTCTCAAAATTTTTGGTTTCGAGAGACATGTTTCCCGTGCCTCTTGAATATCTTCTGATGAGGCTTTACTGTAATATACACAAACAATTGCGTAACTCCTCCTGCAAGTATTATTCATTAAGCCCGGTCACTTATGTGCAAAGTTTGTGGTTAAGTCTTGATGTCCGTACTTTTTAGAGCTATGTTTATTCATTCATGCTGTTCTTATTGGTTCTTCGATGCAGGAGACAATGCCTACGAAATTATTGGCCCTGATCATGAGAGCCCTCAAGGGGCAAACAACATCTCTGTTGCAGAAGTGAGCCCGGTACCACTTGGAAGTTACCATGACAGATGACACGGCAGCAATAGATACAGAGACTGCCACATCTACTGCAGCTGCAACAGTGTACGAGGCAAGCAGCAGCGCGTCAGCAGCAGTGTCAGAAGGAACCACACCAGGCCTGGTAGAGCAACATGTGTGCTATCACCACGACTGTGAGCCAGTGTTATTGTGCAGCAAGTGCAAGACTAAGTTAAGTGTTATAACACAGTACAAGCATCACTTTAACATATGAAAACATATTACAGTTGTTGCCTCCCCAGCCAGCCCACATAGCCACAACAATGTTGAACACATGGTGGGACACACATCTTCTCCATTAGAAGATAGTAGAGACTGTCAGTGTTGTTGTTAGATTAACTGGTCTTTGTAGGCAACTAGGACAACACAGGTGTCATAAGATTGTTGTTGATGTTGTTGTTGAAGAGGTAAAAAAGAAGTTTGATGCAGCTGAAGTGCCAACTGTTATTGAGCAAATCAAAAGCAACCACCTGAGAAAGCAACACTATCGAAATTTGGGTATCTATGTGCCGCCAACTCTGGTAAGAATGGCATAGGACAGAAGTGTGATGAAAATCACACAGACACTGCTGTTGCATCACTGGCCACAGTGAGCAGCGACTTGTAGGGCAAGAGAGTCAACTGAAACTAACATTATGATATAGTGTCATGCTCCCATGTGACCACTTTTCAAGTTATTTTCCAAGATACACCTCAACCTCCAGAAACGAGACTGCAAGTTGTCTGTAAAAAAGCTTTCACAAAAAATTATTCATAACACTATTAACATAGCAGTATCTTTTTTTTGTGTCGGTTCGAGGTTCCCGGCTGTCCATTAATGCAAAAATTGAGGAAAAAAAGAACATGTGTCGTACTTACACCTTTTTAACAAGTACGAGGGGGACAGAACTTTTCTAGTCATGCATCTTCATCATACTATCAAGTTTTTAAATGCCTTTTATAATTATTATTACCAGTTATATCTGAGTGCATTGTATGCATGTAGCAGGTGTAAAATCAGGTCAGTTGGATCAGATGCCTTATCTGCAAGCGAGCCCTATATTCAAGAAATTTGAAATAAAATAGTTACGTTAGAGACGCAGTCTTTCAGCACTTTATTGCCTGTGGTTTAAGCATTGCTCAATACTTTTGTGGGTGGAAATTTCAACCGGCACAGCACTGCGCTTTGCCACAGTCACATTTGTCTTCAAAGCGGTGTTTACCATTTGTGTTGATCTGTTTGTGTATGCATAGAGCAAGTTTTTAATTTATATTTTTCTGCATTCTTGTGCTTGCACTAAGCTTGTATAAGGCAGTTACAAAATGTGCGGCACTATAACGAATTGTTCTGTTGAGCTTACACTTGCAAATAATCGTGTTCAGATGGCCGCACTTCTATGCGGGTGCACCGCTAGCTTTGTGTATGTTCTCATGTTTGTATAAAGCTTATATAAGCTAGTTAGAAAATGTATGTCACTAAGCATTGTGATATTCTTTAAAGAACTGCTTGGTTGGTTTTACACTTGTGAATTAGTATTGAGGCGGTGGTATTCCCATGTATGCCCACTGCTAGCTTTCTGTGTCCTTACGTGTTTGTATTAAGTTTCTACAAGGGAGTTACAGCATGTACGTCACTAAGCGCTGTGATATTTTTTAAAGAACTGCTTTGTTGGTTTTACACCTGTGAGTAATAGTACTCGTGTGGCACTAGTCATGTGTAGGTACACAGGGACCATTTGTATACATTATGCTCATGTAAAGCAGTTACAAAGTGTATGTCACTAATTACTGTGATATTTGTTGAATTGCTGTGATGGTTTTACACATGTGAATAATAGTGGTCAGGACACAGTACTTGCGGTGTATAGTTGAATTTATACACTGCCAAGACATGGGCTGTATACGTACCAAAAGAAATGTATGTCATTATATTGTTGTGATTATTACTGTTTGGATTTTATTAAACTGTAATAAAATTGTTTCTTGTATCTATTGAGGTATGGCAATTTGTCATGCAACCAAACTGAGGACCTGCACTTGTGCATACAAATAAACAGCTAATTTAAGAGTATACTGCTCATATTCTGCTAAACCAGTTTAACAAATCTTCTACTACAATGCTGGAAAAATGACAGAGCTGACTCGGATGCACAGAAAAATTTCTGCACTGGCTGAAGGACTGCCCCACACTGGAGTTCGTAATGTTGCGTTTATTGGAGTAGAACAGAAAGTGCACTTCTATTAAAAATGCGACAGTCAGTGCAGAAACATAAGGCAGACGAGCGGATGTGGCACATTTTTTTCAGGGCCCTCCATGCCTACTACTGCATTTCTAGTCTTCCTGAGCTCTGCGTATAAGCCCCTGTTCAGCCAAGGTTTTTACTCCATGACAGTTGTTCTACTGGGTTCGTAGCAATATTGAAGAAAAAAATTCAATGGTTTTCAAGGACTTTCGAGGCCCCGACACAGTAACTTCAAGGACCTCGTGCGATGTGTGTAGTAGTTTGGAAAGGCAATAACTTGTTGAACAACATCGTTAACTTTAATGCAAACAAAAGAAAAAACAAATCGCATTTCACGGATTTCAAACATTTGAAAGACTGCTAATTTGCCTTTCACCGCCCATCACTAAACGCACACAAGGAAGCATTTCAAGAAAGCGCTCAAAGTTTTTCTGCAATAGCACAATTAACTACTTGGACCTGCAACATTTGCAGTTTTTGAATACTGTTTGGTTTGACAGTGTAGGTGATGTGATCTGTTGCCTCAGCTTTTCGCCATCAAATAAGCAATAGTCATTTCTAATTTCTTTTTATTGTGTCTGTAGCTCTCGATTTACTCTTCACGGCATCTCTTCGAATGCCTCAACTGTTGAGCTTTCTGCTTCTGGTCCTCCAAGTACATTTGTCGCCGGTTCCATGTGCATAAAACTGGTATCTGCAGCTCCTTTGTAATTTTCAACTTTAAGGATGTCACTTTCCTTCTATTACCTCCAGAGCCAATTTTCTGTGAGATACGAGAGGGTGTCACAGAAGGGCAAAAAGCGCTTGGCAATTTCTGCTAAGTCTAGCGAAGTGTACAAGTTTAAGGGCTTTCCAGTACTTCTAAAAATTCAAGGGTTTTCAATGCCTTGAAAATGGCATTTTAGAAATAAAGGATTTTGAAGGATTGCTACAAACCCTGGATTCTAGCACCTAAATAATTTTACAAGCTTATTTTGGCATGGAGTTAGGAAATTCATGCTTTCTAGCTAACGCTGCACTATCTCTGTACAGTGAAGCCACGAGAGCGCAACTATTTTGGAGTAAAGAAAAATACTGAAAGCTTTTAATACCACTCTTCTTTTTTTCTATGGAGCTTCGTATTGCCTAGTTAAGTTTACGAATGTGCCTGGTTTTGGCGGGCGTTTTTTCGACATTTTCTGGAAGAAGCAGATGTCTAGCCCCCGTATTCAGAAATGTATCTTAATACAAAGCTCATGCTTGACTTGATATAAACGACGCCTGGTGCGAACGTCCCCCAAGACGCTCACTGCCTTTCTTTTGGTGCGTTCACGACTTGCGTCGTTTAGATCCAGTCAAGCATGGGCTTCAAGTTATGATGCATTTCTGCATATGGGGGTAAGCGTGCACAATTCCGGGCAACGCACTGTGCCATTGACACTGAGAGAAAACGGGGAAAACAGAGTTAACCACTTATGCTCCTAAACTTTCGCGTACCTGTGGTGTGCGTGTATCGTGGAAGAAGAAACAGCGCAAACACAAGGACGAAAGAAAGCATCAACCACACCAGCGCTTCGTGGTGTGGCATGTTATTGCGTCGTCCTTGTGTTGCGCTGTTTCTTCTAAAATGCTCAACCAATTAGCCGGCAAGTCCATCCTGTGCATATATAAATTGAACACACGCATGAGTGTAGATGGTCTTCGAAGCTTTTAGAACGAGCACTGCCACAGGATACGAGCAGTGCACGCGTAACAAGTGGACACATTAGTCATTTAAACATGCGTGCCAATGCATTTGACGCGGCTATCGGCATAAGCAGTCTCCAAATGCTGGAATGCATGCGCTTCAAAACGCTAACGATCCGCTGCTAATGCAGGACAACAGCTCACAGCGGACTGAACCAAACTCTAAACTAATGCACTTGAAAAGAACGTCTACACGGCAGCGTGAGGCACGTCGAAATGCCTGGTACTGGCGTCGCAGTTGCTCACCAGTATACGCGCGAATTAAATTCACATACGTGGATGGTTGGCGCAATACTTTGTATCCGCGTATTTTGGAGAACATGGACTGGAGAAGCACTCGATCATGAGCTGAACGGCACATTTGTTATTTTCCTGCGGTGACGACAAGCCGTGAATAGTTCTCACGTTGTCGTCTACGTTGTCTTCCTTCGTTAGTCGTAGCAAGGAATGGAAATGATGCAAACGCACACGTATTCCAGTACACAACAGCACAGCACACTGCAGAGAAACCCCACCCACCACAGCCGATTCATCAAATACGTTTGGTATATATATAAGCTCTAAAAGAACACGACTGGGCGTGGCGGCGCTGTGGTGTAATGGTTATGATGTGTGTTTTGAATTGTACAAATGCGAGTGTACGCGGGTTCGAATTCACATGATGTATAGAGCATTGTGATTCTTGATAAGTATGTGATTCCCTTGACAATTGTATTCTAATTAGATTGTGTGACTCCTGATTGTGAAATTTGCGAAGATATTTGCAGATTAAGTGTTAAATCGCTTTTTTTTCTCCTTAGTGGCGTTCGTGACGCATACGCATCGGCCGCTTCAGAGCAGTCGCGCCTCACGGTAGGCAGCAAATAGCCAGGAAAGAATGACTTTAAAATCCTGCATAACTTTGCTCACGCCTATTCTGAAGGCCGCTTGGAATCGGGCCAGTGTCTCTGAGGAGCCGCCTAGGGAACAGTATATCAGCGGCCCTAATTTGATCTGATTTCCTGCCTGCATGCGTGATCAGGACTTGGCTAAGAGGGTATTGGGAAGAGTACTAGCACTCTGTTCTGAAGGAGTACAAGCACTCTGTTTGGGGGAGTAGAAGTACTCGGTCTGGCGGTGTACTATTAACCCTGCGGGGAGAGTATTAGCACTCTGCGGAAGAGTACTAGCACTCCCTGTGGGAAGAGTATTATCACTCTGCGGAAGAGTACTAGCAATCCCTTGCGGTGGAGTAACAAAACTCTGTCAGGAGGAGTTGACCTACTCTCTCTCAAAGAGGGTCGATCTACTCTCGAAAAGAGAGTGAAATATGGGACAAGCAGCTACTCCCTCAAAGAGAGTGCCCGGCACTCCCTTAGTTTTTAGAGTGTGCGATCTCCAGATTAGCAAGGCAGTGGCACCACACTTCGCTCTGTTTGCAACATGCCACACGAGACTGATTGTCCACACCAGCGAAATGACAACACGTGTAGAGCTGCACTCAAATTTCATATTAGAGAGTATCGTAATCGTCTGTGAATTTTTTTCTGTCAGTTGCATGTGCTCTGAAGTAATAAACATTGCAGAAGCATCGCTGGTCGCCTATGCTCTTATGCATCTCAATATAGGTATTGTATCAAAGCAGATTCCTTGCTTTGTACACGTTTGTTTCCAGAGCTGTCTCTGCATATTTTACACTTTATGAAGAGGGGAGGCTAGGGAACAGCTTAGAAGTTGTATCACTGCAGACACCGAGCAGACGGCACAGCGCGATGAACACATCTTGAGGGGCATTCAGCCTTCCCATTAGCTAAGGAGTCCAGCAGCTTCTCCAGTGCTGCAAGGAACTACTGAGATGGAGTAAAGCTCACAGAACACATTGTATTGCAATTATTTATTTTGTGCTATGTGTCATCTGCTGTAATGTAAGCTATGCAAATGCTCCTTATGCAATTTTTTGCACGTGTGACGACACAGCAAAGCAGCTTCTCTGTCACTGCCCAACTGTCGCATATCTGTACAGGTGTGATAATTTTTCCCTTTCTGTCACGCGGGTCATATTGCAATCGCATCACCCTCGCCCACTATGTGCATATAATCGCTGGCCGCCAAGCTGTGGTGTGCTTTTTGTCCTTATATTTCTTGGCTGTCATTCTGTCACATTAAGTTGCTGCCATGCAATAAAACATGTTTCAGGTTTAGTCTGCCCCATCGTTCACGGAAGCCCAGGAACACGACACCAACCTTTCGCGCTAACAATGGGTTCTGTGAGCTTTACTCCATCTCAGTAGTTCCTTGCAGCACTGGAGAAGCTGCTGGGCTCCTTAGCTAATAGGAAGGCTGAATGCCCCTCAAGATGTGTTCATCGCGCTGCGCCGTCAGCTTGGTGTCTGCTTTCCATCCTGTCAGTACATGCTGCATGGTTGGAGGATTGACGCAAAAAATGTTTCGATGCCATAACCATAAGCATTGTTTACGTCATGCGACAGCGGAGCTTTGCTTCACCTTTACACTTTCCCCCCATTTACCTTGCAGCCACCTTAATAAGCAGCAAAGATGAACGCCCTCATAAATGTTCACTTGTGGCACAGCGTCTGCTCGGCGTCTACTTGCTGGAATGAAAGCAGTTTAGGAAACAATCTAAAGCTCCATTTTACTGACTGCAGTATTTATCGTGAGTGCGAAGAGGGTGTTGCGACAGAAAGCCTGTGTGCAAATACAAGGAAATGTACTAGGATGCTGATCAAAAGTTTTATAGGTGCATTGTGTAAAACCACAATTACATACAGGAATGACATGACACTCGTCATAACTTAAAGCAACGGTTCATGGGACACACATATATGGGCACATAAACATGATGCTCAATGCAACTTTAACTTGAAATGATAGTCACTTTTCAGATAGAAGTGACATGATGACATAGTGGTAATCAATGCTTGTTATTTCTTTATTCCCAGAATGATCAATTGTATAATACTTGTACCCAGATACAATAACGCATCTCCGAATCACAGATGTCACATCCCATCTGCCCTATGCAACTTTGCCACATGAAATGGGAAACTCATTGACATAATCAGTTACGGATTATGCCAGTGTTATGCTGTTTCTAGCAGTTTTGTCTTTCGCGAGTATTTGTATAATGTGAAAAATAGTACCCTGATGTTCTTAATGTTATGTATACTATATGACAATTCTATTCTTTTTCCGTGATCAGAGGAGGCTTTTGTGTCAATATATAAATTAGAAGTTTTTTAACAACGAATATGTGACAAGCCTGCCAAAGGCTAACAGGTTAGCACGGTGACGAAAGTATCTTTTAGCCATATTGGCACAAAAGTTTCCCATAGGTTTCTTTTTCATAAAAGCCAACCACACATCTCTTGATCTAGCAGATTTATCTTTTATGCGACAAGTCTGTGTTGTTTTCCTTGCAAAGAGTCCGTTTACATGTGTCCGCAAAACATTGGTCCTTCATTAAGTTTATTTTTTCTACAACTTTCATGTTTTTTGGTAAGAATTTATTGTGCATTTTTGGAAGCTCTTCATACAGCAGCCATTATTTCTTGGAAAGCTTTTTTTTGCAACGAGGCTCTAAAGCTGTTGATAGACTATTCAAGAAGTTTTTTTAATATAACAATTAGTAGCCTTGCATTTAACACTTATCCTTTGTCCCCAATAGTTAGCTATCTTTTGCATTAGTTTGGTTAAGAGGTAGTGCCTAAATCTATGGAAATATATATTGCTACTACAAGTACTAACGTCGTCGCGTCACTATTCAATATTTGATGCTTACTATTTTTGTTCAATTTGTGTTTGAAAAAAAATTATCATCCTCCCACCCTACTTCTTATACAATGCACAAAGATGCGCCCAAGCCATATTTGTGCTTTCTGAAGTCTTATTTTACTGCATATAATAGTGGCAAAAAGCAGCTTTTCAGAGAGAACATGATTTTGTTGTTTTGTGTATTCTGTTCTTCTGCCATAACTGTAGTGAATCGATAACTATATCGCACGCAAGTACACAGCCTCTCAATGAAACAGACATTTATTTGATACACATTAATTCGCACCCTGTTCATCTAGATTTCAAAATTATGCTGATTGTGGCCAGCCTCTAGTATGTAAAGAAGCATGTCTACGATGTGGTTTGAGGGTACATGCGCAGTGCTGCTGTGAAGCTAGTTGTAGTTCTCGCAGCAATGCACCAAGTAAGGTTGTTGCTTAATAGCTATAAAGAAAGACATCAGCAGCTGGGCTGTAAAGGCGACAAAAATGATTTCTGCAATTCACCAAACATACAAACAGAATATAATATGACTACATGCCATGTGCTAGTTAGTGTTTCAAGTGATTAAAAGAATGATATAAGGGCTGTTGGGTTAATCAGGCTTATTTGTCGTGTTAAAACATAGGCTGTGAAGTTAACTTGAACATGTCTAAGTTGTCAACATGTCTAAGTATTTACAAAATTGGGGAGGTGGCAGTGAGACTCCCTGGGGAAGCAATACGTCAGTTGTCCTAATGGTATGGCTTGACTATATAATTTCATCATTGCTTGTTTAGAAATATGACGGTGGATTAGAACCTATGAAATGCCACAACAGCAAGGTTGAACATCCATCCTTACTTCTCAGAGGATTAAAAAATGATAAACAGTTATGCTTCAGAGAATATTTTGGTAACAACTATATGCCATGTTCATTTCAGTGGAATAGAAAGAGGTGATTGAGCACAGCCATGCTATGGTAACATGCGTGAAGGAATACAGGAGAGCCTGGGGGCTAATATACAATAATAGAGTGAACAAGTAGCTGTGACTTGCAAGATTATTTTACTCCACAGTGGATGCTGCAGTAAGGTTTGTGCAACTGTAAGCAAAATGGGAATCAGTTAAAGATTACTTGTAATCTATGGATTTGTATGACAGATGAGAATGCGCACCCAATTTGCCACTACGCATGTTTTCTATTTTATGTTCAGCACAGAGTGCGAGTCGCTGTGGCTTCTTAACTACAAATTTCTGCATTCCGTTTCGCAGTGGTTATGGGGCTATGTGCATTTATTTGACTACTTAAGTGATTGGATAATAGAACATGTTCGCATTGCAGATTGTATTATGAATTCGTCACAAAGCTCCACCCAAGAAACTGTCTGTTGGCTATGGAAAAAAATGGCAATAAATATTCCCTTACTTTTTTGTGCAGACATTCTGTGCTTTCATTAGAGGTAGGTGCAAGTTGCACTGACACAATGAACATGTATTGATTGCTTACAAGCTACTGCCTGTTGGAATTGGTGTTACAGCAGGCATTGCAAATGTCCTCCCCTACTTGTGTCTTGTGCACCATATGAGCCAGCATTTCATTTCTTTGTCATGTACCTGTTTAAGCTGTTACCGATCAAGAAAGGCAAACATAAAACGACTTACTATATCAACCATTTCACATGCAAGATCACTGCACTCATTGCAAAGCTTATTAGAGAGTTTTAGATCAGGGCAATACTACAAGTACTACAGGGCCTCAACGCTTGCGCCCCCTTTATCTAGATCTCTATAGTTGCTTGATAATCTTGGTTTGCTTTGAGATGAAGTACAGTTACTGTGCACCTGTTTCTTAGCCTATGTACTTCTCTATTTAATGTGGCTGTGCATTAGCTAGCTAGGTTGTCACTTCATGAATGAGACATTTGGGCCATGCCCAACGCAATCAAATAACATTACTTTGCTATAGCTTACTGACTGTGCAAGCTTCTTTGTTAATTAGAGAAAAAAATAAAAAGAAAATGCATGCATAAATGATGTTCACAGCAGCAAACGGTCTCAAGGCAATCATCCTTGATTGTCACCATTGCTGAGAGAGCAAGCATGACTGTATTCACTTTGACCACAGGCTGTATATTGTTTATATGCTGGTAGAGGTATGGATAAATAGGGAAGGGGCAGCAGATTGGCCACTCAGGCCTTTATATATGGGCATTGCTGCCTTGTGTGCCCCCGTAGACCTCTGTCATCTCTTAAGGCATGAATGACATAACGCTACTTCGATTTGCAGGGACATATTTAGCACTAACAAGAAATGGAAACATTGCGTGAATTCATGTCTATATGGGGTGTCTTTTCAGCAATATGAATTAATATTTGTTTTCATGCAAACATTCTTCTCTTGAAAACATATCTGAGAAGCATCTCTGCCTGAAGAAGTAACTATGATATGTACATATCACTTTTATGTATGTCATAATTGTAATCAATTGCTTAAGACTTACTGGCTGGCTAGTTGGTTAGTCATGACTTAATATGGCAGTGCACTTTGAAACAATGACGTAACATAGAGTGAACAAATACTAGCTCTGTGTGTGTTGCACAGCGCTCCTGTACGTTCATTTGGTGTTTCATCGTTCTTCCGAAGTACGATGCCATATTACATCATGTAATGAATTGTAGGCTCACTATTGACAGCTACTAAAATGACCTCAGCAGCAAAGTGCAACTGAATAAACAAGCCATTGTTGAAGATTCACACGCGTGCTCGGTGATGAAGTGACTTGTCAATCAACACAGCTGTATTCCGTGATAATAGAACCATCTGTATAGGAGTATGTTAATAGATAACGCTACGGCGCTTCAGCGTGCTACGCTGTTGCTGCGACAGATCCCTTGCTCATTGGCTTAGATACACCTGTGTGTTCATGTATGCGCGTTCTTGCAAGCTGTTACG
Source organism: Dermacentor andersoni (assembly GCF_023375885.2). Taxonomy (NCBI): domain Eukaryota; kingdom Metazoa; phylum Arthropoda; class Arachnida; order Ixodida; family Ixodidae; genus Dermacentor; species Dermacentor andersoni. Next base: position 120,140,020 of record NC_092819.1, on the reverse strand, counting down.
TACAGGCTCTGGCCTCATTCGTAAAAGGAATGTGCATTGGTTTGTGGCAGAAAACAGACTACGTTTATTGTCCACAAAAGACGCAGGTGAGAGCTGCATGTGTTCGAGGGGGCAAACTCTCGGTCCTTGTCCGGTAACCGAGACGCTGAGGGCGACGACGAAGAATTCTCAGAACTTGACTCGGGATAGGGTCGCTTCCCGTTACTTCTGCGCTGGTGCTTTGTCCAGCCGAGGAGCGGTGGTGCGTCGCTTGTCCACAAAATAAGCTTTCGCTAGCACAGCTACAAAAAGTGCGCCATCGCGCCATACACAACCGAGCACATAGTGACGCATGTTGCCGCAACATTATGCAGTAGCAATAAACAAATAAAGGAAAGCGGCACAGGTAAGACGACTGCACAGTGTTCCAAAGGTGGGTCACCACGTCAACGCCACACATGCAGCTCAGAAGGTGACAGTGCAAGAGTCGCGTTTTCACCATGACGCGGAAGCTTCAACCTACATCGACAAAGATATGCCAGTGTCGTCTGCTGTTAGCGATAGTTGCCGACTTAGAACAGTGTTGCTCTGCGCACTGCCGAATGTTTGCTGGCTTTCAACATACGTCGCGTACCCAAACCGAAGTGCGGATGCCGTCGAGCTAACTAATAAATAAATAAGTAATAATAGAACAAACGTAATAACAAAATCCTGGCATGGCGCAATATATTGCTGGTCGCCAGCACATGAGGCTGCCAAGTCGCTGATGCATGTTGCCAGTTGCTGGTTACCTATTTGGACAACCAGAGGGCGCATGCGAACCGCACCGCATCCTGCGGTTTCAGCGTAAATGCAATTTTGTGACCGATCGCGACAACCGCCCGTTTTTCACGAACCGCATGCATGCGGTGCGGCGCGCGGCGATGGGCGGTTTGAGCGTAAATCAGCCCCAAGCCCTCCCGCAGAGAGGTGGCTCGTCTACTGGTCGAACGTTTCCCTCACCTAGGGATTGAGGGAGGACCGAGTGTTTATAAACCGCTGTTGTGCGGCTGCTCAGTGTACTTTCGACCGCAGTGATGCTAGACTGATGAACTGCAACGTCCTTATGTAAATACTGTAAATAAACCCATATTCCTCGTTAGTCTTTCCCTTCAACAACGTCCTCAACGTGGATAAGTTGGACGGCGGCATGGGCCAGCTACCATCTAATTCACGCTCGACTCCAATCTTGACAACTGGTTACGAACGGTGGGATTGACCTCCCAATCCTCACAACTGGCTGATAGCGGTGAGACGCACTTTACGACGTGGGGCTGTGTCTGCGGTGAGTGCCTGGTTCTTGCTTTGAGTCTCTAGGCTTCATTTTGTGGTTGTTCTGTTTAGAACTGTAGGGAAGCTAGATTGTTGATTGTTAGCTAGGTTGTGTTTTCCTAAGTAGATTTAGCGAGCAGAACCAATGCTGTAAAGCAGCAATCATGGAGTTAAGAACACTGCTGAGAGACGAATTGTTGATTGTTGGTGAGGAACTGGGCCTAGATGTACGCAAGGAAATAGAGGAAGAAATTGAAATGGGGCTTGAACTTCTAAAAAAAGGAGAGAAACGGGACAGACAGAGAGAAGAACGAGAGAGAAAAGAACAAGAGAGAGAGGAACGCGATAAAGATCGCGAGTTAAGAAAAATGCAACTGGAACTTTAAAGGAAACGTTTGGAGTTGTCTCAAGGAAGTGAAGGGGCTCTGGGACGATCAAGTGAGTCAGAATCATACCGCATGGACAGGCTATTAAAGCCATTTGAGGTCAGGACCGACATAGACTTGTTCCTAAGCAATTTTGAAAGGACTAACGAGAAGATGAACTTCGGTCTGAGTACATGGCCACAGCGGTTGCGGTATGTGTTGCCGTGTGAGGCGGCGGAAGTAATCGCCAGACTCACGGCACAGGATGCATATGACTATGCGAAAGTTAAAGCTAGTCTCCTGAAGAAATACCGCCTTTCAGCTTAAGCTTTTCGGCAAAGGTTTAGAAGCACAGGTAAGAAAGATAGCGAGGGGTATCTGGAGTTTGCATATGGCTTCAAGGCCAACCTAGTCGAGTGGCTGAAAAGAGCGGAAGCGTGCGACAGCAACGACATGATCATTGAATGCATGTGTCTAGAGCAGTTTTACAAAAGCATCCCACCATCTCTGAAGCTGTGGGTGCAAGACAGAGGAAATGTAAACACTGTTGAAAGGGCGGCGGAATTAGCCGAAGAGTACGCAACGCGTAGAAAGCTGAACGCCGAGGACGGTAATTGGGACGGTCTAAATGGACCGCGGAAACCATTTCTGTTCAAAAGGGGTTCGCAGACTAGACGATTGGAGCCTGTAGACATGGAGGAAAAGCCCGCAGAAAAAAGCGAGGAGAAACTTAGCGGCCAAAGCGTACAAAAAGAGCAGAAAAAGAAATCGAATCTTTTAGACCGATCCGCTGCTATAAGTGCCGCAAACTGGGACATATCGCGGAAAGCCTAGCGTAGTTTTTTACTACGTAGATGAAAAAGAGGAGAATATGGATCTTTTAAGCGCATATCTTCACGACCTGCAAGTTAATGGCAAACCATGCAGGGTGCTAAGAGACAGTGCCGCCACGGTGGACATTGTCGATCCGTCTTACGTGGCGGTAGATGAATTTACTTGAGAAGTAGCATGGATCAAACAGGATGTAGAAGAACACAGCGTGTGTCTGCCCATGGCCAAAGTCAAAATCAGTGGATCATAAGGGGAGCTAGTGACCGAGGTTGCAGTTTCCAAATTTTTGTCACTGCAGTACCCTTACATTTTTTCGAATCGTTCGAATCGGTTACTGCGTGGAAAAGGGCTTAAACTCGGAGAGGGCGTAGTACAGGCACTGACGCGAGGCCAAGCTCGTAAAATTGCGTCGCTTTCGGCTGAAAATACACCAGCTGCTCCAGCGGAAGCAGCAAAAAAGATGACTTCAATAACCGAATCTGAGCTAGGCTCGAGGGATGAAAAAACGGTCGAGGAAAGCCTGCCAGCTGACCAGCTCAATGAGAGCGTATCACCAGGGCGTCAAAGTTCACCCCTGCAGGAAGAGCCCGCTGATGAACTCGCAAGCGACACAGGGTCATTACTATCACCGGCCTCAAAGAACTTTGATCAGCTCTTACGTGTGGACAGAGAGTCACTGGCAGCGGAGCAAAAGAATGATGACAGCTTAGTTAAATTACACCACACAGCTAAAGAAGGCATTGCTAGGCGCAACGTGACGATACAAGAGAGAGGAGGATTGTTGTATCGGCACTACAGAGATCGAAAGGGTAGCATTCTAGATCAATTAGTCGTACCTACTAAGTACAGGAAGGACCGTTTGAGACTCTGTCATGGAAATGGGTGGTCCAGCCACCTAGGCATAAACAAATCAAAGGAAAGATTGCTTATGGCATGCTACTGGCCTGGCTGTTTCAAAGGCGTAGAAAAATTTGTAAGGTCATGCGACGCCTGCTCGCGCTCGGGTAAGCCAGGAGAGACATGGAAAGCTCCGCTAAAGGTAGTGCCCTTAATAACTGAACCTTTCAGACGACTTGTGATCGACACGGTAGGGCCTCTACCAAAAACAAAATTGGGTTACAGGTACTTGTTTACCATGCTGTGTCCGGCTAGAAAGTTTCCAGAAGCAATTCCTCTGAAAGAGCTCAGCTCCACCGAAGTAGTAGACGCGCTTTTGACAGTATTTGCACGAGTTGGGTTTCCAGCCAAAATTCAGGTGGATCAGGGGTCAGTATTCACCAGTGCACTGACTTCCACATTCTTGCAAAAGTGCGGGGTAAAGATGATACACAGTTCCGTCTATCACCCTCAGTCAAACAGTGTAGAGAGGTGGCATTCAGTGCTTAAGCGAATTTTGCGTGCGCTCTGTTACGAGCATAAGGAGGACTGGGAGAACTCTCTGTCGGCAACTTTGTTTGCTTTGCGAACGGTTTCACGTGAAGCGAGAGGGTTCTCGCCAGCAGAACTAGTGCATGGGAGGACACTCCGTTCTCCACTGAGAATGTTAAGAGAGATGTGGGAGGAAAAAGGGGAGAGGCGAACAGTGGTTGAATACGTGCTGAATCTGCTGGAACGGCTAAGCGCAACCCAAGAATTAGTCGAAAAGAACATGGGAGTAGCTCAAAAGAGCGCCAAATTCTATTAAGACAAGAATGCGAGGCTTCGTACGTTTAACGCCGGAGACCAGGTAATGATCCTCAAACATTCAAGGAAGAAATAGCTTGAAGTTCACTAGGACGGGCCCGTTAAAGTGTTGCACAAACTTTCAGATACTAACTATGCTCTGAAAATGCCCGGTGGCAGGAGGGAGGTGAGGGTATATCACTTCAATTTGATGAAGCCGTATGTGGAGCGGAGCGGAGTCGTTAACTGTACCATCAAATATCAGTATGACACTAGTACCAAGCTCAAGGAGTAGAGGGCGACCTCCAACTCTGAAATCGGCCTAGAAGAAGTAGTAAAACATTTGGTAAGCTCGCACGCTCTATGACCCGAGCTGCTAGATGAGCTAAAAGGGGTGTTAGGGGAATATCTCGACAGATTCAGCGATGGGCCGGGTAGAACCGAACTAATATTGCATGAAATAGAGCTAACATCAATCGAACCCGTAAGATCAGAGCATTACAGGGTGTCTCCAAACAGAGAGAAATTATGGAAGTACAGCGCATGCTAGAGTTGGGAGTTATTGAACCCGCTGAGAGTGACTACACGTCACCGCTAATACTGGTAGAAACCCCTAACAAGGACCCTCGTCCGTGTGTTGACTACAGGAAGTTAAATGTCGTTACTAGGGATCAGCTGTACCCGGTATCCAACATTGAGGAACGAATTGAAAGAGTTAGCGCTGCTAAATACATTTCAACTATAGATGTCGTGCGGGGGTACTGGCAAGTTCCCCTTTCAGAAAGTGCCAGCCGCTATGCCGCATTCATCTCACCCGTAGGCACTTTTCGCCCTCTCGCACTCAGCTTCGAGCTAAAGAACGCGCCGCTTAGCTTCTCTAAATTAGTGGATATTGTCCTAAAAGACTTTCAGGAGTTCGCCTTGCCATATCTTGATGATGTAGCAATTTTTTCGGGCAGCTGGGAACAACACGTATCGCACCTCAAACAGGTTTTCTCACGGTTGAGGGAAGCCGGCTTAACGATGAAAGCGGAAAAGTGTAGATTTGGTTGTTCACAGGTTACGTATCTGGGCCATGTTGTCGGCTAGGGCACGAGACGGCCGGCCGAGCTGACAATAGCTACGATTGGAGAATTTTCTCAGCCGCGCACGAAAACAGACCTTCGTTCATTTTTGGGACTTGTGGGTTACTATCAATGGTACATTCCGAATTACTCGCAAATGGCCAGTCCATGAACGGACGCCCTCCGAAAGGGAGCACCGAGTAGCGTACACTGGGATAAGTACAAAGAGAACGTTTTCCAAAGTTTGAAAACGCTATTGGTTTCTCGTCCTGTGCTTAGCGCGCCAGGCTGCACAAAGGAATTCATAGTTCAATGCAACGCAAGCGACAGAGGTATGGACGTGGTACTTAGTCAGGCGAGGATAACGAGGAGCATCCTATCCGCTATGCCAACCGTAAACTAACTGTAAGAAAGGAAGCCTACAGCGCTTCAGAGAAGGAATGTGCTTGTTTAGTTTGGGCCGCCCAGAAGTTGTCGTGTTACTTGTACGGAGTGAAGTTCATCTTCGAGACCGACCACTGCCCTCTGACGTAACTCAATCAAATGTCACACAAAAATGGCCGTCTGCTCCGATGGAGCCTCACTCTCCAAGAGTACAGCTTCTCCGTTAGATATAAGAAGAGAAAGTTGCATAGCAATGCGGATGGTTTGAGCATGCTAATTTGAATTCTGCGTTTAAGGGTACCACCTAAATTTTTGGGTGATTATTGTTAATTTTGTTAAGGCAAGAAGATCCCCTCTCATTTAGCAGGATGCCCTCCATGACTGCTGAATTTGTCAGCACGAAATTGCCTCAAAAATTGGCATAGCGAAATGGCGCGTTTTTTTGTTTCTGCACTTATGTTTTCCTTGAAGCCTAGCGGTTGTAAAGAGAGATCCAGGGTACGTCATCTCGGCGCAGAGCCGTGTTGTGGGGTTCGTTTTGCAGTTGCCTGTCCTTGTTGAATGTTTTGGGGCGGTGACATCATTACACAAGTGGTCGCTGGGAGCCAAGGCATCACCCCCTGGCCACCAGCCTTTCTCTTCCTGCGCAGCGGTTGTCAGCGCTGGACAGTCGAGATTTTCCGGACCATGGAGGCGCTGTTAAGAACGGCCCGCTGAGGTGCAAGTTTTGCCAGCCAGTTGCGACAGCGGCGTCAACTTTTCTTGGAAATCCACCGTCATCCTCTAGCCAAACGGCGTCACTAAGTGTACTGTGTACCAAGGACAATGCACCGCGTCCGCCACTCTGCATCGCGGGATTGCCGAGATGAGTTCGACGAACCAGGCTTTGTGACTAAACACGCCACCACCGACCTGGTCTGCCACGAGCGGGGGAGCTGCCGAGGGAACATATTTGGCGGCAACGTCCCACGCGCCTTTCAAGACGCAAGACCCCAAGAGTGGTTCAGAAAGTTTGATGCTGGAAACATTTTCGCCTGTTAAAAAGATAAGTAAGGCATTACTCAAAGTAAGAAAAAGAAGTTGGTGGGGCAACCCGTGTCCTCGTTTTAAAGCGGACGCTCATAGAATACATCCAGCATCGATACTTCCGAAGTGCGCGAAGGAAGCCTGGTTGCTACATGAGGCGATTCTAAGCAAGCTTTCACAAGTACCGATGCACCATGTTTTTGTGAGGCTATGACCGGACAGGCCGCCATTGGAATATGAACCTGGCAACGTTTAACGCTAGAACGTTATCTAGTGAGGCGAGTCTAGCAGTGCTATTGGAGGAATTAGAGGGCAGTAAATGGGATATAATAGGGCTCAGTGAAGTTAGGAGGCCAAAAGAAGCATATACAGTGCTAAAAAGCGGGCACGTCTTGTGCTACCGGGGCTTAGCAGAGAGACGAGAACTAGGAGTCGGATTCCTGATTAATAAGAACATAGCTGTTAACATACAGGAATTCTATAGCATTAACGAGAGGGTGGCATGTCTTGTTGTGAAACTTAATAAGAGGTACAAAATGAAGGTTGTACAGGTCTACGCCCCTACATCTAGTCATGATGACCAGGAAGTCGAAAGCTTCTATGAAGACGTGGAATCGGCGATGGGTAAAGTCAAAGCAAAATACAGTATACTGATGGGCGATTTCAATGCCAGGGTAGGCAAGAAGCAGGCCGGAGACAAGTCAGTGGGGGAATATGGCATAGACACTAGGAATAGCAGGGGAGAGTTATTAGAAGAGTTTGCGGAACAGAATAATATGCGCATAATGAATACCTTCTTCCGCAAGCAGGATAGCCGAAAGTGGACGTGGAGGAGCCCGAACGGCGAGACTAGAAATGAAATAGACTTCATACTCTGCGCTAACCCTGGAATCATACAAGATGTGGACGTGCTCAGCAAGGTGCGCTGCAGTGACCATAGGATGGTAAGAACTCGAATTAGCCTAGACCTGAGGAGGGAACGGAAGCAACTGGTACATAAGAAGTCGATCAATGAGTTAACGGTAAGAGGGAAAATAGAGAAATTGCAGATCAAGCTAGAGAACAGGTATTCGGCTTTGACTCAGGAAGAGGACCTTAGTGTTGAAGCAGTGAATGACAATCTTGTGGGCATCATTAATGAGTGTGCAATAGAAGTCGGTGGTAACTCCGTTAGACAGGATACCAGTAAGCTATCGCAGGAGACGAAAGATCTGATCAAGAAACGCCAATGTATGAAAGCCTCTAACCCTGCAGCTAGAATAGAGCTGGCAGAACTTTCGAAGGTAATCAACAAGCGTAAGACAGCTGACATAAGGAAGCATAATATGGATAGAATTGAACATGCTCTCAGGAACGGAGGAAGCCTAAAAGCAGTGAAGAAGAAACTAGGAATAGGCAAGAATCACATGGGTGCGTTAAGAGACAAAGCCGGCAATATCGTTACTAATATGGATGAGATAGTTCAAGTTGCTGAAGAGTTTTATAGAGATTTATACAGTACCAGTAACACCCAGACGATAAGGTGAGAGAGAATAGTCTAGAGGAACTTGAAATCCCACAAGTAACACCGGAAGAGGTGAAGAACGCCTTGGGAGCTATGCAAAGGGGGAAGGCAGCTGGGGAGGATCAGGTAACAGCAGATTGGTTGAAGGATGGTGGGAACACTGTCCTAGAAAGGTTGGCCGCCCTATATACACAATGCCTCATGACCTCGAACGTACCGGAATCTTGGAAGAACGCTAACATAATCCTAATCCATAAGAAAGGGGACGCCAAAGACTTGAAAAATTATAGACCGATCAGCTTACTGTCCGTTGCCTACAAAGTATTTACTAAGGTAATCGCAAATAGAATCAGGAATACCTTAGACTTCTGTCAACCAAAGGACCAGGCAGCATTCCGTAAAGGCTACTCAACAATAGACCATATTCACACTATCAATAAGCTGATAGAGAAATGTGCGGAATATAACCAACCCTTATATATAGCCTTCGTTTATTACGAAAAAGCATTTGATTCAGTCGAAACCTCAGCAGTCATGGAGGCACTACGGAATCAGGGTGTAGATGAGCCATATGTAAAGATACTGGAAGCTATCTATAGCGGTTCCACAGCCACCGTAATCCTCCACAAAGAAAGCAACAAAATCCCAATAAAGAAAGGCGTCAGACAGGGAGATACGATATCTCCAATGCTATTCACAGCGTGTTTACAGGAGGTATTCGGAGACCTGGAGTGGGAAGAATGGGGGATAAAAGTTGATGGAGAATACCTTAGCAACTTGCGATTGGCTGATGATATTGCCTTGCTTAGTAACTCAGGAGACCAATTGCAATGCATGCTGACTGACCTGGAGAGGCAAAGCAGAAGGGTGGGTCTGAAAATTAATCTACAGAAAACTAAAGTAATGTTTAACAGTCTCGGAAGAGAACAGCAGTTTACGATAGGTAGCGAGGCACTGGAAGTGGTAAGGGAATACATCTACTTAGGGCAGGTAGTGACCACGCATCCGGATCATGAGACTGAAATAACCAGAAGAAAAAGGATGGGCTGGCGTGCGTTTGGCAGGCATTCTCAAATCATGAACAGCAGGTTGCCACTATCCCTCAAGAGGAAAGTGTATAACAGCTGTGTCTTACCAGTACTCACCTACGGGGCAGAAACCTGGAGGCTTACGAAAAGGGTTCTGCTGAAATTGAGGACGACGCAACGAGCCATGGAAAGAAGAATGATAGGTGTAAAGTTAAGGGATAAGAAAAGAGCAGATTGGGTGAGAGAACAAACGCGGGTAAATGACATCTTAGTTGAAATCAAGAAAAAGAAATGGGCATGGGCCGGACATGTAATGAGGAGGGAAGATAACCGATGGTCATTAAGGGTTACGGACTGGATTCCAAGGGAAGGAAAGCGTAGTAGGGGGCGGCAGAAAGTTAGGTGGGCGGATGACATTAAGACGTTTGCAGGGACAACATGGCCACAATTAGTACATGACCGGGGTAGTTGGAGAAGTATGGGAGAGGCCTTTGCCCTGCAGTGGGCGTAACTAGGCTGATGATGATGATGGTGATGACCAGTCTTCGCGGTAGTGGCACTAGATGGCATCGAGTGTTATTAGGGAGGTATAGCATACCTATTCATGTACAGAATACTTAAATAACTCGAAGAGGTCAGGTGACTATTTGTCACCGCCCCGTTTGAAAGGGGATGCCAATAAATCGTCATCATCATGATCATCCAGCGCGGAACAGTAGTCCCATAGTGTGCTGTATAGGTAAAAACACCGATGGACTTCTGCGAATGGTGCGAGTGATTCTATAAAAGAGCATCGAGACATGAATGGAGACGCCATGCGGCGATCCGTTAACCAGGAGATGAAGAAGCACCGCAAGTTCGTCCAAGAACTCGACAAAAGAGTCGGGCTACGCCTTGACACGAGCAGCGAGTCCGTCTCCGCCAAGTAAAGCACGTTCACTGACGTTACCTCTCACAAGTCGGCCAGAGAATCCGTAAAGTATCTTATCGGACATTTTATGCACCATAACACCGTGAGGTCGTGACTCGGCACAAATCCCCTCCCCCCCCCCCCCCCCCCCCCCGCGGAGCTAATAGTAGACGCCTTATGGCCATCCGACATGCAGAACATATTCTGATTGATGATAGCACAATCATTCGTTTCAACGCTGTTAGTGGTGTTCGAGTCATCACTCCGCGCAAAACAGGAACACGAAAAATGGTCAAAACGAGGGCAATCTAACGCTAATGCATTACTGTCGCATTAATGGGATGGCTCGTCTTCATTTTTGTTCCGGAATATTCCGTACATACTTTACTATAAACCTGCAAACCCATGCCATTTTAATAACCTGAGAAAAGCAGGTCGACCAACCGCGTCGACTAACCTTCACGTAGGAAGCGCGCGCGCAGCAGCAGCACCAGGCGGAGTCTACCAGGTGACGTCGCATGCGAGAGGGCACCACTCTCACTTTTCAGCGTTAATAAGAAGCCGCGTCGCAGGTACGGCAGACGTTTTCGTGAAAGGTTTGGCATCGTGCATGCGCTTTACAATAGCGGGGTTTAAGGTGTACATACACTACAAGAATCACGATAAGGCTGGTATATACGTAAACAGAGTGGAATCATGATGACTTCGATTATGTGTCTGAGAAGTTCATGTTATGAGAACGAGTTTTCAGCACATTGGAGATATAACGTAACAGTGTTTAATACTTTGTTGCTTTTGCTCGATTCAGTAATGTCGGATGAAACGCACTGATAAATGCATTCCTTTTCATTCCGGCAGTACATTCGTATGCGCTTCAACGGCTTCATTTCCCTGACAGCGTGCGTTATCTACATTATCCTCACGGTAAGACCTTTCGAATATCAGCACTTTAGCTAAATAATATTGGCGGAGAACAGAGGAAGTCACACTAACATTACTGAATTACACTAACCTAATTAGCTTAGTTATATTGCTGTAATTCTTCTATGAATTTATTCCGAAAGTGCAAGAGTAGTTTTAAAGTTTCACAGCGGTCCAAATGCTCGCATGTCATATTTCACGCATAACATTATTCATATATATATATATATATATATATATATATATATATATATATATATATATATATATATATATATTTGCGCCCTGGTTGTCATGCAGTGGAGTGGGCAGAATTTGTCGATCATTAGTTGCTTTTTGTCGGCGAGAATATATTTGTTCCACTCGGGATGGAAATCGCGGAACGGAGGCGAAAAAATACATTGCAGCAGCGGGCTTTTGCCCATTTGTACTACAAAGAAAAATAAAGAAATAATGATGGCTGTGCTCTCAGCCAGTTCATGGATTTCTTGAAACAGCATGTATTTTCTTATTTTTTTCGGCTTGCAAATGGTGACAGCGAATCTCGCTGATACAAAGGGTGAAGCCGCCAAGATCATGAACGTGTTGTTGCAACGATGTGGTCATCGGCTAGAGGGAAATGGCGGGATAGAAAGCTTAGGAAACGTTCACAAGACAAACTTCCTTTTTGCTACACAACGTGAGGGGGAGGCACGGAACAGAAAGAGGTAAAGAATTCACCAGGATAAGACGTAGTGCGAAGCTTAGTCGTCCACTGCTCGCTTGCGTTCGGATGGGGTGATGGAATGCTAGCTGGATGACGCAGGATATTTCTAGTTTTTGAGCGCATTCTTTCGAATGTGGTCAAGCAGAAAACATGCGGAAAAGTATGCACTACAAACAATTTATTTGTTTGTTATTGCCAAATAGTTGCCTGGTAAGCAGTGCTGAAATAGTGAAAATCCAAATAGACTGTTATTAATTCTTGTAAGTGATCCCAGAAAGAAAACAATAACCTGGCCTGCTGTGGGCGGCTTCGAAGAACATCGCAAATCATTATCAGCAGTAGAGCACACTGGTATTTTGAAAGAACCTGGTAAATGTTATCTAGCACTTGCACAGTCTCTTATGTTTGCGTGATTGGTTTAGGTGCTTCAACCTATACCGCAAGGTTGAAGGAAGCCACATTTGAAAAAAATAAAGCAAAAAACGAGACATTAAGATTCCTTCGCTGTTCAGCGAATGAAAATAACTCCTAAATAGCTTATATATTTTTGACAGTTGCTATCTTTGTATTATCTTTTGCAGCAAAGTGTGGGCGCAATCTCAATATTTGCGGCCTCGCTAACTCTTGTCACAGGTATGTTTACATTGAATGTACTATTCCAGAAATATATTTTGTTTTCTGTTTACGATACTTGCGGCGCACAGTCGTGGTGTTGTCTGGGAAGTTACATAGAGGGAGCTTATATAAGCAGGATTTGCAAGATCGCTATTGCAAAGGTAATTCTGATGAAGTCACCAGCGTATCATGCTCGAGAAACTTCAACAACTTTAACAAAGCGAAGTTGCGCTCGAGTCTCCCATATTAACCAGAATTTGTGAAGTTTTATAGCAGGGCATTACGCCCAAACAGTTATATGTGTCGTTTGGTTTCATAAAAGCAAATAAAGAAAAAGAAGAAAGGAAATAGTTGGCATTATTGACGCCGATCAACCACTACTAAAATTCATTTTTGACAGCATGCGTTCTCATCAACAATTCCCCACATTTACCTATTCCGCTTTTTTTATACCTTACTCGCCTGCTTATTATTAATGGCTATCGAACAACATAATGATGGAAGACGACATGACGGGGTCAAGCAGGCAAATATGCAAAGTGTGATGAAATCGGCCTCCAGAGTACCGGATCCGTCACAACTGCAGCTGTCTTATTTGGGCCATATAATCGAGGGAAAAGTCAGGGTCTTGGCTTTATTACACAAATAGTTAGGGATCGAAGAGAAAATCGAAACAAGACGTTTATTAATCAGTTCTTAAGTCCAAAGGATTTACGAAAGTGATGTATAATGCTTTTCAAATTTCAGGCGACATCATTCCTCTAAGCGTGACTTAGACAACATGGGCGCAATCGGAGATCTTTGTTCGATACGCGTTCTGTTCGGTTACTGCAACGTCACAAAGTGGGCAATATGCGAAATTTGTGAGAACGGGGCGGAGAGAACAGCGAAACGGCAAGCGGTGAGCTCCTCGGAAGTATACTTCCTTCGTTTGTTTTCGTCTGCTTGCCGATAGTATACTAAAAATGAAATGTTTCGCCTCTTTCAGTGAATAAAATGCTGACATAAAAAATATGTATTTTTTTTTCTGCTCAAGCTTAAACACGATCTCAAATAGTAATACGTATGACTGCTACAATTTATAATTACTAGTTTGCCTGCGTCGTCTCTAGGTGATGTCGCGCACAGAGGAAAAAAAAAGAAGAAACGCTGGGGACATGGCGCGCTTTTCGAGAAGTAACAACAACATTCCATTGGTTCGCTGGCATCCGATGATGGGGCCTAACCAACGCGCTATTTGCTTCGAGAAATGAAAGTGACGTCGAAATTCGATTTCTGTGACCTTTTCAAACGCTTTTCGCACCTCCAACAGCTCACCTTCCTTCCCAAGCAACCCAGCGCTACAACCGAAGTTCCCATTGAAAGCGCCATTTTCTGGAAATAGACTATGGATTGGACCCGAACATGCCATTCCAAGGCCGCAGTGGCCATTTGAGCCCAATCCAATCCACCAGACGCGCCATGCGAAGCCGGTCTCGTAACAAGCGCATGATCGTTCCAACTTCACAATTTACAGTCGCGTTCGGCTCCTAGCACACGACGTGCGCGGTTGCAAGATGATTGACAAGAGCGTGTTGTCATTTTGAAGGCGCCAAAAACGTGGCCGCGCCCCGAGGCCGACCACGTGGGCGCGGCCTATAGTCAAACCGCGCGCGCCGGTAACCGAACGAACGCGCTGAACAACGATCTCCGATCGCGCCCCATAGCTGCATACTGTAAGAAATGGTTGATGCCTTTCAATCTTTTGAAATGTAAATTATCCGCACGCGCACTACAGCACACATTGCGTTACTTCTTTCCTATCAGTTCAGCCGGAACCCAGAAATACCGAGGGGCATAGATAACGCTATCATTATCATGTCCATTGCACATGATAGTCATCTATGCATATGCGACGCATCTTTTCTGATACGTCGCATGTGCTCGTGTACATATGTCGCAGTTATAGGAAGGGGCGGCGAAATCTGGGGATCAAATCGCAATTTTTGCCAAAAAAGGTTCGATTTCTAACGGTGTTGCGGATTTCTAGACGTGTAAAGAGCTCATCCTCAATTTTGGTTGTGGTCGGCAGCGTAGAAAAAAAGAAAATGAATGCTCCCTCTCAAGACGTGGAACGCAATGGCCGTCATAACGTTCGTAGGCGCTGTGGAGCGCCTACGAACGTTCACGAGGTTCATTGGACCATGGGGTGCGCTTCGTCTTAGGCGCATAATTGCGGTATTGCTGCTTAGAGGTTGCACGAACAACTTTATCTATGCCTGAGGTACCGCTTATTATACGGCCCGGAAGCCACTACAATGAAATTATTTTGCCTTGAAAGATAATTGTGGTTATTTGCTGCATTGATTTTTTGTCACTGTACGAAAGTGAAATTTGCATAATACAATAGGAATATATGTGACATGCCGGATGCTACACGCAGAATGCCATAGCACTGAGTTGCAGGTGGTTATTACAGCACACCCTTTCATGTGACATTCTTAGCTTGACCGAGGGTAGCGACGATTATTTCCGAGAATAAATAAAAGAAAATAATATTTTCATCTTAAAATGTTTCGCAATATTTTTTTAATGGCTGTCGGGCACGTAAAAGTAGCCAGACAGCTGTGTGATTAAATGAAATGTTGGTACTGTTCTTGCAACAGGAAAAACGGTGGGTGAAGCAACGCCGCAGTCGTGCGGACGTGCCGCCTCACACAGCTACAGCGCTTGTTTGCCGATCATAGTAGCGGTTTAGAACTACAGACACACACAAAAGCATTCCATACAAGCCAATAAATGCGCTTAAAAGTTGGCATGCTGTCGGGCTTTCTTAACAAAAAAATGCCGGCAGATCAGATGCCCTGTGCGAGAGAGAGAGAGCAAATGATAAATGAAAGGTAGGGAGGTTAACCAGGACTGAGCCCGGTTGGCTACCCTACACTGGGGAAAGGGAAACGGGGACGGAAAGATTAAAGAAAGAAGAGAAAGTCCACCGGGGATATCGTTCAGTCACTCAGTCCGGATCACAGACGCTCACTCAATCCTGTATCTTTCAAATATCGCAGCAGCGCTTTTGTGGCCTTTTGTAGGTGCGATATGCGAGGCCATGGTCCCAAGATCTTGTTCAAGGTGAACGGTTTTCTATCTAACTGGTTGAGAGCTGTGCAGAGTTCTTGTCTTTCATTTTCAAATGATGGGCAGTAGCACAGTAGATGGTCTATAGTTTCTTCGACACCGCAGGCATTGCACTCGGCGGTATCAGCCATTCCAATTAAAAACGTATATGCATTCGTGAATGCGACGCCCAAGCGTAAGCGGCGCAGCATTGTTTCCTCATTACGCGGAAGCCCTGGTAACAGCCTCAGTTGCATAGATGGATCGAGGGAATGCAATCGATGTTGAGTGAAATCAGGTGTGTGCCACTTCTCCAATGTCATACGGTGCGCTAGCTTGCCTAAGTGTTGGGCTGCGTCGGTCCGCGATAAAGGTATAGAAACAAGGGTTGCTCCTTCATGTGCTTTCTTAGCAGCTTCGTCAGCGACGTCGTTGCCGGGGATACCGCAATGGCCAGGCAGCCACTGAAACACGACGTCGTGCCCTTTCGTAATCATGTGATGGTGCATTTCTCGTATCTCCGATACGAGTTGTTCACAGGACCCGCGACGAAGAGATGACAGAAGACATTGTAAGGCCGCCTTTGAATCACAGAATATTGCCCACCGATTAGCCGGTTGGTTGTTAATATAATCTACGGCACCTCGGAGGGCAACAAGCTCCGAACCGGTCGATGTTGTCAAGTGAGAAATCTTTTATCGGATGCTTAGTGATCGTGATGGTATAACCACTGCCCCGGTGGAGCTGGTCTGGGTGGAAGAGCCATCCGTATATATGTCGACGCGGTCAAAGTAGAAAGTGTGCAAACAATCCAGAGCTGCTTGCTTCAAGGTCAAGGTAGGCAGGTTGGTCTTCTTTCTTATCCCTGGAACCGTAAGACGCACTTGAGGTTGTTTTAAACACCACAAAGCTGAGGTTGAACGTGCTGATGGTGTGAAGCCCGATGGTAGGGAGGCACGATGCTTGCTGACCTCGTTGGAGAAGGATGCCTGTGGTCGTCGTTCTGGCAGACAGGCAAGAAAGCTTGATTGAATCCGTGAAATATGAAGAACATGGGCCCTAACGAGTCGGTGCTGATGTAAGTCGTGATCGGATGGTCTTCAGCCATTATAATGGTTCCTGCTGTTGAGGCGCTCCGCGGAAGGCCTAGGCAAACACGTAGTGCCTGTGCTTGCACGCTCTGAAGTTCTCGAAGATTTGGCTTGCATGCTTTAGCAAGCACGGGAGAACTATAGCGTAGAAATCCGGTAAAAAGTGTTCGATATAACTGTAGCATGGAGCCCACTGACGATCCCCATGTTTTGCCGGCGATGGACTTGAAGATGTGAACAATAGATGTGAGCCTCTTCTTCAAGTGGGCAACCTGAGGGCTCCAAGAGAGGTCCCGGTCAACAATGACACCCAAAAACCGATGATTTTTCTTGTAGCAGATAGGCTGGCCATTGATGTACACTGGATAACCAGACATCGCTCTTCGCGTAAAAGCGACTAACGCACATTTTTCTGTTGAGATGGTAAGCCCTTGTGTCCGAAGATAGTCAGATGCCTGTGTTGCTGCTTGCTGTAGCCTTGCGCGAACCTGCAGGCGAGTGACCGCTGATGTCCAGATGCAGATGGCGTCGGCGTATATTGAAACACTCACTGTTTCCGGTAGGGATTCAGCCAGCCCAAGAAGCGCGAGGTTGAAAAGAACAGGGCTTAGAACACCGCCTTGGGGAACGCCTCGGCATGTGTAGTGGTCGGTAGTCGGACCATCTTCCGTACGCACGAACAAGGACCTTTGTGTCAAGTAGTTTCTGATCCATCGATATACTCGCCCTCCTAGTTCAACTGTCAGAAGTGCGTCTAGAATGGTTTGATGGGAAACATTGTCGTAGGCGCCTTTCACGTCAAGAAAGAGGGCTACTGATAATCGCTGCCGAGATTTTTGTTGTTCTACAGATGATAGCAGAGCGATGACACTATCAATCGATGAACGGCCTCGTCGAAATCCCGCCATTGAATCAGGGTAAATTTTGTTGTGTTCAAGGTACCATTCGAGACGCATGAGGATCATACGTTCCATGAGTTTCCCGACGCAGCTGGCCAGTGCTATCGGCCGATACGATGCCAGTTCGAGCGGTGACTTTCCAGTTTTTAGTAGCGGTACCAGGCGGCTTCGTTTCCATTCCTGTGGGACGACACCATCTCGCCATGAGCTGTTAAAAAGGCTGAGGAGTTCTCTTCGTGCTTCTTGACCTAGGTGGCGCAAAGCACTATGTTATCCCATCGGGCCCTGGTGAAGATGAACACCTACAGAGCGCCATAGCAGCTTCTAACTCTTCCATAGAGAATGGAGCGTCCATACATGTATCTCGTGGACCGGGGATGTCACCTAAAGTCATGTCAAAGACTAAATTTGTGCCGCCGGCGACTTTCGCACAAAATTCCTCCGCAACTTCTATCTCGCGGCGGTTTTCATAGAGAGCAAGGGCGTTGAAAGGGCGTCGTTGCTGGGGGCTTGAGCTAAGACCCCGTAGGGTACGCCACACACGGGATAATGGCTTGCGAAGGTCCAGTGACTCGCAAAAGCATTTCCATCTTTGATCCGCTAGCTTATCCATTCGCCGCTTTATCTTCTTTTGCATGCGCCGAGCTTCTCTGAGGCCAAGAATTGACTTCGTGCGCCTGTACCTCCTTTCAGCTCGGCGACGTAGTGCACGAAGCCTTTCCAACTCAATGTCATTCTCTGTACGCTTTGAAGATTGTGTGAAGCAACGCGTGCAATCTTGCATTGCGTCAGCAATTATTTCTTCTAATTTGCGTGTGATACGTTTCTTGCATGTGTCTTCTGCACGAGCTTGAAAGACTGACCAGTCGATTTGGCCAGATACGACCGGTAATGCGGCGTCTAATCCATCGATTCTCACATAGGTCGGAATGTGATCACTTCCATGGGTTTCAATATCGGTGAACCACTGCACGCTCGAAGTCAGGCAACGTGACACAAAAGTCAAGTCAAGGCAGCTGCTGTACGTTGTTCCTCGCAGAAATGTCGGGCTTCCGTCGTTTAGAAGACATAGGTTGTGGCCTGATGCAAAAGATATTAGTGATCTGCCCCTCGAGTTTATTCTGGAGCTTCCCCATATATGGTGGTGAGCGTTGAAATCCCCTGTTATTATCCAAGGACCGGGAGTAGCAGTCATGATATCTTCTAGTCTTTTGCTATCAAACTGACTGGTTGGGGATAGGTAGACGCCAATAAGAGTAAAAGACAGCCTCTTCTTTTTCACAGTAACACAGACGTATTGGTTACCGTCGTGTGGCGCTACGGGTTGGGAAAAATACGTAAGGTTTTTGCGGATGTAAACCAAAACCTTACTACTTCGGACACACGTGATTGAAACAAAAGGTTCATACCCTGATAGTCTTATGGAGGCTGATAAGTTCGGTTCACAGATAATCAGTATAGGGAAGTGGTTGTCAAACACGAACTGCCGCAACTCCGAAATACGTGACCTCAAGCCTCTCGCATTCCATTGGAATATGGAGGCACTTCTGAGATGCCCTGTGCGAATCGATGTTGTGCGACTAGTATGGGGGGAGCCCACGAAGTTAACGAAACGACCATAAGAGCACCAAGACGTAGGCAACTGTTTCAGGACCTACATGACAAGCATTTGATGACCTTCATGTCATGACCTATCATTTATGTTCGTCATACACTCTTGTCATACTATACCAATTTTGGTACATACAAAGACGTAGGCGGCTGTTTCATGATCTACCTGACGCGCATGTGATGACATTCATGTCATGACCAATCATTTATGCTCGTCGTACACTCTTCTCATACTATGCCAATTTAGGTACATACCAGCTTAACGAAACGACCATGAGAGCACCAAGACGCAGGCGGCTGTTACTTGACTTGCATGACACACATGTCATGATATTCATGACATGATCAATCATTGATGTTCTTCATACACTATCTTCATACTAGGCCAATTTTAATATATACCAAGTTAACGAAACGACCATGAGAGCACCAAGACGTAGGCGGATGGATAGATAGATAGATAGATAGATAGATAGATAGATAGATAGATAGATAGATAGATAGATAGATAGATAGATAGATAGATAGATAGATAGATAGATAGATAGATAGATAGATAGATACCCTGAAAGTGGCTAATGTTCGACAAGAAATGCTTCGCATTTAAAAGAGTGCACAGTTTGCCGTAAATACTGCATTAGTTGAGTTGAGCAACAGGAATAGCAAAAGAGTGGGTAGAACGCAAGCAGTACACTCACAAAAAGAACCAAGCAAGTACCGAAGCAGACTTTGTAGCTGAGGCTCGGTGCTGCACTGAATGACAGTTCACGCAGTCCGTACTTTCGCGTGGGGTGCAAAAATGTGGAACTGGAGAGTGCCAGCTTTTGTAGCCAGTGTGTTTTATTAGCGCACAATCGGCGGAAATTGCCGGCAGCGAAGCAACCACGGTGAGTATTTCAATGCGCGCTACCTACTGAATATCCATACTAAGGCGGCGCCAGTGCTGCCGCCTACAGCTTGATCACGCGGCGAAAAACAGGGGCTGTTTTTTTAGCTTTACCAAATTTATAATATTTACGTGTGGGAGATATCAGAGTCCTAACTCTTATGCTAATTACTCGATGGGGAGGGCATTAATTCATTGAGAAATTGAAATGCTTACTTCAATTGTAACATAATTGCACTACTTGACTTAATTTTTTTTTTACTTTACGACGCGTATTGCAATTTTCCTAATTTCCTAATTTTTTAAAGGAGAACATCTGTTTAGGAAATGACAGCAAATTTGAAGGTAGTCAAAGGAATGGAAGTTCATTTGCAAATGTGACTGTCAAATTTCAATTTAGTAATGTAACCACATTTTCTGCTGCTTTCACAAAAGAATTCGCTGATGGCTTAGACATACGTTCCTGAAGCTAAGTTCCAGTGTAGGTGCCCTAACGGAGATAATATTTGGAGAATTTGCACGAGTAACGTGTTTTCAGAAGACAAGATAGAATCTAAAATACTATTTTCTCTGACGTTTAGATCGCCGGCAAGAAATAAGAAATGATGAGAAGTTTAAGGTTCATAGCAGATATAGCACCTAGAGGAGGCTCCAAGCCAGACCTGTGTTAAGATAGAATGTGGCAGTGTAATTATGCGAGTCAATTTTCAGTTGACGCGTTGAACAGTATTGCTTTCCGATATGAAATGCAAATGGTTTGGAAAAGTTTTGGACAATATTCAAACAGAAAATTTGGTAAATTTTGACATCGTGATACAGGCCGGGGTGCAGAACAGAAATGCTTAATCCAGCAGGGCATATATACACGGGAGCCTGTCAGCCATTTTATTTAAAGACAGTTCACAGTGATATAATATCGACATAAAGTGTAACATGCGTGTTAGAATAGATTAATAATATTAAGATATTCGGACATTGCCGGATGATGATACAGGTGCTGTGCTGCACTGAGAATTGATCACTGTAGTAGCTGCCGAGAAATTAATTTGGTGGGAGTTTGCAAAGAGCTACAATAATCGCTAATTATTCTCCTTGAATAATGGGCGTAAAATCAGGATGGCGTGATGAATTGATGAATGATGATGGCGTGACCCCGATATTCACTCAGAAAAAATGCCGTCGCCCGCTTTCTCTTCTTGCGTCGCCGCATCGGTCGCTGTATCATGATTGGTCTCCAATTGCGTGGCATTCCCCCTAATTATCTGGTGGGCAGGAGTTTAGCTATCCGAAGAAAATATCAAGTTCAATGTTAACATAGGTTAGACAATGTGTTAAAGAATGATCTCTTGTACCTAAATTTTGAGTGCTTTCGTGGCGCACACAAACAAAATAGGATATGTATATAAATGGAATCATTGTGTTCCCGCCATGGACATTCACCTAGTGCATGCGCACACAGCATGTATACTTCATTGAAAGAATATTCACCAGTTAAAAGCACGCGTGAGTTGTTCCCACGAAATTTACCATGCGTGCCCAAGCAGTCGCGCTCCAATGTCATTGTTTACAGAGTTCGTCATTTTTCAGCATTGAACGCACCGCTTTTTTGGTGCAACATCATTATTGGATTAACCGGGACCATCTACACGGCGCTGGTAAGCACAATAAATTAGTAGTCTCAGCAACAGCTGTTTCCATATTTGCATTCCATGGTTACCGATGAAATGATGGCCAGTACATTGCAACTTGGTTACATCCGTCACCAATTCACGCAATTCTCGTGAAATTCTCGTGAACACGCATGGTTAGGAACGGGCATGCTATATGGGTTATATTTTAAATAATTTGTTCAGTTTAAACACAGAATTACATTTCAGCTCTTGAATTATTTAATGATCAGTTGGTGAACTGGAGATTTTCTATAACGACAGGTGCCGGGCCAAGAATAGCTCACAATATACTCTTCCCTGACGCTCTCGGTAAAGGCCAAAGAAAGCTCGCCAGCGAAACGCATTGTGCGTTGTGTGTACGCCTTGCGCTGTGCATAGATAACTACAAAGGAAAGTGTAATGATCGCAGGTAGAAATCATAAATGCTGGCAAGGAATGATAGCTAATCACGCGCGTGTAGCAGTCGTATGGCAGCCGTAGAAGATTGCATGATAGAAGAGCGTGCCACGGCATGCCTATAGAATGAAGTGAAGCGTTGCGTAGTGTGGACATGTTTATGGGTGTTCTCTGAAATGAACGGAAAAGCTGGGAGGGGTGATCCTGAAGCCAGCCTTACATTATTGGGTTAAATCGCTGTGGGCGCCCAAAAAACAACGGATCGGTGTTCCGTGCATGCAGAATACAAGTTGGAATTACGGTTTTGCTTGGCGTCCAGTACAGATTCAAAGTCGAGGAACGACGCACCTGTAGAAAACTGACGACGTGAGGAAAATAGCTGGTGCTCCTTGAAGGACGAACTGTTTGGTCCTGTCAAATTTGCGGTGGCTGTAGGCTCACAGTTAAATGCCTATAGAAGGCTCACTTTATCTCAAATATTACCTTCGCAACGAAGAATAAAAGAGTTATTTTCAGATTTATTAGAATTGCATTGTGAGTTGAGCCCGCTTTCCCCTGGCCATGTGATCATGTTTCCACATATACGTAACCTTGTAAGCGCTGAAGAATTGTGTGTGTGTGTTCTGTTCTGCAGGGAGGCCTTCGAGGCGTTGTTTGGACGGACTGCATGCAGTTCTTTTTCATTTTAGTCGCACCTACTACAGTTGTCGTGAAGATAATAATTGATTCGTTGCTGCCAAAGTCAACAGTCCAGCCGTTCGGTGGCGTTGACTTACTGAAGTATTTTGGAAAGTAAGTGCATTGTGGCTGTTATCAAACTGTAATATTTCAGCATGCGGCGGTAATTCTTGTTATAGAAATATTCGTGTTAATCGACGATAAGAAACTCGAGAACGTCTACAGAAATGATTGATGCACATGTCTGGAATATAAAAAAATGACGTTCTTTTGAAGGGAAGAAAAAAAGTTGCCAACGTTCCCTTTTCGCTACTATGAAACCAGGTCAGTGTCATACGTAACAGCTGCATCAATCCTATGTTTTTATTACTAGTGTTCCTAGCAAGGTTGAATATTGACAACTAAGGGAGCAGATTAGCAAACTTGGCGTCCGATAGAAACATGTGAAATTTTCGATATGAAAGTAAAATGTTCGCAATGAAAGAAGGACGGTGGTGGTGTAGCTTACTTTTGTGGATGTCGACGAAGGGGCCTCTGCGGGGAGCTATTAGCTTGAAGGGTGCAAACTGTCGAACATCTGAGTGCTCCTGAATTGTTGAACTTCGCGACTCCAACGACAACGTTGACTACAGTGAAGCTCATGGTTCTGCACAAGGTAAGAGTGCAAATGAAGCAAGAAAACTAATGTAGTGTATTACGGTAGCCTATTGCTTAGCAAGCTTTACCAGCCGAACTCTCGGCCGTAGCGGCAATCACATTCAGCAAAGGGTGGGTATGGTGCTCGGCCATTCCGAGACCTCGATGCTTAGAATGGGGTGTTTGTCCACATGCTGAAGGTAGCCCCACCTCCATAGTCGCAGTTGGGGCCCAACATGCAAAATTGTCGCCATGGGAGTGACCCAAACCTGCTTTTATTGACTCACAAGGGTTTGGATGGTCATATAGGACGCAGGCTGCTTCTTCAAGCGTATCACTCCTGAAGGAAGCGGGATGCGAAGCCTGGGTACCCTTGTGCCTATGAAACTGGTGCGTGATCGGTGGCGGTAGAAATCGAACTCACATGGTGGAATTCACCTATCATTTACCGTGGAAGAGGTCTTTTGAAGGCATCATTCCCAAGTTTCACGATGGCATTCAAGACTGTCAAAGTTGTGTGCTAGAACAAGGTGTTCATCTGCAAGCATTGCCTAGGCGATTAGCTAGAATATTGCTGCTAAAACGAACGAAAACTCCATATCCACTTTGGAGATGCTGATCGTTTACTAACGTCGGTCGTGGCGTTAGTTTATCCTGGCATGTCTTGAAAGAAACAAAAAACATGTTCATGTAAGGAGTGGGTTCTATCGGACGTATATTGCAGTCGCTTCAACACAACACACAAGACCAGCTAAAGTGCAGCGCACACACAGGCATGAGCCGTCCACAGATCCCTTTGAAGATACGGCGCACGCGACCGTGCTAAGTACGCACTTGTTGGCAAAGTCGAAGCCGCCTCCCCCTCTCTCCCGCGCAGCATCCCCGCTTTTCTCCATACACCGCACGCGAGATCGAGCCGCGATCATCAGTTCTCGGGCTCGGTTGCGAAATATAGAGTTATTGCCGGAACAGAAAGCCTCCCCCCTCCCTCCCTCCCTCCCTCCCTCCCATCTCCCCACGGCCTTTCGCGGGAAGGAAGAGCGCGCGTTTGCCCTCCGCTTTTTCTTTCCATATTCAGTAGTGATAAAGACATTCACAGCATACTAAGAAAGTTAAAAGCCGCTGTCCCGAATCTTGTTTATTGGTGTAAAATCAACTTGTTAAATGTAAACCCTGTTAAAACAGAGTTTATGCTATTTCACTCGTCCCCAAAAAACGCCTACAAGAACGCCTGAACTATACATAGATTGATAACTACGTCATTACCCCATCTAATTTTATGGCTTTTCGAGCTGTTACAATAGACCCTCAACTTACGTATAACGTTCAAGTAAACTCTGTCCCTACGAAGACTGCTCCTCGCATCCGCGTGCTCAGTCGAACTAGACACTGTTTTCAGCAACATATTCTAAAATTACTTTACTACGTTTCCATTAACAGTCACCTTACTTACTGCATTGCATCGTGGGGCAACACATACATCGCACACTTGACATCCCTCATTCACCTGCAGAACCAGGCGGTCAGAATAATTCCCCATAGTTCCTACACCGCATCAGCAGCACCCATTTTTCGCACTCTTGAAGTTCTACCCTGAGCCTCCACATTTCAAATCAAACTAGTTCTTATATTGTATAGAAGTAGAAACAGTGACATTCCAACTGAGTTACTTCCCCCAACGCAACTTTTCAATACAAATAACACTCGGTTTTTTGAAGATAATAATCTCTTGCTTGCTAAAGTCAATACTAACTACAGTAAAATGACAGCCTACTTTCACCAGTTTCACTTTGGAATCCACTGCCATCAAATATTAAATCATGCTCCTCACTACAGTGTTTCCGGTGGCTTCTAAAACAGTTGTTATAACAACATACCCCACTTGAGTAATATACAAGCGTATATATGTTCATGTGTGTTTGCCTATGTATATGTATATATGTGTATGTGTATATATGTGTGCATATGTGTATGTATGTGTGCATATGTGTATGTATGTATGCGTGTGTGTATACATTCATCACTGTGTAGCCATGTATTATTGTTTTTCTCGTTTTATGTTCATAGATTATTAGCGGTTTGTAAATTAGTTTTGTTGCACTGTTGGATTGCGCACTGTTACATAGTCATTATACTCCTATTCAATTACTGTAATGTTCGTACTTTCATGTGTATTTCAATATAGAATTATTCTTGCTCATTTCTGTGTAATCTCCGACTACTAGATGTTTCCTTAATTACTTCTAATATGTTGATCGTGTTTTCACGCTGTTGTTACCTTTGTTGCTAATCGTGCATTCTAAATTGATATACATGTTATAACAGGAAGCCCCCCTGACTGTTTTTTACTTCGGGATCTTCTTCTGTATTGCATTTCTTTTATAGTTATAATAAAGTATAACAACAATAAAATTGATTGATTGATGGCTCACTCCAGATTTAGCCGCGATCGTCGGTACCATCGCGTGCTTTCATTCGCACATGCAGCATTCAACTCTGGGCGACGATGTTATTGCACGTGGAGTTTACACAGAAAATCCCGGCGGTGGCCAAGATGCGCTTGGAGTGTCCATATAATCGATATTGCAATAATACTTGGTTTACAACGTCTCGCTATTTTCTAGTTATATAGTGTTGTGGCGTTTCGTTTCTGATGGAGAAGGTGGTGGGAATGCGTGAAGGTCGTTTAGCCCTTTAAGGAAGCTGACTGATTTGACCATGATTGAAACAATGAATTAGGGGAGCAGAAGCTTTAGTCAAAACATTCGAGCTTTTCCGTCACACGTATTCGCGAGGTCATTTATGAATCTGGCGTCTGTACAGGTATGAACAAGAGCAATTGGAACACGGGAGTTGTGTCCTCTAGAGCCCTCCATCAGCCTGCATCACAGGCCCGCTCTCATAGCCAGGTCGCAACTCTGCATCATTACATTTAACCCGTGAATTGTAGCATCGCTCGTACCTTCCAGAACTGAACACTTACAAGCGCGATATCACTGATTGCTGGCTTTAAAGTTCACCTAATATGCCGCACCCACGGTTAAAAGTGTGTTGCATCCGCCGACGTGGCCGTCAGTAGCACTGGTAACACTCCGAAGACTAATCTTTACACAAACACAGATACCAGAGAAAGACGCTGGAAGGATGGCTGCCGCGGTGGCCTAAAATGTAAAGCACCGCACGCGCAAAGCGGTATATGTCATTTCGGTTTACACCTGAGGGAAGTTGTCGTTTCCTCCACTGTCATTTTCCTCTTTCTAATGATTTATGGATTTATTCCAAAAGTAACAGTAGCACATGTGCTTTCCCTTTTCTCACTGTCTGTTTGCTTTATACAATTGAAACCAAAGATAAATTTTGCCCCTTGGTTGCGCTTATGTTTCTCGCTAAGTGAGCAGAAGTAATCTTAACTTTATTGGCTGAAAAGGAAAACATTGCTGAAACAAAATGTTTCAGACCGTTTTTGTAAATCGGTGAGGCTCAGGCAGAGGACATTTTTAGATTAAACAGAGGGCTGGCTGCTTCGTATAAGGGATGGTGAGGAAAGAAAATTAACAATGAAGCGAGACACTACATATAATGAGAATAGAATTTGAATGATATATGTAGACGGTGCTCGGTACGATTACACATTGCGCAAGGTGCGTCAGAACCTACCTGTCAGGCCGTTCTTGAGCCGAGAGATGAGGCGACTTTCAGTTAGAAATTTTAACAGCGTTCTTGCTAATTGAAGTGAAACGTAATCATCGCTCCTTAGTTCAAAAATATTACACCTTTGCATTGCATATTACTTTGCATATTACACAATATCGCATTGAGTGTTTTTCACTCTGCGCCATTGGCAGGGCCCTCGCACGGGTACGTTAGACGTGTACGTTAACGCACGGGTGCGTTAACCCGCCGACGCGCACGCTAGAGGTTCTCTTGAAGACATATTTTAAGGAGCTATCGTGGGGAAAACGCTACTTGAAGTGTCATTCTGAGTTTTAAGATTGCTTAAATTGGATTTGTTTCCCGCAAGTGTTGAACAGATCAGGCTTCGTCTTGCGAGAAACGATCTAGGCGGTAATTGGGATGAACCGAGTGCAGAGCAGCGCAGTCCCCTTTAGTGCGGAGAAGCTAACGGTGGCAACGAAACTGGTATTTGGGTGGCAACCCTGTTATTAGGCTAAAGTTAGGAACAAAAGAAAGCTCTGTTGTAATTAAGAAGCAGCGACGGGTTATTTGAGTTTGAATACAGAAACTAGAAAAGTGGCAGCAAAGCCGATGTGAAGTATCCGTCTCTAGTAAAAGCATTCAAGCGCGCCGAGGGGCGTATAGGGGGTGATGCCCGTTGTCTAGGTTTATACAAAATGCAAAACGGGAATAGCAAAAGCATGTGTTGACTTTTATGCAGCAAGCGCTTCTGCTAGCCACAAAATTAAAGCAACGAAATTACAAATAACCACCCGCAACAGCATTAGGTTAAAAGTGTTTGTTGCCCAATGAGCTACCAGATGGTGCACTTGAGCGTTTGCCCAAAAATACGCAGTGGCCTACAAGAATTTCCTTCACTCATTATTGTCAGCCCACTAGTGGCGGTTATTAGAGGAAGGGAAAAATAAAAATTGAAATTCAGAGCTGATGCGACACAAATGTAAACAAACAATCCATACATTGCGAGAAGCCTCACATTCGTGGTAATTCCTGTTCACAGTGAGTTCAATAGCAATGACATAATCAGAGGCAACGGAGACCTGGCCAAATGGTTCCATATTTAAATTGCATATAGAAAAAGATGAGCGTACCAATGTGTCACTAAGGGTACTCTATGGATGAAAAACAATATCTTTATTTATTCACGGATTTCATCTTCCTTGGGAGTGTAAATAGAAGCGTTTATCCATTTTAATTTGACGTCTGATTATCCGAATCAAGATTTCTGTTCAATGTTTCTGTTTATTTATGCCAAATGTATATAAACTAAAAAGTTTTAACATTTGTGTGACGCAGTCTCTCCTGCGATACCTGTAACACAAGGGTCGCGTTTTTTGCATAGGAGAAAGAATGTTAAATAATGAAACATTTTTTTTCACAGCTACAGCCTTGACTTCACAAGTGATGAAAACATATGGGCCGCTTTTTTTGGCTCATTCGGTTTGTCAGCGTACAGGATATGCATGGACCAAGTCGTGACTCAACGGCTGCTGGCTTCTCGGACGATCAAAGAAGCTCAAAGGTAGTACCATCGCTGAAGCTTACTCCTAAAGCGTTTTAACCCATCCATTGCTAGTGTCTTACATGCTGTACGCTGCATCTTCACCTTTATTCCGCAAATTGCTTGTAGGAAAGCTTGAGAAGGGATAACGATTGCACGTGCAAACTTTGTTAAGTGGGTATTTATCCAGACGTCATCGCCTGACAAAAGGTGGAATATCGTGGGTGCAAGAAAATTGAGATGAACCTATCTGACCGCAGAAAAATATGACAAAACAGATTTAAATATAGTGCGTCGTTGCTGATACTGCGATTAGCAGTCCATAAAGTACACAGTCGATATATGATAGTATTTCTATGCTATGTATTTGAAACTTCGTCACTTTGGATGTTTAAAAAGGTGCCGTCCTACATGTTAGACAAAAGGCAGAGTGGGTGAGATTTCGAAATGATACAGTAATGAGTGTACCAGACATGCTATAATGCAAACACTAATGCATCAGGAATTTTGGTGCCTTATATAAACTGTTTTGTTCTTTCTTTCTTGGAGGTGATATATTCCTGACTTAAGCTTTTAAAACAACGCCCAGCCAGAGCGGCGTACAATTTAGAACTCAAATGACACTCCTAATAAGGGGCGTTCTGTTTCTTCCGACTCAAGTGGAATAAAGTTGCACCTTTGGGATTTTGGGGATATCATGACTGAGGCAAAAGGCGTAGCGTATCAGAAACAGAACAAAAGAAGAACATAGATGACACACACTTTTGGCGCTAACTTTCAACAACGAGTATATATTGCGGAATCGCAGCATACATAATACCTTTCTCGCGCATTCATTAGAACAAATGCTACGGACAATCTGATAGCGTCTCTGGCTGCACAATGGCAAAGCTGTGTTGAAGAATCATGCTAGCACATAATTTCCACCTCTTTTCATGATAATGAGACGGCAAACTTTTGCCATCTTCGAGCAAATTTTTTTAGAGCAAATATTTTTTTGTCCACTTTTCACTTCCATTTACTTATAATTTCGGCACTCAAAATAAAGCACTGTCAAATGTTTTCCTACGCTTTCCTTGTCTTCATTACCTGTTCGCTTAGCCTACCCAACATGAGCACGCGTGAAACTCTTCAAGCATGTCAAATGGAAAAAGAAGGAAGCTCCTTCTTGATTAGCCAACCCACCATAAACTTTCCTAATAAAGAAATGTCTTTTTTTGCACAACTAATTATGTCGTTGATAACATAGTGCTTTGTGCCTCTCGTGCTGCTAGCTGTACTTTCTAAGCATTCTAGAGCGAGCCGATGGAGAAGGCAGTTAAGACAATTTTTGCGCATGCGTATACATGTACAACTTTTTTACGTGGATTATGGATTACATAGACGGCATGTAAAGACATGGATTATGCCTTTCAAATAAGCCTACAGTCGTTCGCGATCATCTAGTCTGTTCCCATTTCGCCCTCTTCTGCTCACGCTGCTTTAGAATTTTGGGCTTTATTGGGTCAACATGTCTTCCCGCAGAACTGCCCTCACTGGCGCATGGCTCCTGTTTCTGCTCTATATCTCAGGATTGGCTCTGGGTGTCGCATTGACCATTTGGTTTCGTGGCTGTGATCCTGGACTGCTGGGGAAAATAGCCAGCATCGATCAAGTGAGGATTACAGCCCTCAGCACTTACGCCCATTTGCTTGCCACCAACACTATTCACAAAATAATCTTGCTAATAACTTAACTAAGTATCTTGCTAATAACGCAACTTAAAAGAAATGCTTTGTTTGGCAGTCAACTGAAATGCATGAGTGCACTTCTTACGTTTCAATCATAGTATTGCTCTAGCTAAAGCTAAGGCGAAATTCACTCCATATAAGCGTCCCGTTTTATCAGGTCACCCTTTTTTACATTTATGCTCTTTGGCTGCAAGAGAGAAAGCATGCTATGTGAAACGATGGTGCACGGCCTGGACTGGGTACTTTTGTCGTTGCGGTTTGGAAGAATAATACGATATAGATTGCGATAAATCACGCGGCCTTGGAGCTGCCACCTGAGGTCACCACAACCATAACTGCCGGACCATTCTATTTAATTAGGTTTATTTTCTTCTTCGATGGCTTCAATAAATGTGCTGTAAAGGAATATACACGCTCATTAGAGAGAGAGAGAGAGAGAGAAATAGAAGACAGGAAAAGCAGGGAGATTAACCAGACTCACGCCGGATTCGCTACCCTGCGCGGGGGGAAGGGGATATGGGGATGAAGACAGAGAGAGGAGAGACAGAGATAGCACAGTTTCGCGCACGTTCATTAGCGCATGGATTTTATCAGTATAATAAATTGGGCAGGTAAACAGACTTTCGCAAATATACTGTAACTGATTATTCTGCATAAATCTCTAGCATGAAAAGTTTACAAAGATCACTGAGTTAGAAGCCACTAACGAGGACACCGCCATATAAAATAAGGTTGGGTAAAATTGAACAGAAATAAGTAAATTCATTTCTAATGTTTTCTATTTAATGATGATTGTAAAAAAATATGCTGAGAAGCTATTAGGTTCTTTTGTCACCTGAGAAAGTAATTTCACTTTGATTAGTGTATTTAATGAGAAAAATTATTTCACAAAATGACTGCCCGGGCACCTCGTACAGATGGTAAACCAGCGAAGCTGAAATGTGCGGCCGCGGTGTTTATCGCTGGGTTGCTTACATCCTTGTGTTTCTTAATGAGGTTATGGACACGTATGAGTTGGGTTTATTACATTGTTTATTTGAAATGCCGCCCATGGGGTTTCGCGTAATTACCATTATGCAGGGGTTGCAATCAGCTGTTCATTGTGTTATTCAAGCGGGTTCATCAAAGTATTTCGGAATTAGGTTGCACATATTTGTTTCGTAATGTGTTAACCATAGTGTTTATTACTCGGTTATACACTGTAGTTACCATGTGACACAACGGGGCCGCAAATTTCATTTCTCTAAAAACAGGGACACATATTTAAGACGAAAGCCTTTCTAGGCTCGTGATGAAGTTTGTGTCAGGAGACCTGACCGGCCGTAGTGTGCGCCGAAGCGTCATCACGCCGTATGAAGACAGAATAAAGAAACACTGAATGATGAAAAATGATTTATAGTGACAGTTAGTGAATGATAACTTTATAATAGAGATTGGTAGAGGTTAATAATGACTAATAAAGCCTAGTAATGACAAATAATGACTACTAATGACGTGTATGACTACTAATGACTCCGAAATGACCAATCTTTCTAACGACGGCTTTTAATCACCTCAATTGAGTAGAAATGAATAAGAATATCTATTAATGAGTATTAATGACTAATATGACTAGTAATTACTTGAAATGACTATTAACAACAACGAAAATACACATGTCTAACGACGCCTTGCAATGACCGCAATTGAACATGAATGACTAAAAATGCTTACTAGTGAGAAGTAATGATTAATAATTATGTAAGGAGGTTTATTGGACGAGTCCAACAAAAAGGCGGTAGCTCGGAACAGTAGGTCGGGAGAACAAGATGGTGGTGTTCGAGCGCCGATCTCGTGCCCTCCGCTCTTGATGATCATCGGAATGTCATTACCTTCCTCTCTTCATTACAATTGCCCCCGTCGAGAAAGGTGGAGCCATTCTGGCGATCTAACAGGTGGGGACAAGAGGGTCGAGTACGGCTTGAGGCGGTCTACGTGAACAACATCACGTCCACGTCGACGACGGTCGCCGTGCAGCGTAAGAGGTTCAATGACGTAGTTTACGGGGGAAGTACACTCGACGACGCGGTAGGGACCATATAATTTGGGAGAAGTTAGGACGACAAGCCAGGGGCGCAGGGTGGTACAAGCAGCCACACAAGTGCTCCAGGAGTGATTGATGCGGCAGGAGAGTGATCATCATCGCGGGCGTTTTTCTGGCGCTGTTGGTCGGCTGTAGTAAAGCGCTTGGCTAGTTGTCGGCAATCTTCAGCGTAACGGGCGGCTTCCGACATGGGCGTGCACTTTGAGGCATCTGGTGCGTATGGCAGCACCGTGTCGATAGCGTGCGTCGGCTGGCGACCGTACAGAAGGAAGAAGGGGGAATACCCGGTTGTGACTTGCGTAGCGGTGTTGTACGCGTATGTCGCAAACGGAAGAACCAGGTCCCAGTTTGAGTGATCAGATGCAACATGTGTCGCAAGCATGTCGCCCAGTGTCCGATTAATCCGCTCAGTGAGACCGTTCGTCTGAGGTTGGTAGGCAGTACACGTCCGATGTACAATGTTGCACTGATGGAGAAGTGCTTGGATTACATCAGAGAGAAATACGCGGCCACGGTCACTGAGGAGTTCGCGAGGAGGACCGTGTCGAAGCACAAAATGCTTGAGGATGAAAGAGGCGACGTCCTGTGCTGTCGCCGTGGGGAGAGCAGCGGTTTCGGCGTATGGTGTAAGGTGGTCGACAGCAATGATAGCCCATCGGTTGCCCGCCGTGGTCAAAGGTAAAGATCCATAAAGGTCAATTCCAACGCGGTCGAATGGGCGGTCTGGGCATGGAAGGGGCTGTAATGACCCAGCGGCAGGATGCGGTGGTTTTTTTCGTCGCTGACACTCGTGGCAGCCGCGAATGAACTTGCGGACAAATCGAAACATTCCGCACCAGTAGTAACTTTTGCGTAAGCTTTCATAGGTCTTGAAGACACCGCCGTGAGCACACTGCAGGTCGGAGGGAAAGGACGCGCAGATTTTAGAGCGCAGCGTTCTGGGGATAACTAGGAGCCACTTCCTACCATCTGGCGAGTAGTTGCGCCGGTACAAGAGGCCATCACGGATGCTGACGTGCGAAGCTTGGCGTCGCAGTGTTCGAGTGGTCGGAAGGGTGGGTGCCTCGGATAAAACGTCAAGAAGCGAAGTGATCCAGGGATCTTGGCGCTGTGCAGAGGAGATTGTGGTGACGTCAAGAGCTGACAATGGGTGGTCTATGGTGGATATGGACGCAGTTTCGGTGGATAGTGGTGACCGCGACAGTGCATCAGCATCGGCATGCTTGCGTCCGGAACGATATATAACGCGAATGTCAAACTCTTGAAGTCGAAGAGCCCAGCGGGCAAGGCGACCTGGCGGATCCTTCAACGAAGACAACCAACATAATGCATGATGGTCCGTCACTGCATCAAACGTCCGGCCATATAAGTAAGGGCGGAACTTGGCAAGCGCCCAGACTATTGCCAAGCATGCTTTCTCGGTGACACTATAGTTTGACTCAGCCTTGGTGAGCGTTCTGCGGGCGTATGCGACGACATACTCCGCGAACCCAGGCTTTCGTTGTGCGAGAACAGCACCGAGCCCCACACCACTGGCGTCTGTGTGCACCTCAGTTGCGGCCGTAGGACCGTAGTGGCGCAGTATTGGTGGTGACGTCAGGAGACGGCGAAGGGTGGAGAAGGCTTGGTCACACTCAGAAGACCATGACGAAAGATTGGAGGCGCTGCTTAAAAGTTGGGTCGAAGGCGCGATTATAGAGGCGAAGTTGCGCACAAACCGACGAAAGTAGGAGCATAAGCCTACGAAGCTTCGTAACTGCTTTAGAGTCGTCGGCTTGGGGAAGTCGCTCACGGCACGTAGTTTAGCCGGGTCCGGAAGCACACCGTTTTTTGATACGACGTGACCGAGAATTGTAAGTTTTCGCGCAGCAAGCGGCACTTCTTGAGATTTAGTTGCAGCTGAGTGGTCTTCAGACACGTCAGGACATGGTAGAGGCGTTCCAGATGGGTTGCGAAATCTGACGCAATGACAACAAGTTCGCCGAGGTAGCAGACACATGTGCCACTTCAAACCCCGCAGAACCGAGTCCATCATGTGCTGGAAGGTGGCAGGCGCATTGCAGAGGCCGCAGGGCACCACATTGAATTCATATAGACCGTCAGGCGTGACGAAGGGTGTCTTTGAACGGTCGGCCTCTGGTAAAGGCACCTGCCAATACGCGGAACGCAAATCTAACGATGAAAAAAACTCGGCACCCTGTAGGCGATCAAGGGAATCGTCAATTCTGGGTAACGGGTACACGTCTTTTCGAGTGACCTTGTTTAGGCGCCGGTAATCCAGGGAGACTCGAATTGATCCATCCTTTTATTTAACGAGAACCACAGGTTGTGCCCACGGACTTTGTGAAGGGCGAATAACGTTGCGTGTAAGCATGTCGTCAATCTGGTCGGTAATAACTTGACGTTCCGCGGTGGAGACACGGTAAGGGCGTTGTTGCACTGGCGAGTTGGAGCCGGTGTCAATGTAGTGAACAATGGTAGAAGTTCGGCCAAGGGCACGTTGGGCAACATCGAAAGAGTCGCGGAACTGGTAGAGCAGCTGGGGAAGAGCAGAGCGTTCAAATGGTGACAGTCCCTCTGCGATCGACGAATTAAATAGGTCGGAAGCTGGTACATCAGAAAGATTAAGAGCCCTGACGACGTCGATGTCGCGTCGAACTGAATCTTGCTGCACGGAAAAAGTTTGGACGATATCAATGGGTTGCACGCATTCCAAGGAATTCACCTTTAAGCAGTTTGATGGGATACGGAAGAGGATTTGTGAGGCAGAGAGCGCTTGTTCCATTCGAAATAGAGAGGGTCGAATAAGGCAGAAGAAGTGGCTTCCGACTTAAAAGGAGGCGTGATGGTTCAAAGAATTCAGCTTTATCACATATGCTGTTGGTGAACACGGGGAGCAAAACAGCTGCTGTCGGCGGAATTTCTATGTCTTCTGTTATGACTAGTTTGTGTGCGGCTTGATGAACGGGGTTGTAAGACTGGTCACACAACGGGAAGAGCTCAAGTTCAGATGTGGCATAATCAATAACGGCGTGATTATGCGATAGAAAGTCCCAGCCAAGTATGATGTCGTGCGAGCAGGATGAAAGGACGATAAACTCAACAATGTAGTGCTTTTTAGCGATAATAAGTCGAGCAGTGCAGGCAGCTATAGGCCGAACCGGTTCTCCATTCGCTGTACGTAAGGGCATCATCTCAAGAGGCGTGGTCACCTTCCGAAGCGTGCGACAAAGTGTGGCGTCTATAACAGAAACGGCAGCACCGGTATGGACAAGTGAATATGCATGGGTGCCTTCTACAAAAACTTCGACAGTATTTGACGGCAATGTTCGAGGACTTGACCATTTTGACAGCGCAGTTCTTGCCTCACGAACTGCGGGAGCTAGTTTCCCTCATGTTCAGGGGCTGGTCGACGACGCATGGGCGACAAGGATCGGCGACGGGGTGAAGGTGAGCGACGACAGGTGGGTTGCGGATAGTCACGTGAAGACGTGCTTGTTTGCGGACCCGGACTTTCATAACAAGAGCGGGGAGAGAGAGAGAGAGATAAAACTTTATTGTGTCCTTGATGGGGTTAAGGGGTGGCGGGGGTCGGGAGGCTAACCCCCAATCCCCCCCTTCCTCAGACGGCGGCCAGTCCTTGCTTTCTGGCGGCGTCTTCGGCCATCCGGACGGCCCAGAGCTGCTCCTCTGGGTCCAAGCTGAGCAGCAATGGCTCCCACTGCTCGGCCGTACTAATGATGCGTGTGTTAGTGCGGGAGGTGTTGGTGGGTGAGGCTTTGGGGCATTGCCAGATAATATGATTGAGGTCGGCGCGGGCCTTGCACGCTTTGCAGAGTGGTGAGTATGCATCGGGGTACATGCGGTTGTAAAGCACGGGGTTCGGAAAAGTTCGTGTCTGAAGGAGTCGCCAACTGGTGGATTGAGACTTATTCAGTGTTTTGTGTGCTGGGGGGTAGCGTAACCGCTCTCTGCGGTAGTGCAGGAGAATTTCTCTCAACGTGACCATTCGGTCCCGCGCGTGACCGCGATGCAGAACAGAGGGCTGGTCGGGATCGGAAGACGCAGGAGAAGGATGATGCGCCCGGTGTGCGAGAGCTCGGGCGGCATTGTGGGCGGCTTCGTTTCCAGCCAGACCCGAGTGACCAGGGGCCCAGATGATCTGCACGCGGCGTTGCCTTGATGGAGGAGTGCCAGAGAGAATCTTCTGCGCTTGGGGTGCTATGAGTCCTCTTGCGTAGTTACGAATGGCCGTTTTTGAATCGCTGATGATGCAGTGTGCATTGGTAGCCGCGTAGGCCAAAGCGATGGCCGTTTCTTCTCCTACTTCGGGTAGCGTGGCGAATATTGATGCGGCCGCGGAGAGGTGGTACTGCGGACCCGCGACTGCGACGACCGCCATGGCGTTTTGGTTGGGGTACTCTGCTGCGTCTACGTAGGTTACGTCAGCGGCTTGGTCGTAGCGCTTTTTTAGTTGTTTAGCTCTTTCTGCACGTCGCTCCGGATTGTGTTCAGGGTGCACATTGCGAGGTATGGGCAAGATAACCAGCTGATCACGAATGTTTGGAGGGATGGGTACTTTTGGTCCGAATTGGGTGGTGTAGGTTATGCCTAGGGTGCCTAGAATGTGCCTGCCCGTGGTGGAATTGGCAAGTCGTTCGTATTGGCTAATACGGTGCGCTTCAATAAGCTCGTCTATGGTGTTATGAATGCCTAGGGCGTCCAGTTTCTCGTTAGAGGTGGTGATGGGAAGATGTAGGGCTTGTTTATAGGCCCTCTTGATCATGGTATTGAGTTTGAGCTTGTCAGTGTCATTGAGGCTAAGGTACGGGGCGACATAGGTGATCCTCCTCAGGGCGTAGGTGGTTACCAGGCGTATAAGGTTGCTTTCCTTCATGCCGTGATGTCGATTTCCGATGCGTGCAATGAGGCGAGTGGTTTGGTGTACATGTTTATCTAATTGCTTGAGTATCTCCGTGTTTCTGCCGTTTTGTTGGATGCGTAAGCCAAGGATACGAATGCTAGGTACTGTAGGTATGCGTTGCTGGTGCACGTGAAGTTCTATCTCGGGTGGGTGAGGGTCTGGACGTCGACCTCCCCAATTAGGCTTGTACAGAAGGAGCTCTGATTTCTGTGGGGAACACGCCAGGCCGCGCGGTTCTACGTATGCAACGACCTCGTTGATGGCTTGCTGCAGCGTGTCTTGGATGTCCCCGTCGCTGCCCCCGGTGACCCACAGGGTGATATCGTCTGCGTAGAGGCTATGCTTGAGGTTGGGGATGCTGGCTAATGCAGGCGGTAGTCCGAGCAAGGCCACGTTAAACAGAAAAGGGGATAGAACCGATCCTTGCGGCGTGCCTTTGCTGCCGAAGTGAATAATTGGCGACTGCAACCCTCCGATGGTAATGGTCGCCGTGCGACCTGTAAGAAAATTCTTCACGTAGTTATATGTTCGATGTCCAACCTGGAGTTGTGCCAGTTGGTTCAGTATGGCCTCATGCGTGACGTTATCGAAGGCCTTGGTTAGGTCTAGCCCCAAGATGGCTCTGGTGTCCAGCCTGGAGCTTTTGTCGCCATCGATAATTTGGTGCTTGAGCTGAATCATGACATCTTGAGCAGAAAGTTTCGGGCGGAAGCCAACCATGGTATTGGGGAAGAGGTCGTTGTCGTTCATATGTCTGGTTAAGCGTGTGAGGATGACGTGCTCGAGGACCTTTCCGACACATGAAGTCAGGGAGATAGGGCGGAGGTTTTCGAGTAGGAGGCGCTTCCCGGGTTTGGGAATCATAATAATTTTGGCTTCTTTCCATTGTGAGGGGAGGTTTCCAGTTTCCCAGTATGCGTTAAAATAAGCTGTGAGGGCTAGTATAGAATCCTCATCTATGTTGCGAAGCATTTTATTAGTAATGCCATCAGGTCCCGGGGCTGAGTTAGGGCGGAGTGCGAGGATGGCTTCACGTACTTCTGCCGCTTCTATGGGCACGTCCAGGTGGTCGTTATCGGTGCCTGTGTATGCTGGAGCGGGTGTAGTAGGTTGAGGTCCTATGTATCGGTCTATCAATTCTTGAAGAACTTGTGCGTCCGTGCCCGGATGGGTGTGAATAATTTTTTGCAAGTTGTGCTGTTGTGTGTTCTTGCTGTTAGCCGGATCGAGGAGGCAACGGAGGATATTCCACGTTTTGGGCAGGTTTGGTTGCCTCTCCATGCTGTCGCATGTGCTGTGCCAATTTTGACGAGTAAGTTGTTGTGCATAGTCTTCGATTTGAAGGGTGAGAGTACTAATACGTTTCCTGAGCGTTCGGTTGAGCTTGTTGTGTTTGTATCTGCGTTGCAGACTGGCGAGGGCTTCCCACATATGAAGTAACTTGCTATCTGCCTCCTGCAGATTGGCTTCTTCAGGCACCAATTTAGTGGCTTTGCTCGCGTCTTGGAGCAAGGATGCGATCCAATCTTCGAAAGGGGGTTGGGTACCCGAGAAAGAGGTGAGGGCTCTGGCCTGCCGGAAAGCGTCCCAGTTCGTTATGCGGAGTTGACGACCCTTGGGATTTCGCGGGCCCGCTCGAACTGTTGTTTGGATTAAATAGTGGTCGCTGCCCAAGTTGTCTTGTGTGTAGATCCAGTCTGCTTGTGGAATTCGTTTTGCGAATGTCAAGTCCGGAGTAGTATCTCTGCTAACGCTGTTTCCCATACGAGTGGGAGAAGTTGGATCCGTGACAAGAGTAAGACCTAGATTCTGTCCGTCAAGCCATAGTTGTCTTCCCTTTCTGCGGTCCATTGGGTATCCCCATGCCACCGCAGGGGCGTTTAGGTCCCCTACGATGAGCAGGGGGGCTCCCCTAGCTACTTGATCTGCTTTGGTGAAAAGTCGTAGAAACCTATGTTGTTCTCTGGGGCTGCTGTACACATTGAGGATGAAGAGGCTCTGTTGCTTGCGCCTTGCAGACGGGATGATCTCCAGAAAAATGTGGGCTGCTGTATCAATGCCTGTATGATGCTGTATAACTGGAATGTTTCGCTTAACTAGTGTGGTTACTTGGGGCCTGCGGTTATCACTGCAAACTGCGGTGTATGCCGCGTATCCCGACAGCTTAGCCACTTCTCCGGTCTCTTGTAATGCGATAACATCGGGGGAAGTATGTGGTGCGAGAGAGGTAATGTATTGCTCTAAGTGTGCTCGCTTTCGCCGGAAGCCCCGGCAGTTCCACTGCCAAATGCAGTAGGTAACACGTTCTGGATTACTCGCAGCCATCTTTGTCGGGACGCGAGTACGGCTTCTTTAGGGGACCTGCTCTGGGACGGAGTAGGGTGTTTTCCAATTCTGTCAAACGGGTGTTGTGATTTTGAGCCAAAGTCGCGACCATGTCTTGAAGCACTTTGCGCGTGTCGTCCATGTTTTCCTGTCGCTGTTGTTCTCTTGCCGCAAAGGCTTGCTCAATTCTGGGCAGTAGTAGCGTTTGTAGTTTCGCCGTAAGGAGGTTGTCCATTGCGCGTTCGAGAGCCTTTGCAATGGAGGCGTCGAGCAATGTGGCAAGCTTACAATCTAATGCTTCGTTGAGGTTGCGTTCTATCCGCTGTTGCAGCTCAGTGAGAGCCTCACAGTTGACATTTCCTTCTAAAGTGTATGCTGGTGCTGCCGCTTTTGAGATTGGTTCGAGAGCTTTGCGTTTGTGCGAGGTTGGTTGTTGGGTGGTTTGCGGGCAATCTATTGCAGGGACAGGAAGGATGTCTGCATTTGATGGTAAATGTTTTGGTTGTGTGTCTGCAAGTTGTGATTTCAGATTAGCGTTTTCTGTCGTGAGTTCTTGTATCTCAGCACGTAAGGATCGGAGCTCCTGCATGAAGTTGTGCATGGTAGCGTCACTAACTGTGGTCACTGGGGTTGCTATAGGTTGTGTGGTGTGACCTGTGTGGGAGACAATGCTGGCCCAGCTTACCTTGGGGGGTGCGTCTTGCACTTTAACTGTGGTCGTTCTGAGGCTTGCGTTTCCTTGCTGCTGCGGCGGTGTTGAATCCGGTCCGCTCCGGGAGTGACTGCGTCCTTGTGACTGACTGCGGCCTCGGGAGCGGCTGCGTCCACGAGACCGACTGCGTCCTCGTGAATTGCTGCGTTCGGGAGCCTGCGGTTGTAGTGTTGACTTCGGTGTTGGCAGAGCTGAGTCTCCATTTGCAGAAGTCGATGGCCCCGTCTCCTGGTCAGCTCCTTGTTGTCCCAGTCGTAGGCGTTCCAATCGTCGTTGGAGTAGGAGGTGTGGTGTCTGGAAGCGGCGATGGCAGGACTTATCACCAGTCGGGTGGTCTTTGCCACAGAGCGCGCAGCAAGGGGGACAGGGGTGATCAGCCGGCGGATTTACTGTGTCACAGCTCTTGCATTTCTTCTGGGTTGGTGTGGGGCATACATCGGCCCTGTGGCCGACGGTCCCGCAGATGTCACAGACCTCGATGCGCTTCTTATGTAGATAGCATTTGTACTCTGCTCCGCGGTAGTAGACATGGTACGGTACTTGCTTTCCGTCGAATACGATGAGCACTGAATTAGTACTGCCCATGCGTCGGGCCTGCAGAATCGTAGGGTTCTTCTTGTAAACGAGACTGTTGGTAATGTCTTCTTCCGTGTCATATGAAGGGATGTTATGTATGACTCCTTTGGCTGTGTCCTCCGGCGGTGTGACGTATGCTGTGGCAGCGTAGCGGACTGCTCCGATGGGGAGACTGCGGATGCGACAGTATTTTTCGGCGTTAGACATCATTGGCGTGCTAACTACAATGACGTTATTATCCGTGCATGAGCGGTAAATGTCGTCCTCTGCTTCTTTGGTTGTAATGCCCGTGATCTGCAGTATTGAGTCGCGTATCTGGGCGTCTCCTAGTTTGGACACGTTGAAACCGTCTCTTGGGCGTATGACGATCTTGATATCATTCTTCGGAAGTCGTGGTTGCCGTGGTGCGCGTCGGCGTAGTGCGGACTGCTCGGTACTCTCGGTGCGTGCGCTTGCTGTTGCACAGAGGGATCCGTGTATGAGTAGGGATGATGCCTGCGTAGTCTGTCGTTGCTTACGGTGGCTGACAAGCCACCCTGCTTCAACGGTAGCTTCTTCGGGGGCCATTTCCGTGCCTTCAACCTCTACTACCTCCATGACGAGGGGAGGGACTGCACTTACTTGATTTCACGAGGGTGCGAGTCGTTGGGCGAAGTCCTCGGGAGCCGGGACTGCGACAGTGACGCCGCGCACCTTCGTAGCTGCAGCGCACCTGTCTCTCCGCCAGACGGAGCAGCTGAAGATCTTGTTAGGGTTAGCAATGTTGTGGTCGTGGAAACCCTTGTTCTGGGTCCCTGGCGTCGGGACTGGTCTTGATCGGTAGCAGAACACTTCCAGAAGCTGGTTCCGACGTTAGTTTGGGTCCAGCGGTGATTGTTTGGCCACAAGAGTTTGAAATATACGGAGCCCATACGAGGCGCGTGCGCTCCGTCAGCGGCGTCGTCGTCTTCCGAGAGCGGGGACGATCCATGTAGTTCTGCGAACGGGCGTCTGAGTATCCTGGCGCGCGACGGCGGCAGAATCGGGCGATATGACCAGGGCCACCGCATGCACAACAGATCGGCCGGTTGTTGCGTGTTCGCCAGGGATTCGCAGTGATGGGAGCAGCCCATGTCACGGACGGCTGAATCGGGGCTGCAGCATACGACACACCATGGGAAGGTGAGGGCTGTTGAAGCTGCTGCCGCTTTACTACGTCAGCGTAACTAAGAGGCGCGGCGACAAGTTGCTGCTGAATGGGCACCGGCATGGCCTCGGAAATCTGTTCTTGGATGACGTGCCGAAGCACGGGAGCAAACGGGATTGGTCGCTGCAGTTGCTGCTGCTGTGGGAGCTCCTGGCGCTGAGCAAACGGCAGGAGAGACAACTGGCGGGCCACCTCCTCACGCACAAATTCTTTCATTTGTGCGAGAAGGTGTGACTGGTCCGGCACGATGTCCAGTGCAGCGAGTGGTTGACTGTACGTGTGAGATGAGGGTCGGGTGAGAGCCCGCTGCCTTCTCAATTCATCATAGCTGTGGCACAGAGTTACCACTTCAGACACTGTGCCAGGAGACTTCGCAAGAAGCATTTGAAAGATATCATCGTCGACACCCTTCATAATATGCTGTATTTTGGCACTTTCGCTCATTGAAGCATGAGCGCGCCTGCAGAGATCGATTATGTCCTCAATATAGGCGGTAAACGTTTTGTTAGGTTCCTGTTCCCGTGTGCGCAGCCGTTGCTCGGCGCGTAACTTCCGCACGGCAGGGCGACCGAAAACGGCAGATATTGCCTCCTTAAAAGCGGACCAGTTCTCAAATTCCGATTCGTGGTTCGTATACCAAAGCTTCGCCACGCCAGCCAGGTTCGCCACGCCAGCGCGGTACTCAGCTTAGCAGCGTCATCCCACTTGTTGGATCCACTAACTTTCTCGTAGGCCGACAGCCACTCCGTACCCGAAAATACCGGGGGGTCTCGCTGGGGAACCGGGCCAGGGCAAACGGCGACCGGGAGAGATGGCGGCGGTTGGGCAGCGTCAGCTTGCATGGTCGAGTGCAACGTACGGGATCGGAGTTCCAAGGTGCCGGCGATGTGCGTACCCCGCACCTCCACCAAATGTAAGGAGGTTTATTGGACGAGTCCAACAAAGAGGCGGTAGCTCGGAACAGTAGGTCGAGAGAACAAGATGGTGGTGTTCGAGCGCCGATCTCAGGCCTTCCGCTCTTGATTATGATCGCGATGTCATTATCTTCTTTTCTTCATTACAATTATTTGAAATTACTTGCAATGACTATGAAATGGCCAGTATGTCTAACGACTTACAACGACTACAATCGATTAGAAATGACTAAAAATGCTTAGTAATGGCCTGTAAAGACAAATTACTGAAATGACTTGTAATGACTAGTAATGACTACGAAATGACCAACATTTCTAACGACGGCTTGTAATGACCACAATTCATTACAAATGACTAAAAATGCTTAGTAGTTAGCAGTAATGACTAAATGAAAGAAGAGAAAGAGAAGAGGCAAAGAGAAAGAGGCCAATGATAAGCGGAGGAAGAGTAGGCTTTCGCTGATGACCTCTTAAGCGAGATCTTAAGAGACCCTGCAATTTTT
Organism: Dermacentor andersoni; assembly: GCF_023375885.2. Taxonomy (NCBI): domain Eukaryota; kingdom Metazoa; phylum Arthropoda; class Arachnida; order Ixodida; family Ixodidae; genus Dermacentor; species Dermacentor andersoni. The sequence goes on along the minus strand of NC_092819.1, from coordinate 120,096,601 downwards.
TAACCTATTACGAAGTCGGAGAGATACTGCTCTGGCCGTGCTCTGGTGTGAGAGAGAAACGCCGTCACTATCGACGTAGCCAATGGCGCGCCACATCTTCTGCCGGAGGGTTCCTGTGGTGGGACCGCGAGCGTTCCGATTTGGCATATGCAGCTTCGTTGTAAAAGTTTTAAATGCGTAGCCATTTCTATGCCTACTTTACGAGAAATTTGTCCGTCCGTCACGTAAGACGAATACAATGGCTCATACCCCCGCAGTAGCGTTTCTGTAGTAGGGCCAGGAGCGTTTCAGCTAGGCATATACAGCTTCGCTGTAAGATCATCAAATGTCTCGGTTTGTCCGCATCCCTTTGGCAAAATGAGGCACCTCCGTAAAAATGAATTAGGGCTAGTATTTACAGCTGAAGCAAGGAAAGAGGCCACCACGGACTCCATGACAACCTTTGTGGGTGCAGTGCGCGCATGCTTCGGACTGAATCCAGACAGATAACAGGCAGACTCAACCAGATAAAACACTTCCTCTCCTATGACATTGGTGGGGCACAGAGAAATTTTCACCTTTTGTGCCTTGGACGGCGTGGCCCTATTTTTTCAGCCATTACATTTCTTTGTTTTTTAGTTTTTCGCCGCAGATTGGGCCCCATATTTGGCAGCTTCAGACATCATCAGCTTCTTTTTGTGGGGGGATTAGTTCGACACAGTGCTAAGTTCAGATCGTTTTGATCTGTCATTCAGCACACCAGGCACACAAAAAATGCCTGAATAGGTTAAAGGTGTCGCATCAGAGCTTCACCAATGGTTTAGACAAAAGCAGTGCTGCAATTCGAAGAGTCTCGCCTTGGTGTTTTACTGCAATTCGCAGCAATGCGAGTAAGGCTATGTTTTCAATTTATGTTTTGATGTCTCCCTTACGTGAGCAAGGTCTCTTCGCTATATTTTCCCTTTTCTGACCATCCTAGACAGAGAGGAAAAATATTACTCTGTACGAGCGAGCATACAAACCACTCACACTGATTGTAGCTTTCTAAAGCGTCGCAATGAAGCGTTTTGTACCCCCAGTAATACTGGAATTTTTTTTCCAAAGTAAGAAAAAAGAAACGGTGAAAACATTTCAAGAGCTCTGCCTAGTGAACAAGGATACTGATACAACTCTTGTGTTTATTGTGCAGACTTTCCTCGTGCCATTGCAGTCCTCCAGAAACGTAACTGCAGAATTGGCTGCGTTTTAAATCACCCCATAGCTCACATTTAACTACTCATTTCTTTTTTCCTGGAGGTTCGTTCGACCAAACATGATAATATTTAAGTCACTTGAAGCGGAAAGCGAGCGACACATCACTGTCAAATGTTGAGGGTTTTCTAGTGAAAGGATTTCAGGTTAGATGGCGATAGTGAATTATGTCGCATCTGGCCCCGGGTCTCATTTTGTTCCGCTTTCGCTGTACAAGTTGCCCACAGCCCCGTTCATGGAAGGCGACAAGATTCACAATTGTAAGACAACGAATGATACGGGCTTGTCTGATTGCTGATGTCGCGAGCAAGACAAAAACAGACACAGGAGGCCTGAAGATGAACATGAGCGTCAAGTTTTGCAGAAGCAACTCCGGCAGAGGACCCATATGATCGTTGATTAGGGGGTTGTCATGTTGATGAACATGTATTTATAGTTGTTCCCAAATGTATTTAATCAAAAACAACCATTTAGTCCTAATGAAATTTGGTTATTTGTTGTGCTTTTTGCTGATCTAGCTTTTTTTTCTTATTGTGCACCAGAAGTTCAGCACTTGTCCAATCTTTCCGCAATGACCGCAGGCAACCTAACGCGGTAAATGCAAATTTTCCGTGAACTGTACGATGAACTGCTCAATTTCTTGCTTAGAGAGAGCTGACCTGACATATGGGGTAATAGTGAGCAAACAATTTTGGGTTTCGGCCACACATAGCGATGGTTAATAGTAAACCGCTTATATTTTAAACTGCACACCTTACGGTCGTAAAAAAACCGAGCTGTGTCGTGTAGCGTATCTTTTTTGCATAAGAAATATGTCTCAGCTTCTTTAACTTTATTTCAGATTCTCCCTTACTACGTAAACACGTATTTGGTTCACGTACCCGGCTTTCTCGGTTTATTTCTTGCAGGCATCGTCAGTGCTGCGACAAGGTAAGCGAAGGAGCTTTCTCCGCATGTTCTTTTTGAAATTCTTTGTGTGGCTTGCCTGACCCATGAGCTACCTGACTTCGGCGTCCTTAAGCATGGAACGAAAATGCCCTAAGGACTTCAAGAACGGCTATACATACATTGGTGGCCGATCTTCTGGTTTTTATTCAAGAGGTTACTGAGTAGTAAAGGAGCCCTGGACATTCCGATTTTTACTAACCATGGTGACTTAGCGGTTGTGGCGTTGCGTTGCTAATCACGATGTAGAGGAATCAATTACCGACAGGAGCTGCCGCATTTCTATGGGTATCAAGTGCAAAAATGGGCGTGTGGTATGCATTTGGTGCACGTCAAAGATTCCCAAGTGGTCAAAATTGTGGTTTTGGGGGCGTGAATCTCAAGTAGTTCTTTTCCAGGAATTATACTGTTTACTTCATGTCTACTTCTACTTCTACCCTGGACATAGACTGATAAGTCCATGTGCAGAGTGAAAAACGTTTTCGTTGTAGTAGTTTACATGAGCATTTTGTGCTAGCATGGTGGGTTCACCAAATGAGTAATCTAGACCTCGTGCGCCGATACTTTATGTTGCGTTTTACATACAAGTATTTTGTTCCTGTGGCCGGTTGGCTCAGTTTTTTGCTTGTGTCAAGATTCGGAAGAGAAGTTGGTCAATATGCAGAACGTGGCCTGCTGTAGTGAACGGTGCAGTATTGGCACCAATAAGGAACATTTTACGTTGAAAGCACACGTTTTAATTCCCGTAATAATTTACAGTGTTAATGACACGTACAAAGGTGTATTCACTAATGGTGTTACTCTTTCGCCCCTTATGAGCCAGTGCAAATCTATCGCCTGGCAAAAAGTGCTAAAATGTGAAAATAGCGGAAATGTGAGCACAAAATTATATATTAAAGAAGACGCATACGGCCATGCGCAATTCCTTAAGAAATTCCCTTATATAAATCTACATAGTTTGTGGATGAAAAGTATTTTGACGCTGTGTCAGATTTAAGGGGGCGAAAAATTTTGTCTGTGGTACGAAGAGCATCGCTAAAATGATAATCTTCGGCGCATATTGCTTCGTTGACATTTCTTATGGAAATTTTTCATAGCGGCGAGTTTCCACAATTTCTTCGCCTTGTTTTCAGAATACATTCCACGGCCCGCTAGAAATTTATGCAAGCTTTAACCACTTCTCATTTCTCTTAATTTATTTCGTCCTCTATCAGCACGGTGTCCTCTACAATTAACTCCCAAGTGGCCATACTATATGTGGATGTGATTGCTCGTCGATACAAGAATGCTGACCATCATGTGCTGTGGATCACACGTGGAATAGGTAAGCAGATGGCTCAAAGCAAGTGCTTGCTACGACATTGTTATAGGAGCTGTATAACACCTAATGTAGATGCTGAAAAGAAGACAGACGTTTCTGTTTTGTAACTATTTAAGCATCCTGGATTTAAAGTGTATTGTCATAAAGTGACACGAGATATTCAATATATTTATTAGTGGCGTAACAGCGAGCTAATGTTTTACGGCAGTAACATTTCAATATGATTTTAAAGATGCAGCGATAGCTTGTGTGACCTTCGTTCAGCTTGGCGCGCTATCCTGTGTAATAGACACTTGCACTAGTGTAAGTACACGATAAGTGAGTTAGTCGCTGTTTTCGCAGATGTTATCGGCTATGTAATCAAGTACATTTTGGTAGTAACGGTACAGGCTGCAATAACTGTGATATATTTTTTATCCTTTTTCTCGGCTGTGAATGGCACCTCCTCGAAAGCTCGAAGCAGTTTAGGAACAAGGGAAGATACGACCCAATGCCATGGCTCCGTCGTAATCTGTAAATAAGTAGACCTGCGCATTGTACTCTTGTGCTTCAATGCAAAATTCTCGAAAACAAACAAAGATTTGCTTGTATGGAGATGCATAAGGGATGTGTTCAGCCATTTTTTTTCTTTCATCTAGCTATAAAAAGACTAGCTAAACATCTGACCGCATGCTGTAATTCAGATAGAGATGAAACATAGTGTAACCACTACGTCGAGATTTGTGCACCGCCCATGCTTGGAAAAATCTTCATTGATCACTCAGCTTGAATTTCAATGTTTCCATTTGTTGCAGCTTTCATTTTAGGAATTTGTATGACAATTTACAGCACCCTTTGCGTACACATGGGATCTGTAACAATGGTGAGCACGACGTTTCGTTATTTAGGAATAAAAAGCTGTTTTGCTTGTAAGTAGACATCAGCGAACAAATGAATTGGCCTTTAACACAGAATGTATGCATAATTCGACATCAGAGTAGCGGCGAAACCGGACAATTCACAAATACACACATGCTGCTGAAAAAGGTCTTTTGCTGCCGCTCTAACGGTATTGAAAAAAGTCAAATAAAATTAGTTTCAAAGTTTTATTAACAGCCGACGATTTCTCAAAATAAGCGGTATTTATGGAGCCATCTTTTAACGCCTGCGTGGACGCGCCGGTGCGTATCTTTTGTGGCGCTGTCTTGTGCGCGACTTATCTTATATAAATACAGGTTTGTTATCGTGCATAAACACAAAAGAAAATAATTATGCTCAAGCAGCCACGTTCAGTGGGAAATAATGTTAATCGAAGCATTTTGCAAGAAGCGGACAACATAGCTTTATTTCACTTTCCCGAAGTGCTACAAGGTGGCACCATGCGTGAGAAATTGCGTGCACGGCACGGGCACGCCAGTGGCGACAATGGCTATTCGTCGACGACAATGATCACATGACAACAGTAGCGGTGACAATTCCGTGACAATAAATCTTACAACAGGCCCTAACACAGCTGCGTCATGACGAGTCGGCCGTGTGATCTTCCGGCCCACGCGGGAGCTGTTGGTGCCCGAAAAGCACGCCAAATGCAAGTTGGCACCCGCTGACAGCTACGTGGGTCACGCGTGTTCGTAATTGTTTGTGTGTTTCGTGCGCGTCAGCCCGGCCAGTTCGTCATTCCCGGGAGATATTGCATGGCCGGATGCCTAAACCGCACGAAAAAGGCAGTGGGAACGGCGTCTTCCGCTTGCTAAAGGTGCGTTCACACAAGGCCAAGACGACACCGATTTCGGTCTGCCGACTGTCGGCGACAGCGTTTTTTTTCTTCGTTTTGGCACCTCTGTCACACTGTACCGACGCCGAGCTCTCGACCGACCGTGGGCAGATTGATAGACGTCGGTACAATGTGAGAGAGGCGCCGAAACGAAGAAAAAGAAAAATGCGCTGTCGTTGACAGTCACCAGACCGAAATCGGTGTCGTATTGGCCTAGTGTGAATGAGCCTTAAGAGACGAGAAGCAGTGACAAACACGGGTCTCGGCAATGCGCCAATAAAGACAGACGTAGAAAGAACTTTATTATGACCGTCAACGACTCCACTGAGCAAGTGGATGTCGCGGGCCCGTCGGACTAGCGCCTGCTGAATCTGATGGGTTTTTGTTTATTATAGCAGAGCCTCCCATTTATTCAGGCTTGGGATTGCCCGCGACAAAGGGCAGCCATCATACGTCGGCAGATTCTGTGGCGTCCACTGATGCTTTTCTAAAAAAACTGACCTCTTTGGCTGCGGCCTGGGCAGTGTCCTGCTGCTCTTATACTGCGTCATGTTATTTAGAGCGCAAACATAGGAGGCAATCACTGGGACAAATGCAGCCGTGTTCGCGTTTAGGTGATTAAGACAGCACATGATACGCAGGCACCTCTCTACTTTGTTCATTCCATTAGTTTAATATGAATGCGTGATCACTGGTTTGATGCTGCAGAGAAGAGAAATTTAAATCTATTACTGCATCGATTGAGGCCTCTTCCATACGGGCCCTTCCAATTGTGGCCGAGCCAGGTCTGGATTAAATGATCATAATCAGACATTTCCGATCGCACTTTTACTCGATTCGGGTGAATTCAGTCGTGACATAGAACTTTGACTGCGATCGTAAATGTCACTCCTATGCACCCTTTATCCTCAGTGAGCTCTACTGAATGTCTGCACATGCTCATTTATGGCGACGCCGTACGCACTAAGCGGGCGGTACGACTTCATTGCTCCCGTAGCGTATGGCCCACACTTAACGAAGTGAACACATACTTCGCCGAATCGGACGTTCGGCCAACACTTCGGATAAATTTTCAAGCCCTCTATGATGAAACGATCACGGTGCTGCTGGCCGCTGGCGAAGAGCTAGACGTACCGCTTACTGCTAACTTCTGGCAGCGAACTAACGTCCGCGTAAAAATGTATCGCAGCGGATGCTGTGGTATTCTTGGTGAGAGGGAAATGTTTTGCCCACAAGTTATTTGCCTCGTGTTGCACTTCGAGTTGCGCACGGCCGACGAGGTCAGCCTGTTTACGAAAGGGAGAGTTCGTTTGTAAAAAATTACTTTACGGCGCATATTTCCATCTACGAATTGGAGGTAGTGAGTTTTCATGGCATGTCGGCTTGAAAGGATATCTCAGGATGGCATGGGTTCCAAGATTTGCGGTATTAACTTGCGGTAAAAATGCACTGCTTTTTCACTTACGATTTCTTTATAAAAATGCTGTCTTATGCAATCAAGCGCCCAAAGAAGTGGTACACCGATGCATCTCGTCGGACACATTGAAAATCCATATCTCTAAACAAGTGTAGTCCTGAGAATTCGTTCCAAGTGGATGGCCCTTGCGGACTCACCGGCTATAATTCGCAGGTTGATATATATGCGGAAATGGAATTTATTTAAAAGTTAATTAGTATAGGTGTGGTAAATATTAAATTAGACATTTTGACTACTCGTGAAACTAATGGCGGCCTCCTCTTGTAATTTAGCTTAAATAAGGCTTAGAATTGTGCTATATGCCACAGGCGAGTTTTCAAAATTTGGAGCAGCCAAAAAAGCACCTGGTATCTTACGTGTCTATGATGTACACGTAAATCGTAGCTTATTTACAGTCTTACACACTACACGCAATTACCACAAATGCCTGTATCCTTCAAAAGGAAATGGAATTCAGGCCAGACGAAAGCTGTTAGCTCGGTCTGCCCATTGCTCACTCACATGGGACACTATAACATAAAGCGATTTAAATTTTTTTATATTGCATCTCAGCCACTAGGCCTACAGAAGAAGAAGAAGTGCCGAGCAGTGCAGACGTGGAAGCATCGGCTTCGTCTTTTTTTTCCATGCTCCGCTCGCCAATGTTGAGAGTACAACAAAAAGAAGCATACCACTGGATCCGCCAAGCGACGGCGAATCGACTGACACCAAGATTCAAGGTGGGGCTCGTACTTTCACAATTTTACGGAACCATTTCTGCTCCTAGACGCCGACTAAGCTTAGTAAGGAGTAGGGCCTCTGTTGGGGCTGGTAAGCCCACCTGCCCGCAGGTATGGCGGATACAAACATGGAAGATGAAGATTTCGCTGAAAATGAAGGAAACAATGCTCAGGACGACCTCGGCTGGCAAGTAGTGGCAGGCCGAATATCACGAGCTAGCACAAAGGCTGTGGATGAGGAGAGCACATTGCCACGTAATCAACGAGAGCATGACATAAAGAAAACCGCCGTCGGTGGAATGGTTAAGAATTGGATTATCAAAGCTTCGAGGATGCCTCAACTATCTGAGGAGCACAGAGAGATCATTATACGGCCTCGAGGAGGACTCAATTTGAACAAGGTGAGCACCACCACGATTGGTTCGGCATTCGTCGAGGCGTCCGGCCTAACGGAAGAGGAGGCCCGTGAAGGTGTTGTCTGCCCAAAACTTCACTCAAAATATGATCGTAGTCAGCACACCTAAGCCCGACCACGCTGCGAAGTACGTTAGAATCAAGTCTTTAAAATTATGGAAGCGGAATACGAGGTTAATGCATATGAAGCGGCACCACATGCCACATGCAAAGGCGTCATCCGAAGAGTGGACATCAGAGACTCCCAAGCTATGATAACAAGAAACATCGTGCATGACTTGAACCCGCTTGAGCAGGCTGCTAAGCGCATCAAGACGTCGGGATCGGTCATTGTACTTTTCGATGGACTCAAAGTGCCCAATTTTGTCAGGTATGGATCCACACTAGTGAGATGCTACCTTTACAGGAAGCAATTCGACGTCTGCTTCACCTGCGGTAGGGTCGGGCACCGCTCTGATGGGGGTCCAACACCTGACTTTGTTCAGTGCAGCGGATGTAGAACTTGCAACCCAGGAGATGAACATGTGTGTGTACCTAGGTGTAACTTTTGTGAAGGCGATCACCCTACCGGTGACAAGTTTTGTAAGCATAGATTTCAAGTCCCTTACGTCGTACGACTACGTTGAAGAGAGTGCAACAGGACTCAGTCGTCAATAAGAGCGCAGTCGAAGGCGCAACAGGTGGCGCCCAACCATGCCCCCGAGGACAGGGAGCACTCACGCTCCAGGAGTCGCACCAGATCCAGGCATCGTTCACTATCCATGGAGCGAAGGCGCTCCAAGTTAAGGGAAGCGCAGGTGCGCTTCGTGCAAAGGGACTCAATACCTGGCGAGAAGAAGACGCCAGGAACCAGTTGGGCTGACAAAGTAAAAGGTATGGCGAGGGTTGCTGGGGGCGCCTCGCCTGATGTGGGTGATGACAATGATGCCAGAATAGAGTAATTAATTAAAGAAGTAACTTCTTGAAGGAAAGATAATGAGGAATCGACCAGGCAGGTAGTAGAGCTTCGTAAAAAAGAGCAGTCGAGCCCTGCTAGAGTAGAGATAGATAGACCTATAAGCAAAAGCAACGATCCAGGGGAATCCAGCTTTCCTGCCCCTAAACAGAGAGCGATGAGTTCCGAGGATGATTCAGTCTTGTCAGCCCGCAGTGAAATAAAAGAGGCAATTAAAGCAATAAGAGAGGCAGTGGAAACGACAAACCTTAAAGTGGAGAAATTGTGGAAATGGAGGCTAACGGCGGAAAAAGACTTAGGAAATTGGAGGCACGAGGGGATGACGACGATGAGTATCTGCCATCGGAGGTGGAAAGTATAAAGTCCATTCCTGGATTGTCGGGGGCCATGACAAAGAGGTAAATAACGGGTAATAGAAAGGCAGCCTCACCTAATAACAATGGACAGTAATCATGGATTTACCCAGTGGCAATGGAATTGTCGTGGGTTCCAACACAAAAAAGCAGCACTGCAACAGGTGATCAGGTCTTCTGACGCCAGGCCCAAGGTAATTATGCTGCAGGAAACCTTAGCGGACGAAATTATGCTTACTGGGTACAAAGTTATATGCAGAGACAAAAATGGGGAGGTGGTTGGTGACCCTCATTGACAAAAAGTTGCCATACATTGAGCATGATATTGACCTTAGACATTCCAGGTTTGAATTTGTTCTAGTTGAGATAATACTTAAAAGGAACAGAGGTAAGACGCAAAGCTTTTTCTGCTTGAATATTTACAGCAGTCTTAACAATTCAAGAGGAGCCAATTGGGAAAATTCAAACTTGGATCTCGGCAGGGATCATTACATCATACACATAACCATACGCATACAAAGACAGGAAACTAGAATCTTCAAATTCACTGATGGGGATCAGTTCAGAAAAATCAGGGCGAACTTAAGGAAAGTGGGGCCTCTAGATGCCGAATAGGAGCCCCTTCAGACATGGGTCATCCAGCTCAGAGAGGACGTCAAATAGGCCACTAAAGAAATCAGGGCAGAGGAAAATATTGAAGCTATAGACAGCAGGTTGGCGGATCTGATTGAGGCCAAACAGGCTAAACGCAGAGACTTAACAGAAGGCTAAGGAAAAAATAGCGCCATTAAATAGAGAAATTGTTGATCATTTGAAGACCCTCGTGAAGCGACAGTGGAATGAGATCTGTAATTCGGCTGATGGTAGACTCAAACGTGGAGGTAGCTGGAACCTCCTCACACACTTGGCAACGAGAATGACACAAGGACAAGCAAGAGAACAGCTATAGCTAAGTTGGTTCATCAGGAAAGCCAAGATAAAACAGAGTGGGATATCGTGGATAGTCTCGCAGCCAAATATCTCCCACTTAAACATCCTAACGAAGGAGAGGAGAGCCCTGAATATACGGGAGGCATATGTGAAGAACTTGACCGTGGCTTCACTGAGAGTGAAGTGAAGATCGGTGGCTGGTCCTGACGGAATAACTGACAAGATATTAAGAAATCTTGATGATGAATCAATTACTTATTTAACTGAACACTTCAATGAATGCTGGGGAAAGGGGTATACTCAGAGGAATGGAGGGTGGCCTATACTATCCTCATACCAAAGCCAGGCAAACAACTCACTCTGGACAACCTCCGTCCTATTTCCTTGGCGTCATGTCCAGGCAAAGCTATGGAACATGTCATCCTAAATCGACTCACGAAATACCTTGAGCAGAACGACATCCTTCCATACAACTAGATCGGCTTTCGTCCCGGGCTGTCAACTCAGGATGCTATGGTGCTGATCAAAGACCAACTCATACAGGCCAGCCCAGCGGATACGAAAGCTCTTTTAGGATTGGATGTGGAAAAAGCTTTTGATCGTATAAAGCATGAGGCAATACTTAACGTTCTCGCGGAGATGGGTTTAGGTAAGAGACTTTTTAATATGACTAAGGACTTTCTTAGAAATAGAACTGCACAACTCATGCTGGGTCAGCTTAAATCTGAAGCTAAGAATTTGGGAAATAGGGGCACTTCACAAGGGGCTGTGCTCTCACCTATGCTATTCAATTTAGCAATGTCCAAGGTTGCAAGAAACCTGGAGAAAATTGAGGGTATACATTCTGTGATATATGCCGATGACATAACCATATGGAGTGCCAAGGGTAATGTAGGACTGACAGAGACCAGATTACAGGAAAGTTTATATGTTGTAGAGAACACACTGAAATACATGGGGTTCAAATGCTCGGCAGCCAAATCAGAACTCTTAGTCATTAAACATCGCAGAAAAGGTCGTAAACCAAGAGGTTACATTCGGGAAGCTGAGCCGAGAGTGTGCTTATACACTCATGAAGGATCCGCAATCAGGCTAGTTGAAAAAATCAAGGTTCTTGGGTATCACATAGACGGAAACAATGCTAAATATAGAACAATACAATATATTGTACGCACGGCCACCCCGGTACAAAATCCACACTGTTATAATAAGTTAATAATAAGTCTGTTAATAATAACAATATCTCGAATAAAACAGAGGAAGTCATTAGATTACTAAGGAGAATTACCAATAGACACTGAGGCATAGGAGAAGACATCGCTTTGAGGCTAATACACGCCTTTTCTCTCTGTCACTTCACTTATGTGGCTGGATTATTCAAATGAAAGCAGGCAGAGCTTAACAAACTTAATGTGATGCTCAGGAAGCTCGTTAAAGTAGCCCTAGGGATACCTAGTAACGCTGCAACCGACAACCTCATGAGTCTAGTGGTGCACGACACAATGGAAGAAATCGCGGAGGCCCAACAGGTAGCACAACACGAAATATTGACAAAATCACGAGCTGGCAGGAACATATTACAGGCAATAGATGCAGAATTTAATACATCAAGGAGCCCAATAGAGGCTGAAGTAGAATTAAAGACTGAAGTTAGGAAGAAGATCAGAACCAACCCTCTCACCAGAAACATGCATCCAGAAAATAATGTCGAAAGGAGAAAGGCAAGAGCTAAAGCACTCTTGCAGGAAATAGAGCAGCAGAATCAACTGGCAGCTATACTTGATGCTGCCTGGGTAAAAGGTAAAGAGGCATATACGGCCTTGTATCAAATTATCAAGGGAAGGTGCAAGACGCTCTCACTATTTTTACCAAGGACCCCATGGTTGCAGAACAAGCGGCAATTGCTCTAGCCATCAGGAGTAATAAGCGGGCCTGCATCTAAAGTGATTCGAAATCCGCAGTAAAGTGTTTTGATAAAGGCTACGTAGCTGGAGTTCCAGCTAAACTTTTTGAAAACATTGGGATTATGAGAAGTGAAATCCGATGGTTTCCTGCGCATAAGGGGAAAATTGATTAGACTCGGGTAAATATCAATGAAGTTGCTCATGACTTGGCACGACGACTTGCTAACCGTGACAGTCACAACCGAGCCGTTCACCATCAAGCCAGGGAATCTAGAGATCATTTAGTAACATACAATGACGTTATACCAAACATTACTATTCAGGACGCAGACAATTCCCATTGCCACATTCAAAACTGAATAGGGCTCAGTCAGTCTCGCGGCGCTTATTGCAAACGGGTACATATCCCACACCGTATAGCATTAATAAAACATATCCAGAGAGGGAGATTAAGATGGACTGCAATGATTGTAATGTCATCATTGGAACCAGACATATGCTGGCGGGGTGTCCCGCGACTCTCCCCAACCTCGTTGAAGAATGGACACAGTGGGAGAAAATGATTCAAACACAATTGTTTCAAGACCAACTAGGGGCAGTCCAGAGGGCCCATGATGTCGCTTAAAGGCTTGGCCTGACAGTGCCAACGAGGGAGCGGTCCGCATTGGCTTAAGAAGTTGAGCCTCCGGACCTCATTACAATAAAAGTTTTCACACACACACACACACTAGGCCTACAAGGTTGGTTTAAGATCTCTTGGGCTATCCCCATTTCAACTTTTTTTTCACGCTATGTCACAGAAACCGCGAGAACTCGCAATGTGATGTGACATGTATACAGTTATTATCCGTGATTGGGCCGAAGAAAAGAAAAAAATATAACTTTTTTGGGGGATTCTACGTCTTTCCCGCAATTAGACCAGGCTGTATGGACGTTACGTGTGTGTTACACAACGTCAAAAACTGCGAAAACTAACCAAGTAGAAATCACGTGCGCGTACTAAAGCCACATTACATTATTATGCCGAAGAGAACTCATATCTTTTCGGAACAGCTGGAGACTACCCCGTTCCGAAAGGAATAAAAGATACCTGCCGACCAATCGCTATGGCACTGGCTAGCCGGAGCTGCCGGAGAGAATTAATTTCTCTTTGTACAACAAACGTTTTGGTGGCAGTATATCTACTAGAGCTCTTTCTGCAGACATGCGACATCACTTTGCAAACTCTTATTCGCTGAGAATTCATTTTAGTGGTCATTGGTTACAAGGTTACAAGAGCGACGTGGACGAGAGCAGAAGAAAGGACAGGAATGGCACGAGCAATAGAATATGGAGTGCTTGGGCTCGGGCTCGGGCTCGGTTATTTATTAGGCGGCATTTCTTTTGGCGGCGAAGTGCCCGGTCATGGGCCTTCTATGTCTTCCAGCTTCAATGGCATCCGACGAGTGGCTGCGCAGGAGCCGTGGCGTCTTAACAGCCAGCATCACGAAAACTATTACGTTCAGGTCCGACGAACGGCCGGCCTCCGTTCCCGATGCCTCTCAGTTGGTTTATCCCGTTACCCACCTTATTCGGTAAAGCACGGAGCTCGTGAGATTTGACAAGCAAATCTTGGACGCCACTGATGACGACGCTTATGCGAAATAACTCGAGGCAGTGACCGAAGACGGCCTAAAAGTTTCTTACCCATTGCCCCCAGCTGGTCCTTTCTTCGAGAGCTTGCGAAGCAAACGAAGGTGGCGAGTGCCTTAAGTCCGGACGCAACTCTACCGAATGCCGACGACGGCGGTAGTGACCGCACCTGAGCAGAAAATGAGGTTTGTGACTGTTCACCTCGCATACCAACAAAATCAATTACTACCAGTCACGGGACCGCGCCGCATCATCGCGCAGTGGTTCTGCCAAAACGGCCAATTCCTACGATTTTCGGCGAACTTCCCAATTGGCAGCCTTTGTGGGATCACTTTAGTGCCACAATGCATCTGAAGACATACTTTTTGCCCCTAGAGGAATTGAAGCATCTATTATCATGCTTGACTGCACAGCGAAGAGAGTAATCGATGGCTTTCGATCGACTGAAGAAGATTATAGCAACAACATCAAGATTTTGACAGTGATTTGGTCGACGAGCCTTGCTCATCAACGAGCACGTTGACCAACTCCTCGCCTTGCCACCAGTCAAGTCTTTGGAAGAGGTCGAAAGACTTCGGCTGTTCTACGATAAGGCCCAGTTTCGGGTCTCCGCATTGACCAGTTTGGGTGTCTCACCTGATCGATATAACATAGTCCTCAACTCCGTACTCATGAAGTGTGTGCACGACGACCTCGCGATATTCTATCGCCAGAAGCCAAAGGAAGCGTTGGAAGACACGTCGGATGATACGACTCCTCTAAAGAGAGCTCGGGAGGCTACGGAAATGCTCTTTTCTACGCATTCAGATTCAGGTAGGAGAGGAGGGCAGGCCAGGGCGCCGGACGTCCGAATCCTCGCGTTGCCTACCAGAAGATGACGTCCTATTTCTCTCAACACCAACGAAACATCTGCCAACGCCATCCGCGCTTGCAACTGAGTCTGTACCGTTGCGGAAGAAGCCTGCCCAGTGGTAATACCGTTGTGGAATGCAACGTCCAAATTTCTGCGTATGAATAATAGGCTCGGTTGTGCAGCACTAGATGTTGCTACCATTGCACCAGGGCCATGCACGTGGCACGATTTCGCCGACATTCGCACAGTATCGTGTGCAGGAAGTGCCATCGCTGTGATTTGAACATTATCTGCTAATTATTTAGTGCAGCTGTATCAACCTGAACAACCGCGACGACAGTGGATCAAGACACACCGTGCCTTTTCATCGCGTGGTACCAGTCCGTCTCCGGTGACATTTGTTCCAAGCGCCCTGGGGGAAGTCAGTGCGGTCCTGCTTTAGATAGAAAGAGACTGCATTGAGTGGGAATCACGAAGGTGTCTCGTGCGCGCTTTTCTCGAGAGCGACAGCCAGGACACCTTTATTCGAGCGGACCTTTCGAAGGACCTCAAGTGTCCGGCCACTCGAAGTTCAGCCACTCGAAGCCTCGCCAAGTCTTGCGCACTCATCGGATAGTTTTAAATCTGCGAGGCTAGCACAGCAACATCGCGGTAACCGTTGAGGCTCTGGAGGTATCTGAAGTGTGTACCGTCACAAGCACGTCGCTCAGCAATATAGTCTTGCAGCTTCTGTTGGAGAAGAGATATGACGTTGCTGAGAACATTCACGCTAACAGATGACAGCCAGATGAATTAAGCGTTTTACTTGTTTCCGATGTGTACTGGAATGTAGCCGCTGGAATCATTCATAATTTGACGAGTGATGTAACAGTCGTGGAAACCAAGTTCGGAAGGAAAGCTCAGGGAAGCGTGGAACTCAAAGGAGGCTCCCCGCCAACGAGTCCTCTGTTCCTGATTTGCAGCACGACTTCTATTCGTCATTGCGATCAATCTGTCTGCAATGTGGCGTCCCGATCTCATTGCAATTGACACATCTATAGCAGAAAAATGGCGAGGCTCACCCAGAAGTTGAGGTATTGGAAGAGAGCATCTATAAATTTGATGGGCGCTATCAACTACCGCTAATGATACAAGCTCCAGGGATACATTCAGGCAGCGATAATTGAAGTTTAGCCGAGCGCCCTAGGCGAGTCCAGCTCAAAAGGTTTCTACAACAGTGTGAACCCCTAAAGCAGTATGACGCGTATTTGAACAAAAAGCACGCAGAGCGAGTTGGCAAAGACCTACCGCCAAAGAAAAGTATGTATTATATTGGCACGTGGACTTCTAGAAGTTTCTGGAGTTTGTGAAGTTTCTGGAATGATATCGATGGTTCTACCCGCTGTCTATTCACCGAACCTTGTGTAATGTGAGTGCATGTATGCGTGACGCGAATAGTGTAGACCTTGCTGCAAAAGGCGCGGGCACCAGAGATTACTCTGGAACGTTCTATGGCTCATGTATAAAAGGTGACGCGCTTGACCCGCTGATCAAAGTTTCGACGATCGCCGACTCTGTTCGCCGCTATCGTTGTACTTTAAGTATAGCCTGCTTTTGTGGGCACAGGTTCGCGAAATACAAGTTAGTATCGTGATTCACAGTATTCCTACTGTGTTCTTTACCGTCATTACTACGTAACAATATGCCCCATCATGCAGTTGTCCGCCGAATCGCTGTCACGACGAAGCTTCGTGTGGTGTTCAGTGCTTCCTTTTAAAGAATATAAAGATCGGTGTTGACATTGTGCAGCTCCTAATCATTTTCCCATGTCACCCAGTTGTCCTAAATACGGATATGCAAAAGGCATACTTGCAGATATTTATGCTGTGATTACCCTGGAGTGACCAGTTGTCCTCAGATGTTCCACCGATGGTTAAGTGGATCATGACGCAGGTCTCATTCGGAGCCTCATCCAGTTCTTTTTTCGCTACAGGCACCACTCGCCATGACGTATCGGCATGTCGAGAGCGATATCCAGAAACTGCGACTTTGCTGGAAAAGGCCTTTTGCGTCAATGTCCTCATCGTGGGACTTCCGAATGTAGATAAAAGTGCAATAGTGTACAGTGAAACACACAATATTCTCTGAAGCAAGCATGGAACTGCGCAAGTGGGCTTCTAATTCAGATGTTTTGCGGAAACTCTTCCTGTGCGACAACGTTGTTATGGAAGACGAAGCCGGAGAGAATCCCGTAGTGAAGGTGCTAGGCGTACTCTGGGAGCGCGAAGTAAAAAAAGGTTCTCTTCGCTATGCGCGAAGCGTCCGACTTCGCAGTGAAAAAGCCTTCTACATAGAACATGGAGCTTCAGACATTAGCAAGGGTGTACGATCCTTTGGGGTATCTAGTGCCATTTACGCTCAGAGCAAAGCTGCTCTTTCAAGACCTGTGCAAGAGGAAATTCGCATGAGACGATGCCCTTCCCTAGAGACAACAAACAAGCCGGAAGAGTTGGCATGCTCATTTGGCCAGCATGTACCCCGGTATCCTGCGAGCAACTGATGCAGCCTTTTCAATCAAGCTACACGTATTCCCCGTCAGACACAAGTACCAAAGTGTACGGCGCCTGTATCTACGTGCGTGCGTGCTGAACAAACAGCACCTACAAAACACAACTCCTGATACGGAAGAGCTGTGTTGCACCACTAAAGCTCATTTTTCTTCCGCGCCTGTAGCTATTAGCATGCGTCATCGGCGCTAGTTTTAATGGATACGTCAAGACATTGCCATTGATGAGCTCTGTTCCAGTTCACTTTTAGACCGACTCACTCGTCGCCTTATACTGAATTTGGAGCATGCCAAAAAAAAAGAACTGTTCGTACGCACGTCGTCGAGTGCCGCGATTGACGGCCTGACATCGCCGATACAGAGGCACAATTGTGACGGAAAAGACAACCAAGCAGACCTGTAGACATAAAAAGTGTAATTTCGCTGTCGTTTTTTGTCAGCTTTATGGTTCCACGGTCCAACCTAGCTTCATGAACTGCAACATCCCATTACTACTCAGTATGCCAAATTGCCAGAACAATTTGAAGACTTGGTGACTGACAGATGAGACGTCAATGTATCTTGCAGCTTTTATTACAGCTCTTGTTATAGTATCTTTTGACAGGAAGAGTACACTGAAGAAACTAGAATCACCGATTGGGGAGTCTACCTGTTTGCTGGAAACACGTTGTCGAAACGATCTTCGGCTGCTGGACAAATAACCGCAGCAGAGCTTTACGAAGCGCAACATTACAGGTTGTAAAACGTCCAAGAAATTTTCTTTGAAGATGTGAAAGCGGTGCGCGTAGGGCAAGAGCTACCACCCAAAACTGCAGTTGTTCGACTATATCCCTACCTCAAATGCTTTACTTCGTGTGGGCTGTCGATTGCAGGAGCTCGCAGCCTCCTTGAACGTCAAGTACCGAATCCTGTTACCAACAAGGCACGCATTCACATATCTCATTGTTTTAGATGCGTGTGAGCACGTACTCCATGGTGGAGTCTTGGCCACGCTTTCTGAGCTCAGAGAGGGGCTTTCGATTGAAAAAGGACGGCAGACCACTAAAAGGGTGCTAAATAGTTGTTAAATGCTAAATGCTAAATATCTCATTCATACTAATATGGATGAGATAGTTCAAGTGGCTGAGGAGTTCTGTAGAGATATACACAGCACCCGTGGCAAACACGACAATAATAAAAGAGAGAATAGTGTAGAGGAATTTGAAATCCCAGAAGTAATGCCGGAAGAAGTAAAGAAAGCCTTGGGAGCTATGCAAAGGGGGAAGGCACCTGGGCAGAATCAAGTAACAGCAGATTTGCTGTAGGATGGTGGGCAGATTGTTCTAGAAAAACTGGCCACCATGTATACGCTAGGCCTTATGACCTCGAGCGTACCGGAATCTTGGAAGAACGCCAAGATAATCTTAATCCATAAGAAAGGGGACGCCAAAGACTTGAAAAATGATAGACCGATCAGGTTACTGTCCGTTGGCTACAAAGTACTTACTAAGGTAATGACATGGTCTGGTATCCATGTTACTAAATTTGAAAACTAATACATCGTGTGGTCCTGACAATATCGCAAACGTATTCCTACGACGATATGCTTTACCTCTTGCAAAATTTTTCGGTTATTATTTTTCGCACTTCTTTGCTGACTTCACAACTACCCAGTGATTGGAGGACAGCCCGAATTGTACCCATCTTTAAAAAGCGAGGCCGCCTGACACTAGACAATCAGCGTCCTATTTCACTAACTTCGCAAGTAAAATTATTGAACATATCATAGCTACTAGTATAACAAACTTCCTCGAGGAACGCTGCATATTTACCAAATATGAGCACGGATTTCGGAAGGGACTATCAACCATAACACAACAGATGTAGCGGGTCAGCACTCGGGCCGTCTTCCGGTCACATCCGGTGTACCTCAGGGCAGCTTGTTAGGCCATTTGCTCTTTATACTGTATATTAATGATATTGTTGACGTTGTTCGTCCTGGTGTAGAAATAAGATTGTTTGCTGATGATTGTATTTTGTTTAAAGAAATTAATTCCACTAACGATTACAGCGATCTCAACAATAGTGTGGACAATATACATGATTAGTGTTTAAAATGGGGAATGACCCTTAACACGAGCATATGTGTTTCCCTTCGAGTAACTCGCCAAAAAAAAATGCGCTGTCATATACCTACATATTAGGGTCTTCACCATTACAAGAAGTAAATTGCTATATATATCTTGGTGTAACGCTCAATTCAAACCTGTCTTGGAATCTTCATATTCCTAATGCTTGTTCATCCGCCTTCCGCAAGCTTTGTGTTCTTAAACATAAGCTTAAAACTGCTCCCACTAATGTTAAGCTGCTCTGCTATACTGCTCTTGTGCGGCCAAGACTGGAATATGCGTGCATTATATGGGATCCTCATACTAAGCGCAACATTGATTGTCTTGAACGTATTGAGAAAAATGCCGTAAGGTTTATTTTTAACAAATTTTCAGCATTATATTGACCTTCTGATTTAATACAAGCAAACGGCATTCCCGTATTACAGGCACGAGGGCAAAAATTTAGATTCGAATTTTGTTCCCAACTTTAGGAAAACAAACTAGCGCTAAACGCATCAACATATTTGTCGCCCTTAACTAGCCGGCCGACCCGACACCACAATGAAAACGACCTAATCCCATGTTTTGCTCGCACATACATATTTAGGTTTTCTTATGTGCCGAGAACCATTAGTGAATGGCACTGCCTTATCAAAACAAGTGGTCAAACTGTGAAATAAGCTTTCTGAGCCTGTGAAATTGTTGCTTTTTTTCGTTGCTGTTTCTTTTGTATTTCTTGTATTTGTATCGACCACCCTGCTTGGACTATGAGTGCGCAGTATTGTATAAATAAAAAATAAATAAAAATAGAATCAGGAACGCCTTAGACTTCTCTCAATCGTAGGACCAGGCAGGATTCCGTAAAGGCTACTCAACAATAGACCACATTCACACTATCAATCAGGTGATAGAGAAATGTGCGGAGTATAACCAACACATATATAGCTTTCATTGATTACGAGAAAGCGTTTGATTCAGTCGAAACCTCAGCAGTCATGGAGGCATTGCGGAATCAGGGTGTAGCCGAGCCGTATGTAAAAATACTGAAAGATATCTATAGCGGCTCCACAGTCACAGTAGTCATCCATAAAGAAAGCAACAAAATCCCAATAAAGAAAGGCGTCAGGCAGGGAGATACGATCTCTCCGATGCAATTCACAGCGTGTTTACAGGAGGTATTCAGAGACCTGGATTGGGAAGAATTGGGGATAAGAGTTAATGGAGAATACCTTAGTAACTTGCGCTTCGCTGATGATATTGCCTTGCTTAGTAACTCAGGGGACCAACTGCAATGCATGCTCACTGACCTGGAGAGGCAAAGCCGAAGGGTGGGTCTAAAAATTATTCTGCAGAAAACTAAAGTAATGTTTAACAGTCTCGGAAGGGAACAGCAGTTTACAATAGGTAGCGAGGCACTGGAAGTGGTAAGGGAATACATGTACTAAGGACAGGTAGTCACCGCGAATCCAGATCATGAGACTGAAATAATGAGAAGAATAAGATTGGGCTGGAGTGCGTTTGGCAGGCATTCTCAGATCATGAACAGCAGGTTGCTATTATCCCTCAAGAGAAAAGTGTATAACAGCTATGTCTTACCAGTACTCACGTACGGGGAGAAACCTGGAAGCTTACGAACACGGTTATACTTAAATCAAGGACGACGCAACGAGCTATTGAAAGAAGAATGATGGGTATAACGTTAAGGGATAAGAAAAGAGCAGATTGGATGAGGGAACAAACACGAGTTGATGACATCTGAGTTGAAATCAAGAAAAAGAAATGGGCATGGGCAGGACATGTAATGAGGAGGGAAGATAACCGATGGTCATTTGGGGTTACGGACTGGATTTCAAGGGAAGGGGAGCGTAGCAGGGGCGGCAGAAAGTTAGGTGGGCGGATGAGATTAAGAAGCTTGCAGGAACAACATGGCCACAATTAGTAAATAACCCGGGTAGTTGGAGAAGTATGGGAGAGGCCTTTGGCCTGCAGTGGGCGTAACCAGGCTGCTGCTGCTGCTGCTGCTGCTGCTGCTGCTGCTGCTGCTGCTGATGATGATGATGATGATGACGGTGATGATAAAATAGTTGTTCATCTTCCGCCAAGAGAGTGCCGTTTGTTCCGTTGACGGAAGACTAAATCACCGAAGCAAGTTTGTTCTCTGTAGTTGGTTTGGATTACTGCAGAACCCTCCACATGCGTGATGTGGCTGCTACTAGCAAAACAGCATACATGCTGTTCCTCTCGTGTGCCGTCACTTGCGCCATCCACATAGAATGGACGACCAATATAACAACGATCACCACAGTTCTTGCCTTTCATCATTTTGTTTCGTAGCGTGGAATCATGGACACTAATATAGAACGGATTACGAATATAACAACAACCATCACACTTCTTGCCTTTCATCATTTTGTCTCGCAGCGTGGAATCATCGACACTATATACTCGGATATCACGCGGTCTTTGCGCAGCTGTGCGCGAGTGCTTAAGGCGATTCTGACGACTCTCCAATAATACGCTGCTGATGTCAAGATTAAATGGAAGTTCACTAGAGATAGAGCTCCCTGCTGAAGAGGCTGGTAGGAGCGCCTGATGAGACTACCAAAACACGCATTCAGACGTTCACTTGAGTACAGCAGTATCACCACCTCGGTCATCTCTACCATGCTATGCGAGGTTGAAGCGCTCATAAACGGCTGACCACTTACTTATCTCGACAGCAACCCGGATGAACTGCAAACGCTGACTCCATCGCACTTCTTGCTCGGAAGACGCGCCGTATGCTTTCCGCAAGAAGCCAGCGTTCCAGATGGCACGTCATCGACAAGAGCGGAGCTGCTCCGCCACACCCAGTATTGTGAGTGCCTCGCAGCGGAGTGAGTTATGTATCCGATGGAAGCGGTTGTCCGTGTTCTTACTTCGGTACACGCACAACAGCCCTTTTCGTTCACTACTCCAGCTGCGCGAAGGTGACGTGGAGCGTGTGCATGACGACAGCGCAGGTCCCTTATTATGGATGCTGGACAGAGTTCTTTGAGTGCATCCAGGAAAGAACGGCATTACCCGCTTTTGTGCACTTCGGCTAGCTCCTGGACAGATAATAAGACGATCCGTTCAGAAGGTGTACGTTTCCGAGCCAACTACGGAGCACCAGCTGCCAAGTGTTCAGCTTGGCCCAGTTGGAATATGTTGATCATTGCCGACAGTGGCCATTGGGAGCAGAAGAGAATATAAGAAAAAAGAGGAAGGGTGCGAGTAAAATAATAAAAAGATGGAGTGCTTGGGCTAGGGCTCGGGTCTTTAGTACGCGACAGCTCCATTAATGAATTGAACTACCGTTCTGCGCAGCCGCGTTTTTCATCCACCAGCCGCAAGCGAAACTAAGGAAAGCAGGCAAAGCGCAGGCGCCAGCACCGCTATGCGCTTGCGATTACCTACTTTCACTTAGCTAGCTCTGACCCATCTAAACGCTCTCGACTTCTGCGCAGTCCTCTCCACTTGGCAGCCAATTACGTAAGAAGTGTCAAGCCACGCACTGCTATTCGCTTTGAAAACAAACGAAAGTCAGCTGTAAACGAGGGGGGCATTTAATTGTACGGTTCAAACAACGCCGCGGGGCCCCGCCCTCGTCAACGGTTACGTAAATATAACGTCGGCAGATTGGGTTAAGATCAGAATGAAATCTTTTTACGTTATAGAGCCCCTGGTTATTAGCAAGGAACCTAGTACAAAAATGCGTAAATGCGTTCGAAGAATCATAGATAGCCATAAAACGTCCATTTTTATGTTGAAGCGTTTTGAGTGAGCGCGAGGAAGGCAAAAATTCCTGTCTTCAATTACATCAATACAACTCGTTGAAAGCGTTTAGGGCAAATGTACGTTTGAGCCACATTCTTGAGACGCTCATCAACCTAGCTTTCTTCCTCGCGATGTATATAGATATTCTCGCTTCTTTCTTGCAGCTTCCTCTCATTTGCCAGAAACTTGGGTAACTAGGCAAGTCCGCAATCACCCTTTGTACGTGTCCTTCCACGAGTCTTCACTGGTCTCTAGTGATTTCAACAATTTTGCCATCGATATGAGAGTGCGTCTCCAGGATGTCAGCTCCCACCTCCCCCTCCCCCAAGAAAAGCGGGCGTCATAAAGGCGTGATTTCACCGACAGTGAGCTGCCAAAACGAGAAATTGCGTGCTCGCATGCAGCTCAGAGAATACAGGTCACATGAGGCTAAATAAGTCACGACGTATTTTACACGTGTAACCACTCGTACAGCCAGCCCCACAAGCAGTTCCCATAAGGAACGCATGCGCGCCAAAGACGCAATCGGAAACCTAGGACCCTATAACGTAAAACTATTCCAATATGTTTTATTCGAATCTCCTGACGTCATATTTGCGTTACCGCCGACGCAAGCATCGGGCGGTCACCCGCACGTTTGTCCGAACAGACCAATCAAACTTTCTCCTCGTTCATAGCAGGTCACTCTTGTTTGCTTGAAAAACGAATAACATTGCCTACACTGAGCGGCTTGTCTTATTTGATTGGCTGACAAGAGGCGAGGAGCACGCTCAAATGGAGAGGGATTCGATGGGGCCGTGCCACTGCCCTGAAAATGGGTAACCGGATCTAGAGGGTTGTGCCGGCGTCTGCGATTGGTCCGCTTTGCCTTACTTAGCTTGCGGTGGCTGGTCGAAAATCGCGGCGGCATGCTACGGAAGATTAAGAATGACGCTGAAATGGATGCTCAGCAAAGAAGAGTTGGCGGAACAAGGTCGTAAACGTGCTGAAAGTGCTCGAAAACGTTACGCGGCCGCACAAAAAGTTTTATTATACCTAAATAAGCTCATTCTCTCCGGCAGGTGGGAGTCGCCAGTGCCTGAGCGATCAGAGGCAGCTATCTTTTATTCCGTTCGGAACGGGGCAGCTTGTGGCTATTCAGAAGAAAATTCAGTTTTGTTCGGCATATTAATGCATCTTTAACGCGTACACGTCTCTCTGACGCGGTGAGTTTTCGCGGTTTTGTGACATCGCGTGACAGGCAGGTGAAACGGGTGCAGCCCGAAAACTTTTGACCAATAGCCGAGGGCGAATAGGGGTCGAATCATAACTAACTATTTTCTTTAGTTCTGTCAAATCATGCATAATCAGTGTGTACACGTCATATCAGATCAGGAGCTATCACAGTTTTCGTGACGTCGCGTGACAGGCAGGTGAAGTGGGGATGGTCCAAGAAAGTTTTTGACCAATTGCGGAGGGCTGATTGCGGAATGGGAATAGAAAAGCTTGGAATAGTTTTACGTTATAGTGCCCTAGAACGCGACCTTTTACACAGACTGTGCGAACCAAGGTCAATTCACATGGGCACGAAGGTGTGGCTGTAATGCGGTCTCGTGCGACTAAGCGGCCACCACACCTCGTGGAGCAAAACACTAGTTAATGAATATTGTGCATCAAATGCGTCACCAACGGAAACACTTGAAAAAGTGCCGACATTGGGCGCTATAACGTAAAACTATTCCAAACTTTTCTATTCCAATTCTGCTATCAGCCATCCACGATTTGTCACAAACTTTTTTCGACCACCCCCACTTCGCCTGTCTGTCTCGCGACGTCACGAAAACCGCGATACCTCCCCATCTGATATGATGTGTACACACTGACTATGCATGATTTGACAGAAAAAAAGAAAAACAGTTATTTCTGATTCGACCCCTTTTCGCCATTAGCCCTCGGCTATTGGTAAAAAGTTTTCGGGCTGCACCCACTTCACCTGCCTGTCACGCGACGTCACAAAACCGCAAGAACTCATCGCGTCAAAGTGACGTGTACGCGATAAAAATGCATTAATATGCCGAACAAAACTGAATTTTCTTCGGAATAGCCGCAGGCTGCCCCGTTCCGAAAGGAATAGAAGATGGCTGCCGCCGATCACTCAGACGCTGGCGACTCGCACCTGCGTGCGTGTATTTGCGTATAATAAAACTTCTTGCGTGGCCGTGTAACGTTTTCAAGCACTTTAGGCACGTTTACCCCCTCATTCCGGCAACTATTCTTTGCTGAGGGTCCGTTTAAGCGTCATTCTTGAGCTTCCGTTGCATGCCGCCGCGATTTTCGACCAGCCACCGCAAGCTAAGTAAGGGAAAGCCGACCAATCGTAGACGCCGGCACCACCCTCTTCATCCGGTTATCGACTTTCAGTGCAGTGGCTCGGCCCCATCGAATCCCTCTCCACTTGAGCGTTCTCCTCGCCTCTTGTCAGCGAATTAGATACGACAAGCCGCTCAGTGTAGGCAATGTTATTCGTTTTTCAAGCAAACAAAAGTGAGCTCCTATGAACGAGGAGAGCGTTTGATTAGTCTGTTCAGACAACCCTGCGAGTGACCGCCCGGTGCTTGCGTTGGTGGTTATTCAAATTTGACGTC
The DNA here is from genome assembly GCF_023375885.2 of Dermacentor andersoni. Lineage (NCBI taxonomy): Eukaryota > Metazoa > Arthropoda > Arachnida > Ixodida > Ixodidae > Dermacentor > Dermacentor andersoni. The sequence goes on along the minus strand of NC_092819.1, from coordinate 120,071,058 downwards.
AGGAGATTGGAATAGAAACATATTGGAATAGTTTTACGTTATAGGGCCCAGTGTCATTCCAATAGGAAAATGTGTAGTCACAGGCTGTTTGCTTCCATCCGCGAGTATTTATGAGTGTGAAACTGTGCAGGCTTTCTTAAGTTTGCTCATGGTGATGCATACTGAGATATTCCGGGATTGCATTTCCGTGTTAACATTGTAATGTCGTCAGAACTCGCTTTCGCGTAGCCTTAAAGAGTAATGCCAATATTTATAGCACTAACCTTATATTAGATAAGTATTTTTGTTTTTAACTGCCTTTTCACTAAAAAATATGTTTTATCTATGTCTTAAGTGCTAGAGAAAAATCACAGCTTGCATGCGTGTTGTGTTAGGGAAAGTTAAAGATTGGTTTTTGTGAAATATTTCAATGTAGCAAGGCCTTTATATTGACAACAAAATAACGGATGTGTGTTGGTACTAAGAACCACATGCGTGTGGGACTCAGTTCCATATCTGTACAAACCCATTGATCTTAATTTATGCAACACTCTAATGACTCACCGGTGTAATACCTACCGTTATATAATGAACTTTGATTGTGAGGCGATGTTGTGGCGAATGTTCTCACTTACACTTCATTTGCACTGTTGTGTGCACTTTGCATGGCTCTTTGTATGCGATATGATGTGAGCTGTCACAGAAGACGACTTGGCGAAAGTAGCCTTGAACGGGAAACGGTGACTTTTCTTCCAGCGAAAAGTTCGCGCCGCGGAATATAGATGGCGTCGCGATGCCTCCACAAGCCGCCATTGCAGGACGTGTGGGCTTCTATGGGAGCTTCCATGAGAGATCTACCTTGGTACAAACCGCATGTGCCAACAGTTGAGTCCAACTGATAAGAGAGTAGAGCTTGCTACGAAGGAAGCGGCACAAACGTCGATGATAATGGCGGCATCACGCACTATCCCCCACTTGAACAACAGACGTTGGTTCTATAAACGTTGGTTTTTAGATTCTATGCACGTGTATGTGGCCTACTAGGTAGAACATCCAGCTTTTGTGCTCGAAGAACCTGGCTAGAATCCCATCACCGGTCACATATTTATCGCAGAAGCCAAGCAGGCCACTGGTTGCAATGTAAAGTCAAAGAAAATTTCACAATGAAATTTAGAATTTTCCGCCCTAAAAGGACGTGGCTGCCGAAGCGAAAAAAGCAGACGTGGTTCGCCGTCTGAAGTGCGTCAAATCTGAAGCTTAGGTAGACGTTGATCTCGTTAAGAAGATGAGCATACCCGCGACACTGGTCTTAGTGTGCTTTAGTTGCATCTTTAGGACCAGTTCCGCTAACACCGGCATATGCTAGCAATTCAGACGCCACCACTTGTGCGCTTGTGCCAAACGTTACATGCGACCTGTGGAACAACGACCGATTTCTTCGGTCATCTTACAAAGCCGATGTAGTGGGGCGTGGGAGGGCGCCTACTTGGTTTCTCAGTCGTATTGCAGCAGAGCTGACAGCACACCACTTGCATCACGCAAGACGAACTTATACAAATGCCAAATATACGCAGTGTCCTGCCGTGTCTCATCGCGTGAAATCCGAGCGCAGCCGCAAGTAGCGTTCAACTAAAACTTCCTATCACATGGCGACATGGTGGCCACCCTAGAGGTCAATCCGGAAAAGTCGGCGATATATGTATTCTTCAGGCGTGCCGCCGTGTCTCTACAGGATATTTTAATGCGAAAACATTCGAGAGTTATAGCTCAGTATGCTTACGGGCCAGCCGGCCCAACGGGCGATCGGCGATGGCAGCGGAGCGACGCACCAATGGAAGAGAATTTAGCTCAGCAATCCCTCGCTCGGTCGAGCTCAGCGCTTTGCTGCGCCACCACTCGAACAAGGTTGGACTTAGAGTGAAAAGACCTGTACCCTCGCTTGAGGTTCTCGATCCCGGTCATCCACTTCAAATTGTCTCCTAATGGCGTCGTTGCTGAAATATCTCGAAGAACACAGAGGTCGCCTTCAGTGATGAAACACTTCCGAGTGTGTATCACCTGCAGACGAGCCAGCAATGCGTTTGAAGATGACGCCGACCACATGCCGCTATTTCTGCAGCTGGTCACCATGTTTGTTTCGCAAAAACGCTGGTGCGCTGCGGGCGGTCCGCTGGGAAGATGAAACCCACAAGCGAGCGACCCGCTCCGTAAACACGCTGGCCGCCCCAGCGTACCACACGTGCGTAGTAGCGTCTCCGCTGGCCCACTGGCCCGTAAATGCGCTGAACTATAACTATGCCCCATGAAGCAGAAAATCCAGTGAGCGTCCGGCATTATCGTTATATGGTACCAAAACCCAGGTGACCAAGTGATGACGTCGCGTTCCCGGTGCTGGACCTGCAGCGGCTCGCAATACGAAACTGAACGTTGAACACCCACGGCGTCAGACGGGCGCTGCGGCCGACACCTAAAAAATCGACTTTGCCCAATTCGAAAGTTCAGTTTACCCACGTTCAAAACCAACCTGCCTCACTCAAAAAATTTACTTGGCCCACGCCGTAAATTAACTTCGCCCAAACCGAAATTTGAACTGACCCACGTTTAAAACTGATGTGGCCCACTCTCAATATTGACTTGGCCCACCCCAAAGTCTGGCTGGCCTGCCCAGAATATTGACCTTGACCCATTAGAAAATTGAGGTGCCCCTCGCTGGCCACCGACCTAGCCCGCTCCATAAATTGATTTGGCCCACCCCCAGAATTTGGGTGATTGACCCTCAAAACTGACTTTCCCCAATTCGAGCACATGACCAAATGAAAAGTTTCGCGCGGAAGAGTCATACTGCTTTCGCGTTCCATGCACGTAAGGATGTTTAACTGCCTTTGTAACGTTTTGTTTGTGATGCTTTGAATAAAATTTTTTTCACCGTGCACAATTAAGTTCGCGAAAACGTCAAAATTTTCTGCCTCATCGGACTCTTACAACGCAGGTCTTCATGATGGTCTACAACGGCATCACGTCAGCATTCGCGGGATTATGCCTGCTTGCCGTGCTGTTCCCATTTGTGCACTGCAAGGTACGTCTCGACATCTCTGCTTTAGTTATATACAGGGTCTCCCAAATATCATGCACCAAGATTCAAAATATGCAAGTCACACCTGGCTGGACAGAACCAAGGTAATCTTGTTTGCCATCACTTGGAGATGCTCGGATTATTTCTTTTTGCACTCCGCCTAATTACATAAGTGGTCCTAATTATCTAATCGACTTCTCAAATATTATAATTAGATTAAAATTGTCAATGAAAAAATTATAGAGCAACATGAGAAATGACCTATACGGTCTTCTATTGCTCGATACGTGCGACATAAAAGTATTTTCCGAGCGTCAAAGAGGCCCGCGAAAAACGCAATGAGCCTCATAGGACCATTTTGCGTGTATATTTTTTTCAGTCATTATCATCTTCGTGGATATTGTAGATATTCCAGGACACTGTGTTAAGTTAGGGTTTTTTCATAAATTATACTTATCAGACTATGACAGCGCTTGCAGATGTAATTATTGCAAATGTCCGCAATTAACCCAGATATCTTAAACTGAACCTTCAAGTCGGCCTTAACTTGTCACTTACTTTCACGACATATGTAAAAAAATGCACTGTTAAGTTCGCAAGAAACCCGAAGAAATCTTCTACGAACCTCGCAAACAAACAAACAAACAAACAAACAAACAAACAAACAAACAAACAAACAAACAAACAAACAAACAAACAAACAAACAAACAAACAAGCAAACCAACAAACAAACAAACAAATAAATAAACAAACAAACAAACAAGCAAATAAACAAACAAAGAAGCATGCCAGCAAACAAACAAGCAAACAAACAAACAAAAAATGATACAGAATAACTGTTTGATAAGCTCACATTTAGAAGAAAACCATCAAACCTTCACTGCAAATATTACATCTAATGTGAACGCTATTTCCACACAATTTAAACGCAGTGTGACGTAATTTGACTGGTGAGTGAGAAACATAGTGGGCAATGGCCATATAGCATTTTAGGGCACGCAGTTTAGGCTTTGTTTGCACAGTCTATAATCTAGTCAAGCTTTCTTCTCTCGCATACACTATTGGATGTTACCTTTGCCCTGTCAATGTCAACTTTGTTCCACGTTGACTTCGTTGAGAATGTTGGGCACACTTCCTGTGTTGTTCGTAAAGTACGGTCTTAAATCTCCTGATCGATATGTATAAATGTTTCGCTCAAAAGGCACCATTTAAGCCCCACAGTTTTTACCCCCCACAGTTGAGACTTTGTTTGCACAGTCTATAATCTAGTCAAGCTTTCTTCTCTCGCACACACTATTGGATGTTACCTTTAGCCCGGTCAATGTCAACTTTGTTCCACGTTGACTTCGTTGAGAATGTTGGGCACACTTCCTATGTTGTTCGTAAAGTACGGTCTTAAAGCTCCTGATCGATATGTATAAATGTTTCGCTCGGAAGGCACCATTTAGGCCCCACAGTTTTTACCCCCACAGTTGAGGCTTTGTTTGCACAGTCTATAATCTAGTCAAGCTTTCTTCTCTCGCATACACTATTGGATGTTACCTTTGCCCTCTCAATGTCAACTTCGTTCCACGTTGACTTCGTTGAGAATGTTGGGCACACTTCCTATGTTGTTCGTAAAGTACGGTCTTAAAGCTCGTGATCGATATGTATAAATGTTTCGCTCGAAAGGCACCATTTAAGCCCCACAGTTTAAACATTTATATTATAGTGCGCACAACATGCTTCGTATTTCGAGAAAGAAGGTATAGTGTGCCACTTTAATTCAGTGTGGAGGCCGAGAAAGCCAACTACGGCGAATGTATAAAGACTGAAAATGAAGGAAAAAGGAGTATTCAGTGTACATCTCGCAGGCACGACATTAACCTATCGACGTCATATCTTCAGCACACATGTGGCCCGTTCGGCCGTCTTCTTGCTTGTGTACGGTGTGGTCTTCTCCTTCAGTCAAGTACCAACTGGTCCAGCTATCGACGTTGTTCCAGCGAGGACACTTTGTAAGCGTTTCCTATGAAGGTGCTAAAGGAAGAAAAAAACGAGGGTTAGGCAGTTTTTCTTTCCCCCTAATTAGGCCACACAACCCTAACATGTCATACACTTCACCTATACCTAAATTTGCTGAATCATACATTTTTTTATGACGTTGGAAGCCCGCGCATATGATTTTGGAGCACTTGCAGTCACAATAACACTTGACTGTGAAACAAGAGCCCAAAAAGTCACTGCCTAAAATTTGCTGCGTGTACGCATAATAAGACATATTGTGCGAAGCGCATTATATTGCGCAGTGTGCGCGCGAAAGGAACGGGAAATAAGCTATTTTTGACGCGGTTGATAGAAGCGCCAGTATGCTATTTTGAGTAGTGAGCTGCTTTTCTTTTTAATTTCTTTTTCACACGACAACGACTCAGTAAACCAAGCTGAGAAACTAGTAGTGGTAGTCCACGCCTTAAACATATGCGAGGAACGATTGTCTGAATGATGTATGTCTCGTAGGCTGATATAGTGAATTATGGGGCTAATTGTTATTACAGGTTTGTCTGCATAACCAACAATACAAATCAGCTCACACCGTCAAACCTTGTACATTTTCAATCATTCCGAAGATAAGCAGTATTCTCTGGACGATTGATTTGAACAGATTATTGAGAATCTCTAAATTCAGTTTGCTTTTCTGACGCAGGGAGCCGGCGTGGCGACACTCATTACGATTGCGTATCAGATATTACATGTCAGCCAAATAATCAGAAGCGGAAGAAAACCTCCAAGAATGGATGTCAGTTTGGATTATTGCCCCGCAAACCATACGAGCATCGTTGCAGCCTTGGACAGGAGTCGAGGCGCACATGAAACGTAAGTGTCTTTGCGCATTCTCGTTTTCCCTTTTCCGTTGAATCAGAGGGATTGCCATTGAATTTTAGCGAATATAAAGAAAAAGGGATTCTAACAGCTACTATTTTATGCCTCAGTTTAACAATTACTTGGGCTAGTAAAGACTAAGGAGCAGCCGCGGTAACATGTCACATTGTTCGAAACGCACAGCCACACACACACAAATAAACACTGAACTCATAACTCGGTCAAACCTTGTGGTACAAGACCGACAGTTGTCAGTCTTGTACCATGAGGTGTTCGTATTCTAAAAACAGTTGCACCCTTTGGTGTGTATATCTGCTTCACAACAATAATCGTCATGTGCCTTGCTTGCGTTTTCTTTCTTGAAAGCGCTGCACTCGTTGCTTTTCTGTTGAGAATGGTTTGTCATGCTGATTGCCCGCACGCCATTCGTGACATTGAAGTACCGGGCTCGCTGCGTTAGAGAATGTAAATGCGGGCAACACAGATGAAGATTATTGTTGTCAGGCAAATATACAGCCCAAAGGGTGCAAACTTTTTCACAGTGAATGCTGTGGTGAACCTAAGCGAAGAAGCCTGTTTTGGTGAAGCAATGAAAACGCCACAGGCTTGTATCGCAGCTTCACGGCCGACAATGTTTAAAGAAAATTGTGGGGTTTTACGTGCCAAATCCACTTTCTGATTATGAGGCACGCCGTAATGGGGGACTCCGTAAATTTAGACCACCTGGGGTTCTTCGATTTGCACCTAAATCTAAGTACACAGGTGTTTTCGCATTTCGCCCCCATCGAAATGCGGCCGCCGTGACCGGGATTCGATCCCATAACCTCGTGCTTAGTAGCCCAAGACCATAGCCGCTAAGCAACCACGCTGGGTGGGAGACAAAGTTTGTCTTCCCCGAACAACATTGGCAATTACAGGATGCATGGTACATGCGGCCAGTAGATGTTTTGCTTAGCCGATGCTCACCATCTCGACAGTTGTTTAATCGTCACCGAGTTTCCTTTTTGTTCGTTGACCGCCTTGATGGCAGTGCCAAGAATGTGCGATATTAGGTGCTCGCGGAGGAAAGGATTGTTGAGCTGGTTTGTGAGAGACCTGGAATTTTTAGCTGAGAAGAGCTGGAATTCGGCGAGCACAATTTTAATTAAAACAACACTGACTCGACCGAAATCACACTTAAGAGCTAAGGATCGATTTAGGATTACGTCATATTCCTACATATAGGTCCAAACAATTAAACGTTCCTTTCCTTCGAGCGCGTCCTAAGCTTACGTGAGGCCTCCTTATAGCGAAGGACCGATGGAGGAAGCAAGCGTACTCTGAAAGCTCCCTTCACCCGCCTTCACGTAAGGAGCGGTTTCCGCATGCCTTGGTTCGAGATTATCTCTTAAAAGCTTTACGCGAACACCATTATTCAATAAAAAATGTATCGTCGCACAGTCTTTAAATTGAAGAGCTAATATAGAGAAACGTGGACGCTTTCGTCTAGTTTTGTGTACTAAACTTAAACAAAGTAGCGCGTTACAGTGCAAAACTTGATGTGCTCTATCGACGCTGGCACGCCGGCGTCGTGCAACGCCTAGCAACGCTTCGCAACGCTTTCATGCCGCACGCGTGACTGAAACGAACATGCCTGCAAGACGTACCGTGCTCGCGCTTCTCCGCAGGTGGGCGACAGCGAGCATACGCAAGCAAAGGTCACGTGATTAAGCAGTGAGGTGAAGCGCTCGTTCAGGGCCAGGAGCGGCGTAAGGACGCATGAAGGTAGCTTTGGAGCTACTTTATGCTGAGGAAGCACTAAGGAAGCCTTCACCGAGGGCCACTCAGTGTGGAAGCTTTCAGAGTGACATAAGGTAGCCTATCCGCAATGAAGACTTCCTTACTGAGGTAAGGAAGAGTTCATTGTTTGGCCCATAGTGTCTCCTTGAGGTTTGGGCCGCCAGGCACTATTGAGGTCATCTTGAGACAGAAGAAAGCGTGAAGTTACGTAGATGATAAAGCAGCCATTAAGGTTCTACAGCGCATGTTCTATAGTCGCATACAATGAACATTTAAGTCATCAACCGCTAGACGAAATACAATGCATGTCTGCTGAATGGCGAGTCATGAGATACCAGTAGTGGACGCTGTGCATTAAATTTTAACAAGCCGTGTGGCACATATGCAAGCTGCTCTGAGAAGCAGCACATAGGCGAAGGAGCTTACCGCCGATAGGCTCTGGAAGTCAGGAATCGGCACGCTCGCCTGATAGTTGAGCGGTACGACAACTGCCTTCCGCCGTGCTCGACGACGGTTTCCATAGTTGTGCTGGCACAAGACCAAGTAATCCGAGAAGGATGGACGGAGAAGGGCCTTTATGACCATTGAGTAGTTGAGAGTGTCTGAGTGTACACCACCTTCCATTTATTAGTTCTATAGTGGATACCATTCCTCCACAGGCAACCACCTTGAAGAGGTGGAAGGAAATTCGGGCAAGTGCGGTTCTGGTACTTTCGTGGCGTGTGCGTGTGCCGTAAGTTGGGGTGAAAATGTAACATAATTTGCAAAGGAACGGTATTTTCGGTAAGACCGATTTAAAGTAAACACTCGCCAGCTGCTCATCGCCTAGTCAATAGGCACAGAACGTATATCTTGTGCATGTACCACCGAGCTACACAAGTTAGCTAGAAAAACTGAAATTTTAGTGCTTTACCACAAACCACGCAGCCAGGTTTGAGTAAAGTTGAGCTTTAATCAACACATTCTTGCTCTTCAATGTGCATACAATAAATATGTGGTTTGTATGTGCCTGGAGAATCCTCGTCACCCTTGTGCCTGCAAAAAAGGCATCTTATGTAGATTGAGGAAGGAGCTCTCATCAGGAGCCAAAAGAAACCAAACTTTTTTGCTCTAGGATGATTTCACCTATCGTTATTGATTCAAGGAACTAGGACAAAAGGATATATGGCAACACCTCGAAGCTAAATTTAAAAATTGATTCCTTTATCAACGAGATACGTAGCACGGCAAATAGAAGGCATTGTGATCTCCCTCGTAATCACACCAAAAACGCATTTTCAGCTCCTAAACAAAAGCCGTAACCACACTTAGTTTCGCGTGGCGAAGGGAGTACTCAGTGAAGTGAAAAAAATTGGTACTTTCAAGCCAAGACAAGTGTTCATATTCAACTACAATGCATGGAGTTTGTAGTCTTCATGCTGTATTAATTGAAGTAAAGCTTATCCGCCTTTTTTGTTGGTTTCAACCTCAAACGCAGACAATGACTTTTCCGGAGTGGCTCCTTTAAATTTCCATATCTTGAGATCAATGCACTTATTATGATGATAAGGATGAATTTTAACGCCTTACCCATGGAAGTGAGGTGCCGGCATATAATTCCTATGAGATAGTTATTCCTTGCAATATCATAATCTATGAATCTGCGTGTAGTGCGCATCTCGTGAATTCACCTTTCTGTGACTGAATCCTTTATCTCTGCTTTTTTCCGTCAAAATTTCAAGTATTGCTCCACAGCGAAGCTGTCTACGGCTAGTAACCCAGGATTTCTGCTTGGTGTAACATGGACAAAATATCTTCATCAATCGCTCGCAACCCCCAAATGCCATGGCTCATACTTCCGTAAGGCAGAGGCTACAATCACTCAGCAAAGTGAAGGGAACAGTGCATATACTCTTTCGGATCACACATACAGCATGTAAAAGAGCATACGTTTCATTAAAGAACAAGCTGAAAACAAGCATCCGAACCACATAATTGATGAGAAGGCACTCCTGTGCCTACATTTATTGCGAAACACGTAGCGCTCCTCGCATACACAACTCGGTAGAGATTACTGCTCCACAAGCTGCCGCGGCGACAGCAGCTTGACTATAGCATACGAAGCAGGGAGTGATGTGACTACGCTTTCGTACGAAAGAAAGAACCCGCCTTGCAAGAGATCTTTGTTGTGACAGTGCTATAGGAAGGTCACGTATAGTGAGGACTCCTGAGGAGCAGCATGCGCAATAGGTGCGCCTAATTTCCATTCTCTCAGGTCCAATCTATGTAGGTTGACGAAGTAGCCACGCAATTCAAGTAGCAGGACGGCGAAACGTCTTAGGCTAATAATGAGCTAAAGCGCATAGGAAGGTTGCAACGTGAATAATTTGAACCTACGTTGCAATAGGTAATAGTTGTCGTTTACAGCTTCGATGTTCAACCACCTTCACATCGTGGATAGGATACCGTATTTTGGGCTATCTTGACTATTGACCTGTTAAAGCTGCCCTCAGCTCTAAACCTCAGCGCTTCTGCTTGGTAAATACCTTCGGTTCTGGGTGGGAGAATATCTTAGAATGACATTGCGATGTGCTGATGCGTCTCCGGATTGTTTCCGCAGCCATTGCATGCCTCATGCCGTTGCGAAAGTTTGGTACTGCATATTTTTGTTAAAAGACAGGCATCTTGGTCCTCAAAAAGCGTAGCGCTGCATCTTGTTTTTCATTCATACGATCATTTCATTTGAATGTTTCATTTGAATATAATTTACATACTCTGTTTCTCTTACTTTCTTTTTCGTGATTGCAGGTTGGCAATTTACAACTAAAATTACTCGGCACTTGTCCGGCGACTTCCTTTACCTCTTCCACCATTCTGTGTCCAATATTTGGAGGTGTAGGTACTGGTGCCTATTAGCCATAAAGTTTCTATTAGCCACAATCTATTCTTCCTAGTCTTTTTCTAGACTAATTTTGCTCTGTGCTTCTTTGATTTCAAAAGAGGCGCATCCGGTCCACCAACATTGACTCGTTTCTGGTTTTACCATCCGCCTTTCACTTCTATTCCGATACTTACATGGTATCAGATTTCAAGCACAGTATGACGTTCAGGTACGTTAGCCTTACCCAATAAGTAATACTTCGCACTATCTAATAATTAATGTAGATACAAAGTGTTCTTTATTTGTTATAGCCTGGTTTCATTTGCGCACCTTCGCCTTAAGGGCTAGGGTGCTCATAATCACTCCGGCACCTTTGTTCTGTTCACAATCGGCGAAGTATCCTCGGGTACACACGGCTCACTGTTCCAGAGAAAAGAGAGGACACTCGTTATTGGAAGGGTGCACGCTTATTTCAATCGACACGTCTCAGCTCATGGATGGTCAAGCAATCATCTGATTGGTAGGCGGGTCGGCTTGGGAGCCCTAGCAGCGGCCGTAACGAAATGGCACCGAACGAACTTTCCCAGGAGTTTCTTGGTCCTAGCGTCGTGGTTGGCGGCCCGGTGACACCCATCAACCATGGAGTCCTCCATCAAACTTGTCACACCGTGGTGCCATCACTGGTCTGACTGATGGAGCGCGCTGTTAACTTGACCAAGCTGAAGTGATTCATCTCAGCAAATCAAGACAGGATCGAAGGTCGCTACCCCTACTGGCCGAACGTAACAGTGCCTACAATTTCATAAGTTCCTTTAATATTTGGAAACGCTATGTATAATTGTCTACTTATCTTACTGTTATGCTGAAATCTTGTGCATTAGGTAGGGAATGCAAGCACCTCCTTGTACTGAATTAATTTTGCAATTGCTCCAATGTTACAGTTTTCTCCACCCGCTTTGTAAGCTCTAACTTTCTGGACGGCATTGTCATTCTGTACATAAACGACGGTAGTGCGAGTGGTCTATCCAAAGGTAAATTATCTTTTTTTCTATTATAAATTAATATCATGCGGCTTCCGCGCAATTTAAGCGATATATTCGCTGTTTTACTCGCTTAGCCGATGGCGCTAGCCAACGGTGTTCTACTCTTTCGATGTAGCTGTTTGATCAGCTGTGTTGAAATTTCACGCGGTTGCCTTCTTTTTGTAAGACACAATTTCTGGTTTCCGCTCGAAGTTAAATATAAATAAACACTGGTGTTTGACTTGGTAAAATCACCACCTAATTATGAGGCACACCTAGCCACGACCACGCGCTTAGTGCAACACCATGGCCATAAAGATACCGTGGTGTGCCTCACATTAACTTCCTTTATTCCCCATATGCAGCGCCATCTGGGAAGTACTTGTTCTGTGAATTCCAAATTGTTTCTTCCAAGGGATCTCTAGATCTCCGTTTGAGCTAGTTTAATTTCATTGTTCTGTCACTTTTCTGGCGTTCTCTTCCCATTGCAACAACTTTGAACCTTGTTTGTCTCAACTTCTGCTGCATGCTATCTACTACTTTCTTGAAATCGTAGACCACTGCAGCAATACCTATTTTCTTCCTGTCAGTTTTTCGCAATCTCTGGCATTCGTGCTTCCTATTTATTGGTTTTAAGGTGTTACTTTCACTCTTGGGTTGGTGTCTCTCCGAATGTTTCACGTTGTGCTTTAGGTCCCCTACTCAGAGTACATTTGCGTAGTATATATATATATATATATATATATATTGCTACGATGCTTGACGGGAGGAGGCAACGCCCCTTCCGTAGAGAACCAGACAGTTGTACCAGCAGAAGAACGCCGGGTTTATTCACGCTCTGAAATACATAAAGCAAAATATAAGGGGAAGGGAACGTGTGATAGAAAGAGTGCGCACATGCGCACTAAAGAAAACAGCTTGCTGGTCAAGTTCATGGGTTACCGCATTTCTTCACCCTTAGTAACCAAAACGCACAACAGGTTTCTTTGACCGTGCGGAGCGAATTAGCTCCTGTGGCTGCGCTTCTGTTATTCTCTCGTATGTTTCAGCTGTCCTTGCTTCTTTAAATACCGGGGAACCCGTTGTAGGAGGCCTCGACAGGTCGACGGCTGCTGGGGTTTCATCTGTGCTCCGCTCACGAACTTGATTCAAGTCACCACGGACAAGCTTGTCCGCAGTCTTACCCCCGTATTCTTAAACACGCCTTCACTTTAAGCTTCTCCTCGACACAGCCAAGTCGAGGCGACTGGGCTTCCTTCACTCAAGGCGCCGTTGCATTTCATGAACACTAGTCCACCTTTCCTCCTCCGAGGAACGCCTTGAAAATGCGCCCTCGACTCAAGTGAAGTGTACCGACCGAGAAAGGCGTCTGATATCGAGAATATTCTTAAATGTGCTTTTCAAAACTACAATTATTTAACGCAAATATATGTTTCCGTTAATTGGTCTTCCTAATCAAACGACTACATGGCGCAATGCACAACTGCAGCTCGTCAACGCTGCCACTGTGAGCATTCGGCTGATCGACCAAGCGGGAGCTATGTTTGAGGTCTGGCAACAATCGCACCCCAACGGCTGAGAGCATTGCGCATGGCTGAAAACCAAGAAATTTTGCGCCGACGTTTGTCCGCTGCCCTTTGTTTCCTAGTGCTTCATTGGTGGTTCACGTTGCGGTTGTTAATCGCGGTTATTATGGGTGATTTTGTCCGTGTGTGTATGGTGACCGAGCCGGATTGACTTCGAAGGAGGCTACAGACGGAACGGCCGATGGGCAGCTTTGTTTACCTTCAAGATTTGAGACCGATTCATGCTGAAAGTTTGCTGAAAGCAGCAAGAAGACAGAAAATACGGTGAGTGAACCATTTTTGCATAGAAGCAGATCATCTTATTGCGGTTTTCGCGAGGTTGCTGCGGCGCTGTCGATAAACCGTTTCCAATGTGCTCAAGCTATACTGTTGTTCATGTTATGGGCATTAGCACATGAAGCATATTTGAGGCAGCATAAGCTTGCGCAAAACATTTTTTTCACTAATCGGAGCTTGTGGGAGATTCGACACGACAGTCTGGTATTGGTTCCGCTTTTTTAAACAAAAATGCAGAATGTACCTATCGGTGCCTATGTCCAACGATCATTCCAGTATTGGGTATAAAATGTTTCAGTATTGAGGAGAAGCCGTTATAGTATACATGTAGCAGAATGCATGTGGTGATGTGCGTAGCACCGCCAGATTGAAGAAAAGCATTTTTGAGTCCTGTACTTTGTTTTAGAAACTGCGGTGATTAGTCGGCTTGTTCAAATTGTAGCACACATAGTCAATGAACCAGCACTGGTGCCTGCATTTCCAGTGCTTCCTCACTTCACATACACGCTACGCAATGTTTTAATCATCTGAAAATTCGCTTGTCAGTAGTTCATCACCAGCATTAGTGTTTTTTCTCTTTACCTTTTTCAATGTGCTATGTGGTAGCATATGATGCATGTTCCATAAAGTGTGGTTTAAGTTTACGCTGTGGCCACATTTTTTTAGTTGTGCTATGTCTTTTCATTTCCGTTGCTTAGGTACATTGATATTAGTTGGCGCGCGAGCGCCCAGTGTACATAAAATGTTTGGCATTCTGGTGCAGGATGTGGACCTTGTAAGGGGCAGTTGATGAAAAAATCAATGTCTCTGTTGCACAGCAAGGCTTGTGGCAGACCTGAAAGCATCCATAGATATGGTGCCTGCCCTGTTGGAATTGCACCAGCCCGTTTCCCTGAAAGAACCTAGGTGCTCAAGAAGTACATGACTGACCTACCCTGTAATTAGTCTGTGCTTATTTTCATCAACATTGAAATAATATTGATGTTACATCTCCCTACATTGCCAAAATGGGGAAATTGACCCTGGTATTTCGAACCACAGACATGAAACAGCCATACCAAAATGAAATGCATATTTTATTCCTGCTCAACTGCCACATAAACTTGTTTTGGGTACCATATATTCATGATTATGATGCGCGAAGTCATCAGTTGCCCATGATGCGTTGCGATTGCGATGTGAGTTTTTTACTGCCCACAATTTATGACGCAGCAGTTTCGTAGCATTTGTAGCCAGCACTTTAGTATGCTGAAGCTACTTTAGCATGAGCTCGTGTACATTAAGAAATATTCCATAATTTTCGCAGCTTGTCGGAAGTAACGGTAGTGGTGCCTTTATACTGTATTTTTCAGGATCGTCATTGTGACAGTCTGCATCATCATTTAACCTAATTTGGGATCTTACAAGACACGCAGCTACCCTAGAATTTGTTCCTCTGTCAATTGGTGAAGTTCTGCAAGCCCCATGGAAGCCAGCTGTCATCCCTTTTCAATGGAAGAAATGCATTGTTGCGACCCTCATAATTCATCTTAAGCTGAGGCTAGAACCAGAGAATAAACAGCATATATTCTGCTAGGTTTTACCATTACACGCCGTTGGGTGCCTACACCAGACAGGATACTGTCGAGAATACAGGTGGAGTTTTATTCTAGAATATATTTGTAAGCAATACTACTGCTTCTGTTTGCCAGATCAGAGTTCACGCTGTATTTGCTTACTATCAAAGTGCAAAAAGACAAGCATAATCTTTAGTTGTTTTAGAAAAAATAATATCACGGGCATTCACCAGAAATTATTAAGGGGTACATACTACTTTAATAAATATGGCTGAAGAAAAAAACCTCGATAAAAAATACAACCACTTAAGCTACAGCGTGTCTATGAAGGCAAACGCATGCAGTCAAATCGCTTTTAGTGGTGATGTTTGAGTTGATAGGATGTTAGATGCGGTTGGATAGACATCTGAGCCAGAATATTGCGAGAACTATTGTAGTTCAGCAGGACACATTAACTGGAGCTCTTCACTTGCACACCAATGCAAACGAATCACACACAGCACACTTGGAAAGGCAGTTGCTCTGCGTGCTTGTGTTGAGCAGCCTGGTTCATCCATATGAAAAAGGGTTGGTGATAAATATAGGATGATGTTAAGGCGCATGAAAAGAAGCTTAGGTACTGTATTCACTTCCTTTAGTTTGCTTTTCGTGCTAATTAAATTCTTTTAAGGCTTTATGTTCAAGAGCGCGATTTTTTTACTGTAATAAGCTCATACCCTTCGTATATATATTTGCAAAGCAACATTTTCCAGCTGGTCTTGCGCTTGCGCAGCCAGACCGACATACAGCGATCTAACACTTACATAATGAACCGCCCAGAGAGCTGGAATGTTCGCAACAAAGATACACTGTATGCGAGATATATCTGCTACAACTTGCTAGCAATGTCTGTACAAGGAGCTGTCACTGCACTGTTACAGCTTTTTTTATCACAATAAAAAATAATGTGATGTGCAAAAAGTGTACTCTATTGTATTGTTATTGTGTTTTTTACTGAAATAAAACATTCCATTCACCTGTGTATACATGCACGTATAATTCTGAATGCCGTTTCATAACTGGCCTCTTCCTCGTTGGGCTTAGATGTTCATAGGCATGATAAGCTAATTAAACTGAACATGTTGAAGCAAGGCTCACATAATTGTTGGTTATGACTTTAATTTTGCGTGGACCGTGTGTAGTTGGTGGAATTTACAGTACATATTGTTTTCCCTAGCGCAACTAGCTGCATGAAAGCGTAAATAATTGAAAAAAATTGAGTGATAGCATTTGCTCGTTAATATAGACGATCACCTTGCTGCGGTGTGCTTCGCCGTCTTTAAATTAGAGTAGTCAGTGACGATCTACCCTAGTGCAAACCGCGCGAACGCGGGCTACTGCCGGCGCTTGTACAAACAATACACGCACTAATCGCAGGAATCTTCGTACTTCGTTGTTCGTACTTCGTTGTTTTCTTTTCATAGGTTTGAAGTCCGCCGCAGTTGTGTGTCGCGCAGGTGCTTGAACTGAAGCGGCCTTGTACGATCAGCCGCGAGAAACACGTAAATTCTCTGGCGCCAATAGTAATTTTGGGGCACTTGCGCAAACAATAGCTGTATGCAGGTCAACAACTGGCTCATGCTAGGAGTAATACGACAGTCACTGCACTAGCTCGCAGTCTTCTTGACAGGACGGCCGAACTGTCTCGGCGCCGCAGAGGAATAATTCCGTTGCCGAAGCACTCCAGAGGATTGCACGGGTCCCAAAAACGAAGCCTTTGAATATGCGGAGCATCGTTAACTAAAGAAAGGCTGTGGAGGCAACTGACATCCATCCGAAAAAGCTGACGAGGCGAGCGACAGATAACAAGGCCGCCATGTTTATGCACTAACTTCACTCAAGGAGCGATTCAAGGTAGCTGTGAGGCTACCTTGATTTTCTCGAGTAAAACGCTCGATCGTTCCTTCACTACAGGCGCGTTTCGAGTCGAGGGCGATTTGTGAAACGAAAAACCGCACTCAAGGAGCATTTAGAGTGGAGAGTCGAGTCGAGGTGCGTTTGTGAATACGGGGGTTAACATCCAGGAGGCGAGCACTGGAAGTAGCTTCCACAGTGCCTGGGGACCACTTATCGCCGGCGCCGTAATTTCGGACGTACACATAATCTCCCGGTGCAAAGTTCCAGCTCGAGTCATTCGCAGCTTTGGCAGGGCAGGCTCTGGAAGGCAAAGACATGTCCAGTGTTGTGCGCAACCGGTAACCTAATAGCATCTCTGAAGGAGGAGGGCCTGCTTGGTGTGGTGCGTTTCGATAATTTCACAAGAGCCGGGCCAACGGCGTTATGATGCAAGCGTCTCTTATCTTCTTCAAGCCTTATTCGACGATGCGCACGGCTCGCTCGGCGTGGCCATTACTCTGGGGGTGATAGGGAGGGAGGGCGAATATGCGCGATTCCATTTCGCTTCATAAAGTCCTGAGGGCATTACTGGTGCTGTGAGCGTTCGCCTGCGACATGGGAAACGCCTCAATCCAGTTTGTGTGTGAATCGACGATATATATATATATATATATATATATATATATATATATATATATATATATAAATAGGTATATGTATGTATCACCGCTTATAAGCAACCGCTTTATCCGTGGCTGAGCTCGTGAAGCGGCCACGAGGATCAAGCTGCGCAGCTGGTGATGATATACAGATGAAATGAATATGTACAATGGTTGATGTTATGTTGAGAAAATGAGCTTAAAAGTCAGGCATGTGTTTGCGCTCACGATATACGTAGTGGATAGCCATCTACTACGTATAGAGGGCAGGCCAAATTTGTCTCGCTTTTATGTGAACAAGAAACGCGTCGGTTACTAGAAACATGATAAAAAATTGTTTCCGTTCAAATTTCGCGAGTGTCGGTTTTCTGTCAACTGGCAAATTGCTTTATGCGCAAGTTAAAGCAATACTTAGTGCTTGGCAAATAGCGAAGACAATGCAACACGTAGGCAGAGGTGACGGAGAAAGAACAGAGTTCAACCTAGGGGAGCCAGCTTGAGCTAGTTGATGATCCGTGATCTTGCACGTGCAACGCACACAAGGACAAACCATTCTTTGCATGTGTCTTGATATTGCGTCCAATGTGCGTAGAACGCAAACGAATTGGGCTTGTCATAGATGTGATTGGGAGGCCGTTTAACCAGTTCTGTTAGTAGCACATTCGCCATCAGGTTTAGTGCTGTTTAGATGGGAAAGTAATTTCTCTTCACCGACATTCGGATGGAAAGTGTAACTTTCTATTGCTTTGTAGAGCTGTTTCATTGAAATAGGCGTCCGTGAATTTTGGCGACTGGCACGTAAATGACAATGGCAATGTGACTGCAATTGATACAAACATGCACCAGGTGCCGCGCGTGCCGTCGTCTATGTTTCTTCCTTTCTGTGTGTTACTTTTTGACAAAAAAAGAAACATGTCCTTAAGAAATATACCACGTTTCCCAGTTATCTTGGGCCTAAATTTAAAGAAAGCAAGAGCTCTTGAGAAATGGTACCAAGTGCATATTAATGATAGTCGTGTGTATTTACAAGCAATGTTTAGAGCGTCGGCGTCCTTTGCGTAGGATAGCGAACGAGCCTAGCGAAGGATGAAAGAGTGAACGCGTAACACAGCGGGTGATGAAAGATAGCGATAACGAAAAGAGCGCGAGGAGGAAAGTGGATGAGAAGCTCATGGCGAAAGCATGAGAAGCGTAGTGCAGCGGAAGACGGCCTCTGCGGCAACAATGACCACGATATGGCGCCAGAGTAGAGCGCGTTGTCCGTTCACCGATCACGCCACCGACACCATATATGGACACAAAGCGCTGCATGTGGGGAGATCTGCCTGCGGCGGCTGCTGTGAACCGCGCCCATGCTTCACCCACGTGCCGCCTCTCGCAATCTCCCGATTAGCAGGGCATTCGCGCCACAGTTCACTGAACGTCGTAATCGTAATCGTAATCGTAATCGTCGGTAAATCTTTTTCATCGCTATATAATATTTTTTTTTATTTGGTCAGCTTTTTAATGATTGCTTGAGTCGCTAACATGGTAATTGTAAAGTCGTTGGTCACCTCAGATAACCTCGAAATCAAGCATTTATTTCTTGCTCAAATTTTCCTCGTTGCTGTTTCTTTAAAAGAGCAGTCAAGCCATTCTCGTGTGATCAGAAGGCTAAACTTATTCTAGCTCTGAGGGGCGACGCGCGGCGACAAGAGGAAATGAAAGGATATAACAGATAAGTTATATATAGTTATATGTAGCTAAGTTATATAAAGAAGAAGTAAAGAATGCCTTGCGAGCTATGCAAAGGGAGAAGGCAGCTGGGGAGGATCAGGTAAGAGCAGATTTGCTGAAGGATGGTGGGACGATTGTTCTAGAAAAGCTGGCCACCCTGTATACGCAATGCCTCATGAGCTCGAGCGTACCGGAATCCTGGAAGAACGCTAACATAATCATAATCCATAAAAAAGGGGATGCCAAAGACTTGAAAAATTATAGACCGCTCAGCTTACTGTCCGTTGCATACAAAGTATTTACTAAGGTAATTGCAAATAGAATCAGGAACACCTTAGACTTCCGTCAACCAAAGGACCAGACAGGATTCCGTAAAGGCTACTCAACAATAGACCATATTCACACTATCAATCGGGTGATAGAAAAATGTGCGGAATATAACCAACCTTTATATATAGCTTTCATTGATTACGAGAAAGCGTTTGATTCAGTCGAAACCTCAGCAGTCATGCAGGCATTGCGGAATCAGGGTGCAGACGAGCCGTATTGAAAAATACTGAAAGATATCTATAGCGACTCCACAGCCACCCTAGTCTTCCTTAAAGAATGCAACAAAATCCCAATAAAGAAAGGCGTCAGGCAGGGAGGTACGATCTCTCCAATGCTATTCACAGCATGTTTACAGGAGGTATTCACAGAACTGGATTGGGAAGAATTGGGGATAAGATTTAATAAAGAATACCGCCGTAACTTGCGATTCGCAGATGATATTGCCTTGCTTAGTAACTTAGGAGACCAATTGCAATGCATACTCACCGACCTGGAGAGGCAAAGCAGAAGGGTGGGACTAAAAATTAATCTGCAGAAAAGTAAAATGATGTTTAACAGTCTCGGAAGAAAACAGCAGTTTACGATAGGTAGCGAGGCACTGGAAGTGGAAAAAGAATAGATCTACGTAGGGCATGTAGTGACCGCGGATCCGGATCATGAGACTGAAATAATCAGAAGAATAAGAATGGGCTGGGGTGCGTTTGGCAGGCATTCACAGATCATCAACAGCAGGTTGCCGCTATCCCTCAAGAGAAAAGTGTATAACAGCTGTGTCTTACCAGTACTCACGTATGGGGCAGAAACCTGGAGGCTTACGAAAAGGGTTCTGCTTAAATAGAGACGACGCAACGAGCTATGGAAAGGAGATTGATGGGTGTAACGTTAAGGGATAAGAAAAGAGCAGATTGGGTGAGGAAACAAACGCGAGTTAATGACATCTTAGTTGAAATCAAGAAAAGGAAATGGGCATGGGCAGGACATGTAATGAGGACGGAAGATAACCTATGGTCATTAAGTGTTACAGGCTGGATTCCAGTGGAAGCGAAGCGTAGCAGGGGGCGGCAGAAAGTTAGCTGGGCGTATGAGATTAGGAAGTTTGCAGGGACAACATTGCCACAATCAGTACATGACCGGGGCAGTTGGAGAAGTATGGGAGAGGCCTTTGCCCTGCAGTGGGCGTGTCCAGGCTGATGATGATGATGATACCAGATAAGGCATTGTAGAGGGCGCCTTAGTCCATCAACGATACTACGGAACTACGAAGTCCTTTGCATGCGAGACGGGTAGCTCCATAAGAAAGCTATGGAGCATTGGGATTGTAGGCCAAAAAGCTGAAACGTATGTTTTGGAATACTTTGCTGCCAAGTCTCACATTAGTGTGGGCAACGCCAGTGCGGAGGCTGTGACCTCGAAGTCATTGGTCAGGAGAATTTTTTTAGAAAAGAAAGGTCACGCGCACCCGTGCCATGCACATTACATGAAAAGCATGAAGGCCGAGATTTTCAAAACAGACTTGACTTTAGATATTGGATTTTCGCGAATAGTGAACCAGAAACCGTACATTCCGGCCTGCGTGCAGTGGATAGACGAGGCAAATTTCTCCAGAAATGTACAAGGTAATCTTCAATACACGCACTACTGGGATGATCAGGATGCCCACTGGCTGGCACTGACACGACACCAATGAAAATGGTCATTTATTGTATGGTGCAGAATTTTTGATGGCAATATTATAGGACCCATCTTTTAATGCGAATTCATGATATGCCCCATTTCGCGAAATACGGCGGCGGCATGCCCAAAACAGGGTACAAAAATATGGCAGACGGCACAAAGAGTAAAAAACAAATAAAAACATGCTGGGATTGACGTCAAATTTTTCATGGTCCTAAACAAGCCGGCAACGACTGTTTCCTAATGCGAAAGCTCACGCAACACTTTTGATGGTGTCGATGGTGTCGTTTGGCCGTCGTCATCGCTTGCTATCACTCGCTCAATACGAAATGGCACCGCTGCGCTTCGCGTATCCATATTTTAGCCAATCCCCCATACGGCGTGCAAGTCACATACGTGATAAGAAAGAACTACAACAACGTTCTGGACGCGAACTAACGAGTGTATGAAATGAGCTGCAGCACCGCCACTACGTCTCGCAAGGAACGCCGCGCAAGTTTAAAACGTGCACAACGACATGCGGCTCAATACCTAAGTGAACACATTTCATGAAAGCGACTAAAATAATTAATTATGGGGTCTTACGTGCCAAAACCACTTTCTGATTATGAGGAACGCCGTAGTGGAGGAGTCCGGAAATTTCGACCACCTGGGGTTCTTTAACGTGCACCAAAATCTAAGTACACGGTTGTTTTCGCATTTCGCCCGAATCGAAATGCGGCCGCCGTGGCCGGGATTCGATCCCGCGACCCTGTGCTCAGCAGCCTAACACCATAGCCACTGAGCAACCGCGGCGGGTAGCGAATAAATACATTCTCATTCCCACCCGTAAGCGAGTTTAAGAGTCTCTTCCACATTTTTTTGACGCCACGGTAACGTCGCAATGCTACGTGAAGGACATCCTCGGTTGCCTTGCGAACGACGTCAGTTACAACGTTCCATTTGCGCACCTTCGGCACATGAGCTTCCACACGATGGCGCTCCCGCGCATAGTGGAGGTCAGTCTCGAGCGTGGCTCGACAGGGCATTTTTTCTAGAGAGTGGATTGGCCGGCCCGGACCTGTACCCTGGCCTGCAAGGTCGCTGGACATGACACCGCTGGACTTCATGTCGGGTTACGTAGAAGACCACGTGTGTAGCAGTGAAACCAACACACCGGACGCACTAAACGCAAAAATAAGCAGTCTGCTGCTAGACTGTAACTTCGATGGTAAGGGCTGCAGCAGCAGAACTGCAAGTAATGTATGGCTTCAGACGGGGACCAATTGAGTACGTGCTATAAGCGGCAGTGGAAAATTAACAATTTAAGACTGGTGCAAAACATGACTGTTTCACGTACTTTAATGATGTCGCCCTATCCTCACATAAAAAAAAACGTGAGACGAAGATAGAAATAGCAAAAAAAAAAAAGCTGCATGGTTTTGTGTCTTGTCAGGAATTCATACACAGAAAGGGTAAATGCTAGTGCTGCATATTTGGATGTTTCGTCGCCAGCGGCTACGACGTTTCACGTACTTTGTTTCTTGTTTTTCATTGACCCGCCGTGGTTGCTCAGTGTAGTCACTGAGCAACCACTGTTAGGCTGCTGAGCATGAGGTCGCGGGATCGAATCCCGGCCACGGCGGCCGCATTTCGATGGGGGCGAAATGCGAAAAACCCGTCTGCTTAGATTTAGGTGCATGTTAAAGAACCCTAGGTGGTCGAAATTTCCGAAGCCCTCCACTACGGCGTGCCTCATAATCAGAGAGTGGTTTTGGCACGTAAAACCCCATTTTTTTTTTCATTGAAATAAATTCGTCTGTAGGCCTTTCTGCTCTTGCATTTCTCGGTGCATTTTCTCGATTTCCGCACTCTTTGCGCATTGTTGTCTTTTTTGACAATTGCCTAAATTAATTTTGTAGTTTTCTTTTATGATGTGCTACCGTTCAAGCTATGAGCACAACATAGTTGTCTGGGCACATGCCAACGATTACCTCACCGCAAGTTAGGTCGTGAAGCCTATCGACCAATGCTACTTGCCGAAAGCCTGTACGATGCGACCATAAACGAATGCACTGCTGTAGCAATCAAAGTTTGCTTAGGAAAGGTGGAGTATCGGTGCGCGTGCACGTATGTATTTCACGTATCGCGCATTGCGCGGGCGCCTTTTTTTCCCTCGGCAAAAATAATGAGGCAAACTTTAGCTCAAAAAGATGCTTGAATACGAGGTTATTTGAGAAGCTTTAGAACTTTACATCTGACATGTTAGAGACTCAAGCAATAATTAAAAGGCTGACCAAGTAAAAACAATCATGAATTATTATTTCGTGAGCGGAAAAATGCTGGTTTTTTGTACACACCGCTACCGCTAATACGCAGTTGGTACGATTTCTCTATAGGTCATAGTTTTTTTTCAAGAATCATGGTGCAAGTTAGATGAGACACCTCGTATAACGACGATTGAAGTTCATTTTCTCTTCCTGCTTTTTCAGAACGAATGAATCTTTCATTCTCTTCCGCGTCTCGTACATGTGGACAAGTTTCTTTGCAATATTTGCAGTTGTCATCATCGGTGTGCTTGTGAGCTGTCTTACAGGTGAGATTTCTCCGCCTGATATTTTGCTTCGAGGGGCTTCAGAAATTTCAAATGTAATCAAAGATTCGAAGACACTTTATTTTTTCGCATGACAATACATCGAAACAGACGGAAGCTAAAAACCATGAGCGCGGCTTGAAAGTACTCCAAGGCATGACCACAGGCAAGGCAAATGACGCCGCAGCACGAGTATATCAGCAGTCATTAAATCTGAAAAAGAATAACCACTATGCCCATCGCATAAGTGAGATAACGATCGGTATGTTACACACAACAACATAGGCTATATGAAGACAGTTTATACTGACAAAGAGGTGCCTAAATATATTTTTACAAGAACAAATTCGTACAAGAAGGAAGAGCTACAGTGCTAAATCAAATTGCAAGTATTAAGGAAATGATGCTACCCAAAGTTGCACTACATAGCAGCAGTTATGCTACCCTCTGTAGAAAGGGAAGGTTAAAGGGCTTTTGGGGCAATAAAAGAACGTTTGTATTGTATTTTTTGTGTATATTTAATGTGTTAGTGAGAACGAACTGTAACCTTTGCTTTCCGTGATCGGGCATCGCTTCGCAACTGCTACAGTAGTTGCTCTCTCGGAAACTTTGGCACTCATATCCTATAGGATGGGCACGCAAAGATTTATTGCAAGAAACTATAAATCGAAATACGTAAAGGTGAAGGTCAAAAGTATTGTCCATTCCTCTGTACTGTGTGTTGCGACACGCGTCTCTTCAGGTTATAGCTTGGCGATTGTTGTCGGAGAATCACAAACGCATGGCAGAGAAAATCTTAGGTTATAAAGTAGACGGTGCTCAAAAGTGAGAGCTGTGCAATGTATTGTATGACAAAATTTGATGTGTTTGCCGTGTAAGCCGGGCCAACAGTAATCTTTATTGCTTTCTTGTGCAGTGTTATTAATAAGCGTGTGGCGTTATTTTTACGTGTGGTACCCCAGACAAGGTGGCAATAATTACTGTAGGTGCGAAATATGCCATGCCAATTTCTAAGCGTTAAGTATTGTGTGAATTTAAAGTGGCAATTCGATAAGAAACCAATCGAGTGAGATCATTTTCGTGTTACGTCGAACACGTGCTCACTCAAACTCATCTGCGAATCGAAAGCTTCTCCTACAAAAATAACAGCTATCATCAATTTGGCGGCTGCGAAGGAAAAGGGTGTTTTTTAAAAGGAGTTTTTGGTTTACTGCATGGAAGATAACACTGTCAGTCTTCCTGGTGTTATTAGAAGGTCCGTCTGCTGTGGACTGTTTGTGCGAGGAGGTGAGCACTGTTTCTTTAGTAATTATTACGTCACTAGAGAAGCCACTGGGGAAGATGCTATTGTCAGACGCATAAAAAATTCAAGAGATATCGCATACAATATTCAGAAGGTGGTTAACATAGACATTACATAGAATACGACCTAACAAAGCACCCTGGGAAGCTCCACAACGAATGAGCTGCAAGGTAGAGAGAAAGTTACGAACCACGACGACCACATACTTACGGTTACTAGCATATCAGCATATGAGGTCTAATGATAGGCCCGAGATACCATAGTGTTCAAGTTTTCGGAGCAAGATGGTGCGGGTAAGTAGGTCAAAGGCCTTGCTGAAGTCAACAAACATGCTGAATGTTACTTTCTGGCACCAATGTTATTTAGAATTAGTTTGTGGGACAGTCTGGCCACGGACACGCGGTGTCGGCAAAAGAAGTGGCAGAAGAGGCGCGAGCTCGGCGTTTGAAAGAAAATGAAGATCACTCTGGAGCTATATCCTTGCAAGCAGGTCGTGCTTACGTCTTCCCTGTTGTCGCGACATTTGTGACCTTGGGCCAAGGACAAAACCGCACTTCTCGACGGAGCTTCGACGGCTCAGCTCAACATCGCTGCTCCTGTTTCTATCGCTGTGGAGCAATACGCTGTCAAGGTGGATGCCGCCGTACAGCCACCACCATCCAGGCATCTGGTTACTTCAGGTGGAGGCCAGCTTCGAGGCAGTCTACGTAACCTCTCAGCGGACCAGCTACGCCCACCTATTAGCTGCCCTACCTGGTGACGTCGCTCTCCATGTGCGTGACCTCCTGACTGCCCCTCACTCTCCGACGCCCAACCCACAAGGCCGCTATTCTGACGCGCACGTTTCCTTGAGAAAGACGCCGCCTGCAAGAGCTGATATCCGCCATAGAGCTCGGCGATCGTCAGCTGTCGCAGTTCCTTCTACATATGCAGCATCTACTTGAAACACAAACCTCCGCCTTCAATGAGGCGCTTCTTAAGCACCCGTTCCTTCAACGCCTTCCAGTTACCGTTCAAATACTGCTACTAGGCGCATAGGAGCGTAGCCTTCCTGGCCTGGCGTCCTTGGCCGACAAACTCTACGAGGTGTCATCTCCATACCTCGTTGCATTCCAAGTGACTGTGGCTGAAACCGAACACGCCAGGGTTAATCTAACTACTTCGCGATCGTTTACCAAGCAGCATACCATGGCCGATCCTTCAGTCTGACAGCACGATGGCTTTTTGACCCTTGACAAGGATATCCAACAGCTCTCGGATCACGTCGCTGCTGTACTTAAAAATACATCCACCAACACACGAGCTCGCCCGTACGTTACCCTCTCGGCCATCATCGCATGGTTACCGCTCCTTTCGCGAGCAATCAACTTACCAACTCCCATCTCTCTGCTGGTATGTTCGACGTTTTGGCGTTTCGGCAGGCCGGTGTACACTACCTTGTTGCTGGATGGGGAACGATCTCCGGGAGCACTAGCGGTGATAAGAGGCCCCTTAGAAAAACTCCCGTTGCCTTTTCTTCGTCCCTGACTCTGTCAATGGGCTGAAATTACTCGTTGACATGGATAGTGAAGTGAGCGTGTTGCCGGCAAGAGCGGAGGACAAACATTGCCCATCCGCTCTGCACTTACAAGCCGTGAATGGTTCGAGGATTCGCGATTTCCCTCGCAAATCGCTCCACCTCAACCTAGGCCTCCGTGGAACTTTCCGGTGGCTATTGCTTGTTTCTTCTGTAAGCGATCCTATACAAGGTGCCAGCTTTTTTCATGACGGCCTCGTCGTTGACATGACCAACATGTGGGTCCTAGGTTACACTACTGGACCAAGCATAGGTGGCAAAACCTATCCGGTTGCTCCATTAGCCTGCACAGTGCAAAGTGCTGTAGAGAGTGTAGAGAGAGTGTAGTGGAGACATTTTACACCCTCCTTCAAGAATACCCGACTTTAACTGCGTTTGCTGACGGGACTAAACCAGTGTTTCAAAGTGTTCAGTATCACATAATCACCAAAGAACTGCCATGCCATGCATCGCCACGTTGGGTTGCACCAGCGAAGCTACGCATCGCCAGGAACGAATTCAAGCACATGTTAGAAATCGGCATTGCTCAACCCTCTAGCAGCTCCTAGTCATTCCCCTTCACATGGCGGCCTTTCAGATATTATCGTGCCCTGAGCACTACTACAATTCCTAACGGGTAGCCTATACCAAACATCAAGGACTTCACTGTATGTCTCCATAGCGCACATATTTTTTCAAATATCGAACTAGCCAATACCTACCATCAAATTCCTATGGTTCCAAATGACATAGCAAACACAGCGATAACGAAGTTGTTTGGCCTTCTTGAGTTCCTCCGGATGTGTTTCGGCAGCAAGGATGCCGCGAAGATATTTTAGCGTTTTATTGATGAGTTAGTTCGAGGACTGCCGTTCGTTTTTCCCTATGGCGATGGGATCCTCGTGGCCAGTACCTCATTAGAGACACACGTTGACTTAGAGACGCACGTTGAGTTCCTTGGTCATCTCTTGAACTACGAAGGCATCAAACCACTTCCTTCCAAAGTCAAGGCCATCACCAACTTTCCTCGTCCTATTTCAGAGGGCAGTTACGATGTTTTTTCGGTTATGTTAACCTAAAGACGCTTTATTCCGTCTTTTTCTGCTACAATCACAACTTCAGAAGCTGTCCTCAACATCGTCAAGTCTCTATCACCTTTACTGTGGCCAGAGACACCACACAAAACCTTCACAGAGATTAAAACGCTACTGGCGAATGCAGGGTGTCTACCAAGTTGACATTTCCAAGTTCCCTGAGTTCTCCAAGTTTTCCCTGAGTGCCCTTGGAAAATTTCCTGAGTGACAGAGAACTTTGTTTTATCTGAAGGCGAGCTGGACACCATGTCGCCCGATGCTGTCACTCTCTAGTAAGCATGTTAAAAAATAAAACAAACGACTTAATTCAGCTTTTTTAACAAGGAGTAGTTCTTATTTTATTCAATAAGAAAACAGAAAGCGGAGGGGGGGCTAGTGAAATACTACGCAAATGAAATACCTGCGAAAACAAAATGGTAAAACCTATTGTGAATCGAGTCGAACGTGCTCAAATACGAGTAAAAAAGAGATGCATACAGAAGCAAATATTTTCGAATTTGAGCTATTTTCATCAATTAGCTCACTGTTATGATGTCCGAACTTTGTCACAAGTGAGATACTCTCTCAGCAGCTGTTAATTCGCTTTCAACTGTCCAGACGTACTCTCAGCCCACGCACAACGCCTCGGTGTTGCGTTTCACTGCTCGAAAGAGTTTAGTTTGGTTTGGGTGAGGGACACCTGCATCTTGTCACTATCCAACAATTTGTATTTTGAGCTCAAGCTCCTTCATAACGGCGGCAGCACACTTTCTTTGCCGTTCGTTCTTCAATGCGTAGGTCTTTTCTGTTCTCGTCTTCCTTCCGACGCACGTTCACTTCACGAACCATTTGAACCATCCTCTTGGTCATTTGTACAGTCAACGTACGATATTTAGTACTCCCTAGGGGTCGTGAAAACATCCGAAAAATCGGGAGTTCGACAAAATGAATGCATGTCTTTTATTGCCCTAAAGGCTCAAATTGCCACAAGCACATCCGAAAAACCTCTGAATGCCTACTAGTGCACTTATTAGGCATATCGGTGCTCGTATTGTGACAATAGATGGCGAGTACACGCGTGTATAATTTAGGAATACATACTGCGTCCCGTGACAATTGCCCCTTCTCACGCTTGTAATGCTTCACCGCAATCATCTTGTGTAAGCTTCACCACGTAGCATTACTATATCAAGGCGAAGATAACTTACAAAAACCGGCATTATGCAATGCGCCGTGCTTTCCGATCTTCGAAGCTAATAGCGAGGACCCCAAAGGCGTAGTCGCATTGCTGACAGTGTTGAATTCCTTCAATGAAAAATACGGTACCGAACGGCAAGAAGCTTGACAGCGAACGTCGAAGCAGCTAGGCCTTGCGCTGCCGCGTTGGTGGCGACGACTGCAAGGGGATTTGCGTACGAGAGCGTCGTTCCAGGCTGCGAGCTAATCGAAATGGCGGCAGTGGTGGCTTTGTTTGATTAATGCCAATTCGAACCTGCGGTCACGGAAAATGTCCGGAAAATCGGAAGGCAAAGGGTTCTTCCATCCGAAATTTCAGACGTTCTTATACATTGACTCTATGGGGTACGTGGTGGCGCGGCGAAGCTGTCCGAATTATCGGGCGTCCGGAAAATCGGTCGTTGAATGTACGCTGGAAACTCCTCCAGCCGGCGACACGGCGTGAAAGTAGATTCGTTACGATTCCTCTGTGTTACTCCAGCCAGAATAACCGCGAATTTCGTTCACTTTAAATAAAATTACAGGTAATTTTCTCTGATAAAAGCACAGATTCCGTGAGTTTTCCCTGAGTATTTCCAGACTATTCAATATTCCTGAGATTTGCCGACTTTCGCGGTTGGTAGACACCCTGGAATACGACTTTGCTTGTACCCACTGCACCCTAGCCCCCACTGCCCTCATGATGGATGCTTCTAGCATTGCCGTCAGCTCCGTGCCGTCGGCGCAGTGCTTCAGCAATACATGGTGGGCGTTTGTAGTCCACTCGCTTTCTTCTAAATAAATGTCAGAAGCAGGGACAAGGTGCAGCGCTTTCGGCCGAGAGCTTTTGGCAGCTTACATACCTGTGTAGCATTTCCGCTACTTCTTCGAGGGCCACCGTTTCACCCTGCTTACGGACCACAAGCCTCTCATGCATGCTTTTGGCTCTGAATGAAGGACATGTTCCCCTTGTGAAGTAGGACAACTGGCTTACTTCGCCGAGTTCTCGGTGAAATTCATCAAAGGAGTAGCAAATATTCCAGCAGATGCACTCAGCCAAGTCGAAGCCATTGCAACGGCGGGTTTTTCGCAAAGAGAAATGGCCATCCCGCAGCAAAACAATGAACTTCAGCACCTAAGGTCAACGCCAACAGCTTGAACCTACGGCATTTTTCGTTGAAGGGCGACGCTGCTCTCACTTGTGAGGTGTCTACTGGTCGCTGTCGCCCCTTCCTTCCGCATCATCTCAGACACAGCATTTTTAGCCATTGCAGTCAAGCGATTGCAGTCAAGCGATTGCAGTCAAGCCATTGTAGTCAGGACAATGCGTAGACTTTAGTTTCTTTAAAACGATGGACACGTTTTCATTTTCAGATGGCATGCAAATGTTTCTCTTTGAGTGCTCGTAAGAAAGCTAAGAGCTGTTTCAGGATAACCACCATGAACAACGCTTGTATAAACACAATTAGAATGTTCCGCTTACATTGAGCTAGTGTGATGATGTGGGCCCAGGCCTAAAACAGAGAGAGATAACGTAATGAACACAAAAGGACCCTAATGACACGTGAACGGCAGTAGGGCAACATACACGACAACACACACTATTAACTTCGTGGCTGTCTGTCACTTAGATAGCCATGCACAGCGTCAGTGTAGAAGGACTTCTGATCGCGTATTGGTACCACACACTCACAGCACGAGGAGCTGAAACGATGAATCTGTAGCAGGGAGGGGTGCAGGGGATGAAGGCTGCGTCGGACGCCCGACACACGACCAGCCCCTGCCATGACAGCTGGGCCGTGACGCCTGCCCACCACACGGCAGATCGTTCGGAAGGCTCGGCTGCGGCGGAACACGCCGGCGTCGGGTGCTCGCACAGCAGTGGAGCAAGCTGGTTCAGGCACAGGGACAGACCGATCTGCTCTCCCAGCTCACCCAGGGACACTGGCCATTGGTAGACAGACCACTCGGCTCGTTTGGCGCGAAATCCGAAACCAAGCACCTCAGGCCGATGGCATGACTGCCCCTTCAGCCCCAGGCACGGGCTCCTCGTTTCGGTTTACATCGCCACACCACAACTGCCACGCGCGTTCGGCCACGCAATTCAAATAGCCTCAACTCCTGTCACAGCCAGACAACCGTGAGCCATCGATAACAAATTCACTTAGGTGGGCATTACTTGAATAATAAAACGGTCAATTAAAACCCTCCAAGGTACTTTCGGATGTGTTTTATTTTTGTCAAGTTAGCGCGTTCACTATGCATACTTCGTTCGACAGTCTGAGTTCACCAATGAAATTGGTACGATATCTTTTAAAACACTTTTAGACCCTTGAGACCAAGGGCAGTCATGAGTCGATTAAGCAGCTTTTATTTATGTTTCCTCACTTTTAGACGGACAGGAGTAACCGAGGGCTTGCGCCGCCTGCCATTAGGAGAAAGAAATTTACCAGGGCAGCACCTATCGTTTGTTTCTTTCATAATCCAAAAATTATTAAAACATGAAATTATGGAGTTTCACGTGCCAAACCACAATCTGTGACGTACGATGTAGTCAGGGACTCCGGAATAATTGGACCATCTGCGGTTCTTTAACGTGCACCTAAATCCAAGTACACGGGCGTTTTCACGTCTCACCCCCATCGAAATGCGGCCACAGTGGCGGGGATTTGATACCGCGACCTCCTGCTTAGAAACCCAACACCATAGCCCAATAATCAACTGAAAGATCATTTGTAACATTAATCAACTGATGATGAAGTGAACATGCTACTCCAAGAGGTAGCAAGGACAAATTCATCAAAACCGTTGAATGTGGAATCAATTATGAATTGAGAGGAAAAAGAAGATTCATCGTAAAAAGAGATTGGAAGCTCACATGTTAATACAAATACAAGTTTGCTGAATCACTCTCAGAATTTCTCGCGGTTCTTTGCTGGGTAGTGAGGACGACGGCGAACCTGTTGAACGCATAGGTATTACAGCTTATTTACGATAATAGCATCGAGAATACATAATTACATAATTTTGACGGCATTACAGGCATATAGAATGGCCCCGGATTTTAGCGAATAGTTTGCAAGCGTCCGCACAAAAAGTACCATGACAACGCGCGTTCACACACACACACACACACACACACACACACACACACACACACACACACACACACACACACACACACACACACACACACACACACACACACACACACACACACACACACACACACACACACACACACACACGCACACGCACACGCACACACACACACGCACACACACACACACGCACACACACACACACAGACACACGTTTTAGGAAATTTTGAATCGCAGCCTGCCGCTAATGCGAACATTAGTTGGCGTTGGAAACGTGTACGAAAAATTATGACTCTCAGTAATTGGTGCTTATAGAAGCGTAAATTCATGCCCTACGATGCATATAGGAGCGGATACCCTGAGACCCGAAGCAGAAAATTTGCTGCAATGTGAATTATGACACATTTACACAAGGATAACCTGAACACAGTGCGAAAATCAGATACAATACGCACAGTTTAAGTAACAATACGGTTACATAACTTCATCAATAGGATTCGTGCGCTCCTTGCACTGTGTCTTGTGTGATGTCTTGTACTGACACCTACGAGTACCTTAGCGTATCATTGCAATCGGAATAATGAAGTGCACGTATTCCTGGTTTAATAGGATGAACTTAGTGTTGGCGTGAAATCTATTTAGTTTGGTTCGCACAGATGGGTCGCTTGCTAAAGTCACATGCCATGAAAACAAGTTATAGCAATAATACTTACATTTGTGCCGCTGTATTACCCACGCGCCTTACTTTCTTATCAATGTGTAGAGGAAGAAAACACACGACTAGTTCCCGCATGTGTCGCTGTCACAGATCAGGAGCTGTCTAGGCACGCATGACAAAAACGAGCTAAATTTATGTTCTCACTCGGCGTTCACAAAGGTATAGCTAGGTAGCACGTCTGGGGATCTTAGCGGGAGCGGTCACTTTTGAGAGCGCTCACTCAACGATACTAGATGTAATGTGCACCTTGTAATGAAGGGATTACTGTGCTATAAACACACGGACAACAGAAGTAGAAGTGGAGCGGACGCGAGTGTCCTGTCCACTTCTGCTTCTCTTGTACGTGTATTTATGGCGTAGTGACCCCTTTATTACAAGATGAACTTCTACCAACTAGCCCAACTTGCTACTCTACTTGATATTACGCATCAAACACAAGGTTGCGCTCATGAGACGTTACAAATCCTACAAATGTGCAATCTCTTTCACAAATTGCGTGCTTGATGCGCTATGGTGTCCCCACGTTATATATCATAATTTCTGTCCCCGCAGTCCAACAATGATGTGTAGAGCCTGCCTTGTGCATCAAGACAGCGGGATGCGAATTCGTGCCCACCACCTTTGACGGCCATGAGACTGGCACTAAACTCTGCTACTAACATAGAAGTAGTCGATGGGACCTACCCATTGGTGGCCACCTAGAGCATCAAGGATACACCTAACAGCGTCATTGTGGGACCAGCGCCACAACAGATTACGTGTGCGCCCGAGTACCACAGCCACTGGAACTAGGCCACAGCACGTCTCAAATTCGTCTTCATCGACTGGAGAATGATTTGAAGTCAGAAACTGCAGCTGTGGTGCGATTTCTGCAGGGCCAGTTCCAGGAACGGATAGAGTCAAATTTGAGCAATATCGCAAGTGTTTTAAGGCACCCAAGTTCAACAGGTCCTACCTATCTGCGGGAGTCACGAGTACCGGCACCCTGCATACCCTACCAGTTTGCCCTAGCAAAGTTCGATCGAAGGAAGCCTTGTGTTACCATAGTTGCCCTGCATGCAGCAGGATGGTCGCAGCATGCTGTGCAGTGCGGCATCGTATGACAAGGGATTTCACTGCTCGACGTAAACAGCATGGTTCCGACTCTGCCCCGCCAGTCATATGGCGATTATTTATATTTAATTATACAAAATACCCCTAAAGGCCCTCACGGCTGAGGGTATTACGTAGGGGGGGGGGTATAAGCTATTGATAGAAAATACAATACATCACAAATTTATTGAAAAAGAGACACATCATGTGACATTAGAATTAAAGTACCAAATAGTGTTAATTCCGACAAGCATATAGAAAAAGAAAAAAAAAATGCGACAACGCGAGCACGTCAGTAGTAAAAATTATACCAATTATACATCTTCCAAACAACATAAAATAAACTGAAACAACAAGATCTACATTATAAGAAATACAAAGTTCAACATGAGATAATATATGCATCATGTTAAGCAGTAGTTAACGCAGACAACCGATTGCAAAATTTATGAGTATCAGTGGCAGTACAAAGACATGGAGGGAGAGCATTTCAGTTAGTTATTGTGCGTGGTATAAAAGAATGTGCGCAGTTAAATGTAAGACATGAGAAGCGCCCTACCTTACACGGATGTTCGCGTCGGTGAAAGATGAAGTCAAACGAAAAAAGTGATTAAGAAGTGTTGAGTGATGATATAGCTTATGAAAAAGTGATAAACGTGCAGCATTTCGGCAGTGACATAGTTTTTGCAAGCCTGCGCATTTCTTTAATGCTATGATTCTGGTATGACGTGTATAATATTAGTAAATAAAACGAACTGCACGGTTCAGCAGCGATTCAATGTTATTTATTAAATATGCTTGATGAGGGCCCCAAATAGCTGAAGCATATTCAATTTTAGGTCTCATTAGTGTACAGAATACCTGTAATCGGAGGTGAGAAGGAGCATGCTTCAAGTTATGCTCTAGGAGACCTAACGACCGATTAGCGCGTGCAAGAATAAGTTTAATATGGTGGCTCCATTTTAGGTCTGAATGAACGTGAAGACCCAGGTACTTATATGTTGTTACCAGTTCGACTGAATCACTATTTAAAATATAAGCGGTTTCACTTTGAGATTGATGATTAGTAAAAGACATTAATTTTGTTTTCAAGAGCTTAAGTTGCATGGGTCAGGCAGAGCACCATGCTGTTACTGAATCGAGGTCCGATTGTAGGGCAAAGCGATCATCGTTAGAATTATTTCGGCGGTAACTTACATTATCGTGACCGAAAAGTTGGATATGGGAAGAAATGGAGTTAGGTAAACGGATATTAAATATGAGAAAAAGCAAAGGGCCAAGCACACTTCCTTGTAAGACACTGGGGTATATTCGGCTGAAGGATGAATTTTGGTTATTCACAGTGGTGAACTGATATCTGGAAGAGAGAAAATCTTTAACCCATGCAATAACAAGAGGGTGAATATTTAGCGGGGTTAATTTGCTTAATAACCGATTGTGAGGTACCCTATTGAAAGCTTTGGAAAAATATAGAAATATGGAGTCGACTTGAATACGAGCATCAACAGATGAGTGCGGATCGTGAATGAATCCAGGAAGTTGCGTTTCGTACGACTAGCCCTTGCGGAAGCCATGTTGGTATTTAAAGTGATGTTGTGTTCTTTTAAATAGATATTTACTTGTGAATGAGTCACGTTTTCAAGAAGTTTGCAAGCCGGTCTAGTTAGGGAAATGTGTCGATAACTAAGTGGTGATGAACGATCGCCAGATTTGAATATATTTGAATGTATTAAATATTTGAATATTGAATAGTCACGTGGAATCTAACCAGATGAAAGAGACTGCGCAAAAATAGCCGACAAAATGCGATGACTACCTTCAGATGAATTGTTAAGTATTTTGCTATTAAAACCAAGGCGATCAGTCGCTGATGAGGATTAAAGTTTTCTTAGTAAAGATAAAAATAAAAAAATTATTTATGGGGTTTTACGTGTTAAAACCACTTTCTGATTATGAGGCATGCCGTAGTGGAGGACACCGGAAATTTCGACCACCTGGGGTTCTTTAACGTGCACCTAAATCTAAGTACACGGGTGTTTTCGCATTTCACCCCCATCGTAATGCGGCCGCCGTGGCCGGGATTCGATCCCGCGACCTCGTGCTCAACAGCCCAAACCATAGCCAATGAGCAAGCACGGTGGGTTTAGTAAAGATAAGATACCGTTCTCATTATTAATTATTTCGGATATTGAGGTAGGACCATAATTTATTGTAATAGGAACTAGAGAGCTCGTTTCTCTGGTGAAAACTGTTGTGAATGCGCTATTGAAAGTTTATGCACATTGAGCAACAGGAACACTGCCTCCTTCAGCATTGCATAAGCTAACGTCAGGATTATTCGAAGGGTTAATTGTATGCCAGAATTGAAGCGGGTTGTTACTTAACATTGATGCCAAGTCATGGGTGAAGAAATGGCGACGAGTAGATATCAGCGCCGACTGATATTCAATATCGGATGCTTTGTAGCGTTGCCAGGAATCCAATTGCCTGTTTTTATTGGCCTCTCTGTAAAGGTACGTTTTTTATTGTTAATGTGACGGAGATGCCTATCAAACCAAAGCGCGGTTTTTGTGCACGGTACAGTGATGATGCCCACGAATCTATCGATGAGAGCAGTAAGTTTGTCTTTGAATAGGTTCCAGTTGATCTCCACTGAACGTGTTGAGAAATTGCGAACAAAGGTCTCAGCTAAAGATGCCAACTCAGTGTTAAATTCGCCGTTGTTAGCACTGTTGTTGCACCAGATTTGTTTTTTGCGAGTGGATTTTTTTATGAGGTACGATGTTCACAATTCTGGTGATTGTACAAGGATCGGAAAGACCTAAGTGCTTAATGTTGAAACAAAGGTAAGGCTTATTGGTTAGGATAAGATCAAGAATATTTGCAGAAGTTGAGGAGCGACGTGTAGGTTCAGAAATAAGTAGCTGCGATGAGAAATCGAGGCAACACTGGAGGAAGGCCCAAGCTTGAGGATCCCTAGCAGGAGAAGTTAACGACGGCCAATTAATTGTCGTGAAATTAAAATCACCTAGTAATATTAAGTAAGTAAGTAATAAGTAAGTAAGTAAGTAAATAAGTAAGTAAGTAGGTGAGTAAGTAAGTAATTGAGTAAGTAAGTAATCTGATCACTGCCAGCATCAAGCAGCCAGTCATTCACAAGCCTGCGTACATGAGCAGGACGGGGCATGAAGCAACAGTGAAAGGATGCCTGCAATATTTCACTGGCATGCCACAGTACCAAAAACATCTGTACCACCTGGAGAAGAAATTGGAAGGCCCAGTGCCAGACCCTAGCACGACTACCGCTGAGGAGCCGGTGCTTGTTGCCTTCTAGCCGCTAAATTACAAGCAAGTGCCCGAGTTGAAGATAAGCTATGCTAATCATACCATGGCATGGAATGAATCAAAGTGGCCAGATATCGCTCCAGGGCAGTGCTTGACTGCACTCAAGATCATCTACGATCGCTACGCCGAGGAGCTAGGCTTTGTTTTTTCTTGGTGAGGTGGGGAAAATTGCGAAGGGCGTGAGAGACAGCCCATAGGATATGTTTAAATCGAACATTTGGCGCAGTGACATGCACAGGGTTACACCACGATACGTATTTAGTTATTATTGCGATAGCAATTATATAAGTATGCTCCAGGCGCATTCCTGCTCTCACTATCGCCAACAATGTGAGGTTCAGTACGAAGTCCAATTGTCGCCTCCCGCCGTATTCTGTATGTACGATGGAAAGCGTGTGACGCTGAACCAGCGATCACCGCTCAATCTCGTGCATGTACAGAAAGAATGTGGGGAGGGAGCATGCCGTGTTCCGGGGGGAGGGTAGGGAGGAGGGGCGGGCGTTCCACTCCGGGTGGGCGGACCGCTTTACCTGGATATAGAGCACTGCACGGGCCCAGCCCGGGCCCGCTTTATGAAGCCCGAGCCCAGCCCAGGCCCGTGATGCCAAGCCCGGGCCCGGCCCGGGCCTGGGCGTACATGACCGAGCCCTGCCCGGGCCGGGCCCATGGTTCCAAGCCCGGGCCCGGCCCGGGCACGTGGTTCGAAGCCCGGGCCTGGCCCGGGCCCGGGCCTTCACTACTAGACTTAGCCAGGGCGCGCGTGTTCATGACCAGGCCCGGCCCGGGCCCACTAGACGATATTTGTTGTTGATGATTATTATTGATGCCTTGCGCTTAGTAGCGGGCGATCAGACAAAAGATCCGGTGTGTACATGCATCGAAATGTTGCTTTACCCGCGGTGGTAGCTGAGTGGTTAAGCTATTGCGCCTTTAAGCCCTAGGACGCGGGTGCGATTCTCGCGGCCCCGGCGGCCGCATTTCGATATGGGCGGAATGCAAGGACACCCGTGTACTTATATTCAGGTGCACGTTAAAGAACTCCAGGTGGTCGAAATTATTCCTGTCGCCTCTCTTGCGTGCCTTGTAACCATATTGTGGTTTTGGCACGTAATACCAAGGAATATAAATGAAATGTGGTACATGTACATGTGTTGCATGAAAGGTCATTACAATGCAGATGCAAGAAAATTTATTTAAAAGGAGTGCGCAACTAAAATGGAACAGCGGATAGAGGCAAACCCGGGACATTTTCTTTGGTGCGCTTTTCTACACTTGCCTTCGAAAAATTATTTACAAAATTTTTAAAAGAGGATCTTGAATAATAATTTGTTACAGCAAGATAAAAAAGCTTTTTCATATATTATATTTTTTATATTACATCAGCAAAAGCAGATGAAATATAAATCGTTCATATTCTATCGTCGACATGGAAACGTAATCGCCATGTACAATATAATTACGTAATCAACCTGTCCCGCACCATACTTTATGTTATTCCAGATAGGAGGTTTATTCCTTTTTAATGAAATAAAGTTAGAAAATTCGTTTAATATAACACCCAGTAACAGAAAAAGACCGCACCCGAAGACGATGCCACAGGAATAGGAGTCTGAAAAGGCCAGCAAAAGGCAAACATTTACATGTGCTTGCGCCAAAACAGCAAGCTGTCTAGGCTCTCCGGCTTCAAGCAGGTCCTCCTCTCTTGGAGTACGTACCCAGCTGCACTAAAATTGCTTTCGCTACTGGTGCCATGGATGGGATGCAAAGTCATTTTTTTACAAGAAATGAAAGCCCTCGGTATTTCCTACGCCGGGCTTCCCAATATTCAAGCAGTTTCTCAATGTCCTCGCACGAGTCACTGTGCCGAAGGTAACTGTCAAGCTCACTGTCGGCTGGCTGATTTTCTGCAGCATCGTGCCACTCCTTAAATTCGTAAAGGAACGTACGCTTCGCTGTGGGTCCATTATCCAGCTGTTCTGTGCTCGTTTCTCCTTGTGGGAAGCGCACATGTACATACATCAATCAACAATTCGAAAAACTCCCGATACATCTTTCTGTCGCTCAATACATGCTACATATTAGTGTTTTTTTGAGCTTGAAGCAAGCTCGTGAATACACGCAAAATTGCGCGTGACTGTCCGCTCGACGCACTTTGAGTGTATTCACGGGATTTTTTAACGTTTGAAAAAAACATTTTTAATGTTGCATGTATTGAGCAACAGAAAGCTGTATCGGGAGCTCCCCATGGCGCTCCACAATTTTCTGATTGACACTTCACATCTAATTATAATAATTGAGAAGTTAAATAAACAATTAATACTGAATATCTAATTAGGCTAATTCCTAAAAATAAACTGAGTATCTATAGGTGACGGTAAACAAAATTACCTTCGTGCTATCGAGCTACGAAGCCTTTGCATATTTTAAACGTTTGGCCCAAGGTAACTGAAACACCCTGTATAATGCAGTCTACACCTCTATAGGCGCAGCATAAAAATCTTTATTTTCTTAGAGATTGTACCGTATGTGTCAACTTCATCTCCAGGGGGTCTGATCATCTGCAGTGTATAAGCAACATAAGACCGATATCTTTGTTCTTCCCGTGGGAACATCCGTGATCTGGCCCATTGCTTGTGCTGTTATTTTTCCGCCGCTGCGCATGTATTTACCTTGATCGTGCGATTTGGAGCCGCATATATATATATATATATATATATATATATATATATATATATATATATATATATATATATACGCCGGCAATTTCATGAGCATACAGCATAAAATAAACGCACCAGTAAAAATAGATACCTTTCACAGTAGCGTTAAAATAATGTAATAGTATCGAGAATGGTAAGAGCGTAACCGCAAAAGCGGTATCGTGGAAATTGTTTGAAGAGCGGTTTTTCGCATAGTTTATTTTTTCTCACGCAGAAGCAATGTTCATTTCTGGGGAAAAGAAAAAAAATAGGGCTTCATCTGTTTTTCCCTCTTCTTTACTAAGGTATACTAAGAGCCAGCTGTTTGCACGTGTCACTTCAGCTTTGCACAAAATACCTTAGACCATCTAATATATAATGTTCGCGTGTGCTCGAAGGCCCGACTTAGGCCTTTTAATGAGCGGGTCCGAGTCCGGCCCGGGCCCGCGTCCTCAAGCCTGGGCCCGCGCTATCAAGCCCGGGCCCAGCCCGGGCCCGCCGGAAAACGCTTCGGACGGCCCGGCCCGCGGGCCGGCCTGGGCCCGGGCTTTCGCGTCGGCCCGGGCCCGCGCAGTGCTCTATCGACGACGCCATCGCCTCCTGCTTGGCCTCGTTCTCGTGCGGCTGTGCCAGCTTCACGGCTTTTAACACGACTCCTGAGCCATTACTACTGCCGAAAGTTTCTGCCATCGCCAGCGTCACCGACGTTGCGCTAGTATGTTTGGTCACTGTTTCACCTCCTTCATCCATAACGCATTGTACGCCCGCAGAAGGCCACCTTGAGGGCAGATCTCAATTTGGCCAAGACCAATGCCCTCCTCAATATTTTAATGAACAATCAAGCTTGTTCTGACTTTTCCTCGTGAGGCTTAAGTCAGAACACTGTAACTACGCATTGAAACGAAACAGACTGCTCTGGCAACAATCACGGTCACCAGAACGGTCTGTTATCTTCAGAATGAAAATAAATAGAACGGCATACTCACACGCAACATTATAAGGCCTTCAGCAAGTGCTTGGTCTTCTCATGTTGTCCTTCTTCAAAGAACGGATGTTTCTATGTGCTTTTGCATCAATTATATGGCACTTAACAAAATTACCTGTACAGATGTTTATACAATCCCTCGTACCGACGACGCTTTGGATACCTTACAAGGTGATGGGTATTTTTCCAGTCTCGACTTTCGCTCCTCATATTGGTAGATTCCGATACATGAACCTGATTAAGAAAACACTGCGTTGCTACATTTTATGTTCTTTTCGAGTTTTACGTGATCCCTTTTGGACTGTGCAACGCACCAGCTACCTTTGAACGTATGATAGATACAGTACTTCGTGCCTTAAACTGAAAGACCTGCCTTTGCTACATGAACGACATTGTCATCTTTTCGTCGAGTTTCTCCCAGCACCCACAACGTGTACATGATGTTTTCACGTGTCCAGCAAAGGCTGGTCTACAAGTTAGAACTAAAAAGTGACGATTTGCAAGCCGAAGCAACAAAGTATTGGGCCGTGTCGTCAGCGGGCATGGCCTTCAGCCTGATCCCGGTAAGATCACTGCAGTGTTGCAATTTCTGCCACCAACCACGTCAACACCTCCGCAGCTTTTTAGGATGGGCGGCCTACTTCTGCCGCTTTGTCTGTGGCTTCACCACTATCGCCACTCCTCTTCACAAACGTCTGACTTCGAGCACGCCTTTTGTGTAATCGGGCGAGTGAGAAGCAGCCTTCGAGACGCTCAAGCGATGTCTCACGTCAGGGCCTGTGCTCCGTCCTTTGGATGCAAACGCCGCTACTATTCTTCACATTGATGCAAGAAAGCATGGAATTGGCATTGTCCTGCTGCAGCGGAATCAGAAGGGTGAAGAGTACGTCGTGGCTTATGCACTTCGTTCTCTTTCTCCTGCCGAGCCTAGCTATACCATCACAGAACAGGAATGTATCGAAATCGTGCGGTCAATATATAAATTTCTATACTATTTCTACGGCCAGCTTTTCACAATGGTGACCGACCACCATGCTATCTGTTGGTTGTCATTAGCGAAAAACGTTTCGGGACGCCTCGGCTGTTGGGTACTGCACTTGCAGAAATATGACTTCTCTATCACGTATAGGTCCGACAAACAATATCAATATGCTGAGGCTTTGTCGCGCTGCCCGCTGTCACGTTGACCCGTCGGGCCGCCCGGTGTGCACGTCACCATCTAGCCAAACGTCCAAGCGCACGCCCAGTAGCCCGGTAAAGTCGGTTGCGTCAGTTAACTTTCATCCGTCTACTGACCTCGTCTTGCTCCAACGTACTCATCCATGCTGCCGTACGCATATCGACCGTCTCACTGGCTTAGCGCGGCCCCGCAACAGTCGCTTCAGACAACGACTTTCATCTTTTAACCTTCAAGGGTGCGCATTATTTCGATTAACTTACCATCCTTCCGGTAGCCGATGGGTCCCAGTCATACCTCAATCACTTCGACTCGAAGCTTTAGAAGAATTTCACGGCCACGCTACAGCAGGCACCTAGGGCTTTCACAGCACCTACGACCGCATCAAAACGTGCTGTTTCTGGCCGGGCCTTCCCACCTCTGTCGCCAAATACGTTGGCTCCTGCGCGTCATGCCAACACAGAAAACGCTCAGCATCTCTACCAGCCGGTCCTCTGCAGTCTCGACCATGCTCGTCTACCCCCTTCGAATTTGTGGGCATAGACTTATACGGACCTCTCCCACTCATGCCCGCTGGTCACCGCTGGCTCGTTAGCGCAGTGGACCATCTAACACGCTGTACCGAGACAGCAGCTCTTCGATCTGGTACTGCCTCCCAAGTCGCCGACTTTTTTGTGCACAGTATCGCTCTGGGACACGGCACACCTTGTGTCCTCCTCAGTGACCATGGCAAGACGTTCCTTTCGCATGTGCTTCATGAAGTCCTTCAGGCCTTTGACATCGCCTATAAGACTACATCAGCGTACTACTCGTAAACAAATAGTCTTACAAAGCGTTTTTTTTTAGACTTTGTCCGACATGTTTGAGCCAATCACACAACTGGGGAAACAATCCTACCTTCCGTGCAATTTGCTTAAGATACTTCCATCTAACGCACAACCATTCACAGTTCCTTCTTCCTCGTGTATAGTCGTGCACTCTCTTTGGTCTTGGACTCTACATTCTTTTCAGCACCTGCTGCTCCATCCCCGCCCCTTCCAGAAGAATTTGCTGCTCGGATCGACCGCTGTCGTGAAATTGCCCGCGCTAACATCACTACTGTTCAGGACAAAAGGAAAGTTCGCTGTAATTTGACGTCTCGCGTTGCTTCGGTTTGCACAGGCGACAAAGTTTGCGCACAGGGGCTATATAAAAAATTTCTTCATAGAGTTTCTTAAGGAACTTCGGCCGTTAACAATCGCGTCACTCGTGTCAGCTCAGCAACTTACCGCTACGGCCGTACTACAGAAATAGTTCACGTCTCTGACCTAAACCATACATTCGCAGTACTTGCCCTTTCGAGCTTGCGGTCTTGCTGACCGCTTTTATGAAGAGGGGGGAGATAGTGTAAGCGCTATTTGTGCGTAACGTCGTGGTCATCTGTACATAGGACTCATCATCTTGTCTAAGCTCTATTTGTGCATATAGTCGTCGTCATTTGTACA
Organism: Dermacentor andersoni; assembly: GCF_023375885.2. Lineage (NCBI taxonomy): Eukaryota > Metazoa > Arthropoda > Arachnida > Ixodida > Ixodidae > Dermacentor > Dermacentor andersoni. The sequence continues at coordinate 120,027,494 of NC_092819.1, read as the reverse complement.
CACGAATCATCATTATCGTTTGGCTCGTGTATTGCTTGGGTTCTGTCTCGGGCGGCTGCTCTGAAATAAAAGTACTGCATCGCCCACCGTCCCACAATATGTTCTTATACGTTCATTATGGCATCGGCGACGACCTAAGTGTGCCTGGAGTGTCCTTATAATTGCTATCAGAATAAACATTACCTCACACTCCCTCCTCAATTTCAGGTTTACATCTGCTATTTTCTTAAGGACCGAATTCAAGCACGGCTCTATAGAGGCTTAGTTTATTTATTTAGGTGTGATTTGTAGCCTTTTGGTGTTTAGTATGTTGCAGGGTTAGGCACCTATATGCTTTTGGTCACTCCCTAAACGTCTTCGCAGCATCTAGTGTGAAAAAGAACTTAAATCTTGTGGCTCGGGTGCACCTTTAGGGAGTGCGGAACAGGACAAATACTGATGGCGCTTGACAGCGCGAATCTGCATTCCTAAAGTTACTCAACAATTTAGCTTTCTCCAGCAATACCTTGTAAATGGGTGGTGAGTAATCAACCAAGTTACTCTTAAAGACCGACTGCATTTCTTATTGCATGCATGTACTGTTGCACTAGCAACGCGTGCAGAATCGCAAACCTCAGTTTTTACTGTTATACTATTCATAAAATTCTTTATTCTCAAAACTTTCGCTATAACTGTACATGCTTATCACTTTTTTTTACATCTATTGTATACTAAAACCAGTCGTAAGGATGACGCTAACAGTTTCCCATTTCATTTTTAGGAGAAATAAGGATTAGAAATGAACAGCTACACCTCTGCAATGATGAAGCGGTTCGGTTCTGGCGCTATGCGAGGCTGCTCGGTGATGAAGAAAAGATTGAGGTAAGAATACCGAGGCGTTGTTGTAGTTGCTGGTAAAATTTCTTGCATTTAATCGTTTCAGAAAGCCAAGAATGCAGTGCCCAAGGAAACAATGCACAACTGCAAAGCTGAAGATGATAATCTTCTTGCGTGCAAAGATGAAACATACATTTGAAGGAGACACCAATGGATGCAAAAATGAGTATCAAAGAACACATGTAAATAAATTGAAAAGTACGAGTATGTTACCACAAGACACCACAAAGCAACGATGTTCTGTAATTTTAGTCAAAATTGGTAGAGGGTCCATGAAACTTCTTTGATGACGTAAACTTTTAATACAGAAAGAAAGCGAACAATGAGGGAGAGGAACAATAATATTTAACAGCAACGAACAGGAGTAATAAACGTGTACTAAGTGACGGCATTATTTGAATTGATGCGCCCATCATTTGTTTTTGTCTTTATTTAGGGACTAATACGTGTATGATACGTGTCTTTTAACGTCTTATGTGACGAAGGTTGGCATTGATGGTTGCGTATCTGTGCGTGTATTATCCGATATATAAATTTGCTTCATCTATACGCATGGTAATCACGGACCGCATGTGGCGTTGCGGACGTGTTCGGAACTTATTTCACGGGTAAGTGTTTGTACTCAAAACTGGCTGTGGCGCCAGCTGCCGTCACGTTTAGTGACTGCATATTCCAACTTATCTAGTAGTATATGTGGAGTTAATTTACTCTTTTAGCGAACTTTTCTCTACAATTTCCGAACTTGTGACGGTACTTTTTAATCTAGAACATTTTCTTATTATTATTGCATTTATATGAACATGTGTGCCCGTCACCTTTATGAGTGCGACATTTCGACAACATAAACAAGAATGGTGATCCTTTGTGCAACCGTTTAGAGAGAGGCTCAGCCACATATCCACCGCTGAAGTGGGTTGAAAACGTGTGCTAAAGGACAGATAAAGTGCAATGGGTGTTTGTGCATCTGTGTGGGTTGCTGACGTCTTGTACACCTTGTGTTACCAAGCTATACCTCAAAACATCCATGAACAATTGCAAGTTCTGACTCATGTAGCAGGACGGAGGCCCGACAACTACAGGAATTCAATCAAAACACGCGTTGATCGCCATTGGCAATGTATGCAAAAGCTGGGACTTGACTCTGGTGGAGTCCATAAGCCAACAGTCTTCACAAATGCACCGGGTGATGAGCACTTGGGCGAAAAGCTGCGGCAGGAGAAATTTTAAGGATTTCTAGAGACATTTGCATGTTGGTAAGAAGCAAGCATCGCCATACGGAAATGACAATTTTTCCGATGGCCAAGCCTAATATCTCATAGAATGAAATTACGAAAATAACGTCATCGCAATGAGTGGTGACCTCATTAAAAACGACAAAAATATACAGCAAGAACAACGTCTAAAATCTTCCCACTGAGACTTGACTAGCCGTGAGGCTGGCGCTTTAAGTAATATTGTTGCAGGAAGAAGCAAACTCACGAGTTTCAAATAATGTATATTTACAACTGGTCTGAATGGTGTTCAGGCAACGGCCAGTCTTCGTCTTCCTCTAGTGAGTGAGTGAGTGAGTGAATAAACTTTTCTTTGGTCCAGCAAAGCGCGATAAAACGCGCACCCGGCTAATCCCACGACGGGACTGACAGATCTAGTCTGCCGGCCCGATCGCGGGCGCGCTGGACGGCCAGGATTTGATCCTCAAAGACAGGACTTCGCAGGAGCGCGTCCCACTCTTCCTCGGTGAACGTCGGGCCCAGCGACCCGCACTCCCAGAGCATATGAGGCAACGTAGCTACCTAACCACAGGCCACGCAAGAACAATTTGGATAAATCTCTGGATATTTGCTATTAAGGGACGCCGGATTTGGGTACGAGTTCGTTTGTAGAAGTCTTAGTGTGACCGCCTGCGGCCTGCTTAGCTTGGAGTGAGGCGGGGGGAAAACCCTTCTCTCTAAGTAAAAGAATTTCGTGATTTCGTTGTGTGTGAGAGGAGCGTCTCTGTGTCCGGGGAGAGCGTCGCCCGATCCGAGGGCAGCGCGGTCGGTAAAGCCACGCGCAGCCTCGTGGGCAGACTCGTTGAGGTTCAGAGGAACGCCCTCAATCGCCCCGACGTGTGCAGGGAACCAAAGGATCGAGTGCATGGAGGTGTTGCCCTGTTTGGCGCCTTTCAGAATGTGAACTACCTGCCGGGCTACCCGGCCTTTCTGGAATGCCCTGATGGCGGCTTTCGAATCGCTATACACCCTGTCTCTCCGACCGTCTTGCATGGCGAGTGCAATGGCCACTTGCTCGGCCACCTCTGGGTTCGTCGTCCGGACGGAAGCACAGTTGATGACTTTGCCCAGCGTGTCAATGACGGAAACCGCAAAAGCCTTGCCGTCTCGGTATGCAGCTGCGTCCATGAAGCTTGCTGCGATTTTGTCTTTGTTTATTTGCTTTAGTATATTAAGTGCTCTTGCCTTGCGACGACCTGCGTTGTGAACGGGATGAACGTTGCGGGGCAAAGGGGCGACCACGATCTTCTCCCCTATTTCTCTGGGGATTTGGGTGTCTTCAGCCAAGTTCTTGGTTGGTGCGAGTCCGATCTCCTCGAGGATACGCCTGCCAGCTGGCGTGGTGGACAGCCGAGTTAGCTGGGCCAGTTCCTGAGCCTCGGCGATCTCCTCCATGGTGTTGTGTATGCCGAGCCGAAGGAGGTCCTCTGTATGCGTTCTGACGGGCAGCCCGAGGGCTCTCTTGAGATGTCACCTTCTTTTCCTTCACCATAACATCACCCTCCCGGCGGCATTAGCTCCATTCCGGTGCTAGTTATAGAGCCTCACTTAATGGAGGGACATAGGGCTCGAGCCTGGCGACGTGAACAACATCGCTGGTGACGTTGGGAGGCACTGAAGGCTGACTGACTGGGGTGATCTCATATGTCATGTCGGACAGCTGATGTAAGATCTGGTACGCACCAGAATAACGGGAAAGTAGTTCTTCCGACAAGCCGACGCGATGTGAAGGCGTCCAGAGAAATACAAGGGAACCAGGTAAAAATGGTGCTCTTGGCGCCGAAGGTGACAGCGTCCCTTTTGAGAAGCTTGCGAGACTGTGAGGGGATGACGGGCGACATCTAGGGCCTTGGCGGCTAAGGCAATAGCATGACGAGCGTAACTAATGCTGGGTGATTGTACTGCGGAAGGTAGGAACGTGTCGAAGGGCAAGGTGAGGTCGCGGCCCTACAATAGGTAAAATGGTGAAAATCCGGCAGTGTCGTGACGGGTCGAGCTGTATGCGAAAGTGATGTATGGTAAAGCAAAGTCCCAGTCGCGGTGGTGGTCGGAAACGTGCGTGACAAGCATGTCAGTTAGTGTGCGGTTGAGTCGCTCAGTGAGGCCGTTCGTTTGAGGGTGGTACGCGGTAGCAAGCTGGTAGCAAGCTGGTTCGTTTGAGGGTGGTATGCGGTAGCAAGCAGATCATAGACGACCTTCGATAGAAAGTAGCGGCCGCGATCTGCGGGAAACTGGCGAGGGGCGCCATGGTGCAGGATGAGTTCATATACTAAGAAGTCAGCGACATCTGTAGCGCAGCTGGTTGGCATCGCTCGTGCGATGGCATATCTCGTGGCACAGTTTTTCTTTAGTTGAAATTGGGAAGGGGCCAATGAGGTTGAGGCCCACACGGAAGAACGGCTCTGTAGGGATATCAGTGGGTTGAAGCAAACCAGCGGGATGCATAGCAGCCGTCTTCCGGCGCTGACACAGGTCGCAAGAAGCGACCTCACGGCGCACAGGGCGATAAATGCCGGGCCAGAAGAAGCGGCGCAGCAGGTGGTCCTAAGTACGAGTGATGCCCAGATGTCCAACAGTAGGAGCGTCGTGAAGTCGCTGGAACACGGCGAATCGAAGGTGCTTGGGAACGACAAGGAGGAGCTCCGGGCCGTCAGGACGAACGTTACGACGGTATAAAGTTCCATCGCGCAAGGTGAACATCCGGAGGGACGGGTCATTGGGCGAGGAGCTTAGGCGTTCCATAAGTGTTCGAAGAACAGGAACGGGACGACCCTGACAACGACACATTGGCTCGCGATGCTGGGCTCGAGTTCAGCGATTTAAGCACTGATGAACGTGACCTGCTGCTGAGGGCTCGCGTTGCCGGCGTCGTTGCGTACTACTACGACGGCGGCCTGCTTTGAAAGGCACTCCACGCGACTTCACTAAGTCGGCGTTGAACTCGTAATCCTCTGGACAAAAGCGCAGCGAGCACACAACGTGATTTTTCGGCTTTTTGCTAGCGCGCTGTGGCTGAGGTATGGCACTTAACCACTTCGAATGGAGAGGCGCACTCGTTGGCACACAGTGATAAGTAACGTTGGATTCGCCGCTGCAACTGCCCTTGGCCAAGTTCCGCGGACCGTTCGCGTATCCCACGACATCACATGGCCCTGCCATTCTCGCTGCTTGTTCCAAATGCAAGTTTCGCGAGCCAGCAGGACCGCCGCAGCACGACGCGATAAAGAAACAGCTGAAACTCCAAAGCGTGCGCGGCGCAACGTTGAGCGTGCAGAGTCGAGTGAAAACGAAACCTTTCGATCCCCCACACTACTCAACGGTAACGTCAAAATGTTATTTTTTCTTCGAATCAAATAGAAGTATATAAATAGCACTTTCTTCAGTCTTATAATCTAATGAAATTATCTTTTTAATACGAGTACCTGAGTACTAGTGACATAAATTATGATGAGCAGTGCCTTCGTCATCGGGCTAGTACCGGAATGTCAATGGGGAGTCTCAACTCGTGTCATGCATTTACTTCAATTTCTCGGTTACTAAAGCTCTGTTCGCGATTATATTGACGCGTCAGACGTTCTAGAGCATTGCCTTATCACTTTAACTTGACTTTATGGTAACCTCTAGTGTCCCTTTAAGAAGGTCAGTGAGAGGGTGAATGACGTCGGCAAGATGTTTCACAAATCGCCGGAAATAAGAGCAAATAAGAGAAAACTACCGACATAGTTTGTTGAACAAGGTACAGGAAAATTTCCCACGGCGTGAAATTTCTGTGCATCAGGTTGGATTCCGGCGGCGTTTACGAGATGGCCGAGCGTGTTAATTTCGCGGCGACCGTAATGTCGCTAGGAGGAGGTTAGCTGAAAGCCAGCCCCGCGGAACACGGATAGTACGATTGTGAGGCGCCGCTGGTGGCTCCGAAAGTTCGGCGAATACACAAACACATCATGCCTACCTCTTTCTGTATGATGTTCCTTTCTGTTGCGGAGACGCGATATGGCCGCCTATGAATTGGGCTAGCGTCACCGGTGTTGATGCGATGCGCGACAACAGATGTCTGGTCCAGTGGACGGTCGTCAAATCTAAGATATCCAGATAAGATGACAGAAGGTGCCGAAGAGCTGTTGTTTGTTCGGAAGGAAGGTAAGGGGAATCATCTTACAAGCACCGTCCGCAGGTGTCTAGTACGAAGGAGTGGGTGACAAAGGTCCGTTGGTACTGAGGAAGGATTCAGAGGTCAAATCAAAAATCTCAAATTCTTCCAAATGAGTGGTATGCACTATGGCGATGCCGTGTGGCAGCACATGCGACGAAAATCCGAAATTGAGGATGGGCACGCGAGCGCAGTTCTCGCGCATCCGGATTAACGTGTTTGGTAGGACAATATTGCGCTACAAAACCACGTCCGTAACCGGCGACACGACGTACTCGCCATCAGGTACGGGAGGACAGGGTGTCACGAGGACGTTCGGTGCCGCCTGTGGAGACAGCCTTGCAAACTCAGTAGAACATAAACGGTGTGAAGCAGAAGTTGTTGCGTCTGCAGGAAGTGGCAGATTCAACTGAACAACTCCTGCGGAGCAGTCAATTTGGGCAGAATGTTTCGAAAGGAAGTCGACGCAGAGAATTAGTTCATGCGGAAAGTGCTCAAGGGCGATAAATAAAACAACGGTATAAGGGCCCCCAATGGTCACACGTGCTGTGCACATTCCAAGAACAGGTGAAGTACTCCCATTGGCGAATCACACCTTTTTAGCCTTCGGCGGAGAGCAACGCTCATAACTGAAAGCGGCGCTCCTGTGTGAACGAGAGATGCAACAGGAACGCCATCAACTTCAATGCCCAGGAGCTTTCTACGTGTAGGCCGGGTCAACAGAGGATTTGTGGGTCGGGTCGGAGTTGCAGCTTCACATCTGCGAGCTGCACCGCCTAGTTTCCCGAAGCGAAGCGACCGGTTGCATAAGGGGACGATGAGCGGTGAACGAGAGGCGAACGGGGGCTACGAGCTTGTGGAGACGGGGAGCGGCTGGACCATGGTGGAGCACGGCCGGCGTTGATGTTCCTAGTCGGTGTATGGGGCGAGAAAGTACGATTGTCTGGCACTTGGATGTAGTGAGTCGGAGACGACCACCGCGGAGCGACGACTAGTGGTTGCGACAATGACGGGCGAGGTGTCCAATACCGGAACAATGTTGATGTTGGCTGGCTTCCATATTGGCCAGTGTTTGCTAACGCTTGTAATTACACCGTGTAACTAGTTTGCTTATTGTGCTTCTACGTAACATTTATTTCCTGGAGATATGGGATGCTTGTGACGACGGTGCTTCGCAGCGGACATGACCTCGAATCTACCACCATGCCACCTGGCGATGACACGTCGCCGGCAGCTACGCCTGCGATCACCGTCCAGTTTATCACTCTCACAGCCCCGCGACCCTGGGACCTTTTGCGTGGTGATCAGTGTTTACGTCGATGAGTGGCACAGTATGTACGAGCATGTCAGCAAACAGAATGGCTGCGATCCAACTATAATGCTGGCCAATGTCATATTTTACTTCGGCGGAAACCCTCGCGTCTCCTATCGGACACACGTGGACGAAATCACCAGGCTCAAGCAGCAGTTCCGCGACTTTTTCGGCAAACCGTTTGGTCGACGGCCTGCCGCCAGGAAACTACTGGAGGTAGGTACCCAGATGTCAACTGAGCCTTACTCGTCGTACATACAGGGTGTGCTGGCCTTGTGTCTATAAGCTGACCAGAATACGCCGCAGGCTGACAAGATTGCCCACATTTTGTAGGATATCGTAGACGACGCGCCAAATCTACTCGTCTTCACCAACGTGACCACCATTGGCAGTGCGTTCAAAGAGTTCCGTCGTCCGGAGCAAGCGAAATGTTGGCACATCTCGCTTGAGTTCGAGCGTTCATCGAATACCGCTGCAACATCGTCCTCCGATGCAACTCCTTGTCAGCCATCCCCCTCATACGACGTGCCGTACTTCGTCCGACGATAACTCGAGGCCGCATATACGGCTTCTTATAAAACCCCTGCATCCGAGACCTCCCCGCCGGCTGTTTGATTGATCCAGGCCGTTGTTCACCATTAGTATGAGAATTTCGGCCTCTGAATAATTGTCTGCGCCATGAAGACTCCAGACGCGGTCCTAGTCTCCGCGGATAAGCCTCGTCGCGGAACGCATGGCCTTCATCGTCCAGAAACCCGTGGGAACAGAGAACAGCTGACGATAACCCTATCTGTTTCCGCTGCAGCCGAGGTGGACAGAATGCTCGCTATTGCTACTGCCAGTGGACCTCTCAGTCCCATAGCCCATTTCCCACTTACTCTGGTTCCCTCCGTACTGCAAGTTACTATCCACCCTGCATAAACCCTCTGCACCGAATGTCCAGGAGGAATGTATTCGGTACACCCATTCGCCTCCACCGCACTGCTCTCTTTCTCGTTCACCGACTTGCCGCCGCTTTCCTTCGCCATCACTCAGCCGTCACTTTTTGGTCGCAAAACCAGGCAGCGCAGCTGCTGGAGGGGAAATTGCAGTGTCGACTTTGACCCAAGATCCTCGGCTGCCCTTACGTGCCCACCGGAACATCCTTGAAGTTCGCGTCAACGACGTCCCTGTCGGAGCTTCGGTTGATACTGAGGCGCACGTTTCTGCATGCGTGCCAGTTTTTTGTCGCCGCATGAAGATCCTCACATCTCCCAGGACCCGAGTCGTACATGTCGCTGACGGTGGGATGGCCGCCGTTGTTCGGTTGTGCAAAGCTTAGGTTACCGTTGCTGGTCATCAGGTGCTAGTTATTCTTACAGTTCTTGCGCAATGCCCTCAAGGCCTCATACTTAGGCTTAATTTTCTTTGTACCAGTGCCGCTCTGATTGCTTGCTCTGACGGTGTCCTCCGCCTTGAACTGTCTCGCCTCTGTGAACCCACTGACTAACCTGCTCGGTCTCCCTTGCACTGCAGAGGCTTTGTTCGGCTATCTTCTAAAAGCGTAGCGTATACTGAATTGCCATATTCTTCAGCTATTCCTGATTGCGACTTCTATGAGATGCCTCTTACGGACAGGCTGCTCACGCACTGTATCGCTGCACCCTACATGGTCTTGAGCATTAAGGCTAACAGAACCTGCCTTCCACTTGATAATTTCGGCTTCACCAACCAAGTACAATGAAAAATAACTAAGTGGAAATGCACTTAGTTATTTTTCATTGGGTTTCTTAGCCTTCTTGTTGTTTTTTAAATTTTATTTCGTTCTTTTTTCTTTTGTTTATATAATAATTTCAGTTGAGTAATTTTTTCCATGAGCACCATTTTCTACCACTTCTTTTATTCTCTCTGTCACAGAGACGATGGCTCACTGACCTCCAGCGGAGCAGATAATTACTCCCTCCCCGTCGTCCAGGATCCTTCCCGGAAAAAAATACAGGCGCTACTTCACATTCCTCTACCGACGTTGAAGAACCCACCCTTCTTTTCAATTGTACACCCTCGCCGCTAACACATTCTCGGCCTTTGCCTCGGCCATCCACTTTACCCAGCCCTCCTTTCGAAGAACCCTACCTATATAGTATATCCTGCGCTGAGGAAAGGATATGTCGCCTTGAAAAGGCAAGCCCACTTCTCGATCTCTTGGCTCTCATTTTTACCTTGTTCTCGTTTTGCTCATCGTCCTGAATTTTCATCTTCCGCCTTCCTCTTGGTTTCCCAGTCTTTGGAAGGGCACTCCGACGCCGACAACTTCTGGCAGCTGTGAAATTCGCAGCATGATCGCCTATGCCCTTCCGCCTGAGCACACTGAAACCTTTAGACGCATTCTCGAGTCATACCGAGATATTATCGACTTCACTCATCGGCCTTTGGGCCAGATATCTGCTGTCGCTCATTGTATACATACAGGCAATGCAAAGCCCTGTTCATCTGCGCCCCTATCGAGAATCTGCCTCTCAGGGAAGCGTCATCCATCAGAAAGTCAGCAAGATGCTTGCAATGGACATTGTCGGGTCGTTCTCGAGCGCATACTTAACGAGCCTCGCAGCGAGACAACCGCGACGGGGAGAGTTCGAAACCACTCCCAAAACAATTTATTGCCATACATAAACAATATGGGCTAAATCGCAGGAGATATCCCCACCGTACGACTCCCTCACGGGCGCCGAAGCAGTTTCATGGAGGCAGCTACAGAGAAACACCTTTCTGCAGAGCGCACTGTATCATGCAGTGTACCCCGCAAAATACCCGCAACAATGCGCAGATTGCAATGCCCCGGCCACGATCTTGCACGCCACTTGGGCGTTCCAGGTCCTGAAAGCCAACGCTAAAGTTTCACAACCAACCACCAAAGAGTGGGAAGCCTCTCCGCCTAGCATCAACTCCTATTGCCAGCTGGATCTGGTGGTGAGAGAGCGCCGGGCGGCAGCGGCTCATTGGGTCCTGGACTGTGGACTCTACCCACGACCAAGGCCTGTCGAAGGACCTTGCGGTTCCTCTTTATTTTAATAAATCTTTCTTTCTCTCTCTCTCTCCACTCTCTTGGTATCCCCTGTTGTTTTAGTTAAATATAATTGGATGGATCGCGTAGCTTTCGTGTGGACAATGGCCACCCCAACATACTGAAGAAAGACGCTTACCCACTACCATGAATTAATACTGTCCTTGAGTTTCTGTGTGGTTTCTGTGCCGATGTTTCCTCTACCAACTTTTGATCAGAATATCGGCTGATTTCTGTGGACCCAATGGACAGAGAGAAAACAGGTTTTGTTACGCCTGATGGGCTTTACAAGTTCCAGGTCATGCCTTTCGGTCTGTGTAATGCCCCGGCCACATTCGAATGAATGATGAGTCTCTGCTGGATATGTTCAAGTGGTATACATGCTTTCGTTATTTAGATGACGTTATTTTGTTGTCTCAGACGTTTGATACACGCCTGGAACCCATCTCGCCGATTCCAGACATGTGCCTCCATGTCTGGCTTCAGTTTAATTAATCGAAGTGCCGTTTTAGCCATGGCAACATAACGATACTTGGCCATATTATGAACGCTGCCGGCGTACAACCTGACACAGAAAAAATTAGAGTGGTGAAAGATTTCTCTGTGCCCAAGTATTCGGAAGATGTTCGCAGCGTTGTAGGGCTGTGCTCCTATTTTCGCCGGTTCGTGAAGAAAATCGCAGTGATTGGAAACCGCTCACAGCTTTTCTTAAATAAAACGCCCCTCTTACCTGGGGTACTGCACAAGCTGCGGCTTTCTGTGAGTTAGCCGCGTTATTCCCAAGCCTTCCATTTGGCACACTTCGACCCGTCAGCTCTTGCCGAAGTGCGCACTGACGTGAGCGGTTACGGGATATACGCTGTCTTGGCTCAATGTCAACGCGGAATGAACTGCTTTATAGCTTATGCCAGCGGGCTGCTGTCCGCATCGGAGCGAAATTACCCAGCTAAGAAGTGATCGCCTTGCTCTTTTATGGGCAGTTACAAAATTTCGCCCCTATCTATTTGGCCGAGTGTTCACCGTCGCTTCCTACCACCATGCCCTTTCTTGGCTTTCATCTTTGAAAGATCCTACAGGCCGACTCGCCCGAAGGGCACTGGGTGTGCAAGAGTACACTTACAGGGCGGTTTATCAGGCAGGGGACGTTCACAAAGATACGGGTTGTTTTCCCCGCTACCCTGTACCCGACTGCGACTCTTCCTACACTGAGTTCTCCGATTGCCTCTTTTTGGTGAGCCAGTTGTTTAACATCGCCGACGAACAGCCTCAGGATTCCTACTTAAGGGAAATAATAGAGCGCCTGGAGTCCTCTCCCAGCGAAGTCTCTGTGCGTTATACCATCACATTTGCGCTCCACATTTCTTCGTGAACTTCACGACGCCCCAACGGCTGGTCACCTTGGTATTACTCGGATAAATGAGCGCGTGCGCCGTCGCTTCTGTTTGCTTGGCCTCTCCGTTCAGTGCGGGTTTGTGTCAGCGCCTGCGAGCTCTTTAAACGGCGAAAGAAACCGTCTACGCTTCTTGCTAGTTACCTTCAGCCTAACGACGTCCCACCTGACCCCTTCTTCAGTGTCGATTTGTACCTTCTCGAACCCTTTCCAACATCTGCTTTAGGAAAGGAATGGGTTGCCGTCGTTACCGATTACACGATGCCCTCCACAATGGCACTAGCACTGACGACCAGCTGTGCTGACCAGCTATATGCTACCTGAAGATGATGAAGTGGATGCTTGAAATTACTGGGACATACCCGAAAGCCACATCTGCCTGATCTGAGGAATATGACGTGCTTCGCTTGATATTCGCGGGCTTCTGTGTTGGCAAATGATTGCTAGCCGTTATTAATACACCGTTTAAATGGTTTACCTACTGTGCATCCACATAACAATATAATACTTAATAGAATATTTTGTTGTGTGACGATATGTTCAGCGCATAACGCACACATAATACAAAATATATGGATAATATTCTTTGACAGGTGGGCAGCTTATATACTATTTAAATCACAATCTGTGAGCAGGAAGGGCCTAATGAAACGTAATGAAGGGTGACGCCGCATTCCCGACTCCAACTTTCATATTTGGTTGGTCCTACTGCGCAGTCAAACACAAGGGCTTGTATGCTCTACAAAATGTGTCTTTAAACGTGGGCAAGAACTAATCAAAAATAACATATAGTCGATTCTACATGTCTAGAACAGGGCTCTGAAGCAGCATCCGTCACTGGAGAAAGCATTGCTTTTAAAGGTACGTTTTATTAAGCAATTACTCCTGAGCTAATATGTGAGATATGGAAGCGAAGATAAGAAATCAGGAGGACTGGCTCGAAATGTGTCTAAGCTGGCGCAATATTCCTTAGCTCGAACAAACATAAACAGTCCCTCTCGGCACTGTCCCGCTACACCTTTATCTACAGTTGTGCCCGTCGCAGTAACTCACGTTCCATCACGCAACTCCCACCGATATTTCCTATCCAATAGACGTGTCGAGGAACTGTGCAATATTGTGCACCTGACCGCAGAATCTGTAGCAGGCACTCGTTTAGCTGCTTCCCATTGGGATTGAGGGCGTTGCGTAATCGAGCAGCTGTTTAACTACCTGAGCGGCCTGATGAATGGATGGATGGAGAAACGTTATGGACATAAAGGATCTAGAAAACTCACACAGATGATCAGTAATGTTGTGCAAGATATTGCTATAGATATTCCGCGGCCCACCAAGTTTATCACGAAAACAATGATAAGCAATACGAATAAGAGCACAAAACATCGCAAGAGCACTACAAGACACAATACAAACATCCTACAGTTCAACTAAGCTACCACTGCTAACTTAATGGCTACTACTTTAGGTATTAGGGTCAATACTGTAGGTAATAATAGGTATTAGGGTTAACTCTATCCCTACCATTTGTTAATAAACTACGCGAAAGCATTGTTACTGCCATGCAGAAATGTTCAACTAGTTATGTTTATCTGCTTGGCGATTTCAATTTTCCCCATATCAATTGGCCATGCTTGTCCTCATCGCGATAGCACACAACTGATATCATTGAATTAACCTTGGACTGAAATCTTTCTCAGGTAATCAATCAACTCACCCGTGACAATAACGTTTTACATTTGGCACTAACTACTGCACCTAAAACCGTGTGTCCGTCGTTAATGTCTGACGGTTTTAGTGACCATAAGCTGCTTCGGCTGACGCTCCGAATACCCATGTTATTTACTGGGTTTCAGTATAAAAAAATTCCGGATTACAACAAAGCTAACTATGTCTCCATCAACACTGAACTTCAGTTATTTCTCAGTGACTCATTCTTTTCGTCTTTTTCCCAAGGTTCCGTTAACGAAAACTGAATACTTCACAAAGACAAATTACTCGCTCTTGCAGACAAGTATATTCCGTACGTTTCGGCAGCCAACGACAAGTCTAAACCATGGTTCAATAAAAAACTTCGAACACTACGTAATAAAAAAAAAAAACGTCTGTACCGCAACGCTATAAATTGTGCAAGCGAGTCCTCATGGAGCAAGTACAAAAGTTTCCTCAGTGAGTAATCTTTAGCCTTACGCACTTCTAAAGAAAAGTACTTCGCTCACGTCTTACCTTCTCTATTGAAGACTAATCCGCGAAAATTTTGGCAAACGTTAACACCCGGTCACACTTTTGATATTTCCCTGCTAGACGACAAACAACAACCTCATTCAAACGGAGAATGTTCATCGCTATTTAATGCACATTTTTCTTCTGTTTTTACAAGGAAAGACCATTCCGATATTCCAGTGGTTCCGGATTACGATTACCCATTGATGGCACCCATAAATATCTCAACTGAAGGCATTGTTAGCCTCAATAACGAACGTAAAATCACATCTGCCTGTGGTATTGACAGTATTAACACTAAGCTATTAAAAAACACAGTATCTATTTCAAGTGTCATTCTGTATCATATCTTCAAGCAGTCCTTGTCGTCTGGTGTCTTGCCCGTCGACTGGAAGATTGCGAAGGTTGTCACCATTTTTAAAACTGGAGATAGACATAGGCCTGAAAACTATCGCCCAATATCGCTAACATCTGTGTCATGCAAACTATGTGAACACATTCTCGCCTCGCACATTTACACGCACCCAGAAAAAGATAACTGTTTTCTTTCAGAAACAGCATGGCTTCAGGAAGGGTCTATCTTGTGAAACACGGTTACTAGAGTTTACCAGCGATCTACACAGCAGTATGAACAACAGTCAACAAACAGACGCCATTTTCCTGGACTTCTCAAAAGTATTTGATTGCGTTGCCCATTGCCGGCTCATTTCTAAAATATCTCATCTAGGTATCGACGCACTAACCCTTTCTTGGCTTAGAAACTTTTTATCGCTTCGTCCCCAATCTACCGTTGTTAACGATTGTCCTTCTATCACTGAGGTCACGTCTGGTGTACCACAGGGGAGTGTGTTGTGGCCTCTGCTTTTCCTAATATTTATTAACGACCTACCTTCAAACATTTCCTCTTGCATACGACTGTTCGCCGACGATTGCGTTGTTTACCGAGCAATTTTTTCCATTAAGGATCATACCGCCTTGCAGCATGACCTTCACAATATTACCGACTGGTGTAATGTATGAAAAAGTCTCTTAACCCTTCCAAATGTAATAATGTATCGTTCTAACGCAAGCGCACTAGCTCAATATTCACATACACCATAAATAACACGAATCTGTCACCTACCACTACTTACAAATACCTTGGTGTAAACCTCACTAATAACCTTTCTTGGTCTCCGCATATCAGTACAATTTGCGCAACTGCATCTAAAACCCTTGTCTTTCTGAGGCGCAACTCACAAAATTCATCTACTGACGTGCGTAAATTTGCGTACCTGACATTCATATGCCTGCAATTACAGTTTGCATCCGCTGTATAGTCACCACACCAAGAATATTTAATAACCATGCTGGAACGCATCCAGAACAGAGCTGCCCGATATATAACTCGGAATTTCGATAGAAAGTCAAGTATAACGCAGATCAAGCTCAATATTTATTTACAGCCCCTAGACATCCGCGACAAGGTTGCTTTGCTCTGTCTATTTCACAAATATGTTTATACCGATAAGCCATGCATATTACCCCTCGAAACCCCCGTCCGTACGTCCTCAAGATTACATAATCATTTTAGCTTCAAGCGCATTTTCGCTAAAACCACTGCGTTCAGTTTATCTGCTCTACCTCGTGCCATATCAAACTGGAATGGTCTTCCCGATGATATCGTCCCGATAACTGATCGTAAAATATTTCGCGAACGCCTGTGCCTGCTTTTTACATAATCTCCTTCCTCTTATATACCTGCTATGCTTTATCATGCTGTGCTTTGTTTTGTTCTTTTAGTTCAGCCACTGTACAGTTGTCTTAGGTTTATTTTTGAGTTGTTTCCATTGTACTTGACAGTTCTTTATTACATTGCCCCCCTTAATCAATGCCCGACAGGGCCTATGGGGTGTTTTCAAAAAAAAATAATAAGTGAAATCCATTGATGGCCGCTCTGGCACAACCACTGAGTCATTGTGGCACAGAGGAGCTTCAGACGCCGAGGGGCGTAAAGCACGGAACACTCCAGCCGCGCCAACAATTTCGCAGCGGCACAAGTACGCTACCAAAGAAAGCGCCAGTAATATACATACCAACGCACTTCCTCGAACATTAGGTAAAAAGAGAGAGAGAGAGAATCAACTTTTATTGAGCCCTTAGTAAAGGTTGGTGCACGCTGGCACCAGACGGGGTGGAACCTTCTTATCAGGTCCTATACGCGTCCAACAGTTCCTGGCCCCTAGCCGCCAGCGCGAGCTGGGTCGGTAGGTCGGGGCTGGACAACAAGGTCTCCCATCGCTCGGGGGGGTTGGGGCTGGGGAGGGTGGGGGGTAGGGATGGTGCGGGGTTCTTGAGCTTAGTGCACTCTGGAAGGATGTGTGCTAGAGTGTCTTCTGATTGTCTGCAAAACGGGTATAAAGTGGCATGCTCTGTTGGGAACATCTTGTGCAAGAGCACGGGATGCGCACTTGTGCCCATAATTTCACCCTGAAGCTTCAAAGTTACATGGTAGCGTTCCTTATGCTGATTTTGGCACATGCTTTTCAGAATGGAGCCGCCATGGTTGCTTAGGGGTTTCGGTGTTGCGCTGCTAAGCACCCGGTCGCGGGATCAAATACCGGCCACGGTGGCAGGATTTTGATGGGGCCAAAACGCAAAAACACCCGTGCACTTGATTAGGTACATGTTAAAGAACCCAAGGTGGTCAAAATTAATCTGAAGTCATCCACTAAGACGCGCCTTATAATCAGATCGAGGCTTTGGCCAGTAAAACCCCATAATTTAATTTTATTCAATCTGGTGGTTTGCATCGAATAACAAGAATGTTTACCAGGGACGTATACGCACAGTTCTCAGCTATGAGACACATGAATGAGCGAAACCTACTAAAGGGAATAACATTTAACACTTGATGAGCGTCGTCCGTCGTCCTGCGCTTTTTGTATGCCTTGTATATTGGGGGCTTGGGCGCTTCTCAAGCGAATTGATTTTCACTTTTTGCTCGAGCCTTCCCGCATTGTGATGATGCAAATAAATTTCAACTTCAACTTAAACTTAATATCTTTACAAAAGAACGAAAATCCCGTGTTTGCTGAAATTTACTAAATTCTACGCGCTTTGTACGCACCTCACTAGCATATCATAATATGCTGAGTGCCTGGAAACACAGTCATTGAATGTAATATGCTTGGCGACCATATGGTCACATAAATAACTAGAAAACCAAGCAATTGTTTCATGAAAGTCCCTGCCATAGATGTAAAGCATTTCATACGCGACAAACTACTACTAGCAGCGTACGTGGCACAACGCAAAACTCATTAAACTTCACGTTATAACACCACACGTACCAAATCGGCGGCCAATTACCCAAAATACAACAAACTGAGGATATTGTCTGCCGTCTTAGGAAAGCACTTAGGGACCTGTTGATCGGTGATGAACGTCCTCTCTGCCCAAAAAGTGGTCAGACGCCAACATTACATGTCTGCGTAGAGAGTCGGCCTGTAGGAGCTCAAAATAGAACTTTGCCCCTGCATAAGACAACACATTACCCTCCACCAGGCAATGTTTCTCGGCAATGAGCGACTTTTTGGCAATGAATTAGTTTAAGGCTCAGGAGATGTTGGTTCATTGCAAGTTATCAGAGCAAGGAATTCTTAGCACACCCTACCACTAGACGCTGCCCCGTACAAAAAAAGTATTGAGAAGTCCTTGAAGTATCGTTGGTAAATGTTGAGTTTTTTATTGAGGAATTATTGAGTTCGTTGGAGAATTATTGGGTTGAGTGTTGAGGGCTCTTGAATATTTGCCACTGAGATTTAATTGAACCAAAATTGGGTATCTCAATGTTGAATAATTGTTAAGTTACCATTGAAAGTCCATTGTGCTTAGACGGCCCATTGTGTTCGTTTTGTTGAATGGTTGTTGGGTTACCATTGATTCTGCGTTGAACCGACGTTGTGCTAGTTCTCTTGATCTGTTGTTGAGTTATTATTGCCACAGTACTGAAAAGTACATTGTGGCCCAGTTGAGATGGCATTGAAATTTCAGAAGACGCCATTGAAATATTAGTGACGTTTCGTTAGGCTAGTGGATTTTTATTCGTATATTGAAATTGCTTTGCTGTTCACACTTGCTTGCCCCGGTGCATGCTCATAACATTCTGAAACACAAACAAAAGCAAAGGAGAGGCTGATCAATTTGAAGTACCTTTATTTACGCTAAAGATGCGTGCACATGAAACATTATTACAGTACATAAGGGACCATTACATCAAACCTGGAGACATAGGCTAGTACCTACAGCACTCTAGCAGTGTAAATACATCTGAAAAAACCTGTACATATGAATTCAATCAAAACGATCATTGCGGTCTTCACTTTCAGCTCAAGTTTATGCCTAGAAGGCAAAGCGACTCAAAAGGCAGGGCTTAAGCATACCCTTGTAACAACCAACTTTGAACACATGAACACTTGAAGCTGCTTGCGTGTGAATACACAAAAGAGATCTGAATATGTTACATTAAAATGTTTCCCACACTAACACATCACAGGAAGAGCTACAGCTGACTGTGAGAAGGCAAAATAACAGACTTGAAACATATGACTTCACGTAAATATATACAAGCTTTAGCACACGTCTTTCACCGCGATTAAAATTTAGCGAACTAGCAAAGTAGACTTGCCCGAGCTTTTTGTCTTCGAGATGTGTATATTCTCATGTTTGCGAAATATTTTATAAAATAACATCATTCAACTTAGCCATTAATTGACGAGACATCATTTAAAAAGTTGTCGGGCATGGTGAACGTCTGAATCAATTTTCTGACGAGCCAGGCTTGCAAGAACAGTACACCATTTGTATATGTTAAATTGAGGTACAGAAGAGTTTGTTGGTGGTATTTCCTCAATTTAGTGAGCTCATTTTCTGTTAATTTTTCTGGACTTGCACAAAGCTAATTAGAACACTTTTTGGGGCCTTTTTCCCTATACGCCTCGTGCACCGCCTATAGAGGCGCCACTGAAAGCCACCTAGCGGACGCTTCCAACAGTACACTCGGGAGCAGTAGCAGACGACTACCCTTTGCAGCAAGGATGGCTGAAGTTCGCGGCTGCGATTTCTCCTTTGTTTGGGTGCCAGGCTGCTTCTTCTACGGTGACAGCTGTAGGGAAGATGCTGACCTCTGTGCGAGCGGGTATGAACACGATGTTACCGGTGTTTGGGACAACATGGTCCACATACGTGCAACGTGTGTCCCGCAGACAAACGCCATGAACCCCATTTACATGACGTGGAGCTCATGTTCACTAGCCGATAAATTTTGTTGAGTGATGCGATCTCTCGATGTTTTTTTTTATTCTGTCCTTGCCGCAATGCTGCTTCTGTACCTGAATAATAAGCACCCGTCGTTAGTGCAGACTTATACTAAACAAATCCGCACGGTGCAATCTTTGCATATGCCATTGTGATTTTTCTGCCGATGAATACATCTGACATCACCGAATAAGTGCAGTCGAAGTTGCCTCAAGAAGAGTAATTGCCAATTTATTGATGGAAACGCGTACACTAGCCAACGAAGTCACCAAACACACGGGATAATAAAAGCGCGTATTAGTGCTGTACCGCCGATGCAATTCTGCTGCATACGCCGATGAACTACCGTTCCCGCTGCAGTTTGTGCAATTTTAAATTCCCCAAGGGAGCTGCTTGGAAACGTACAAAGCTAAAGACTGACTAACTTTTCAGTACTTTTTTATATTACTAGAGAGGTGCCACATGATATATTTAAAGGCAGGGCAGCGCCAGTCAAAGTAGATGAGCGCTGGCGGCAAGACCCAGTTTAGTCGTCTGCAGTGTATGTATAAGAAAGAATTCAGTTGAGTACAAAACTCACATGCAAGAAGGGAGTACGTTGTGAAACAAACAAATCACTCGGCGTGTTAAGTTTGCTCAGGCAGCTTCGAGGTGTGATGACTTACCAAACAGGACGCGAACTTTTCAGCGAGAAATGGAACAAAAATACCATATGCGGCAGCTATTAGCAATTCTCGCCCTAACTACCTATAACACATTTCCAAAAACGCAAACAATATCTAAGATGCCCTCGGGCGAAAAGAATAAAGCTGTTAAAGAAGCACTTCCTTGGTATCATTCCGATAAAACGCAGCGTGATTTATACCCTTTACAAACAAGGCAGGGTGAAAACTTCGCAGCTCAAAAGAATCGACAAGAGTTATGCATGGAGCAACTAGCAACAGTTAAACATGTGCAAAGGCAAGCATAAAATAGATGTAAAAACATGAAGTGCGCGACAGCTGGTGCGAGGATTTACCGCGCCACATGAAACCAACAATTTCAGTTCTTGCAAACTTCAGTAGCTTTAACATACAACGCAATGCGCTCGTGCAGTCGTGCTGCCTAGCTAGCGCGACGCGGTAAAGAAGCAGAAAACAATATAACCGGCAAACAGCATTCCGAACTTTAGCGAAATGCCTTTAAACCTCATGCTGCACTGCAGACGAACTTCGTTGCTCACACGTCTAACTATGATCGAGTGGAAAAAAACACCGACGAGACAAAGGAAAGGATGAGAACAAGAAATTTCCCTTCGAAGCGACGATCCATTTTTGCTACCGTTGCTCCCGCTCATGAGGTTTTGCCGGGAATGATTAGAACCATATCGCCCCCACCCTGCAACAATTCTTCTTCGACATTCCCTGAAGCTTTGGCCACCCCACATGTGCGAATGGTGTTGCCTATCTTGCTCTGAAAACGTGAATAAGACAGAGAAGCACGATCAACGACGCAACAAGCTACGGCGCGCGCCAGGCTCCTCTCCCGCGTGTTCTGCGCAAGGCCGCCACCAGTGGCGCGTCCGTCGGCGTGCACGGCGCCTATACTCAGCAACAAAGTGGTACCTCAGTCATTGAAGAGATAAGGCAAGGCTAATACCTTGAACGATAAGAGATATAATAATTATTTAGCACAGAAATTTGGTAGTAACACACGGCTAACAATTCCAAACAGCCAAATAAATTGTCACCTGCGCTTGCAGTATCAAGTACACCAGAAATAGTCAAAGGATGAGAAAAGGTTCGAATGACTGGACAGCCAGATTGGTGAGACAGTGAAAAACGCAAATAAATGCGTACACGAAGCACCAATGACCACAATTGCGCAGGTAAAAGGCTAATTAAATGCTACCAAAATTTTATTGCATAGAATACATAAAGGTTGCATAAAAATTGGAACAAAGCCGTAACACAGACGAAGGGAGATACAGCACCCGTGTTGAAAAAAAAACTACAAGTGATATGCATGCACATTTAAGCTCACGACAATTTTTCTCCAATATATACAAAAAGAACACATGCACTTACCGCATAAAAAAGCTTCCTGCCCCTGGAGAATGCAGCAAAGTACAAAGCAGCGTCATGAGAACCGAAAAGTAAAGCTTAGTATGTTTAAAAACTACGAATGCTTGCATACCTACAAACAGGCATGTGACATGTCATGCCTTGAATAGATGAAATTCATAAATCTTACACACAAAGGAAGTTACTATCACTCTTATTGCCTTCCTCAGGGGACTCCTTGAAGTTGAACTAGAAAAATGTGCATCAGTGTTAAAAACAAAGAAAATAAGACCCTATAGCGTTCTTCCTGAAATAAACAGCGCAAATAACTTCATGTATCAATTCTACGGACACTTTGCGAATTCGGTGTGCATTTATATTTGACAACCATCCAAACAGAGACGAGAAGGATGAATTAAGGTGTGAACACACATGAACGCTGACTCAACTAGAAGTTGATTCGTGAAGGCAAAAATTTTAAACACACTGGCCAACTTCACAAAGAAAAAGCCATGGATGCGCAGCAGAAACAGCCCGGCACAAGAAGGACCGAAAGACGTCCTGTAGAATAAACATGTGCGTCAAAAACTAAGAAAAACATGAAAACAAAGGTTTGTCCTGTAAGTGATATTAACGTGAAGTACTGCAGCAACGCTTTCCCACTAAGGGTCACAGAAATCTTGCTTATGAATTTTTGATGATGATGATGATATGTGGTGTTTAATGGCGCAAGGGCCAGGTGTGGCCAAAGAGCGCCATGACAAGTGGTGATGTTGACGATGTATTATGGAGATGTGACTTGGCTGTAAAGTGGCCTAAAAATAGTTGCTGTAAAGTGCATAAAATCTACGTGATATAAAATTATGGTGATGACTAATGACGAATACTATGAACATTAAAATCCATCGTAAAAGAATGACATAGAATTGAAAGTATATGAGATGGTTAAAATAGCTGGAGCACTGTTGCCTCGCCGGAGCCCTTGAAACACAAGGGCCTAGAGGCACGTGCTATACGAAAGAACTATCACAGCGCCATCCTCTGAAGAGAGGAGGCGCTACGAACATGTGGGGCTAACAACATGCAATACAACATCTTTCAGATAACTTAAAAGTGCATTGGTGTCAAATAGCGGTTCTGGGCCGAGTAACATTAATGGGTGAAGGGGAATGTGCTGCCGATATGCTAAGGGAAAATGTCTCTTTCTCTCAGATTCGGCTTCCCGACACTCCAGGAGGACGTGGAGCACGGTCAGCCTCTCCCCGCATCTACCACAGGCTGGAGGCTCACTTCCGGTTAGTAGAAAATTATGTGTGCCAAACGTGTGTCCTATTCTGAGACGACAGAATAGGACATCTGTTCGGCGTGATTTTGTAGTAGAGGGCCAGAATCCTAACTGTGGTTTTATCAGGTGGAGCTTATTATCTGTTTCCGCGTCCCACATGCGTTGCCAGTGATCTCGCAGCCTCCTTCGCAGGAAAGGCCTCAGATCTGTGACAGGCACCGCAGCGGTAGGGTTAACCGCTTGCAATGTGATTGACGTGGCCATCTCGTCCGCCAGAACGTTACCTTCAATTCCCCTATGGCCAGGGACCAAGCATATTATGATATTCTGGTTAGATGAGTACGCTTTGCACAAGACCGAATATAATTCATTAAATACGGGATTTTTATGTTTGCTGAGTGACATTAAGGCCTTCACGACGCTGAGAGAGTCTGTATAGATCGCCGCTTTTGGAAGTTTCGATTTTCTTATGTGCTTTACAGCAGAGAGTAATGCGTAGGCCTCGGCCCTAAAAATACTTGTTTCCGGATGCAGTACATCGGATTCCGAAAACGATGGGCCGACGGCTGCATAGGATACCCCGGCAATTGATTTCGAAGCGTCTGTGTAGAACTCTGCGCAGGAGTGCTTGTGCTGGAGTTCTAGGAAATGCATTCGGATTTCGGCCTCAGGAGCGTGCTTTGTAACTTTCATAAAGGATATGTCACATTGTATCACCTGCCACTCCCAAGGAGGTAAGAGCTTGGTTAGGTGCATTATGCGATGCTCGACGAGTGGGACATGCATTTCATCGCTAAGCTCCTTCACACGCAGCGAGAAAGGCTGTCTTATGGAGGGACGATTGCTGAAAAGTGTAGCGCACGTCATATCAGTAACGGTATCAAAACATGGATGTTCAGGATTAGAGCGTACTTTAAGGAAATATGTATAGCTAATGTATGATCTCTGTAGGTGGAGAGACCATTCATTTGATTCTACATATAGACTTTGTATGGGACTCGTTCTGAAAGCGCCAGTGGCCAATCGGATTCCTAGATGGTGGACAGGATCTAGGATCTTTAGTGCGCTCGGGGCGGCAGAGTTATATACTACAGCACCATAATCCAATCGAGACCGAATTAGGCTCTTGTATAGGTTTATTAAGCACTTCCTATCACTACCCCATGTAGTCTGGGATAGGAGTTTCATTAGGTTCATTGTTTTTAGACATTTTTCTTTCAGATATTTAATGTGTGGAATGAAAGTGAGTCTGTAGTCAAGTATGATACCTAAGAATTTGTGCTGTTTGCTGAAAGGTATTCGTTGTCCACACAGTTCTAAGGAAGGATCCGGAACCAGGCCTCTCTTTCTTGTAAAAAGAACACAAGAGCTTTTGTTAGGATTGATCTTAAATCCATTCTTGTCTGCCCACATTGAGACTTTGTTCAGGCCGTGCTGTACCTGTCTCTCGCACACTGCGAGGTTACAGGATTTGAAAGCTATTTGTATGTCGTCCACGTAGACAGAATAAAAGATTGCCGGTGGTAATGAAGCGCGAAGCGTGTTCATCTTCACGATGAAGAGTGTGCAGCTGAGCACGCCTCCTTGCGGTACACCAGTTTCTTGCGTAAAAGGACGCGAAAGTACATTTCCTACTTTTACCCGGAAGGTACGACTGGACAGATAGCTTTCTATTAGGTTAAGCATATTTCCATGGATACCCATTTCTAACAAGTCTCTTAGGATTCCGTAACGCCACGTCGTATCGTACGCCTTTTCCATATCGAGGAATATGGATAAGAAGAATTGTTTGTGTACAAATGCGTCCCGGATATTTGCTTCTACACGTACAAGATGGTCAGTTGTGGAGCACCCTTCTCGGAAGCCGCACTGATAGGGATCAAGGATTTTGCTCAGTTCAAGGAAATGGATGAGTCGCCGATTAATCATTTTTTCAAACACCTTACAGATGCAACTTGTGAGGGCTATCGGGCGGTAACTTGCCACTGAGGAAGGGTCCTTGCCTTGTTTCAAAACAGGGACCACAATGGCTTCCTTCCATGCGGTTGGAAGGTACCCTGCATCCCAAATGGTGTTGAAAAGTGTGAGTAGTGTAACCTGCGTGTCATTATGTAAGTTTTTGAGCATTTCATACATGATTCTATCAGATCCTGGTGCGGAGCTGTTGCATACGCTCAAGGCAGCTCTCAATTCAGCAATACAAAGAGGACGGTTGTAAGGCTCATTCTCTCGACCTTTTCTTCTTAATGGCTTACGTTCTTCTGTTTCTTTGTATTTGAGAAAGGACTGTGTATAATTTGTTGGACTTGACACGCTCTCAAAATATTCCCCAAGTGAGTCTGCCTGGTCTTGCAGTGTATCGCCCTGTGTGTTTACCAGGGGGAGTGAATGTGTTTGCCGCCCTCTAATCCTATTTACTCTGTTCCAGGCTTTGGCCTCATCCCTAAACGAGTTAATACTCAATAAAAACTTGTGCCAGCTTTCTCTTTTGGCCTGTCGGCGGGTTCTCCTACCTTGGGATTTTATTTTTTTAAAGTTGACAAGATTCTCAGCGGTGGGAGAAGCTCGCAGCAACCCCCATGCCTTGTTCTGATTCTTACGGGCGGTCCGACATTCGCTGTTCCACCATGGTACACGTGGTTTGCATGCCAAACCACTTACTTCGGATATGCATTTTGACGCGGCATCTATTATGAATGCTGTAAGATAATCCACAGCAGCATCAATTTCTAATGAAGACAGGTCAGCCCATGAGATGCTAGAGAGAGATCGAAATTTCTGCCAGTCGGCTGTGTCTATCTTCCACCTAGGAGCTTGTGGAGGATATTCGTTTTCTTTGGATGTTCTTATTAGTATGGGGAAGTGGTCGCTCCCGTAAGGATTGTTCATAACTTCCCATTTGAGTTCAGGCAGTATACACGGGGAAACTAGGCTGAGGTCAATTGATGAAAATGTTCTGTTGGCGAGAGAATAATATGTGGGTGCCTTCTTATTCAGCAGGCATGCACCAGAAGAGAAGAGGAACTGTTCAACAAGACGACCTCGCGCATCTATACGAGAGTCGCCCCACAGGCTGTTGTGCGCATTGAAATCTCCAAGTACAACGTAAGGTTCTGGCAATTCATCTATGAAGGACTGAAATTCATGTTTGCTTAGTTTGTACTGTGGGGGTATATAAATCGAACAAATAGTGATAAGTTTGTTTAGCAAAACAATTCGAACCGCCACTGCTTCAAGGGCCGTTCGTAGCTGTAAATGTTGACATGCTATGCTCTTTTGGATTACTATTGCAACACCTCCCGATGATGCGATTGCATCATCGCGATCTTTGCGAAAAGTAACATGCTGTCGGAGAAAGTTTGTGTGTTTGGATTTTAAATGTGTTTCCTGTAAACACAGCACTTTTGGATTGTGTTGGTGGATCAGTTCTTGTACATCATCAAGGTTTCTAAGGAGACCTCTGACGTTCCATTGTATGATTTGTGTATCCATATTTAATGTAAATTAGTGCTGTGTGTACGGAAACGGAAAGATGCCTTAGATTACAGAGCCCTTTCGAGGCCCTGTAATAGGTGTTTTGTTCTTTTTGAAGCGTTCGAGCGATTCTCGACGCTCCTTAGGCGCCTGGTGCGCCTTGAAGATAGGTGTGGTGTCCATTGCCTCTTGTGAGGCGCCGGACACGTGCTCTTGCGAGCGGGAAGTTTTCAGAGGGAGTCCTGCCTTGGAGGGCAAGACCCCTGCGCCCACCAGCCCGGAGGTCGATGGGGCTCCCAGAGGGATTTGGCTGCGCTTGCCGTTGCCAGCGCTGGAAGGGGCCTCGGAGGCCGGGGCAGCCTCGGCTGCGTCCACCTTCGGGGTCGATGGCCCCGTCTGCTGGGTAGACGGAGCAGCGCTAGCTGCAACCGCCGCGGGGGCAGATGGCGTAACTGCCGACTCACTGCCTGTGGGTCGGACAGCCGCTGGAGGCCGTTGTGGCGCTGCCCTCTTACGCGCCACATCGGCAAAGCTACTCTTAGACAGGTATGACACCCGCCTACGTGCCTCCTTGAAAGATATGTTTTCTTTGACTTTGATTGTCACAATCTCTTTTTCTCTTTTCCAGGACGGGCAGGCGCGCGAGTATGCGGCGTGCTCGCCATCACAGTTGACACAATGTGGAGTCTTCTGGCATGTTTCGGAGGAATGTTCAGTGTCACTACACTTGGCACATGTCAGCCGGCCTCGACAGTTCTGTGAACTGTGGCCGAACCTTTGGCACTTAAAACATCTGAGAGGATTGGGCACGTACGGCCTAACACGAAGTTTGATGTAACCGGCCTCGATGGACTCGGGGAGGACACTTGAGCTGAAAGTGAGTATCAGGTGTTTTGTTTGGATTTCTTTTCCATCTCGCCTAATCTTGATTCTTTTGACATTTATGACATTTTGTTCACTGAAGCCCTCCAAGAGTTCAGCCTCAGTGAGCTCCATCAAGTCATCGTCAGAGACAACACCACGGGTGGTGTTCATCGTGCGGTGCGGGGTTACTACTACTTGGGTCTCTCCAAATGATACTAGTTTAGGCAGTTTCTCAAATTGTTTCTGATCGCGGAGCTCCAAGAGGAGGTCACCGCTGGCCATCCTCGACGCCTTATAACCTGGGCCAAAAACTTCGGTAAGGGTCTTAGATACCAGGAACGGGGAGATCGTTCGGACTTGTTTCGCTGGTTTTTCTGTGTGGATCACATGAAAACGAGGAAAATTGTGGACTTGGCGTCCAAAAAACTGGAATACATCATCGGTGCGCCCTCTTTTCTGAGGGCGATCAGGTAGTTTAGGGAAAGCATGTTCCATAAGTAATGTTGGGTTTTCGGCCACGATGCCGGCCACCCACCATGGAGCCCTACAAGGGGACGTGACAGAAGTTTCTGCAAGGGAAACCCTGCCAACGCCAGCCGTACATCGCTGCTATAACCAAATACAGCATAACCAAGGCTTGCTAGCTACACAAGGTTAACCCTTGCCGCTGGGAAACTAGGAAGTGAGGAGAAGTGATGAGAAGACAGGAAATATGTAAAAGGGGGAGAGAGAAAGACGAAGATTGGAGAGGAGGACAGGAAAAAGCGACTGCCGATTTCCCCCGGGTGGGTCAGTCCGGGGGTGCCGTCTACGTGAAGCCGAGGCCAAAGGGGTGTGTTGCCGCCGCCGAGGGGCCGTAAAGGTCCAAACACCCGGCATTGGCTCAACCCCCAGGATCCCCTTTTCCCCGGACACGGCTAAGCCGCGCACGGCTACGCGCGGGAGGGTCCAACCCTCGTGTGCTCGGGTCCGTGGTGTCGCAACACACCAAACGCCTGCTGACGCAGACGCCCCTGCGGGGGCTTATGAATTTTTCTTCGTGATCAATAAATAATGCTTCCATAAGTCCTCTTGTGTTCTGGTCTTTGTGATGAAACAATGGTTCTTTCTGCTCTATACCGCAACACCAGAGTAGTTCCAGAAGCAATATTTATTGATCACAAACGAAAGAAATGCACAACCAGGTTATCTGTTGCCCTTAGTGGGGAAAAGCTGGAGTTCTCAAAAGAGTATTTCTCGTTGGGTAGTATGACTTATCGGACAAATCTTTCGAAAAACTAAGATTTGTCCGGTAGTTCTCGTTTTTCACGCACGTTTCTTCTACATGACATAGCTCTTTCATATTTTTTCTTGTCGCACATGGCTGTTTCTGCCACGCATGCACGGCTTTTTACCTTTGTCAAGTTGACCAGTGTCTTTAACACCTCTGTCATCAAAAGTAAACCTTTAGTTGACCTTGCGCTCGTGTGTGCTCCTACCTATTTCGTCGTCCGCCTCTGTTCGTGCTGCTGTTTAGAGTACGCACGTATCACTTGGTTAGGCTGGTAAACATTCTCACAAACAAAAGTAAATGCCTCCCATGAAAAGGTAGCCCATCCTTTGCTACTAAACGCCAGACCAAATCGAAAGTAAGCCTTCACAGCACCCATGCGGCAGCTAATACACCACAGAGCAGCACAACAAATAGTTGAAAATCCCACTTGATGGAGAGTGGCAACACAGATGCGAGCTTGCTAGTGAATCAGCCACATATGAACGGGTGTCTCTTGCCCGACGTCAAGGTGCTGTTGACGTAGAAGACTTTAGCACCTGGGAATTTGCTGCATGCGTAACCTGTGTGAAGGGAATGCGGACAGAAAATGAGAATTCGCGTATTAAGAATCGGCACACACTGCACATAACTACGCACGAAATAGAAGTACACACCCCAGGTAGCACAAAAGAGATACGTAACGTTTTCGTAGCGTTTATCCAAGACGATAAAAACGGGTTAAAGAAGACACGAATGAGTGAACTTCGTTGGGAAAACGTCGTATATGTCTGCTAATGTCCGGCTTAATTACTCTCTTGAGACGGTCTATAACAGGTCTGCAAAACGCATTCGAAAAGCTGGTCTAGAAATAGGATTGGGAAAGACACAAATAATCCCTTTGCCAAAACTATTCGTAACCAATTTCTAAACGTTTTTAGGACGTTATCAAAAAGCTGGTCTAGAAGTGGTCTTGAAAGGTTTACGCTAATCTGAAGCGAATTTTCGCGGGTGCCAGGGGCGCGATCGGACATCGCTGTTCAAAACGCGCATTGAGTTTCGCCTCACGCGACTGGCCTATGCCGCGCCGACGTCGTCAGCCGCACCCGTCGGCACGGCCTAGGCCAATCGCCTGAGGTGAAACTGAACGGGTGTTTCCAACAACGATCTGCAATCGCGCCCTGGATGAGTAGAGGCGTCGGTGATGACTGTAAGAGCCATGGCGCAGTGCCAAGCACTGTTGCTCGCATGGCCGGCACATCCTCTACCAAGTCACATGAAAATGAACCTGTTAGGAATAATGAATCCTTAATACCGCCTTTAGTAAGCTACGATGCTTACAACCAAAACGGGAATGACGTCCTGCAAATAACAAATGGTTACGTCTTGGCAGGCGGCCTGACCAAGGCATTCATGCCAAGAGTGCATGAAATGAGAACATTGCGACCAAGCAAAAACACTTTATTAAAATGTAATGCTTATGCAAGGTTCAAGCAAAATGTGTGAGAAATGCAAATAGAAATAAAAGTACATCAACAATGACAAAAATCGCAGAAAGGATTCGTAATGAACTCGAAAGTGAGCATTCACTAGTGTGAACAAAATTCCAAGTACACATACCAAAATGAACAGAAAAAACATGGAGTGTACTAAAGTTTCTCATTTATCATAGTAAAGAGCACGTGCTATTATATGGACTAGAGTTATCCAGAAGTGACATCGGAGCGAATCGAAGTAGACTGAAAAATGCAAGAGCTTGAATCGGATGGTAACTGCCTCCAAGCAATGTTACCAATCAGCTAGAAGCTTGAAAAGAGCACAATAAGAAATACCACCGAATACCATAATAAAACAATCCTGTGACAGAAATCAAACAATGGGAACAATGCAAAATTGGAAATATTGCCTTTAGGATATATCAGAGAAGGTAATGGCTAGAAAAAGAACTATACAACAAAAACGCAATGAAGTGAAACTAGTACAGTATACTTAAACGGGGGAGTCAGTGTAACAAGTAAGCACTACTGTAGTATGGTGAACGATGAGACTGAGTAATGCTGCATCTTGCCACTCCAGAACGTGAGAAATGAATATGCAAGCCTCATATTAGAAACTTACATAAACATGGAAATAAACTGGAATGCACTGGAAGCTGCATTTGTGTAACAAAGGAAGCAATGGTCATAATAAATAGTAATTGGTTTATCTAAAAAGCCCCGTACAAGAGGCAAACTTGTACTACTGTGGCAAAAACAAAGTTGGAAAGAATAATTTGCAAACCAGCAAATACATTCATTAGCCCGCTGACATGTCACACTTTGCGCACATTTCCAGTCTCCTAAAATAAAAAATAAAATAAATAAAAAAAGCACTCTGAATGAGAAAAAGGTTTAACACATGTAGTCCAGAGCGAATTCTTAGCCAGTTCGCCCACACTTTCACATCCAAAAATATTTGCCACAGAGTCCAGGCACCGTTCCACTGATGCTTACCAGTTCACCCCCACTTTCACGTCCAAAAATATTTGGCACACAGTCCAGGCAGAGCTTCATCGATGAACAGCTTGAGAGCACACTACTGAATATTCTGCAGTCCCGCTGGAAATAGAACAGCCGCACATGCTGGTAGTGGTTTCAATGTAGCCACACTTGCTGCCTTGGACAGGTAAGCCCAGATATCTGCACTGGTGCTCCATTTTGTCGAAGTAGACACATTGATGCACTACGCTGGTAGCTGAAATGTTTTGAATGCAGAAGCATTGGCTTCACCAGAAAGACTTGCCCACATACCACCGCTGGCATATATATGCACTTGCTCTTCATTCAGTAGCATTGAACTTAAAGTGTTCACTATGTGGGAGCCATGTGTAATACCGGTGTCACACAACCACTCTTGATCGCGATCAAGCCCGATCCCGATCGAAATTATCGATGCGATTCCCTCCCCCGCACAGCTTGCGCAAAGGAGCCAATCACGACCGAGAAATTCGATTTGTAACGAACTGGATCGCGGTCAGAAGGGCCCCGTGTGCACAGACGTACGCTAGGAAAATGTTTTGCACAAGGACAAAACACTGCGGCATGCCCTGTTGTGCGAAGCGCGCGAACAGAAGACAAATCGAAAAAAAAAAACCGCGCGAGCTCTTCGCAAACTCCATGTGCACATATGGCACCCGCACGAACTCGGCAGGCGGCCGACTAAGTAAAGCGCGAAGGGCGCACAGCGTACAGTCCGACACATGTCCCATACTGCAAACAATCGTACTACCTGGAGCATACAAGTTATCTTATACCAAGGGCATACCCGACTCACGTACGCAGTATCCATAAGCGAGTTATGCAGTGTAGATGCTGTATCCATTCGCCAAGTAGAAAAATTGATAACAAGCACAAAGCTACAAGGGGCTCAATATATTACTACCATTTGAGACGTCAAATGAAATTGAATTTGGCCGTTTCATATATTGGACACAAGTTCCCCGTAAGACCATGAAATACCCATTACGTGGGTAAAGGGAGCGAAAACACAATCGAGAACCTGAAGCGCAAACGATAAAAGCACGGTATATATGGTGCACGCAAAATTCTGTCAGTGCGCTGAAGCGCGAGGGAATAGGGCGGGCACTTGACCTTACCTCTTGGGATACCGTACTAGTACAGAATCATTAAAAAAAGCCCGTTTGTGCAAGTTCTCTTGTCTGCAACACTCTTGCTAAACAGGAGACTAAAATACCACGATGACGGCTCTATTGCGGAGATCGGCAAGGTGCGCAGAGACAGCAATTTTGCCGCCTTTCTTCGCATTCTGCAAAATGCGACTTCCTTGTTAGGATCACGCATAGCGGCCGATCCTGACGCTAGGGACACACAAGCACGATTTCGTCGCTCTAACTTTCGTCCTTATACTGCCCTTAACTCCTTAATTAGAGCGTTATTGAACAGGCGCCTCACATAACATGACAATGAACTTGAAGAGCTGATTAGTGCCCTCCCCTCGGCGCCCTCCAATTCAAAACACTACTGATTTCCAAATGAAAACCACACAAACAGATCGCGCAACCCAAACTAATCACAGAATGTCGTTTTCTTGATGGCAAAACACTGCAACACTCACATGACAAAGGGAAGCGGCAGCACATTCAGAACAGCCGCAAACATACCACAGCGCAATGCGAGTGCGATAACGCTATTATGCCCGGCTCAAACAGATCGCACAATCCAAAGTAATTGCAGAATATCGTTTTCTTGACAGCAAAACACTGCAACACTTATATGACAAAGGGCAGTGGGCAGCACATTGAGAACAGCCGCAAAGGGCTTTAGCTGCAAACAGACCACAGCGCCATGCGAGTGCGATAACGCAGCTATGCCCGGCTTCACGAATAACGTGGCCGCCTTGGTCCCATGCCAAATTAAAAGAAATACCGATTTCCAGATTAAAACCACACAAACAGATCGCACAACCAAACTAATCACAGAATGTCGTTTTCTTGACAGCAAAACACTGCAACACTTACATGACAAAGGGCAGCGGCAGCACATTCAGAACAGCCGCAAACACACCACAGCGAAATACGATTGCGGTAACGCAACCATAGACGCAACTATGCCCGGCCGCCCGGCATGCTGCCCAGTGCTGCCCGGCATCACGAGTCACGTGGCCGCCTTGGTCACATGATGTGACGACGGTATCGCCACCTTGCGCAAGGTTGGATCGCGTTGATGGGTTGTTGAATATTGTACAAGCCACAAGCCGCTGAAGAGGCTGACGCGCCGTGGTGTGGCGCCTTGGTGTGAGCGTCTTGCGTGTCGTGCACATTGCGCTTTTGTAGTTCTCGACCCGTGATTCATGTTGCGCAGAGCCAGACGCCGCGCGCTCTTCCATTGTTCTTTAGCCACTCCATCTGCAGCAAGGGTGGCGAGCTGGAAGTTGCCACTGGGCGTTCCGCAAGGCCTTTCAGTTTCCTCTCTCATTTCGGACGCTTTCCTCTTTCAGTGCCGCGTCATCGATTACAGCATGTTAAAAAACAATCGCCGCTTCCATATAGGTGCGATCACACCAACCTCTGCGCCCAAGCGTGGCAAGCCTATGGGGCTCTTGCATTGCCCAGGGGGCGCTGCGAAAATGATGCTAAAAAGCGCCCTCTGTCCTCAACTGGGTAGTACCAAGCTCGGTCGTCTGCTTCGGAAAGCACGTTTACAATATGGACCCGCCACTTTAGGTTTTTTTGTACCGCGGCTTGTAGCGAATATCGGGCGCCGAAGATTTTCTTCACGGGTGACACGCTGCGTAAAGGCAATAGCTTATGCAACGCCGAATACGTGTACGCCGTTCAAGAAATAAGTGTAAGGTTTGCACGCTGCTAGATTCAGGCGCACAAACGCGAGGAAATGCTTGCTATAAATGAATTCACAGCAGCGATAAGCCGGCATCATGTGTATACGGAACTACTAGAGCGCACGACGGTAAGCGCGGCGACGGCAGCGGTCTTTCGACACCCCGCGAAACGGCGGGCCTCTTGAAATATTTGTTGACTGCATGCCGCTAGACAAGTAGTTATGCCTGCTGCACTGTAGTAGCGGCCATCTGTCCCCTTAGCAATTGATAAATAACTGATGCAATGCTATGAGCTCGCAGTAACGTACGTGCGAATCGCGCGAGCTCGTGCGCTGCTCGCTTGATGTAGCTTTTAATGACAGCGCGTGAAAATCGATGTGCTGCAATCAATACTACCTTGCTGCGCTGCCTCAACGTGCTGGCTTGAGGTCAAGGATAAGCACATTTAACTCTCTAACCTGTGCTGCTCATAGTGGGGTGGTGAATTGTCACCGAATCAGCCCGACAATTTGTGCTCATTTGCACGCACCGCTTCGCACGGGTCGAATTGTTAATTGTCGCTGTGGCTGGGTGGGTCTCGAATCGTGAATCACCAGCCATGCCTGCTGCTATGTCGGTCTGCCGTCGGGACTGTAGGTGCAAAAGTCCGAATTTTAGAACGCAGATAAGCAAGGTTCAAGACAGGCGAAGCACTCAGCATGGCGCGAAGTTTCGCATACCCAGCGCGACGAACTGCAGCTAACCAGCGCGCCCGACGCTCCGCTTCGTGAGGCCTTGAATGAAAACGGTAGAATCTGATGTTGGGATTCAGGCCTTCTTGTTCATGGCAGCCGACGACGCAGAAGTAACGACAGTGACGCTATTTAGAGGCTGAGCTAGGGCTCTCTGGACCGGCGTCGCCGATTCCTTCTGCTTCCAGGATTACGTCTCACGGAGAGTCCGTTTTCTTTAAACTATAGGCTGCGACGAGCTCGCAGCGTGGTCGGCTTGGTCTGTGAGAAGTGACGAGCCTTTTCGCACTCGCAACAGGGCAGAAAAAAGTGCGAATCGACGCAAAACTCGGCCTAGAAAGGTGCTTCGCCACAGCTAGGGCTCAATACGACCCAAGCTGGTACGACCCAGATGTCGTTTCCCGCGCCGCCACCAGGCGCCGCTACTATACCTCAAACTACAGCGCAAGACGCCCATAACGACGAGTTTCAGAAATATTAAAGCGAATGGACGACCGCACGCCAAGTTTCATCCTAGACGCCAGCGCTCGTTTCTCCCCTGGCGGAACGATTTCATCTCCAACGGGTGTAGGTTTCCGCCGCCGCTTCCCTTAGCGGTCGCGCCCGCGTTCAGTTCGCGCTGCGCGCGAAACGTCTCTTGTTTGCGAGGGCGCCTCTTCGGATGAACGGAAATTATTATTGTGTTGTTAACTGTCACGACAGCAATGTAAACACGAAATGGTTGATGCCACCAGTGAAATTCTGCCGATTCACCAGAAAATGGTACCAAAAAAGCAGTCGACACACATGGATTACTGCGGTGCGCCGAGCGAAGTAAACAACTGGCAAACGAAGCGAGCTCGTTCATTGATCACTCCTGAGTGTATGACGGTTTTTATATGTAACCCACATGAATTTAATAATTACTCGGTACATAATCCTTTTATTTATATAAAAACTTTTGTTCGACGAGCGCTTGTCCTGTCTTCTTTCTCGTGTTTCGTTTATGTGTGCGCTGCCGAAGAATGGAAACCACTTCTGTTGTTTGCGCTAGCAGTGGCCGAAGTTCACGCGTGCCGAGAAATTGAATATGTGCACGATGGATTGAACATGACCGGAGTTCATTCCC
Source organism: Dermacentor andersoni (assembly GCF_023375885.2). NCBI lineage: Eukaryota > Metazoa > Arthropoda > Arachnida > Ixodida > Ixodidae > Dermacentor > Dermacentor andersoni. Next base: position 119,991,847 of record NC_092819.1, on the reverse strand, counting down.
GCTTCACCACTGCACCTATCGATCGAGTTACTGGACGATACGCGGCCCGCGTCTTGGTCGCGCCGGCATTGCTGAAGCAGGAATGATTACTAATACTTTCAACTTCCGTCTCTTGAGCACTGTTAAAAAATGACCAAGCTGTTTACATTGCTGCTTCTATTCCATATTGTAGGGGACGCACTAGTTAAAGTTGTGTTCGCATGTCGTACTTGTGCTATGCAGTGATATATTTTGTTTATTTCCGCACAGTGTCGATGGAAGACCGTTGTCGCCATCAGAGAGAACACGGATTTGTAGCAAACATATTGTGAGAAACTGCAAGAATGAGTTTAGCTCGTATGCGCCGTACGTATGTGCCGTATCGTATGTGCTGAGGATTTTTCCGGCGGTACATACGATGTCGTTTCCAATCACCTGCTCAGCGTCACTTACATGGTTAAGCAGACGCTGCCCTTTCGCCGCATTGCAGCCATAAAAATAATCATCAAGCCTACCGATCTTCTTAAAAGCAAATAGAAGCGTGTACAGTCTGTTTCACACTTAGGGGAAAACTCGGAACGTATTGCATCGCGATGCGGCAAGCAATGCAGTCGTGCGGTGGCAGCAGCTCGAGCAGGCGCAGACGCTCGAGGGGCGGAGTCGTGATCTGCGTCGTCTGCGGCGGCGCGCGCTGGCCGCATTGTCGGGAAGCGTGCTACTGTCAGGGGCAGTGTACGTATATTTCTTCACTGTGTGTGCTACCGTAATAAGCAGCGACAAGACGCACCAAGATGTGCGCGCAACGTGTTCAGTCTTTGTTTGACTCGAAAGGAAAACAAAGCACTCAACAATGATAACTATGGGAGTCGAACACGATGAAACAAACGGATACGATTAAATGAATGTTTTAGGTTCAGACAATGAGCTGGAAATGTTTTTTCTCGACAATCATTCGCTACACCAGACAGACTCTGCCCGCCGGCGGGGCATTGGACACGTCAAGCTCGGAACTTCAGTTAGTATCTCGTCATGTCCCCAGCGGCAGCGATGACAGCGCTCATCCTGGAAGGCAGTGAAGTGCAGAATGACTTGATCAGGGATGTGTTCATTCGCAGCACGTCTCAGTCACTGACGATGGTGGATCGAAGCCTATCCTCGGGCGACTGATAGAGGGGACGGTGCGCCAGCGATACTTTCAACGAGCCCCAGACATTTTAAATGATGTTGGCGCCCGGGGATTGAGGCGGCCACTCCAAGAGAGTGACTGCGCGCTCTTCTACCAGTTGTTGCACCACACGAGCAGTGTGGATCGGCGACCTATCGCGTTAGAATATATAGTCGCCTTCCAGAAACGGGCCGTCAAGAATGTGTGGAATCAGTACGTCGTCTATGACTGCCCTGCAGCGATGAACGTACCTTCGAGGCGTATCAGTTGGCGTCGCACAACGCATAGTAAAGAATACCGGCTCATTTCACGCCGTAGCGATGAGATCGGCGCCCTGCAACAGATAGTAGAACGTTTCCCGACAATGCGGCCAGCGCGCGCCGCCATAGCAGACGACGCCGTTCAAGATCCCGCCCCTCTAGCAGCTGCGCGAGCTGCTGCCGCCACCTGACTCAAGCGCTCGCCGCATCGCGATGCAATGCGCTGCGAGTTTTCCCCTAAATGTGAAACAGACTGTACACCGCCCTTCGAACGAAATCTCCACGCGCACACACGTAGGCACACACCGCGCGCGGCGCGAAACGTGCCAAAACACGCGCAGTGCAGGAGGCAATCAAGGCGGCACGAACGAGAGATGGAAGAGGGGTACCACCCGCTAATAGAATTTTGCTTCGCATGCGGCGCTCTCAACGCCGGCGCAGCAGCGCCGCTCTCGGTGCCGTTCTTGTCTATAGCTTTCTGTTCCCTCTCCGTCGGATGTTTTCGTAGTTCAGTCGTCGGTGGTCGGTCGTCGGACTGTTGATCTGCGAGGAAAACGCTCGCGCGTTCGTTCGTTCGCTCTCACACGAACTATATTTTTGATATCTCGCTCGCTTTCTCTAGCGTTCTTTTGTTCGCTCGCTCGTTGGGACTAATCGCTTGCATTAACAATCATCGACGACGGTTTCTGCAAATTTTTTTATGTACATAGTGCTCACAGTATAGAATTCGTTGCCACACCTCCTACGAAGCACCGTTACCAGAAACGACTGTACCAATGTGACCCTGCGTTGGCACCAAAAGTGATGTTCGCTTATTAACTCGATACTTTTATTTCTGCTGCATGTGACTTGCATGATTTAGCGCTCTGGAGCCAAGCTCCAAGTTGTTCATGGGTCTCACGGGGAAGCGCGATGTTTGATGAATAATGTACGCTTACTGTATTGCATATGCATATCACCTACAATTTCATATGGAGTTAAACACACACATTTTATATATATATATATATATATATATATATATATATATATGTATATATATATAAATATATACATACATATAAAGTGCTCAGACTGTTTATATTAAAACCGCAGTTTTCATTATTCAGACGACTGGGCACAAAATGTTACCTTTTTACGCACGAAAACTGTACAGCACTCATGCCTCAGCAGTAAAAAAACATTGAGCCATTCAGCGGTAAGGTATTCACACCACTGCATTGTGAATAAGAGGAAACACGGCAAAGCTGCCTTGTCCAGCGGGAATTTTGAAGCATTTGCATGCGACGCTGCTCATTTTCCAGGAGCTCTTTGTCACATTTAGTGATGACACCTTTGATATGCCAAACACACTGGAAGGAACCGGGTAGTCATACAGATCTTTCTTCCTGTTGAAGGCTCGGCCGGCTACCATTGCCGTAAGGGCGGCTTCGATGTTTATGTACTCTCGCTCCACTTCCTCCTGGCGCAAAACACTTCCCCTTGGGATGCCACGTTCATTTGCAATCCTTCGTCTCTTCTGAAGTGAGGTTAACACCACAAAATAATTTCTTTTTCTTGCCGCACTCATTCTGATGTAGGTCGCATAGACGAGCAATTGACACGACGAGTGTTGTTTGGCAAGCGAGGAATTCTCCCGCCAAAAACGGCGCTGTCGAAAACGTACCCGGTACGCTTGATAACTAAACAGATAGAGCGAGTTATGTGAAGTCGTTTTCAAAACGTATTCACCCCTCATTTTTAAGTTGTTTGGCTTTCAACGTTTTCAAAACGTATTCACCCCTCGTTTTTAAGCTGTCTTGTTTGGAACGTCTTTGATGCGTAGATTTTGGTCAAAAATGCGTTTCAGACGTTGAATCCCTTAATACGACGTTTTCGAGGCTTTGTGTGCTACCTGGGACTATACTCGCAAGTAAAAATTTGCAACTCTTTACGATTGCCGTCGAGAAAAGAAATGGGTTGCTACGGTAAATGTTAGCTAAAACACGCACAGCGATGTTTCACAACGGGGAAAAATATTCCCGGCTCTCTCGCAGAACCAAAGACCACGCGACAGTGCATAGCCGATACCAAGCAGATATCGAATCTTTGGGTAGAAGTCCAGCAGATGGAATGACCTAAAGATACGCCGAAAGCGATGCGAGCGTGAGCGTGCCTGTACGAGCGAGAGCATGTACTGCTTCTTTGAAGCTATCCGCTCCGGCGTGGCTCCGATCACCCCACGTGATTTGTGTGCAGAAAGTCGCGCACAGGCCCTCACGCGTTTTGCGCGGTAGCTTCTACGCAGTGAGCTAGCTTCATGCACGCGTCATCGCCGCACAAACGGTGTTTGAGTGCGACGCTTAGCTCGAGGCGACAACGCGCCGATTCGCACTCCTTTCGCTTCTGCAAGCAACGCACATTCGGATCGGTCCAACTCAAAGAGGCAGCAGAGAACGGTGGCATGTTTCGGTTATCGCCTATTAAAATTGTACAGTACGCCTTCAATGGCAACCCACCGCGCTCGATGAAGATGCTTACTGCGGTAGTTTCGGCGATGATAGGCGATAAGGCGAGCCCGTCGGCGTTTGTGTTCTTTGCCGACGTCGTCACCCCATCTCTGTTCATTTTCGCTGCGTATCCGTGTACAGTCACCGCGCGGAAGCTGTGACTAACCGGTTGGCCGTTCTCCGCAAATCCCAGAAGCGAAATAAATTTTGCGGTGCGCCGCATCATTAGCCGCAGCCTAAATCGAGCCGCGCTTAACCGGTACGGCCCAACAGGTGATCACACTAACCGTATGGTATACGATGAGCCACTACGGAAAAAAAATAATTTTGATGTTCCACGGGCCAAACTAACGATCTGATTACGAGGCACGTTGTAGTTGGGGACTCCGTATTAACTTTGACTTCCTGGAAATTTTTACGTGCACACAATGCACAATGCACGAGCGTTTTTGCATTCCGCTCCTTTGGAATGCGGCCGCTGCAGGGATCGTATCCACGACCTCGAGGCCCAAATTGCCACGGCGGCCGCCATAGTTATGAAATGCGTAAGCGTGAAGTGCAACACTGCCTTCCGGTACGAGTGTGGTACAAGCGTAGCACAGCTGCACAATTATTTGTCGTGGTTCTCCTAAGCTCGTAGTGCCTGCCTAAATACCTTGAAAGGCAGCGCGCCTCTCACGTATCGGAACACGATAACAAGCGCTTAGACGGCCCATGTGAGCCCCTATGAAAGATGACATGGCCACTGTACAAAATTATCACTGCGCAGGGAAGCCGATCCTTATGTTCTAATTGTGTTCTCTCATACAAATTAAGGAAACGGTATTAGACAGGAACAAACGAAGCAATGCAATTTTACGCACGTGTGGCGCCGCTGCCTCTTCGCCTACCATTCTTTAAAACGAAGTGACGGCGGCAGCGCCCGTTAGTAGAGTTTTAGCCCAGCGGGTTTACGGCCAGCGGAGCGGAGCGGGCGAGCGGAGACGTGGCTGCGCATGCGCACCACGCCGAGGCGGCCAGCGGTTTTGCGGAGCAGCGTTTACGCCTAGTGTTCCTGTATATGCTCCCGCAGGGAGCAGAGTTGCGCATACCTTTTCCAGCGCCGCTCGCACCGCTATTGGCCGAGCGCGAAAAATGACGTCAAATGATCCGCGCCGCTGCGAAGCCAACTTCACGGGCGCATCGCCGACTCATGCGAACTCGTCGTTTCCGTCAGTAGCATCGCCATTGCAATCAGTGGACCGTCGATCGTGCGTTCAGAGGAGCAGCTAGAAGCTCTTGCATCTTGAATCTTTTTCTATTTGCAGATTTGCTGCTACTAAATAGTAAGCACTACTAAATAGTAAGTACTACTAAATAGTAATAGTAAATAAAAGTAAGCTTTGCTGAAAATGTGCACATGTCAACATTTGAAATGCGCTTAAATATGTGTCTGCACCGCATGTATCGAAAACGTGCAGCTGTTGTGAACGATGGTTAGTGATAAACGGCGCTCTGTTAACGGTCACTGACACAACTGCAGGCACGATAGCTCTCTTGGCGACGGTCATTAATCGGCTGGTTTCGGCAGCCAAAATGCGCTAAGTGTCCACCTTACGTGTGTGAAGTTTTAAACACTCTTTAAAACATTTCTTGCTTTCTGGCCATGATAAGACAACTTCATATGCATGCTGAAAATCATTGCACCGCTGTTTGTGGCAACGTACTGCGCGTTTGCGAGCGAACTTTGGAGCTGTTCGAGACACGGGAGTATATTATTTTGGGGAATCGAAGGCGATCCCACCCCATATTTGTACGTTCGTGTGTGTGTTTGTATATGCGTGTTTACATAGGTACATACAAAGTTTCGGTTGGTTGGAAGCCCACCCCCTCCGGCTGCACGAATGACTCGTTCGAGCGTAGCCTGTATTAACAAGTGCCCTTTGCTAAGCGCCTGCGAACAATTGGCGCTTGTAGCTCGCGACCACCAGAGAAAAAATTACCGACGATTACGTTACTTGCTAATGCGAAATTTGAGCGCAGCAAATAAGCTGTTTCACCTTTTCGATAGATTGAGGCAAAGAAATCGAGCAACACATGTATGCGCTATCACAGAATTTTTTTTTATTTTTCACACGTATTCCTTTAACAAAGACTCCACTAACAGTTCTTGACAGTCATGAAGGAAGCTTTGTGGTCGGAGAAATAGACTGATATATGTTCGACTTGGTACACCAATGCTTGATTCTCAAAGACGAGATCTATACAAGTGCCTCGCGAGGTTGTCACAGCCGTGGGACGCGTTACGAGCGAGAGGAACGGGATGTTCTCCCGCATAAGTGTTAGGAAATTGCTGTTTGTCTTTATGTCAACATTAAAGTCCCCCACTACTAACATCGGTGTGGATCGATGGACGGTTAATGCGAGTTGCAGGAAGTGCACGACGTCTTTCGTGAGTGCGGTAGGGGCGAAGTAGGCAGCTACTACAAGCAAGATAATTTCGCAGTGGCGAACGGCAGCGGCAATTTCGGCTCGGGCGGTGCACATATACACATCCGCCGCCACCGATCTGGCTCTCTGATTGCCACCGCACAGGGGTTGCATTGGAGGAGGAGCGAAGAAAGGAATTAAGTTCGAGCCGGCGCTTTGACAACCGGAGACTCGCAGGAAGAGGGGGGAGGGGGGCGGCGTGTACACCCAGCGGCAAACGATGGGGGCAGAAGCGCGCGCAGCAAGCGGACAACACGATAAAGGGAGGAGGGAAGAGATAGCAGCGACTGACTGATGCCGCTGACGCCGATAGTGAGTCAACCCCAGCTGCGGAGTTGGTTTCAGGGACAACGCCGCCGATGCCGACACAAACAATATGATACCCTCGCTTCCGCAGCGCTAAGAACCAGGTCTAGCCGTGGGAAGGTGGTCACGTATTCGTCGACGTGCCGGGGCCTACGTGAAATAACCGGCGCGTCGGCAACTGAAGAGCACCCTATCCGCCACACAAGAACAGGGGGGGGGGGCGACCCTTTCCTCCTCTTTCTGCATGGCGGCGACGGTGTTCTATGCAGTCACGTTATCTTGACTCTCTAGCGGCGTCAGCGGCATCCAGCGGTATCAGTCGGTCGCTGCTAGCGCTGGGGGGATGAAAGGGGGGCGGAGCTGGTTACGAGGCCGACGACAACGCCGACGACGTCGCGAAACCCAGGAACGGACGCCAAAGAGCTGCGCTCTAAAAGGCGGAACACCGCGCGGCATTTGGCTCCTGCGCGCGCGAGGAGTGGCTTCGCTGCAGAGCTGGATCACGGCGGCGGAACTATGTGCAACTCTGCTCCCTGCGGGAGCATATACCGGAACACTAGTCACGCCCGCTGGAAAGCACTCCCCAGCGGAGGGTATACGCAGCGCGCGAGCGTGCGTAAGCGCGCGCGGGCGTGTATGGGAAATGCAAGATGGCAGCCGCGAACATGAACGCCGGCAGTTCTGCATCGACGACGGCGACTGCGGCGCTGACCCGTACATTAGTATTCAGTACAGTATTAACAAATAAGGTACTGAGAACATGTAATACATCTTTATTCAACATTTCTTGCATTATAAAAGCAAGCGTAATTCAATTTCATTTCAGTAATTCCTATTCGCACCACTAGGTGGGGCAGCAGAGCGCCCCGCTCTTTAGCCCGCTCGAGCGGGTGAGTGATCCGCCGGGCTAAATATCTTTTTTCGCGAGCCGCTCCGCTGGCGCAACGGTGGAGACCGCGAGCGGAGCGAAACGTAAACCCGCTGAGCTAAAAGTCTCTAGTATCGCGCGCTTTTGCTCCGGGGCATGCAGTTTGCTTGAAGAAAGTGAACGGTGTGCTTAACATCTCACGCTGTCAATGCCATCATAGAAAAAAAGGTTACGTGCTCAAGAAAACGAGATTACTTACCTATCTGCAAAAGTCCGGCTGCGACTGTTTCGAGGTGCCTTCTCTTCAACAGGCATCATGACCTCTGCCGCGGAACTCATCAAAAGAACCAGGCTCGCACATCAGTCGAAGACTAGTAGCTGGGTGAGCCAACGACTTCAATGCATAAATGTCGCACTTATCGTCGTTAAAGCATTTCACTAAAATGTGCGCCATGATGTCTGAAACGAAAAAAAATACTTTCATCAAAAAGCACGAGGCGCGAACCACCGCACGCCTCAACTGCAACCAAGCAACTGAGTCCGAAAACCGTTCACAGCTTCACTATCGTATTCAGTTATAAAAACCTTTCAAACGCAAAATAAGGGTACTGAAAAACCGCTAATTATATACAATAATTTTTCATCCACTAACCTTCATAAATTTTTCAGACCAACCTAATTTGTAGCGTAAAGAATAAACACTATGACCGAAAAAGGCGACTACGAAACTAGCGGTAACCATGTGTACTGTTGCAAACGTGTGCGCAAATCGAAGCTGCAACGGTTGCAACCGCGTGCGCGCGCACACACCCGAACGCTACTTTGACGTTTGTAGCGAAAAAAGAATTAGAAAAAAGAATTACTACTAATTTTGCTATTTTTCGAAACGTAACGCTTCGAAAATAGTTTGTAGCGCCTTTGCAGATGACGAACTGACAAGTAAGGTACCATAAGAGTCCGTTACCTGTATTTCTTTTATTTCCTTTTGGCGTTCTTTTCTTTGATTGAACATACGAGACCTGCAGGCTTGGGAGATTACAGGACGACAGTTCAGCGAGGCTCAAGTTAATCGCGTGCTTCTTGCAAGGCGAGAGTCGGGAGCAGCCGCAGATACAGCGATTGGCTATGGTACTGTTTCGGCTGTTGCTGAATCTGAAGCTATTGGAAGTCAATGGTTATAGCGGCTGCGCACTGCGATCTCAAAGCGCGTTCGTTCTTTGATCTCTAGTACCATGGACGTTGGATAAAAAAACTGTATTTGCTTTCGGCCAGAGGGTACGTTGCAGGAAATTCGAAGACCTCACACGTGTATGTTTGTAGCGTGTGCGCGCTTGCATCCTACAGTTCCCACAGCGCGTCCGATGCTCGAAGGTAGCGTAGTCGCGTGTCGGCGCCTGTCTTATCGCTGGCCGCGCTGCCGCCGTGTCTACTTTTGGGGAACTCCAGATGCGCGTAGTCACCGTGTTTGCAAGTGAATTTAGCATTATTCTGCTCCCCGGAACGTGCTCATTTTGGATCGTACCAATGGCTATGTCATCTAGTGTATGTTAAAACGACGATGGCATTTGTACACCGGAGAAAAAATAAATCGTTATGAACTTGGGCGGTCATGAATCTAGTCTAACGTTGCAGTTTTTACGTAGCGAAAACAGCTACGAAAGTGGGGCGGTCCCGGAGATAGGCGCTTCAAAGCGCCAGCTGTAGCGACAGCACGAGGAAGTGGCACGCGGTGCACGCGCCAAGCATTTCAGAGCTTACTGGCTTTCGAATGAGGGGAGTATGCGTGCGCTCGTGGCCTAGTGGTTAGAGTACCGGGCTCGATGGCCGACGTTCCATTCCACCCAATCGGTCACACATTATTTTCTTTTAATGAAAGCGAGGCGAAAGAAGAACCTACCTGCCGCAAAGTGACAGGAATGAGGTTGGAACGCTTCGCAATAAATTTTTGGAATGTCTTCATATGCGAGTACTAATTATTGTATAGTGGACTCAACTGCTACACAACAAAAAAACAAATAAAAATCAACACAAGTTACCCAATAAATTGTTTATTGAGAACAGTCAAAGGTAATATTGTTGTGTAAGGGTTGAGAGAACTGAATTGCTCCAGAAAATTTGTTGAAGTATGTTGTTTCAACAATTGCCCAACAATATATCAATGGTTAATCAACAGCCATTTTTGTACGGGCCGCAGCTGCAAAAGCATTCTTGTGAAGATTGTACGTGCAACCCCTTGCGTTCAAGAGATTTGGTAAGGCACTAATGCTACTGTTACACATAAGTTTTTACATCGTACCTCTGTTTTATAACTTTTATGGTCATACCATACTTCACTAATCCTTCTCATTATTTTATCACTTATATGTTTTACGCAGTCGAATGCGCTTAATATTTAGGTCTCAGAACCATTGTGCATCTACCATTCACAACTCACTCTTTTTTACACTGACATCGCACCACCTTCTGCAATGCGGTCATTGCCATATGTGGCCCCTGCAGTCATAAAATCGAGAAAGCCGCATCATCACGATATCAATCGAAAAACAAATGCAAATATATTCGGGAAGCCGACACGCACTTTGCGCCGTTGCTGATCAGTTTAGGTGATCTCTCACGAAACTCTCGGACAAGTTGGGAGTTCGCTGAATCGTTTTCTGCACGCGCTATTTTGCTTCATCATCATGCCTCCTAAAGAACAGCTCACAGAAAAAGACAGTAGAAATGAAAGTACTCATACACAGCACTGACTCACGAGAGACATTTTTAATGGCACCACACATGGTATCCGCACGAGTGCAGTCAAATCCTTTAAAGTAGAGAAAGAGGATTACAGACAAAAGTTACGGATTAATGGAACCATCTGCATAGTATGATGTGTTGGGAAATTGTGAAAACAAAGGAAATCACAAGTTAATATGAATGAATTCATCTTGAAAAACTGGTCCACATGGTGCATCTATCTGCAAACTGGAACGTAAGGGAAGTATTTCAAAAGAAAGATAGACGTTTGCTTAAGCCAGTGATATAGCTATTCTGCATAACATGGGAATCTCATGCCTAATGGGAATTAGATTATTTGTGGCATTGCTTGGTTCCACATTTACGCTGGAATTGTCGCACATTGTTTTACTGTGGTTAGTCTTGTTCTCAGGAATTCCTTTACAGTTTAAGTACTGTCTGTTTCTTTCGTATCGGGACTGACTTCGCTTTACGTTCCTTGTTCCTTTATCTGACATGCTCTTTTGTTACGGCTGCCTATCCATCAATATTATACAGGTTTTCGCTCAGATAGCCCGTAAGAAATTTTGGACAAATAAGGTACATTGAAGTGAATTGGATTGTGGGTTTATCGACACTCATGAGCACTTGAATTATTTCAAATCGACAACTTCCATGAATGAAGGGTACTATAGGTGAGAATTAATGATAAGCCATTAAGAGCTTCTGCGTAGTGGGTTTCTTTGGCACTACCATCATTCTCGGACGGTAACTTTTCAATATATCCCTTTAGGTGCGCGCTCATTGGCTGTTCGAGCAAAACCGCTTAATTTATCCAGTGTACCTGGCACTACGTCACGTCAAAGTGATCGTCCGAGATAACATCTTCAATTTCCGCCCCAGATACACCTGTCGCCGTACGATTGCCGAGTGGATGTTTACAAGTCGAGGTGATTTGCGGGAGCGTTTTTGATGTGTATATGTGTTTACAAGCGTTAATGAGCATTTCAAAAGTCTAACAGCGCTAACTCTAACAATCAAAGAGAAATGAAAAACGACAAAGTGAGAATTGCTCATGCTTTGCAGGACTTACTACATGCCGCTGTAGCTCACTCACTATAGCATTGAGATTCTGAACACAAGGTCGGAGATTCGAATCCTAGCCGCAGCAACTGCATTGCCGTGGGCGCAAGTGCAAAAGTGCTTGTTTACCATGCTTTCGGGGCACATTAAAGAAAGACAGGCAGCCAAACCGTCTTACTGTCCACTGCGGCTTCCTTACTTAGTGTGTTTTCGTTGGACATTATTATAATGCAATCTTGGGGTGTTAGACAATACAATTTCATTTTTTAACGAGGCTCTGTCCCCCTGCTGCTATCTTTTTGGCAGCATAGAAGAGGTGTTCCATTATGGATGACATGGTTTCCTCATTAGATGTGAAAATGCACTCAGGTGCTACTTCCAGTCCAGTGCATTTAGGCATATCTGTGGCAACGATGAGTGCACAACTGGCAAGAGCACATATTGTATCCTCTCTGGGGACGTCACACGCGTGCCTCTGCTCTGCCGACGTGGAGCCCACAGCTGGCGCGTGCTGTGTTGTCTCTGCCAACGTCCTTGGTGTGCAGCGTGATCCCGTGCTCCAATTGAGGTACCTTTGCTTCACTGTCCTCACACATGTGCTGCTATATAGGCTGTAGTGCTACCCTCTCTACTCTCCTCGCGTGGAATTGCCCTCCTTTTTTTTTCTTACTGGGTCAAAAAACTGGGAGAAGCAGTAAAACAATGCCACCACATGAAAAAAAACGCTTACTGCGAAGTACATGATCAGAATTGTACCGCGAGCAAGACCTCATTCTGCATGAGCAAAATTTGGGTCATTTGACGATTACAAGTAACACACAACGAAAAAAAGTCATGATGCTCGCGTGTAGTGACAGACAGCACACACGCGCTGGCTGGAGTATTTTTGCCTTTCAGGCATGCCAGGGACAATTCAGAGCAAATAAACTGGTTGTGTCACTTCAGCTCAAAATCATTTTTATTGCAAGTGACTTCTGAGAAGGAAGAGGAGATACACAAACTGTTAACGACAAAGCGAAACTGCTGGCTTGGTAGCTGCTGTTTTTGGTTTTGCGCAGCGGTGTCTTCTATTATGTTCTGGTGCTATGGACGAACCGAGAGACACACAGCAACAATGCAGGGGCGTTCTTTCCTTACTTTTTTTTCACCAATTCGCACGTTGGAGAGAGCTACAAAAGAAATAAAGTCTGGGAAATAGTGGTAGACGAAATGGGCATTTCGTTGTGGTTGCTGTTCTGCTAACTTAAATGTAGCATTTAACTTCAGGCCTCCTTCTCATGTCCCTGGTTTTTAAATCGAAAGCTTTACTAACCTCGCCGAGACGAGTTTCGCCGTCGCCACGAATTTAACTTTCATTTGAGCGCAGCGGCACCGTAGCCTTGGCAACGCATCACGTGACTCGCCGTGCCAAGCTCCGACCCCGCCGCCTGCTCTACACTCTTAGGCAAAGTTACACCCTTTGGCTTGCCCCTTCTGCCACACAACAATAATCGTTATCTGCCTTGATGCGTTTCCTTTCTTTAACGCTGCGAGCCCGGTACTTTCCAGTAACGAACGGCACGCGCGTTATCAGCGTAGAACAGTTTACACCCTTTGGAGTGCCCCTTCTGATAACGCGCGTGCCGTTCGTTATTGGAAAGTTCCGGGCTCACAGCGTTAAAGAAAGGAAACGCATCAAGGCAGATAACGATTATCGTTGTGTGGCAGAAGGGGCAAGCCAAAGGGTGTAACTTTGCCTAAGAGTGTAGGTGCCTTTTGACCCTGTGACCAGCCGCGCACTTGTCTAAGAGGAGCGCCGCACTCGCCTAGTAAGTGCGAGCTTGGCCATGGATGAGAGCGAGGCTGGCCGTCGTCTCTGAGCGTTGCACGGGCGCGGGAGACTTTGAGCCGTCCTCGTCCAGCGGCTTCAGATTGGCCCGCGGATATAGCCAATACCCTCTAGAGAACTTATCTAGGTGGTGTTCATATCGCCCGGCGAGCTGCTTCACTGGAGAGGGTCCGGAATGAACAGCAGTCGCAACGTCGAGATCAATGTAGCAACCGCGCTCGCGCCCTGTCCGTTTATGCTTCGACGCTCCGCATTCTCGCGACGCCTCCTTATATGTCTAGCGCTTGCGCTTCCTCTGGGGCACAGCAGGCGTTGCACCGTGGAACGACGCGTGTCTACCCAAGCCTAATCACAGTCATGTCTAGCCACCGACCGAGGCACAGCCGTCAAATCTGGCTTAACGATTATTGTATACTTAAGCATAATGAATACAGCTAAATCAAAGGTTAACGAAGTGAAACCAAGACCTAACCACGCTAAACCAAGCTTTCGCTTTGCATATCCAGGGTTAGCTGAGCTAAGCTGCAGCCATTTTTTTTTTCACCGTGACCTATATTGCCCTGTGCGCGTTAATGATATGATTTATAAATTACCACAGCACCTACTATCAGATCATGGTGACCCAGGAGTGGGTGCTTGTGAATTATTAGTTTTGCGCACGTGGTTGCCGTTCCAACAATCAACTTTACGCTTGTATTAGTTATTTATTTATAAAATACTGCGGACAAGAAGTCGAAGCAGGGTGAGCAGAATACATAAGATTACTTACAAAGAAGAACAGGATGGAAAAAGCGTGTAACACGCTTGTCATAGAAATTTTAAATTATTCCGGCAGCACTCCCTATAGTGGAGCGCATGATAGTTAACGGCTTTATTTTAATAAATTTCTTATACTTCAACTTGAAGGTTTTTCGGGCTTGCAAAAACAAACCTCTATAGGAGCTTGAAGGGGAACGCGTGTGCCAACACTATTAGACGAATCTGCTGTCTCGCAGAAAACATGCACCCAATAATTTCTACTGCTGTCCAATCGAACCCAGTTACGATGTATATATTTGCTTTTCGGTTGTATGAGATTATTTATTAGTTTGTAAACCATTCGACTCGGCGTAGGTGTGTCAGGGAGATATATTTTGAACAAGATTTAAAAATACCGCTGTTTCTCTTCCTTTTTAACAATAGAATATTTGCTTACACACGCCAGAAGCGTAAATGTAGTGCCACGATTCAGCACTGTGCAGTAATGTGAAGGAGTAAAAAAAAATATTCACACCGCTGAAGCCGCAAGAACACCTGCATTGCGGAAAGAGATGGTTTTCTCATCCGATGGCACACAAGTAAAATGGCACACAAGACCTAGTCCGCATTCAGCGCGCAAATCACTTGTGTGCTCCATTTATACGGCGCAGGCACGTGCGGTTAGTTTTATACAATTGGAGTTCGCACACTCCAAGAAGGGAACGCGAACGATGCAACCATGTACTAGTCCTCACTTCTGCATGGTCGGATCATCAACTACGTGGCACACATGCGATGCATAATATTTGCACGATAATGCGGACGCAAAGAACTCCGTGCGATGCATTGGGATGCAAAGCCTTCTTTCCAATGCAAGCATTGACGCGGAAATTAGAAAGCTAATGAGATTTTTCAGGACACCTATTTTAGGTTCGAAGCGGTACGCCAGTACATACTGCCACTCGGACGGATAATTATTGCGTGCAAACCCATTAGCATGGCCTAGCTGGTTTGCAGCACCACAGTGAAGTTCGCTGTTCACTCGCCACTTTGAGAAAAAGGCGATTGTTGCATTTTAGAGGCCTGAATTGCTGTACGGCGAACATCACTGGACCTGACAGTCGTAGTTGAAAAAGATGCTTAACGCGACGTCAATGTGGACTAGGATTTTCCGTTTATATTGGCTCGCTAAGCGTAGCGTACTTAAAATGCGAATAAGCACTCTAAGAATAAAAAAAAAAAACAAGCTGGAGAAAGATCACGAAGAAAAACTACACATCCATTGGTTCCTTCTATTAGGTTTAACAAGTGCAGCATCATGCAGAGATGAAACCGGACAATTGCTTGCACACTGGTCTTACATTTGTGTTTTTAAGATTCTGGCACTCATAAATCCAGTGGGCTAGACTATTTTATTTCTTAAGAATTCCAATAGCTAAACAAGTCCTAAAGTGTTGTGCTCATAGCTGGTCATTTTTACATGTAATCCCGTTTAGCATGGCAAATCATTTTATAAGTGCTCGTGATCAGTTTCCTCTATATGCGACATGCAGGATAGTCTTCCACAAGGTTTACGGCTTTCAGCGCCATGGAAGAGACAACGCGGATGACGGCTGCAACGCCCGATTCATGTTGCGGCTCAACAGCAACAGGTAATTCTTTACTCACGGTCCCAACAGGAACATAGAACCTCGTTGATACGTTCCCGTTACGTACGCTTTCCCGGTGCCAATGTTCGCAATCGACAACAAAGGAAATGACCCAATAGAGTTACGCTGAATTTTTACCGGTTGATACGTGCCGTGAAACGCGATTTTCGGCACCAAACCGCCATACGTCGCCAAACTACGATCCTATGACACGTTTTGCAGCCGCTAGGTCCCATGTAAACAAAAAAATGCGTGAGGGGCGCGCGATTGAGACCAGTATATAGCCGCCTGCCGTAGCAGCTTCCCCGCAATGCTCACCCGCCCGTCTCACGTGAGACCGCCGGCGCGCACTCGGTTACTCATTACGGTACCAGGAAATCTTCTTCGACGTCGTGGCACGCGGCATTCACAGCTGTCACCGCCAATCCTATTGCGATAAGCATCTTTGCCTATCTGTTTTACAGCGTGTGGTGCCATCGGAAGCGTAGCGCACGCTTTTAATAGGCGATAACTGAAACGCGCCGCGGTTCCCTGCTGCAGACTGCGATTGTACACGTTTTTCGGCCGCTAGATCCCATGTGAACACGAAAAGGCGCGAGGCGCACGCGATCCAGTACGGTATATATCCGCCCGTCTCAAGTGAAAACGCCGGCGCCCACAGTTTCTTCTTTCGGTGCCAGCAAAACTCCGCCCGGGTCGTCACACGTCGCATTGACAGCTATCGCCTCAGAACTTATTGCGATATCTTCCCCTGTGTGTTTTACAGCGCGTGGTGCGTAGTGCCATTGGTAGTGTACTGCAAGCTTTAAGTAGGCGATAACACGAACGCGCCGCAATAACCTGGCGGAGGCTGCATTCGGAGGCTGCCCATCATCTGGAATTCGCTTTGGTTTCCCGTTGCCCGACGAAAAGCCCACACAGTAGGAAAACAAAAAAACCCGTCTTGGGCCACCGGAGCAGCACCAGCTGGACGCGGGTCGGCGTCTGGTGCCGCAACGATCAACGCGACGCTTCACATTACGTAGATGTCAACAATAGTTGAGTCTGTAAAATATTTTTATTTACTTCGGGCCGTTCGTTTTCCCTGTTAGTACGTTCTTTCTGGCGTTTTTTTTCCCAAAAACGTATGAAGCAGGTTCTTCTGTACTTGTGCAGAGAACTTCCTCTGGTAGCCTGTAATAGGCGTCGAAGCCCAGCACTCAGAGAGCACGCACTCAGGGGATGCTCTGCAGTAGCTTCGTGGCACTTAGTCTTAAGCACTTAAGTCTTAGTACTTAAGGGACGGAATGAGGGCTGGCGCAGTGTGAAAACTGCAAGAGAGCAAGCTGTACATGGAGGAGGACAATTCTGCAAAGGTGGCCAATGAAGTTTTGAACCCTCCTCGCAGGACCGTGTCTCACTGCTGCAATGTGTGGGGAGCTGCATGCTTTACAGGCCCTGGCATCGGCCATTGGTTAATGTTTCAGCAGAAAACTCGCTTCTGTGCGGGTCAAGGTATGGTAAAAATCATTGCGGCATGGAATAGTTAACTTTGGCCCCATCAGACCATCCTTAATTTGGCTTACGTAAGAAGTAGACGCATGGGCCAGGGGTGGAACACCGGGCCTCTAATCTGAAAGTCGTCAACTGGAATCCTCCTTCAGGCCACTACATTTTCAGGCTTCGACTGGCACCTGACATCAGCAAAAAAAAAAAAAAAAAAGTAGCTGAAGGCCTGTGAGGCTGTACTTGTCCAGGAGCAACCAAATTAGGAAGGCCCACTAAGCTTCAATAAAGGCACTCCCTCACCGGAGCAGGAATTGGCCTTACTTGTGTAGTGTTCCGCCACTACCTCCATGATGGCTCTTGGCATTAACCCATGGCCCTCAGTTCCCAGCGTTTGCGGATAACTTGACCAAGGCGGAGGTCAGAGCTGCTGCGCTAAGGATGCGGGCGCTAAGGACCTCTGAACCCGGACAGCCCGCCACTGGAAACTGCCACTGGCACCTTTCAACACATGAACCTTCTCGAATGAGGCTAGGATATCAGGGCTTTTTGAGGAATTATCAGCCATTGCCTCAGATATTATTGACCGCAGTTAGGCTATGAGGATTGGCTAGGCTTATACAGTGTTATACTAGGCCGCGTCGAAAGAGGTCCCCAGTAAGAGAGAAAACGGGGTAGGACCTCTAATCCATAACGGCATAGCAGGGAACATTGATGAATTCTAGAGCACAATTGAGAGAGTTATAGTCATCGTAAAAAAGCTAACTAGGATGTATAGAGTAAGCCTAGTTCAAGCCTACGCTCTAGTCTCCAGTCACGACGAAGAAATAAAGCAGTCGAAGAATAAAGCCGCTGCCCCGGAAAGGCGGTGGTCCCGGGTTCGAGTCCCGGACCTGGACGAATTTTTCTCTTCCATTGTAGCAATTGCTATGATTGGGTGGATGTCTCATGTTCCTTTTATTTATTAATGTAGAATTAGCGATGAGAAAGATCCAAATTCCGTATACTGTGGTCATGGGCAACTTAGTGCCAAAGTATGGAAAAAGGAGGCTGGGTAACAAGCAATTGGCAACTACATCGATTATAGGAACAATAGAGTAAATATGGTCACAGAATTCGCGAAAAGGAATAGGCTACCGATAACGAATACGTCCTTCAGGAGGCGCAGTAACAGGAAGTAAACCTATAAAAGCCCTATCTGAGAAACAAGAAAAGAAATAGATTTGTTACCCTTCTCTAATCCCAGGATAGTGGATGATATAGCAGTGTTAGGTAGCGTAAAGTGCAGTGACCAGATGTCATTCATGTCTAGGATTATTGTTTATTTCAAGAGAGAAAGAGTAAGATCAGTCAAGAAGAGAGCAGCCAACCTAGACGTAGTAAGGGTAAACGCAGAATAATTGAGGCTAGTGCTCGCAAATATGCACTGTCGCATATAAAAAAAGAAAACAGATGTTCAGCGCTCAACCTCAGAGTCAGCGGTACAGAATCATTTTAAAGAACCATAAATGGAACCAAGAACCCTGGTTTAGATAGTATCCCCCTCCCCCTTTAGAAGCGCTGTTGCTGGCCAGTTGCACACTAACTATATCTAATGTATACAAAATTTACTTCTACTAGAAGTCTGCCTGAGGACTGAAAAATGGCCCATGTAGTTTCCGTTTCCATGAGTGGTAAAAAAAAGACGCAAATTATACGGTTATTTCTTTAACATGCATCTGCTGTAAAATATTGGAGCATATTTTATACAAGAATATAATGAAACGTTTATTACAACACAGATTATTATTCTATAATGAACTTGTTCTTAGCAAGAGACTATCCGGCAAAGCACAATTGAGTTCTATCGCGACTTAGTTTTGGAGATGGATGAAAACGGGCCAACAGACATGGTTGCTTTTGATTTTGGAAAACATTCAACACGGTTTACCACCCATTGCTATTTCACAAACATCATAGGGCACAAGTGCAGGAAGTGTGCAGCTCGATCGCCAATCATTTGTCGCAGCTTCAAAAATGTGTCACACTGAACTGTACTACTACTCCTGAGGTAGAGGTCCCCTGAAGTGTTCCTTAGGAGTCCCGTTTACGGCCACTAATATTTTTAGTGTATGTTAATGATATTCCTGCCGGGATATCACAATGTTTATGTTTGTTGTGCGATGACTGCGTCGCGTACAGAACAATAAAAATGAACAGCATTCCATTGATGTGCAGACCGACCTTACCAAAGTTGCCTCATGGTATGAGAAATTGAAAAATGCAATTAAATGCGAAAAAAAAAAAAAACTTTGTTCATATGTCCTGCGAGAATAAGTGGGAAAAGCATTATCTTCAGAATCGTCTTATTTTAACCAGCAATTTATGTATAAATGTTTGGGTGTGACCTTTTCGAGTGATTGTTCATGGAATGCGGGCGTGAATAATATAGATGAAAAATATGCCGGCGCACTAAATTTTATTCAACGAGATCTGAAATCCTCACCCATTACATTAAAAAAAAACCGTGCTTATATTTCATTCCTTCTTCCGATACTGAAGTGTGCATGTTGGGCTTGAGAACCTTTACAGAAAACCTCGATTGACCGAATCGAGAGAGTACAGAATAGAGCGGCAACGTTCATTTGGGGAAGGCACAAGCGAGTGAAGAGTTGAAATAAAATGAAAAGCGAGGTAGAATGGGAAGCGCTCTCCTCTAGCCGAAAAAAAAAATAACTTCGTTTTAAATTGTTATTTGAGACATATTGTTACACACGAGGTGTTTAACGCAGAACCAGATGAATCTGGTTGATAGGCGCGGTTGTTCAAGAGCGGTCTCGCGGCAGCTTGGCCAACGTCGTTCTCTTCTTTCTTCTTTCTTCTGTTGGTTCATGACAGCTTGTGACATTTCCCCGCTGGCAGACGAAGCCCGCCGGGCGAGTCAGTCATCTCGTGGGTTGTAACGCCTCAGACGCGCGACGTGCGTCACTTCAGCCTTGGCCGAGCGTCGTCCACTGCTCGTGACACGCGCAATGCGGTAGTTTACTTCGCTGAGGCGCTCCAGAATAACGTAAGGGCCGACGTAGTGGGCGAGAAACTTCTGGCACAAGCCACGCTTCCGCAACGGCGTCCAGAGCCACACAAGGTCCCCAGGAGCGAAGGAAACGTGGCGGTGACGCCCGTCATAGCGGATCTTGGACCGGTCCTGCGATGCTAGGGTGCGTAGCCTAGCGAGGCGTCGCGCTTCTTCTGCTCGACATAGGATCTGATCAATTGATTCGTTGTCATGAGCGAAGTAGGGAAATATGGTGTCGAGGGTGTAGCGCGGCGGACGAGCATACAGAAGGAAAAATGGTGAGTAACCAGTGGTCTCGTGTCTCGCGGTATTGAAGGCATAGGTAATGAAAGGCAAGATACTGTCCCAATTCTTGTGTGCTGAATCGACGTACATGGATAGCATGTTGGCAAGCGTTCTGTTTGTGCGCTCGACCAGACCATTAGTTTGTGGATGGTAGGGCGTAGAATGGCGGAAGCTACATGAACACAGACGAAGGGTTTCTTCAACCACGTCCGCGGTAAACTGTCGCCCACGATCGCTGATTACTATGCGAGGAGGTCCATGTCGGAGTATAACGTTAGCCAGCAAGAAGATAGAAACTTCTGTAGCTGTGGCCGATGGCAATGCGGCGGTCTCACAATAGCGGGTCAGGTGATCTACGCAAACGATAACCCAACGATTACCCTTGGAGGATCGCGGGAAAGGGCCCAGAAGATCTATACCAACTTGCTCAAAGGGGACGCTAGAAGGGGGAACTGGTTGAAGCAGGCCATGTGGCGCTTGTGGCGGACGCTTGTAGCGCTGGCATTGGGAGCAGCTGGCGACGTACCGTTCGATATCTTTCCGCACCTTAGGCCAGTAAAAACGTTCTTGAGCCCGGTAGAGTGTACGTGTGGAACCAAGATGACCGGAAGTTGGGTCATCGTGCATGGCGTGTAATACTTGGTGGCGAAGGTTCTTGGGGACAACTAAAAGGTAGCGTGCACCGGTGGTCGAGTAGCTCTTCTTATACAGCGCGCCACCATCACGTAGGCGAAAGCGACTGCCTGCAGGTGACTCCTGTGCTGCCGCGAAGAGCGGTTGTAAGCTCTCGTCCTTGTGCTGCTCGGATATGACGGTACGCATATCCGGAAATTCCTGGGACACAAAAGCGATGTATTCATCAAAATTGTCCGCATCACATTCAGTTGCTTGAAGTGGCATCCGAGAGAGACAATCAGCGTCAGCATGTCGCCGGCCACTTTTGTAGCAAATAACGAAATCGTATTCCTGTAGACGGAGGGCCCAGCGCGCTAGTCGTCCTGAGGGATCCCGCAGATTCACAAGCCAGCATAGCGAATGATGATCTGTTATCACAGTGAAGGGGTGCCCATAGAGATACGAACGAAACCGTTGCACGGCGAAGATGACCGCCAGACACTCTTGTTCGGTGACTGTGTAGTTGCGCTCGGAGCGGCTCAAGGACCGGCTAGCGTAAGAGATCACGTGCTCACTGTCGTCAACACGCTGAACTAGCACAGCACCGATGCCTACGCCACTGGCATCGGTGTGAATTTCAGTTGGTGATGAAGGATCAAAGTGCCGAAGAATTGGTTGGGATGTCAACAGGAACTTGAGCTGGCGAAACGATGAGTCGCAATCTGCAGTCCACTCAAAGGGAACGCCTTTTTGGAGAAGGCGTGTAAGGGGATGAGCCATGTCAGCAAACCGGGGAATGAGTCGGCGAAAATAGGAGCACAAGCCCAAGAAACTTCTTAACTGCTTGACAGAGTTGGGTACTCTAAATGCTTCTACGGCCGCAGTCTTTTGTGGATCTGGTCGGATGCCTTCTTTAGCGACGAGATGGCCTAGCACAAGAGTTTGTCGTTCCCCAAAACGGCATTTTTTTGAATTGAGCACGAGGCCCGCTTTCTCCAAGCAGTTCAAGACCAAATCCAAACGTTTGTTGTGCTCACTAAACGTTCGCCCGAAGATCACAACGTCGTCTAAGTAGCACATGCAAACTTCCCATTTTAAGCCGCGTAATATCGTGTCCATGAACCTTTCGAACGTTGCAGGTGCGTTACACAACCCGAAAGGCATCACGTTAAACTCGAATAGTCCGTCGGGTGTTACAAATGCTGTCTTTTCTCTGTCGTCCTTGTGTATAGGAATTTGCCAGTAACCTGACCGTAAATCGATTGAGGAAAAGTAAGATGCCGCAAAGAGACAGTCGATGGCGTCGTCAATTCGTGGGAGCGGATATACATCTTTCTTAGTGACGGCGTTTAGGCGACGGTAATCAACACAGAACCGCCACGGACCGTCTTTCTTCTTCACCAATATCACGGGTGCTTCCCAAGGACTAGATGATTCTCGAATGACGCCTTTGCATAGCATTTCTTGGACCTGATCACTGATTATCTTGCGTTCTGACGGAGATACACGATAGGGTTTTTGTCGGATTGGCTGGGCGGCTCCTGTGTTGATGCGGTGACGAGTTCTGGACGCAGGAATTGATGGCGGGCCCTCGTGCTGCGCAAAGTCGAATACCGAGGTATGTTTCGTAAGCAGGGCCATCAAAACTCGACGCTCGTGATCGCTGAGTGACTTGTCAATCATGGAAAGTATCTTCGAGCTCCCGGGGCTCGAGACACTGGTTGCTCCTCCATCGGGGAGCTCTGTAAGTACTGCCACCGATACGGGCGAGTCTTCCTGAAACGTGGCAATCTTTAGGCCTTGAGGTAGCACTGCCGCTTCAGTGGAACAGTTTAGCGCCCACAGCCCCGCGCATCCATTGGTCACTGAGACTACGCAGTGCGGAACTAACACGTTTTTCTTGAGGCAGTTCCGATGTACAGGTTCCACTGCAGCGTCGAACGAGATAGGAGCCGGACATGAACAGGCGACGGCAACACGCATCGCGGATAAGGCGGGCACAACTGTATCCTCAGACACGCACAGCACACTCTCCGGGCAAGCTTCACCTTCAAAGAGCACAGGTGAAACACTGGTGTCGACACTGAGTTCTCCCGTCCGGCAATCAACATTCGCACCACACAATTGCAAAAAGTCAATCCCCAGAATCACGTCATGCGAGGAGCGAGGAAGAACAGTAAACTCTGCATTAAAAACTTCCCCACCCAATGACACATCCACGTTACACACACCAACCGGGTATAATGATTCACCACTGACTCCACGGAAACTTGTGCACTGGTCCCAACGAAACATAACCTTGCGTCCCAGAAGGCCTTTAAACCCCACACTCATGACCGAGACAGTTGCTCCCGTGTCGACTAAAGCCATTGTAGAGACCCCATCAATCAGTACATGAACCTTATTCTTTAGCATGAAAATAGTTGGAGGCAGTTGAGTCGGCAGCACACATTTTCCAGCGACCTCACCTCCATCGGCCGCGCTGGCTAGTTTCCCGGCGGGGGCGACACGAAACGGCGCCGAGGCGATGGTGACGTGAATCGCGGCCGAGGGGATGGTGATCGGGAGGCTCGGAAGGCTGGTGGTGGCGTCAGAGTACGGTCGGAGGCAGGGGAGCGGTAGCGGTTCCGGGTTCTTTCTTCTCCAAGGTAGGTCTCCTGGGCGCTGCATCGGTCCTCTCGAAAGTGGCTTCCTGAAGTGGAGTCTCCTGGCCACTGAGTGCGCAGTGTACGACCGCTAGACCGCATAGTGGGCGCTGACGATCCGTAGTTCGATGCTCGGCGTCGGCTACAGTACCTAGCTATATGGCCAGGCATGCCGCAGCAGTAACACACTGGCGAAGGGCGAAGTTCAGAATGCGGGTTGAAGTATTCTGCCGAAGACATCGGTTGAGGGTAACGAGGCTCTTCCCCTTGAAAGTCGTAGGTAGCGGCGAGTCTTCGTGGACGAAAGTTGCGTGGGCGTGGATCAAAACGTTGAGGGGGCGAATCATTGCGTGGTGGTTCGGTCGTAATGTAATGCGGTTCGTCTCTGGAGCCGTTAAGATCCGCGACGTTCACCGAGTGGTTCCAAGTAGCCGAAGGGGGTTCCCAAAGAGTGTCTCGGAAAACGGAGGAGCTGTAACGTGGCGCCGCATAACGTGCCTGTTCGTCATGTCGCTGTAGCTCCTCGCGGACTATCTGGCGGATGGCGGACGATAGGTCTGGGAGCGGAGGACTCGTGTCAACACTTGCTACAGTTGTTACATTGGCCAGCCGTCCAAACTTTGGTGTAATTCGGCGAGTCTTCAGCGCCTCGAACGTACGGCAGTGCCGTATCAGTTCTGATACAGTGTGCAAGTTCTCTTTACCAATGAGGAAGTTGTACACGTCTTCCGCTATTCCTTTTACCACGTGTCCCACTTTATCTTCCTCTGTCATGTGAGGGTTCACGGTTCGGCACAGCTTCAAAATTTCTTCGATATAGGTAGTGCAAGTCTCGCCGGGTACCTGAGCTCTCTGGGCTAATGTGAGTTCCGCACGTTTCCTCTTTGCGTCCGAGTCACCGAAACACTTTTTGATCTCCTCAACGAAGCGTGTCTATGTAGTGAGCATGTCCGCGTGGTTGTCATACCATACCAGCGCCGTGCCGGCCAAGAAGAAAACAACGTTTCTAAGCTGACTGGCAGCATTCCAGTTATTGTATTGGCTTACCCTTTCGTAATGGGTTAGCCACTCATCCACATCTTCCTCTGCCTTCGCCGAGAACGTGCGTGGCTCTCGGTAGTGCTTGATAGGGACTGGGCTTGCCGAGGCACTGCTGGTGAGGGTATTTTGCTCTGTAGCCATGATTGAGCGCGACGGCGAAAGTCCGGCGAGGCGACGGCTTCGGCGTAGCTCTAGTGCTGGTGGTTCCGTTGTAAGTCGTGGGAGGTACCCCGCACAGCTCCACCAAATGTTACACACGAGGTGTTTAACGCAGAACCAGATGAATCTGGTTGATAGGCGCGGTTGTTCAAGAGCGGTCTCGCGGCAGCTTGGCCAACGTCGTTCTCTTCTTTCTTCTCGTTGTCTCCGCGGCAGGCGTGGTTCATGACAGCTTGTGACAATATATTAACCAGACCGGAATTATAAAGGATA
This sequence comes from Dermacentor andersoni, assembly GCF_023375885.2. Lineage (NCBI taxonomy): Eukaryota > Metazoa > Arthropoda > Arachnida > Ixodida > Ixodidae > Dermacentor > Dermacentor andersoni. Next base: position 119,966,737 of record NC_092819.1, on the reverse strand, counting down.
CTTATCCGAAACTACTTCCCCATACATCTCAAAGAACTGATCATCACCTCCAAAGTTGAGAATACCGCATTAGAGCGAATGTTTGTTCTAACTATTTTTTCTTTGCTCAAACTGCAACAGAAAGGAATTGATTATCTTGTGACCAAGTGTGGTTTATGACTAAATGTTCTTTATTTTTTGCAACTTGTCACGCATTTGCTTACATGCCCTTGGCGAAACGTGGTATCTCTGAATAAATAAATAAATAAATAAATAAATAAATAAATAAATAAATAAAATTGGAAGATCCAGATAACGTAGATGTAATGAATGAAACCCCAACTATGCTGATTTCAGAAGCAGCAATTTCAGTGGGAGTTAGGGCATCAACCAAACCAGTAGGTAAGCTCTTCCAAATAACAAAGCATCTATTAAAAAAAGGAGCAAGAGTTAAAGTGTGAAACTTAAGAGATGACATAAAATTTGCTCAACTGTTCAAACTCATAAAGAAGAAGACAGTATGAGATACTCAAAATAATAAAGTTGGAAAAAATGGCGAAGGAGTAAAAATAAGCGGAGCATGAAATCAGCGAGAAGAACGTTGGCATAGACAAGGGAAGATGAATCTATTAAAAGATAAGCAGGCTGATATCACCAGAAATCTCCATGATAGTTGATACACTAGAAGCACTAGAAAAATTCTATACTGGCGTGTACAGAACCATAAGCAGCCAGGATAGCTATATTCAAGGTAGTGGTCTACAGGATAGAGAGGCTGCTTCTATGGCTAGCAATTCAATCAGAAGGACCTTTGCAATATATGTACCGGGAAAAGCGTAAGGATCAGATGGAATAGACGTCAATTTATTCGAGGATGGGGGACGTCATGCTTGAAAATTTTACGGCCCTTTATATGCAGTGCCTCACGACTTCAAGTATACCAGAGAGCTCGAAGAACGCCAACATTATACTAATAAATAAGATGGAGGACATTAAAGAATTGAATTGTAGGCCCATTACCATGCTTTCAGTACTGTATAAAATGTTCACCAAAACAATTACCTATAGAATCAAGGCCTCACTTGACCTCAATCGACCAAGAGAACAGGCTCGCTTCAGGAAGCGATATTCTACAATGGTTCGCATGCCTGTCATCAATCATTTAATCGAGTGAGTGAGTGAGTGAGTGAGTGAATACTTTATTGAACTCTGGTAATTATGTTCTTCTGCAGCTGGGGTGGATTCTTCAGGGTAGCCTTCCTCCTTGTGTCTTCCCCGGAAGTCTTCACCTGCTGCTTCGTCCGTGGTCTATCGCCATGGTCGGCTGCCTTTAGTCCAGGGCTCCACTGGCTTCTTGTGTCCGTCGGGCACGCAGCACGAGATCCAGCTGCTCTTCGTAGCCGTCACTGGATAGCAGTTCTTGCCATTGCTCCGCACTTTGGTGTCATATGATTGGGACTACTTCAGTTTGTTGACAGGCCAAGGTTATGTGGTACAATATGGGCTTCTCATTGCACCATGGACAGAGGAGGAGGAGGAGGAGATTTTAATGAAGAGAAAGGAGGAGAGGTCGGCTTGGAGAGCGCGTCTCCAGCCTGCTACTCCTCACTGGGGAAAGGGGAAGTGGGAAATACAGGGAAAGGTAGGTGGCGGGTGATTATGTGATGGTACAATGAGATAATATATACACGTTGTCCAATGTGCGGATGTGCACTGTAGACGCAATACACTAAGAGTAATCTTGTCCATAGAAAAAGTAATCTTGTCACAAAAAGTTATTGCGCAAACACATTTCGCACTGTCTGCACGTCTCACAGCTTCTAGAGGCGATCGTCTAAACCAGTCTCACATAAAAAGTTCATCATCATCATCATCAGCCTGGTTACGCCCACTGCAGGGCAAAGGCCTCTCCCGTACTTTTCCAACCAACCCGGTCATGTACTAATTGTGGCCATGTCGTCCCTGCAAACGTCTTAATCTCATCCGCCCACCTAACTTTCTGCCGCCCCCTGCTACGCATCCCTTCCCTTGGAATCCAGTCCGTAACCCTTAATGACCATCGGTTATCTTCCCTCCTCATCACATGTCCTGCCCATGCCCATTTCTTTTTCTTGATTTCAACTAAGATGCCATTAACTCGCGTTTGTTCCTTCACCCAATCTGCTCTTTTCTTCTTATCCCTTAACGTTACACCCATCATTCTTCTTTCCATAGCTCGTTGCGTCGAGCTCAATTTAAGTAGAACCCTTTTCGTAAGCCTCCAGGTTTGTGCCCCGTAGGTGAGTACTGGTAAGACACAGCTGTTATAAACTTTTCTCTTTAGGGATAATGGCAACCTGCTGTTCATGATGTCAGAATGCCTGCCAAACGCACTCCAGCCCATTCTTATTCTTCTGATTATTTCACTCTCATGATCCGGATCAGCAGTCACTAACTGTCCTAAGTAGATGTATTCCCTTACCACTTCCAGTGCCTCGCTACCTATCGTAAACTGCTGTTCCCTTCCGAGACTGCCAAACATTACTTTAGTTTTCTGCAGTTTAATTTTTAGACCAACTCTTCTGCTTTGCCTCTCCAGCTCCGTGAGCATGCATTGCAATTGGTCCCCTGAGTTACTAAGCAAGGCAATATAATCAGCGAATCGGAAGTTACTAAGGTATTCTCCATCAACTTTTATCCACAATTGTTCCCAATCCTGGTCTCTGAATATCTGCTATAAACACACTGTGAATAGCATTGGAGAGATCGTATCTCCCTGCCTGACGCCTTTCTTTATTAAGATTTTGTTGCTTTCTTTATGGAGGACTACGGTGGCTGTGGAGCCGCTATACATATCTTTCAGTACTTTTACATACTTCTCGACTACACCCTGATTCCGTAATGCCTCAATGACTGCTGAGGTTTCGACAGAATCAAACGCTTTCTCGTAATCAATGAAAGCTATATATAAGGGTTGGTTATATTCCCCACATTTCTCTATCACCTGAATGATAGTGTGAAAATTGTCTATTGTTGAGTAGCCTTTACGGAATCCTGCTTGGTCCTTTGCTTGACAGAAGTCTAAGGTGTTCCTGATTATATTTGCGACTACCTTAGTAAATAGTTTGTAGGCAACTGACAGTAAGCTGATTGGTCTATAATTTTTCAAGTCTTTGGCGTCCCCTTTCTTATGGATTAGGATTATGTTAGTGTTCTTCCAAGATTCCGGCACGCTCGAGGTCATGACGCATTGCGTATACACGGTGGCCAGTTTCTCTAGAACAATCTGCCAACCATCCTTCAACAAATCTGCTGTTACCTGATCCTCCCCAGCTGCCTTCCCCCTTTGCATAGCGCCCAAGGCTTTCTTTACATCTTCCGGCGTTACCTATGTGATTTCGTATTTCTCTAGGCTATTCTCTCTTCCATTATCGTCGCGGGTGCCACTGGTACTGTATAAATCTCTATAGAACTCCTCAGCCACTTGAACTATCTCATCCATATTAGTAATGATATTGCCAGCTTTTTCTCTTAGCGCAAACATCTGATTCTTGTCAATTTCTAGTTTCTTCTTCACTGCTTTTAGGCTCCCTCCGTTCCTGAGAGAATGTTCTATTCTATCCATATTATACTTCCTTATGTCAGCTGTCTTACGCTTGTTGAATAACTTCGAAAGTTCTGCCAGTTCTATTCTAATTGTAGGGTTAGAGGCTTTCATACATTGGCGCTTCTTGATCAGATCTTTCGTCTCCTGCGATAGCTTACTGGTATCCTGTCTAACGTTCAAAAAGTTCAAAAGTGATTTTATGGCACGTTGGGCACAGTGAACACTCGTCCACGCGCCCAAAAGCTTTTCTTCTGAAAAGGGGCGGGAGTCCAAGCTGTCTACAGTAGATTTGAGTGTTCTTCGTCCGGCCGCATATTGAGGGCACACGCAAAGTACGTGAGCTATTGTCTCGAGAGTGTGACAGACGCTACATTCAGGGTCCCATGCTAGTCCTATCTTGTGAAGGTATCAGTGGGTGTATGCCACACCCAGCCGTAATCGATGAATGAGTGTTCCCTGGCTTCTCCGCAACCGAAGTGGAAGCCGGAATTGTAATCCAGCGTCAAGTCTATGGAGGCGATCTCGTCGATGTTCGGGGTTGTCCCAATGTCGCGCCGTAGAAGTTTCAATGGAGGTATGGAGGAAGGCGTTAATGTCATACCGGGAAAAATGAATTTTTATAATGGTTCCGTCAGTGTGCGCCTTTTTTCTTCCGCGTCAGCCTGTTCGTTTCCAGCTATTGAACAATGGCCAGGAATCCACTGCAGCACGATGGTATGCCCGGAATGAGACGCCTCAGCAAGCAGAGACATGATGCCATAAACCAGAGGACGATATGCGGTTCTGTCACTCATATAATTGCTGATGAGTTGCAGTGCTGGTTTTGAGTCGCAGAAAACTGTCCACTTCTCGAGACTCTGTTGCAGTATGCAGCGAACTGCTTCTCAAACTCCGGTCAACTCAGCTGCTGTAGACGACGTCCTGTAACCTATCTTGAACCGTTGTGCGATCCCCGTTCCCCATGGACAATTGTCCTTATATAGTGTGGGGTGCATTTTGCTTAGCACGTTAAGGTTAAGGTACGACTTTGTGTGTAGTTATCTTCCCTGCCAAGCGACTTTTGTGGTGGGCGGTACCGGTTCCTGCTGCATCTCTAACTGTCTAAAATGGCCGAGTACTCTCGGAGTATATCCTTGGGTTCGTCGAGGCTGTTGACGTTGGACGCTCGGTAATTAGTGTACTCTCGAGCTATCCTCTTTGCCTCTTCGTTCCCTGCCACCCCCGCGTGTCCCGGTTCTCATACGATCTTGTGCGGGATCGCTTCATGTGGTTAGGTGGCGGTTGTCGTGTTTCACAGTCTGCTAAGCAGAGTATATACGGAGTGCTCGGTGACTGATTTTGCCATGCAAATAGCTTCGGTGGACTGTTTTTTTTGCGAGACCGGAAGTATTGTTAGTGACTGTCCGATCCGATAGCCCTCCAGTGCTGCTATAGCAATGGCCACTTTTGCAGCCTCAACAACCGTGCATCCTTGTAGCGAAACACTGGTTCTCTCTCGTAGCGCAGAGTCAATCATCCTTGCGGCTGCATTCTTGGTTCCCCCTTTTATGGTGTATATGGCTGCGTCCACATTTACCGTTGTCTTTTGGGGAGTCGAAGTGTAGGAAAGCTCCTAGAGCACATTGTTCTCAACCGGCTACAGCCGTTCCTGGAGGACTCAGGGAAACCTTCAACAACGATGATAGGATTCCGTCGAGACCTCTGAACTCAAGACATCCTACTTCAGCTGAAAGAGGAGGTGATTGTTCCAGCGACACGCAACTCCCCCACGGCTATCTTCGCCTTAGATCATAAAGGGGCGTTCGATAACGCGAAGCATACAGCAATCTTACAGAAGCTAAACGTGCATCCAGGACGTATTCCTATATCACAGATTTGCTCTCAGATAGAAAAGCCACAAACCCCTTCCTACTGGGCGGGCCCGGCACACTACAGGGTGCCGTGTTATCCCTTCTCCTTTTTAATATCGCCCTAATAGGCCTTTCGCCACTCCTCAGTAACATCACGGGGATCCGGCATGGCCTATATGCCAACGACATTACTATCTGGTCGATAACAGGGTCCATCGGGACAATGGAGATCCGCTTGCAGAAAGCAGCGGACGTAGTGAGCGACTATGTTAAGTCATGCGGCCTCAGCTGCGCCCCCCAAAAGTCGGAGCTACTCCTGGTCTCACCGCGAAAAAAGCAGGCATCCAACTCGCCCACTATCAACATACAACTGGAGGGACGCACCATTGTTCCATCTCAGAACGCAAAGAGACTGGGAATGGTTTTCTAGTCGGCTCGCACCAACACAATATTAATTCATAAGCTTACGAATACAACAGCCGAAGTTGCCCCCATGATCCGGCGAATAACAACCAAGACAAGAGGCATGGGGGAGGCGGACACCCTTCGGCTTGTCCAAGCCTTCGTCGGGTCTCGAATACGCTGTTCGAGACCCGACGTTGTTCTTACGCTGTTCCGTACGCACTACTCAACGCGACGGAATTCAAGAAAATCAACACAATTATCAGCAGGCGATGTGTCTTCCGATCACTACGTCCCCAGAATGCCTACAACGACTAGGAGTGCACAACACGTCCGAGGAGCTAATTGAGGCATATTTATCCAGTCAGCGAACAAGGCTGGCGGTTAAGGAAGCGAGGAGGAACATCGTCTTATGCCTGGGGCTAACTGCCCCTCTCAGCCATCCGCCGCCTCAGACTGTGAGCCCACCCCATGCAATCCGAAGCAACATCACCGTACGTCCTCTACCTCACAACAAGCACCCAGTGCACCACGCCCAGTGAAGGGAGGCCCAGGCCCTGTGCATACACAAGAAATACGGGACCTTACCTTCTACAGCCTACACGGATGCGGGGTCTTACCCCAGACCCACAGCCACAACATCCACCGTAGTCGTCAAGGAAAAACTCTGGAGCAGCATTTAGCCCACCCTAAACAATCCTTTTCAAGCCGAGGAAGCGGCCATAACCATCGCGCTCTCCCAAACAGAGGTTGAAATCATATTTACTGACTTCAAACAGGCGTGCCGCAACTTAGCTAGCGGCAGAATTCATACCTCTGCACTCAAGATCATCAACCAAAAGCCGCCAACGAGATCAATCATGATCATCTGGGCACCAGCTCATCACGGCATACCTGGCAACGTGGTCGCCAACCACGTGGCTGGAGATTTGACCCACCGAGCCGACTCCGAGGAATCTGAACCAGAGCGCATGCACTCTAAAGTCTGGTACCAAGACTTCCCACAACTCTACGAGCTAACCTGCGGAACATATGGACCCCCATACAAGTCACTTCCTAGAGAGCAGGAGCGACTCCTCGGAGCTCTATAGGTTAATACATTTCCCCACCCAACCAGAAATCACCTTATAGCCCCTACACAATTCTCTCGGCAATGCCACTTCTGCGCAGAGCCCGGGTTCCTCAGGCACATTGTAGATTTGAAGAGCGGCACCATTAAATCCTCCGAACCTTTACCACACCAATGAGCTTTGGGAGAGAGCCTTGGCCAGCTCCGACCTCGAGGATCAGCAACGGCTGATTGCGAGGGCCCAGGACGGGGCCCGAGCTCAACGAATTCTGGAATAAGGATGCCTCTCCAAAGCTGTAAGTACCTAATAAAAATGTTTATTCTCTTTCTCTCTCTCGAGGTTTGCTGGAGGCATGCGGCCTTTCCCTCCCTGTTACCTTTATGGAGGTTGGGGTCCACGTTCCTTCGATTGGTGCAATTTTAAGCGTGTTGCGGTACTCATCGGGGATAGCTTCGGTCCCCGAGATTTCCCGTACCTGCTCAACGTAGCCGAATGTCTGGAGGAGAGCTTGGCCTGTGGCTGTCTGCTGTAGTTCGCACATCTGGGCCGTGGGTTGTGCTCCTCTTAATTCTGCTAACTTGTTCTGCAGTTTCAGGGAAAGGAGTTTTTCGGTTGTAGTGTTGTGGGGTAGTCGTAGCACAGTTTACTATGCCTTGCGTATTAGCGAATCCACCTGTTGGATTTCGCTCGGCTGTGACACGGGACGCTGTACGTCATTCGGCTGGCCACCGGACAAGCTTAAGTATGTCTTCTCGCAAACCATGGTGTTTGTTCGAGACTCGCATGACCATACGTGCTACTTGGAGGGTTGATGCCTTTAGTAGCGTAGGGGTGTGCGAAAAGCGCTGGCTTGACCGTAGCCACATGCCTAGGATTCGTATGATTGTCTTTTCGCGTATCGGTGTTCCTTCCAGATAGACTTTAAGCCGCAGCTCTTCCCTAGTCGGGACCGTTCGGTTATGTTTTCCTCTGAATACTCGTAGTAGCTCTGATGTTTTGGTCGAACACGCTAGTCCTCATTTCTAACGTAGTTTTCTACACAGGTGGCCGATTTTTGCAGGTTCTCAGTCTTTTTCGCTGACTCAAGGGTAGTGCGGAGTACAATCAACCTCTTTATATGGTTTTGATATATTATAACGAATTTGGTTCATTTTAGACAACAGCAGTCGTAGAGGCATTGCCTAACCAAGGAGTAGAGCAGTAATACCTGAATATCTTGAGAAAAATCTGCAATGACTCCACAGCCACCTGGTTTCTTCGCAAGAAAAGTAGACAGTTACTTGTCAAGGAAGAGGTCAAACAAGGTGATACAATCTCTTCAATGCTGTTTACTACATGCTTGGAAGAAGTATTCGATCTATGAGACTACGAAGGCTTATGAGTTAGGACAAACGGAGAATATCTCAGCAGGTTACTGTTTTCAGACAAAATTGTCCTATTCACCAACCCTGGTGGCGAATTACGGCAAATAATTGACGATGAGCAAAATGAGAACGAGGTGGAAGCCGGAATCAACGTTTTGACAAGGGGCTAGTTTCTTTCAAGGCAAATGATTGAGGCTCTTCAACAAATGATGGGCCTCAACAACTGATTGAGGACCTTAATCGGCAAAGTGTAATTAATGTGTAGAAAACAAAGATGATGTTCAATAGACAGGTAAGGCAATCAGGATTCGGGGTCGTCAGTCAGCCTGTAGAGTCTGTAAAGGAGTACGTTTATCTAGGTTAATTACTGACAAACAGACCCTGGGCACGCAAAAGAAATTTACAGAAGAATAAAAGTGGGTTTGAGTGCACACGGTCAGCATTGGCAAATCCTTACGGTGAGCTTAACACTGTCGTCGAGCAGTTTACGCTCATTGCATTCTACCGGCGATATACGGGGCAGAAACTTGGAGGTTGGAGGTTAACAAGGAAGCTCGAGAACATGGACCGAGGAAAGTGCGATGGAATAAAATAGTTTAGGCATAAAGTTAAGAGATAGGAAAGATAGCGGTTTGGATTAGAGGGGAAATGGGGGTAGCCAATATTCGAGAGGACATCAAGAGGAAGAAATAGTTCTGGGCAGGTCATGTAATGCGTAGAGTGGACAACCAGTGGACCCTTTAGAGTTACAGAATGGGCGCCAAGAAAAAGGAAGCGCACTCGAGGAGGGCATAAAATTAGGAAAGGTGATGAAATGAGGAAATCTGCAAGCGCAAGCTCGAATTAGCTAGCGCAAGACAGGTGTAATTGAAGATTTCAGGGAGAGACCTTCGTTCTGCAGTGACCATAAAGATAGTCTGATGGTAATGATGATGTCAAAAGGGGCACCACCTACAGCGAGTAGCGACTGTTTTATCTTAGATAGGCGTGTTCCTCCATCATACGTGCGAAGTTTTACAGTTTTATTACGAAACATCAAATCTTTAATGACTTGTTTATTGTCACTGTGACATCAACAAATAGAGATTTTGCATTTTGTTTGGGAGAAAGAAAAAAACGCTATTTGAAATAAAATATAGCCTCGACATATAAAGTTGTTGCGAATAAGTGAAGGTGAAATGTTCATTCATAATAAAAAACTTCATAGACCTTATTTATTGTGGCTCCAGAGCACCGATGAACTCTCATAACTGGCACATATACTTTGGTAACTTTCAGGTTCATTGATTTTGTTTTTTCGGATATACCCGAATATAATTTTGTACAACAGTTTGTGGCTATGCAGAATGATAGAAGGTGTGCGCTCAGGCTATCCAGAAATTCCTTAGAAAGTGCACTTGGCTTTCTGCACTGCTTGCCGGAACTCGTGGGATCGAGCCAAGGCGGCAGCGGTACCTGGTGAGGAGTTCTTATGGTGACCGCTATTACGCAGCAGGCCCAAATATTGAGTTTTCACCCTCTTGCGATGCGGCCAAGCGCACTGCTACAAGGGTACAAGGGCACTGTTTGAGACAAAGGAGGGTGCTGTCCCTCTTGCAATACTTGTCCACAAGGGGAAAAGCATTTACGGCTGGTGGCAGCATTCAAGCCTGTCTAGGACACCCATTCACTCTGCTTTGAAGGACAGGCCGTAAGTCAGGGGGCAGATGTGCAAATGTTTGTATACAAATTCTACAGCGATTTGCTGTCCAGTGAGTACACGGCAATAAAATCTGCAGCTTTCCATTTCGCTTGTTATTATGATAATAACACTATTGCCGCACCATTATAAAAATGTGTGGGCCATTGGTTAACTTCACTCTAGTAGGGACCCCTCATTGTTCAGCTTAGCTGGATGTCAGCACCCTGGACTGCACGTAAGTAACGCCATAGGATAATTATACTATGGATAATCCCTGTTGTTTTAAAACCTGTTGCACATCTCTGAGACGATGCCTACGAGCGCACGGGGGAATGCCTACGGCACTTGCATGTGATGAACGAACACAACCCTGCCTACTTTGAGATCCTACAGGGCCTCTTGATAGGCTGATCTGCATACAGAACGGAAGTGATGCAACTCAACTCAAGCTGGCTTTCAAAGCAACTTTTGCAGCAAGGAGGTGCCGGTTGCATCAAATATGAGTCGAACCAAGCAGCATTGCCACACATCAGCCAGGGCTTACGAGCGGTTTGAAGAAGGTGCCAGTGAGATTCTCAGAAGCTGAGCCATCTGCCAAGAGGACGAGAAAAAGGACGAGGGAGTGGCCCCACTCTCTCTAGAGAATGTCAGTTAAAGTTTGCCAAGTGCAACGCTGCGTTTAATTGTAGCAGCCTCCGGCCTGATTAGTTTCATGACTGACCTGCGAACAGTGTCAACTTCTTCCATTTGCTGCCAAATGTGAATCCTGCGCACCTCTTTGTTTACGTTAGAGTCAAACATTGCCGCATTTGTTTCCCTCAACTGGATCAAAGAAACACAACATCACAGTGTGCTACTTCCTTAGACAAGGAACTTCATTTGCAGCGCAACTAGAAATTCAGCGCCAGGTGTTTTTCTGAGCTTGAAGATGAGGTCGCTGGAGAGGCTAAGGAGAGCGCGCGAGCAAGATGCCATTCCGCATAACCGTTAATGATGGTTCAAGGCGTTTGCGGCCGCACTGCCTAGGTTTCGATGTGTACTTTAGGTAGCTGTTTTTTTGTTTCGTCCACCCCGCAGGGGCGTCTGCGCAAGCAGGCGTTTGGTGTGTTGCGACACCACGGACCCGAGCACACGAGGGTTGGACCCTCCCGCGTGTAGCCGTGCGCGGCTTAGCCGTGTCTGGGGAAAAGGGGATCCGGGGGGTTGAGTCGATGCTGGGTGTTTGGACCTTTAAGGCCCCCCGGCGGAGGCAACACACCTCTTGGGCCTCGGCTTCACACAGACGGCACCTCCAGGCTGACCCACCTGGAGGAAATCGGCAGTCGCCTTTTCCTGTCTCTCTCTCCTCGAATCTTCGTCTTTATCTCTCTTTTTTTAATCTTTCCTGTCTTCTTCTCTTTTCCATTTACTTCCTTTCTCCACGGCGGCAAGGGTTAACCTTGTGTATGTGCCCTCCCTTGGGTATAATATATTAGGTTATAGTGGCAATGTACGGTTGGCGCCTGCAGCCTTACGCGTTAAGTCCTGCAGCGTCCCCATGTTGGGCTCCGTGGTGGGTGGCCGCCATTGCCGCCGAAAAGAAACTGAAATACTATGGGAACACCCGCATTTCCCCGCCTTCTTGATCGTCACCCTCAAAAGAGGGGACGCACCGATGACCTAATCATATGCTTAAACAGAACACGAGAGACATATCCGAAATACCATGTTGTGCACAGCGAGAACTCCGAAAAACAGGCCAGATTCATTTCCCCTTTCATAGTTGCAAAATCTTTAACCGAAGCCATAGGGACAGGTTATAAAGTAACGAAAATGGCTAGCGGGGACCTTCTCCTAGAGATCCCCCAGAAACATCAGTACGAAAAGCTTGGCAGTCTTGTAACATTTGGTAACATACCAATCTCTATTTCACAACACCGAACAATGAACAGCTCACGGGGAGTCGTGTCAGAGGCAGACCTCCTAGACTTGACAGAAGCTGAACTCCTGGAAGGATGGAAAGAACAAAATGTCACTGATGTAAAACGTATTATAATTAGACGAGACAATAAGGAAATCCCCACAAAGCATCTTATCCTAACATTTGCATCCAGCGTACTGCCAGAAACGATTGAAACAGGATACATCAGATTAAACGTTCGACCATATATCCCCAACCCTAGAAGGTGTTTCAAATGTCAGAGGTTCGGCCATGGCTCGCAGAGCTGCCGTGGTCAGACAACTTGTGCAAAGTGTGGAGTGCAGGGCCACCCCTCCGAGAACTGCAGTGGCACACCTCACTGTGTGAACTGCAGTGGTGACCATCCAGCTTACTCACGCTCCTGTCCGAACTGGAAGAAAGAAAAAGATATAATCACCCTTAAAGTCAAAGAAAATATTTCGTTTAAGGAAGCCCGTAAACGGTGCTCACCTTTCCACAGCACACCTTATGCTGATGCGGCGCGTCGGGGGGCAGCGTCGCAGCGGCAATCGCCGAGTGCCCTGCCCGCGTGCAGCGAGCAGGCACCTTTGGCTCCTGCCCCCAGGGTGGAAGTAGGTAAGCCTACTCCATCCAACCAGCAACCAGGCCCGGTTACCCTTGGGTTGCCGGTCCCACAAGAGTTATCTGCGGAAACCTGCGCTGCACGCAGCGATCCCGCAGGACCGATAGCGGCCACGAAGGTAGGCGCAGCTGAGGCTGCCTCGACCTCCCCGGCCCCTCCCAGCGCTGGCAACAGCCGGCGCAGCCAAATCCCACAGGGAGCCCCATCGACCTCAGGGCTGGTGGGCGCAGGGGTCTTGCCTTCCGAGGTGAGACTCTCACGAAAAACTTCTCGCTCGCAAGAGCGCGTGTCCGGCGCCTCACAAGAGGCAATGGACACAACACCTATACCTACGGCGCAGCAAGCGCCTAAGGAGCGGCGAGGTTCCCTCGAACGCTCCAGAAAAAACAAAACCCCGGTTACAGGGCCTCGAAAGAGCTCTGTAACCTAAGGCATCACCTCCCTTTCCGTAGACACAGTACTTATTTAAAATAAATATGGATACACAAATTATTCAATGGAACATCAGAGGTCTGCTTAGAAACCTTGATGATTTGCAAGAACTTATCCACAAACACAATCCAAAAGTGCTGTGTTTACAGGAAACACACTTAAAACCAAAATACACAAACTTTCTTCGACAGTATGTTACCTTTCGCAAAGATCGCGATGATGCCGTCGCATCATCGGGCGGTGTTGCCATTGTCATTCACAGAAGTATTGCGTGTCAACCTTTACAGCTACACACGCCCCTTGAAGCAGTGGCGGTTCGAGTTGTCCTACTAAACAAACTCATTACCATTTGCTCCCTTTACATACCCCCGCATTACCAACTGAACAAACATGAATTCCAGTCCTTGATCGATCAATTCCCAGAACCTTATGTTGTTCTTGGCGATTTCAATGCGCACAGCTCCCTGTGGGGCGACTCTCGTATAGATTCGCGAGGTCGCCTTGTTGAACAGTTCCTTTTTTCTTCTGGTGCGTGCCTGTTGAACAAGAAGGAACACACATATTACTCTCTTGCAAACAGAACCTATTCCTCAATAGATCTTAGCATAGTCTCCCCGTCTGTACTGCCTGAACTTGAATGGGAAGTTGCCGACAACCCTTACGGCAGCGACCACTTCCCTATACTGCTAAGATCACCTATAGAAAACGAATATCCACCACACGCTCCTAGGTGGAAGATGGACACAGCCGACTGGGAAAAATTTCGAACTCTCACCAGCATCTCATGGGCCGACATTCCTTCTTTAGAAATTGATGCTGCTGTGGATTATCTTACATCATTCATAATAGATGCCGCAGCAAAGTGCATATCCGAAGTAAGTGGTCTGGCATGCAAACGACATGTACCGTGGTGGAACAGCGCATGTAGGATCGCCCGTAAGAATCAGAACAAGGCGTGGGGGTTGCTACGCGCTTCTCCCACAGCAGAGAACCTTATGAACTTTAAAAAAGTAAAGTCCCAAGGCAGGCGAACCCGCCGACAGGCCAAAAGAGAAAGTTGGCACAAGTTCTTATCGAGTATTAACTCGTTCAGAGATGAGGCCAAAGCCTGGAACAGGGTGAATAGGATTAGAGGGCGCCAAACATATTCACTCCCTCTGGTAAACACACAGGGCGATACACTGCAAGACCAGGCAGACTCACTTGGGGAGTATTTTGAGAACGTGTCAAGTTCAACAAATTATTCACAATCCTTCCTCAAACACAAACAAATAGAAGAACGTAAGCCTTTCAACAGAAAATGTCGTCAAAATCAACCATACAACCGTCCTTTTAGTATTGCAGAGTTCAGAGCTGCCTTGAGCGCATGCAAGAGCTCTGCACCGGGATCTGACAGAATCATGTATGAAATGCTGAAACACTTACACAATGACACGCAAGTTACACTACTTACACTTTTCAACACTATCTGGGAAGCAGGGTACCTTCCGACTGCATGGAAAGAAGCCATTGTGGTCCCTGTTTTAAAACAAGGCAAAGATCCTTCCTCAGTGGCCAGCTACCGCCCGATAGCCCTCACAAGTTGCATGTGTAAGGTATTTGAAAAAATGATAAATCGGCGCCTCATCCATTTCCTTGAACAGAACAAAATACTTGATCCTTATCAGTGTGGCTTCAGGGAAGGCGCTCCACAACTGATCACCTTGTACGTATTGAAGCAAACATCCGTGACGCATTTGTACACAAGCAGATTTTCCTATCCATATTCCTCGATATGGAGAAGGCATACGACACAACGTGGCGATACGGGATCTTAAGAGACTTGGCAGAAATGGACATTCATGGTAACATGCTAAACCTTATAGAAAGCTATTTGTCCAATCGCACATTCCGTGTAAAAGTCGGCAATGTGCTGTCACGTCCTTTTACACAAGAAACTGGTGTACCCCAGGGAGGCGTGCTCAGTTGCACACTTTTTATTGTTAAAATGACAACGCTTCGTGCTTCTTTACCACCGGCCATTTTGTATTCCGTCTATGTGGACGACATTCAAATAGGTTTCAAATCCTGTAACCTCGCAGTATGCGAGAGACAGGTACAGCATGGTTTGAACAAGGTGTCAGGGTGGGCAGAGAAAAATGGTTTTAAAATCAATCCTCAAAAGAGTTCTTGTGTGCTGTTTACAAGGAAGAGAGGCCTGGTCCCCGATCCTTGCTTAGAACTGTGTGGACAACAAATTCCTATCAACAAAGAGCACAAATTCCTAGGTATTATACTTGACGATAGACTCACTTTCATTCCGCACATCAAATATCTGAAAGAAAAATGTCTAAAAACAATGAACTTAATGAAACTTCTATCCAAGACTACGTGGGGTAGTGACAGAAAGTGTCTAATGAATCTCTACAAGAGCCTAATACGGTCAGGATTGGATTATGGGGCCGTAGTGTATAACTCTGCCGCCCCGAGCGCACTAAGGATGCTGGATCCTGTCCATCATCTAGGTATCCGACTAGCCACTGGTGCTTTCAGAACAAGCCCGATCGAAAGCCTATACGCTGAATCGAACGAATGGCCGCTCCACTTACAGAGATCATACGTCAGCTTTACTTATTTCCTTAAAGTGCAGTCCATTCCTGAACACCCATGTTTTAATACCATTACCGATATGACGTATGCTACACTTTTCCGCAACCGTCCGTCTATAAGACAGCCTTTCTCGCTGCATGTGAAGGAGCTTAGCGATGAAATGCATGTCCCACTCCTGGAGCACCACTTAATGCGCCCAACCAAGCTATTACCTCCTTGGGACTGGCAGGTCACAGAATGTGACGTATCCTTTCTAAAAGTTTCAAAGCATGCTCCAGAGGTAGAAATTCGAATGCATTTCCTAGAACTTCAGTACAAACACTCATGCACAGAGTTCTACACAGACGCTTCCAAGTCGCATGCCGGAGTATCCTATGCAGCCGTCGGACCTTCTTTTTCGGAATCCGATGTACTACATCCAGAAACAAGTATTTTTACGGCAGAGGCCTACGCTGTATGGTCGGCTGTAAAGCATATAAAGAAATCAAAACTCCAAAAAGCTGTTATATATACAGACTCCTTAAGTGTGCTGAAGGCCTTAATGTCACCCTACAAACATAAAAATCCCGTACTTACTGAGGTCTATTCCGACGTGTGCAAAGCTTATCTATCTAACCAGCAAATCATCATATGCTGGGTACCCGGCCATAGGGGAATCGAAGGTAACGTTTTGGCAGACCAGATGGCTACGTCAATTACACTCCCTGCTGTTAATAATACTGCTTTGGTGCCTCTCACAGATCTGAAACCTTACATACGAAAGAAACTGCGAAACCACTGGCAACGCATGTGGGACGCAGAAATAAATAATAAACTGCACGTTATAAAGCCCCGGTTAGGTTTTTGGCCCTCCCCAACAAAATCTCGGCGAACAGAAGTCCTATTCTGTCGCCTCAGAATAGGACACACATTTGGGACCCATAACTTTTTACTCACGGGAAACGATCCTCCAACCTGCGGTAGATGCGGTGAGAGGCTGACCGTCCTCCATGTCCTCTTGGAGTGTCGGAAAGCCGAACCTGAAAGAAAGAAACATTTTCCGCTAGCATACCGTTATTACATCCCTCTGCACCCGGCTATGTTTCTTGGTCATGAACCGCTTTTTAACACCAAGGCAGTCCTCGACTTCTTAAAAGATGTAGTTCTACACGTCATAAGCCCATTAAATTCGTAGAGCATCCTCGCTCCAGAGGATGCCGCTGCGATAATTGTTTTAAATAGCACATGCCTCCAGGCCCTTGTGTTTCAAGGGCTCTAAGGAGGCATTAGTGCTCTAGCATATCTTACATAACCTGATTTATCTTTAGACATCATATCATTCTTTTTAACTGTCTTATTGTTCATAGTACACTTCATAAGTCATCGCCATAATCTTATTATTCAGATTTTACGCACTTTAGCGCTACCATTTTTAAGGCCCCTCTACAGCCACGGCACACAACTTCATAGTACTCATGATTTCACTGCAAACTAATTAACAAGGACATGGCGCTCTTTGGCCATATCTGGCCCTTGCGCCACTAAACCACACACATCATCATTGTTTCGTCCAATGCCGTCGGCCTTTTCAGATGCTATGTTCACGCTACCCTTAGCTTGCTCCCTCACGTAGAGAAGTGGAAGGGACAGTGGTTGTCATAGCAGTAGCGTGAGTTCACGCTGCTATCGCTTTAGAATGTAACCATTTTGCGACTGCCCATATTATTTATTTAAAACATTTCATTCATGGAGGGTAGAAAGGGCGGCACACATGCCTGACCTGGCCTAGTATTCAGAAATTGTGCCGGCATTTCTATGCCCTGGACGTCAGTTCTGGTAGCACGACAGAAGAATTGCCTACAACAGGTACGTGCTGATTAAGTTTTTACATCCTGATGTGCCCACAAAAATTATGCCATTTCGGCACGTCCTCAATACTAATATACTGAAGACATTGCTACGTTCTCTGTTAGGCAATAATCTGTGCAAAAACCGAATATGGCAGTATCCACTTGGACAGATTATGGCAAGTATTCCTGTTTTTGTATCCAAAATAAAATTGAAGATATTATTTCCAGTCTCTAAACGAACCCTTCGCATCATGGCCGTGACATCCACTGTGGCCGAAGAAATCTCGAGCGTACTGAGGGGTCGTTGTGGCGAGTGGGACGGATTCCGGTGCACTGTAGAGCTTATGCGCCATGAACGAGGGCCGCATGGGAGGTGCATATTATGCGGACATTCACAAGTCACACACGGAACATTGACAGGTGAGCCTAAAGCATATTCAAATAATTTTATGTCTATAAGTGTTTAGCAATGAAACCTTACCAGGGCATCGGCAGTGGATGCTTTATTTTTGTTTCGTAAAAAGGCTCCGCTCGTAAAGTTGGTTGGAACCACCTGTCCTGAATGATGAGCAAGCCTTCTAATCTGTTTTGGTTTGTGGGGTTGTAACTGGGTCAGTTGAGCATTGCAAACGAGAAAAAGCCTTGAAACTGCAACCCACGGAAAGGAGCAAAATGTCCAGGCCATGTGGGACGTCTGCCTTTGCCTTCAGTCTTTTCTTTTTCTACTTTTTCTGTGTGCTGAAGTACAATTGAACCAGTACATATTTCTAAAATAATATAGATTAACTAATTGTTAGTACAATTATACTTCTTTTTTTCTGCACAGTCAGTTACAGCGTCATATGCGTTGCACTGAGGAACACACGAAGGTATGCTGTTTCTTATTAAAAGGACTCTTTTGGGTCGTTTGTAGAAGGCTTTATGGTTATTTGTTAAGCGTATTCTTCTACAAGATAGGCTCAATGCGGCTCTACTAAAAGTTTTTATACCATGCAATAGAGTTGGCGCTGCAAAAGCGAAAAAGTTGGAGTCATACAAACTTCATATATGGTCCTCTGATTCACTACTCTGTTAACAGCATTACCCCCCAAAATTAAAACCCCTATAAGCATAGCAAATGTCGCGTTTTGAGCAAACATCTCAGCGACTTATTGCTGAAAATAGAGCACCTGACGCTGAAGGGTACGCTGCTATAATTACGGGAAAATTCAATGCTTTGTCGAGTGAACATTGTTATTTGGCCTGTTAATGAAATGACGAGTACAGTAAACCCTTGTCACTGTGTACTTGCTGAGCCATTTCTGGAATGGAAAATTCACAGAAGGTTGATGTGGGTGAGTTCGTGCATGATACTTGCAGTTAAAAATGGCGCATAAAAATGGGGATGAAAAGGGTCCACGTCCATCAAGGTGCCGAATTCCAACAGATTTTGGTAGTACGGAAGTTGGAAGTTCCAAGTCCCAAGTGTTGCACGTGTTCCCTTTTCATCCCCATTTTCTTGCGCCTTTGTTAACCACAAGATAAAAAATAGCACTCTCGCAACCCTAAACAAGCACCCCCACCTCATTCTTCTTTAGATGTTCTATAGTGTTATAATCGGTTATGCCCATTAATGCTTTGTGCGCTCTTTTGCCTTGTGACTTATGGTTTAGCGTGGTTTCATAGGTGTACCATTTACTGCGTTCTCAGCAGCCGACTTACAAATCCTCCAGCCCTCTTCCGAAGCACCGAAAATACAAGTAGTTGGAAATAAGTAAAATGGAAATGCTGTAAAGTCTTTCAATTAGGAAATATGTAAATTTTGTACTTCATTTTATTGTGTAGTGCCCAAAACCACAATGCACACATCGGTCCACTGAGAGGTTAGTGACTCACAATAAAAATGATATTTTTTTTCGCAGCAGGACCTGAAGACCTCACGTTCTTGGAAGCCAGTAAGTTCAAAGCGTTAGCAATTATTTTTATTTCCAATGTTTGCCTGAAAACTTTCGGGTAGGCAGATGTATCAATGTATTTCAGTATGTAAAATAACACTGTGCCGAGAGACAGACCGAAACACATTACCGGATAAATTTTATATATTAGCAATCGAAGCCTAAGTGTAAGGATTTGTCTTTAGTATTTTGCTTTTTATGCTGGGACAGGGGTTGTTTAAAGTTGAAAATTGATGCAGTTTGAATTTGCGGTTCAATTTATACATAAACTTATGATAAGCCTAAAGAACTGGCAATAACATGCAGTGTTAGACGAATTTTGTTGGCACTTTTCATAAGCGTGTAAGGACCTAAAGTGCAAACTTTAAAAGGACACAGATGTAAGTTTTAAACATTGTCTAAAACATTACTGGAGCCCAGAATACCTAGACCGTGTTAGTTTTTCATCCGAATAACATGTGTAATTTAAGTACCGCAGTGCTTAAAAGTACCATTTGACTTGTACCTTCCTCCCCTCCGATTTTCGGACGTTGGCTATGACGACACTTTGGAATGTCCGCGGGAATATATTTAGCAGACTTATATTATCTTAAAGTGGCACAACCAACGCATGAGCAAATCAAAATCTATACGACCTCTCATGTGGGTGGACATTTGAATTTTGATGCTTGAGATTGCATAAAACCACACCCCTAACGAGTGGCACTTTGTTACAGTACTTGGTGCAGTGGCTGTGAACTGCGCATGGTGTTTGCTCTTTCTGTGCCTTGCAGCCAGCTAATGCTGCAGACGTCCGCTAAATACTCATTATGCTGTGCAATGCAGCCAGCCACAAATCAACTTTCAACAGATTCATCTCAGGGCCGCTAAAGGCAGGATATAGCTATTATTATGCATTTTCTTATTTTCCGCTGAAAAGTGAAGTATTCTTCAGAGAGATTTATAATCATTCAGCAGTGCCAATGTGCAGGATACGCTGCAGAATATCGTAAATCACGAAACAAAGTTCGGAGCATTCCGTATTAGAATTGTAAATAAACGTGTTGATTGCGTTAATAAGAGCTCATTTATTCAGTGTGAATATGGGCAAATGGAGGGGGAGCAGTTTTGGTGTGTATTTTAAATTAAAACGGAAAATGTTTATGGCTTATAAACACAAAATGCATCATACTTTTTAGAATAAACTTTTAATCTACAAGGGAAAAGAAGCATTAACAGAAGCTTTTGGCGATAGAATGCCCTAGTTCCACACCGCAGCAGGCTTGCTGAACTGTTTTACGCACGTGCAGAAAAAGCTTAAAATCTTTCAAGTTATCATGACCGTTCCTAATTGTTTAGAACATAAAATAGCCTATCTGGGATGTCCTGCAGCTGTCCCCCCCGGCAAGAGGAGAAATGTTTTCTGCTGCAGCACAGCCAATGTCAGCGGCGAAGCTTAAGCCCCAGACTTCAGCCTCAGCCTCAGCCTCAGCCCCAACACCATCCCCTTCAGCGTCGTCTAATCTGCAGCACACCACGTTGGTGACAGGCTCATATTCAAACCCACCCGCTGTTATAAGTGACCTCTCGCCTTCTGCTTTAGTGCCAGCACCTCGAATGTCCCAGCTTCAACTTCATGTGTCAGCTCTACCCCCTGCAAACCTGCCGGTGGAGTTTACTCATATCCGCCAGCTCTGTAGATTTTCAACTAAGTACTTTTGCTGGTTTGCCAAGCATATAAGTGAAACTCACCCTTGAAGTAAGCGGTACACGTGTTTCACCTGCACTGTAACTTTCGGTGCCCTTGCATGATACGAGAAGCACTGGAATGGGAACCACACAGTCTGTTTAAGAACTGCTGGGATACCCGTGGTGAGGGCCGGTTGTGCACCATTAAGCCCAGAGTATCTTAGTGCCGACCTTGAGTATGAGTGGCAGCCCCGTTCATTAAGTGACGAAGCATGACTTTCATACTTCTGCCGGATACTAGAAGGGAAGCACATCTGTACAAAAAGTGTTGTTGACGCTGTTGCTCAAGGCGTGTCAGAGATGTTTGATGAATTTGATCTAGATATTTCACGGCTGAACAATGACAAGTGTAGAAAGCTTTTGTATGAGCATAACAACATTTATGTGATGCCTTGTGAGAAAATACTTTCCAATGGCTCTAAAGCTTGTTACGTACCACTGAGGCAACTTTTACGAACCTCCTGAGGCACCCAAAGGCAGCCGAGTACCTCTTACGTCCAATCTCCTCATCTGGCGATTTTATTGATGCCGTGAGATTTCGCAGTCATGCACTGTTGAAAGAGAAAAGGAATGCACTCAGACTACTAGTCTACTGCGATGATGTGGAAATTGTTAAACCATTTGGGAATGCAGCAAGGGGCCTGGGCAAAACTGACGATCTTCTGTATCATGTTTGCGAATTTCCCACCTTCGAAGCGTTCACAAACGAACTCAATTTTCTTTTTTGCAGTAGGCAAGTCAAACGATGTTATAGCCACTGAGTCTAAAACAGAACTGCTGCGGAACCTTCTTTCAACAGTAAATGAACTTGCAGCTGGAGGTATTGTCTTCACAGTACGATGAACAGAAACAAAACTCTATACACAAGTTCTTGCCTTTCTTGGGGACAGTCTTGCTTGTCATAATATTGCTGCGTTAAAGGACTCTTGCACCGAATGACCGGTAAGCGTTTCGACGTTTCAGTGCTCGTACTTGTTAGTTTCTAAATTTTCCAGACACAAAGAATGTCCTTTGAGGACGGATGATGACATCCGAAGGCAAGTGGCGCAGTTGATGAGTACAACTAATGTGACTGAGTGGATTGAGCTATCGGCTTCCTGCAGCATAAACGGCCCATGTGTGTTGAATGTTTTCGCAGGGTTTTCATTAACTTTGGACCTGCTCTTTGATCCAATGCATGTGCTCGTCGAAGGCATTATTACAAAGAAAATAAGCTTATTTTCGCATAACCAGATATGAAAGCGACGTACTTTTGCTAGGCGACCGATTAATGATGCAATAGGTAACTTTAAGTTTGAGAAAGAAATCGGTTCCAGTGAATACCCATGACTGTTTGATGCTTCCTTCACGTTAGTGTCATCAGCGAGTGCGACGGCAATCGTGATGCTGCATCTACCTTTATTGATAGAGGGTATTGTCGCCACCAATAACTTGGGCCAAAAATTTGAGTGCTACATCATAATGTGTAAAAGTGCCAGCTAATACCATCTGCAGTATTAAGTGCTGCAGCAGTTGATCAACTTGAGTCAGAGGTTGCTAAACACCAGAAGATGTACCGTACCTGCTATTTTGATGGTGTTTTCACATCAAAGTTTCACATCCTGCTCCACTTAGTGGAATAGATAAGACAGCATGGCCCTGGCCACCATCATTAGACTGTGATGTTTGAAGGCAAAAATGCCCTGCCAAAATGAAAAAAAGTTTTTTAACTTCAATAATGATTCATTCTCAGTGAGCGAGTTTTACCAACTCAACATGTTGCATGTTATGTGGCATGGGAATGGTGAGGCAAGTAGTGGTTTCCTAGATCGAGTTGGTGGAACCATTAATGGTGGGCCGTTTTTGCTGATGCGAGCCTTTGTTCAAGTAGGCCTTCCGGCTTCTCTGGTTGGATCAGTGAGTAGCTCATTTCAGTCTGTCATGTGTGAAAATGTTGAGGTTGCACCGCACAGTGATGATGACTCGGACCTCTTCTGGGGGCATTGGATTTCTTAAGGTCATTACAGTTGTTTCTGTGAAGCCGATATTTCTTTCGGTGGAAGATGGTAATGCAGCGGCAGTATGATCCTGACATTAACTGCTTTGTTTTAAGGGAGACTGAGTATGAGACAGTTGTTACAAAGGAGAGATTTCTTCTCCCATGGCCTCTGTCTTTGTATGCAGGTGTCAATTCTGTCCGCTGTTTGTCTCGCTACTACAGCCAGCGGCCACATTGAGAACGTTATATACAGTGTAATCACTAGCAAAGCTTTTGTATCATTTTTAGGGTGCGCTCACACCTTAAGGATGTAATGCGAAAGCAAAAAATGCTTCAGTCCTTTTCTCGCTCTCTTTGCAAAACTATAAGTTTACTTATTTAAATAACAAAAATTTGTTTTCCACTATCTAGCAAAGAATGTATTCTAGACGTAACAGACATCCTTGCTCTGTTATCTTCGCGTCCCATAAGACGATTCCATTCACACTAAGCAATCGTCAATGCGGTATGCTCATAGAATTTTTGCGCACACTGCCACCTTTTGCAGGGTTGAAAGAAAGGAAACCAAGGAATCATAATGAAATAAATTATTAGTTTTGTAAAAAGGGTATCATCACGAACACCACAATGTAAAGCCATTGTGTAGTTAAAATTTACTGTTTCTCCTTTTTTAAAAGGCGCGAGAACTTGGCAATAGGTCTCCACCAGACTCATACATCTTGAAAGGGAATAGAAACTTCAAAATTGCCTGCGAGGAAAACATCGTGGCTTTAACACCTGCATTATCATCTGAGAAGGCAGTATGCTACTGTTGTCCGTATATTTTATTTTAAACCTGTCGTAACCATACACTTTTTGACAGTTTTGGGTCTTGTGCTGACAGTTGTTGTGTAGGGTGAGCCATTTGACAATCGCTTGATGTGGTTTAAGATAAAGTCTCTGTTGAAAAACCTGCAGCGGTCAGGCCTAATATTGATGTGGTAAATGTATGGTAGGTATAAGCGGTATGTCAGATGCAACACCGTGAAATCGTGCCTTCATTTACGATTTTTTATCACCAGGGCAAAGCGCCGGCTGTATGTATGTTTCAAGGCTGGCGTGTCTGTTTCTTTTTTTTCTTTCAGATATCTCACTTGTATTTTTCAAGGCTGAGTTGTTTGGGTATTTAAAAATGTCTCACTTGTTTTCCCGGAGTTTCTTACCTTCTCTCTCTCTATATATTTCGCTGTGGCCTTGTTGAATTTTAAAATGTGTGACATGCTTCCAGCTAAATGGTGCATCAAATTTTATAAAAGGTTGCACTAGCTTTCATGGTAATGTTTGTGGTGAGTTATCCTAAACTACACCACGGTGCGACAAATAACCTGCCTCGAGTGGGAAGCTTTTTCAGCGTGCTTATAAAGTGTTTTGGTCACGATTAGCTTTGTATTATACGTACCTGTGTGATCTGCCAACTGCATTGTTTCTAGTGTTCATGTTTTTGTTCTGATATTTGCCACATGCTTCTGGCAAGTTTTCATGTCCAAATGTTTCATTGTTTATTTTGGCTTTGACTTTTGTTTCTCTTTAATAACTCATTCACTACATTCTTCATTGGTCTTGTGATAATTCAACTGTTTAAGCTCATTGCTTTATGCCTTTTTGTATAATTTTTAGAGTACTGAATTCTTTTGGAAAGGCGATGCATAAACTCGGTAAATGGCAGATAGGTATTTGCGCATTTGAGTTACTTTATTTCCTTTGATAAGCCAGCATATTTTGTAGTCTGTTTAATGTTTCTTTTTTCCACAGCCGATGTGCAAGTTTATTTGCATGTGGTGCACTTAAGTCTCGGGCCATATTTATTACCCACATTTTTTTTAATATAGGCACGTACACGTGAATGCCCCTGAAAGCCTAGTCTCTTTTCTTTTTGGAATTTGTTGCTTGTTGACTAGTCACTTGCTGTGAAATTTGAGACGAACATGTCTTAAGTGTATGGAATACTGCCACTAAATAAAATTTACTCATATTGAAAGGCATTGTAATAATTTGTTTCATAGGTGTTATAAAATTTAGGTACTTTGTTTATTTTACATGCAGATAAAGGCCAGAACAGGATCCTGCAGACGAAGCCAAGTTTCCACAGTGTCGTTCCAGGTACCTCAAACCTACTTTTATATAGAACTGTGCTCTATTAGCCAACTGCTGGGAACTGTCAGGGACCACACTGCTACAAGAATTTCTACTTTCCAATTGTTTGTGTCACTGCAGGCCACATGCCAAGGCTGTGCTGTCAAAACGATGCCGATGCATTCCTTCTCACACCAATACATCAGCAAGCTTGGCATATGACCTTAGTTTGTACTGACAGGGGAAAGCAAAAATGTAGCAGAAGTGGGAACCCATAGACAGTTTCCTAAATGTCGAGTAGAACACATTTTTATATAAAATGCTGGTCTGAAAATACCTGGAATGGTGCACCGGAAATAGCCATGACTATTTTATGCTGTGATATGTCTAGTAGAACACTGTTTTATATAAAAAGCTGGTCTGAAAATACCTGGAATGGCACACCGGAAATAGCCATGGCTCTTTTATGTGGGTCAGTGTTCCAGTAACTGAAACAAGCATTTTATTTGAAACAGGGTTTCATATACTCTTAAATGGAGAGAGGATCCACATAATTAGGTAAACATAAGTGATGTAGTGTTCCATCTACTTTTTAAAGTATGTGGAACGTAGTTACCAATATATAATTGGAACATTTTGCAAAAAAGTTCCGGCTACTAAGTGGATTTTATGTGTATCCATATTAAGAGTGATAGTGACTATATCTGTTCTTTGTTCAGCGTTCAAATTTGGACTGGCTATTTTGCGCTCCTTGCTCTCTTTCTCAACTACATATCCCATTTTTAAAATGATGCGTTTATGGTCACTTTTATGCTGCTATACCCTTTCTCACCAAGAACCATTTATCTCAAATTATCATGAATTCCTTCTGTCATCAGACAGTAATCAATAGTTGATTGCCGGTT
Source organism: Dermacentor andersoni (assembly GCF_023375885.2). Lineage (NCBI taxonomy): Eukaryota > Metazoa > Arthropoda > Arachnida > Ixodida > Ixodidae > Dermacentor > Dermacentor andersoni. The sequence goes on along the minus strand of NC_092819.1, from coordinate 119,940,755 downwards.
TCCCACTTCCCACGTGATCTGCCCTTCACACTTAGGCCCTGTATTCTTGATAACGAGGTTACGTTGCTCACAAAGGTCTAGCATCGAGTTCCCGTTGTGGTGGGTTAGCCATCTAAATCCTGTATGTGGACTTTCATGTCACCTAATAGGATAATTTCAGCATCATTCCAGAAACCCTTAATATCAGCACTTAATCATTCCACTAATTCTTTATTCTTTGCTGTGCAATTATGTCCGGTCCACAAATACGTAACGTACAGCGAATTTTTTTCCCTCTCATTGTACATGATAACCCAATATGCTATTGACATAATGAATTTACTCTTTTCCATTTGGCTCCCAGATGGATGAGCATTCCGACTCTCTTTCTCTTTCTTTCCGGCTTAGTTCTGCTGCCCCCTTCAAACACATAATTCTCAGTCAGTGGCGGCTCTTCCGAGTCTCTAAGGTGCCTTCCTGTAACCGCATACACTCCTATTTGTTCTCTATTTGCCTGTTCCTCAATCTCTGCCCACTTTTTCTTTCTTCTGCCGCCCTGCACACTTATGTAGCCTATTGCATGACGAGCTCTCTTCCTTGCTTTCTTCCTTTTTTTTCTTATTGACGGCGATGCTATTCTAAAGTTCCCCCAGAGGACCTTTTTTATCACTACCTATTCTGGCCTCCTGAGCACCCGTGGGCCCCTCAAAAAAGCAACAGTGCGACCAGCAAGTCGCCAGCCCACTTCTCGTGCAAGCCTGCAATTGAAGTGAATCCCGTCTCGTTGAAACCCACCACACCTTCTCACTTCTCTGTTTACTTGTACATCGAAGCCATTCGCTCAGCTCATTTTCCAAATCGCCTCATTAGCAACCACTACGGTTGTTTGTACCTGACTGTCACATACAGGCACCTCCGGCACCGTGCACACCACGATCTGCACCTGAAGGCACAGCTTGCGCAAGTCGGCCACCCCTTTCTCCATGCACTGCGCTAGTCCTGTACCTTTCCTGTTTAGAACGTGATTTAGCCCACCTGCTACTATGAGAAGGTTGCGCACGTGGGCATTTTCCGCTAGCTTTGCTTTTGCTTGCTCTGTGACAGAGCCCTACCTCCGCCCTGGAGATGTCCCTACCGCCCTTATTTTATCGCATTTCACCCCCTCCACAATTGCTTCTGAGCACTTAGCCTGGTGGAGACTAAAGGTATGACACGTTTTCGCACGTGTTCAACTACACGGCCACGCTCTCACTTTCCTTTCAAAACACACACAGACACACAGTAAAGTCACTAATAGCTATTAGACTTGTCACATTGAAGCTACTATTTAAAAGCTATAAAGCCTGAACTTCCCACGCGGTGCCACGTGTTGAAGCACGTGGGCACCAAAGGACGCTCTGACGATCGTGCAAAAGCAAACGTACACGAAACACAGCCGCACACACGAAAACGGAGAGGCAAAAAAAGAAAACTACCCAACTATACTTTAAATGCTAAAACAAAAATCATAAAATCAAAAACAGCAGAAAAAGGCATGCACAATCAAAAAGCGTTCATAAAAACTTATGATTTCGTCGCCGCCACGCAGCCCTGATAAGGACGTCCATTCGCCACAAAATCTCAAGCCAGAAAATAGGCTCGAGACGAGCCAAAAGACAGCCCATGCTCTGGTGGCGCCACCTCGCGGCTTTCAGCATCAACATACTTATACGCAGCCGGAGGCACAGCGCGCTGGCCTCCTTCTGGTCGGTGTCGAAAGAAGAACTTTGCTTCGATGACGGGTCTTCGTGTTCGCTGCAGCCTGTCACTTCCCGCTTCGCGCACTCTCATAGCCGAAATGCATCGTGCTACAGTTTCATGGCTAATCTCTTTTTTACAGATACAAATCTTCATATGAAATCTACGGAGAGTTCAATTTCCCACGTAGCCACTGAAGCTAAGTAGACAAGTGAATAAATGAATTTTCCATAACTAGCGACAACTTACCCCTTTTCACCTGTCACCTGGTGGTAGGCGCCACTACCCGCATGCCTCCGAACGAATTGACCTTTTATTTCAAAGCGGCTATTTTTAAATAGTATTACGATATCATCGCGTGATGCTCAAGAAACGAGCCGCCGCGAGAACGACGATGAAGTTGGTCGGTGCGCTTGGCGCGAGCGAGTGTCGGCCTGGCTGCCTGGCTCCAGTGTAAATAACCTGTAAATAGCCTCTACTGTCTGTGGCTTTTCACACGCAAGAGTATTATTGAAAGTATTACGATAAACAGCCGGTACATCATCCGGAACGTGAATGAGCAGTTGCTATTTAGAAGACATGAGAAAGCTCAGTCTGCAGCCTGAACTTCTCTATGCTCTGGTGCTGCAAAAAAATGGCGGATGCTTAAGGTTCGCCTTTAAGAGGGGGACGCGATAACATTAAAAGATTCCTGACTGCTTCGTATACCTGTGTCGCACGGGCACATTTGGAAGGCCTTGCAGTCGACGGCCTTCGAAACGCCGCAATTCTATCGACTAAAAGGGTTGTCGCGCTGCTACACGGCACTTTTGAAAGGCCGCTGAGTGGTTCAGGCGTCTTTCGCAAAATTGTGTGGCGCTGCGGATCTCTATTTCTATTTTCATGTCACGAAAAATAAAACAACATTAAAACCACTTAAAAGCGCTATGGCGGCGGTATGACGGCAGCCGGCAGCACATGTAGTAGAGGGAGAATGTACTAGACAACATGGAGGAAGGAATGAACCCAAGCCAGTCGTTGTTGTCGAGAGTATGTGAATTTCACAGATATCAAGTGGCAAAAATACTTTAATTAATATATAATAACACTGATATATAGTATTTTAGAGCATTTCTGTTTGATTTGTTCGTTCTAACCCCGAGTACGAGCACACTGTGAACGAGAGGGCATGTTCGCGCTGCTTCCGCTTCCGTTGCTCAAAGGCTATCGAGATTTCGATAGCGTTGTAGGGTGCTCCGTTGACTCGATAGACTATTGACTCGGCGGCCTTCGAAACCGCCCGTATAGCAGCTCGAACTTGACCTTTGAGTCTACTGACTATCGGTTGGAAGGCCTTCCAAACACTCGTGTGACGCGGGTATTACACATCCCGGCAACTGGAGCGAATGGAACCGTGAAGTTAACCTCACACGCTGGCCGCAAACGCAATGCACGAAGACGGGCTTTCTGGTAGAAATACGTCCTGTTGCCTGGGTCGCGATGCAGTGGAGGCGAGTGCCATCTGGATGGTGTGGTTGCAGGGAAGCAGGTGTGCCTCTCCGTGGCTTCCAAGATACTCATGCGCCGGCGCATGCAAATAGCGGACGCGATGGCCGGTCTATGAATGATAGAAACGCTGGAAAAGGAGCTTCTTTGAGTTTTCCCGTTACAGAATTACGTTTTCGCTTATAGTAAAATGACAATCCGAGGCTATCATGTCTGTAGTGGAGTGTAGGTCATAAGTTACGATTTTCAACGTATCTTAGATTGATAAATTCAATTAGTTTAGCAGCTTCCTTGAGCCACATGGAGGGCCCGGGTATGAGTGGTTGGAAAATGATTTTGCCGAAACGACGTCCGGCACCGGATTTTCTGCGACACCAGGTCCTTAGCGGCTACACGTTAAAACGAACGCTCGCAGTCTATGCAGCCATATAGTTTCTGTATTGGAAACTGCTAACAAGGTCGATCCAAATAGGTTGCGAAGCTTCAGGCGAAATGCGGTTCCGAACAAACTGTCACCGGCCTCAGTAAGGCTTGTTATGGGAGGAGCGATTGAATCGCGACTATGTTTGGAGGGAACAAACATTGGGAAAGAATAAAAGTTATCTTGATTAAAACGAGGCACATGTTCATTCGACAGAAACAAAATTCATGATCGATTTTATGTATGCGTGACAAGAAAAGGACAAGTTCATTTTATTCTATGATTATGAATAAATGCAGTTTTTCAGAGGTCATTGTAAGTGGGGGCATGCACGCCGCTATCACCTGCAATGCAATTCTCCTCTTTAATTGTGCAGAAAGGCGCGCTTGTAAAGTTCACCTGTTACATTACGTCCCCCTCAACATTTGTGCTGTTTTGCTTGTCGACGTTTGCCTAAATTTGGTGACGCGGGTAGCTTCATCATTTTTTAACCTGTTGACTGCGAAGTTGTGAGTTAGGTCCGCCAGATAATTGTTTACTTTGGTTGTTTTCGTGTGAGTGTAATAGCCGACGGGCTTGGCGTCTGACGATGGAACCAGCACTCTAGACCTGAAGCCTTCGTCGGCCTCCGAAGAAAGTATGGTCTGCGTAGGGGTGTGATTTTGACCACCATACGGCTAGCCTTTTCCTGCATCAGTTTCGGCGCTGAAAGCTGGAAACGCCCACAAAGTTGAATGGCGGGGCGTTTGAAGTACAGCTCTAATGACAGGCCACCAAAACAAATTTCGTGCCTTCGAGAACAAAATGACGTCGCTTCTGTTTTTAAGGGATATGGCGCCATATTACTTTTATTCCGCCGGAAGTGCTCTCTCGTCACACAGGTGGCGCTAAGCCATATGAAACGTCGACGAACCGCCATGCATTGAACGTATGGGCTTCTATGGAAGCTTCGCTATAATGTATGTTTACCTTGCTGCTAATACGTACTGCTGGAAAACTGGGGACTTGCCACTGTTTTCGCTGCCAGAGATCCCCAATCGCCAATGGCGTATGTAACATTGAAATCGTGCCTTAAGCACCGGCCCCATGTGGCACCGCGTTGAACGTTTGCCAGTGTTTACAGACAGGAATCCAAACACGAAAGAGCGCTGCCAACAGAGATTTGAAAAAAGATTTTTCTGCAGTCTCCACGAGCCAGCCGGTTAGCGTGCTCATAACCCCCCCCCCCCCCCCCCGCCTTCATAGCTTAGTGTGCACATATGTGCGTAAAAAAACTTGTAAAACAGGAAAATACAAGTGTCCGTGATAGCATAGGGTGAAATAGCGAACGTGTAGTCGCCCACTGCCGCAAGATTGACAGCTGGCCGCAATTTTTTGTTTTGTGCCCGGCATTGACAGGCTTCAGAGAGGCAGTGAATAAAAAAAAATAGGAAAGACTGTTGGGATTTTACTATTTGTGGGGTACTTGTACGTCTGACAATAATGTTGGAAAATGTATGTTAGGAAACCAATTTCTGTATCTACTTCAGCGCCTTCTGCGAGTTGCTATATTCTAAGGAGGTTTGCTGCTTTTTATGATAATTTGGTTCATATTAACAGAATAAATTGTGCATCGATCTCATGACAGAATTTATCTTGGCGTAAAAAATAAAAGTGAGTGAGAGTGATTGTTTCCAGTGACGCGATTCTACAACGTCCTTTCCTGCTACGATCTTATGTGGGCGCCGCAGCGAGAGTAGAAGCAACTGCACTGTTGAAGCGAAAGCTTGCGGAACGGCACTAGGAACAAAGGAGCCCGGTCGCCATGCTGGCTGTCCTCGACTGCGCCCTCTTTGGGGTTCTAGTAATGTGCAATTTTCTTTTCGGCATGTATTTCTCCCTCCGGAAAAAGGCTTTGCGTGTTGAGAGTACATCTGCAAAGTCGGACATATTTCTTGGAAGCCGAGCGTTGAAGATTCTTCCGCTTGCAGCGTCATCCGCGGCATCCCTTTTTTCTGCGACGGGTCTTATCGGCTTTACAGCGCACTTCTACACTTACGGTTGGCATCTTATATGGGGTTTCGCAGGGCCTCTTCTGTGCCTTCCTTTGGCCACTCATGTTTTCGTACCCGTGCTGTACCGGCTCGGCATTACATCGATATTCGAGGTGAGTGCATCGAACGTTGAAGACTTGCGTTGTATGTATTAGAAAAACGGAAAAAAATTATAGAAGCCCATCATTAAAACAAATTAAAGAACACATGCAAAACATTGCCCATTACGCACCGTAGCCAGCGCTATACGGTTGTTCAAACAAAATGTTATTTAGCGCGCAGCTTTCGACGCAATAACGTTCTTTTTTTCTCCTATAAATTCAATGTTGAGCAATGTAACATTGGAAAAGCTTGGCATACGATGTTATTAGTCAGTAGTTAGTATTCGCAATATTTTTGGCTATCCATTCGGTAGTGGCGCGCAACTAGCCTTCCTTCATGCAGACATTGCTACCGATGGGTGCTAATCATATGTCAACTCCACTTTGCCGACCAGTGTAATGTGACGTTGGTTGTTATAACAGTGGGCTTGTTCGTAATGTGGCTGGTTTGCGTGCAGTCTATTGTCAAATGGTTTGGCGCATCATCTGTGCTTCTGTTGGCTCGCCGCAATTATTAGAAGACGCTAGGGCACCGCGTACGAACAAGTTTGCTTACAGAGTGGCAGTTCACGCTGGTGTTAAAGCAATGCGACCAATAATGGACTCCATAATAATAATATTGTATTGCCGCACCCGAGGAGCGTAGAAGAGGGAGAAGAAGCTGCGCGAAGTTTTGGTGATGGGCTGTTCCGGACCCTCCCATGTTTACCCTTCTCACTGTAAATAAATATACTCTACATCCATAATAAATGGCGGAAGTGCTGAATACTGGACGCCTTGGACAACCCAGTCCTACAAGATCTTTGAAGAAGCAGACGCCTGGCCGGACTACCTCAAAAGCCAACAAGGATGGCAGACGCGCAAAGAGGCCGGTCAACGAACACCGCCGTAGAGGGCGTCTATCAAGACAGCCAGAGACCAAAGCAACCTAGCTACTGGACGCCGGGATCCCGCATATTCTTAGGTAAAACATATGATGATGTGCATGACTGGCGGAGGCACTACAAAAGAGTAAGCCGGCATATCGGGTGGAGTACGTCAGCGCAGCTGGATAGCGTTGCATTTTTTTCTCCCTAGTAACGCTATACTTTGGTTTGACAATCATGAACGCATGCTGACCACTTGAAAAACTGTTGACCATGAACTTAAAGTCTACTTTGGCAACTATAATTCTTAACACAAGAAAACAGAGCACACGTGCTCGCGCAGAGCACAATTTCTTGGCGAAACGCGTGCGACGAATGTTGAAGAAATATCGAAGTTATACTGAATAGTAAACACAAACATGTGTGATTAAAAGAGGGACATCTGTTAAAATGCATCGCTAAAACCGTCTGCAATTTTCTCATAACCAAAGAAAATCTGAACGCGCCTTCCGAATTCAGGCAACATTGTCGCGTTAACGAAGCTCTGAAGACCCGAAGGGCCTTACCGAAGATCGGACGCTTAGGCAACGTCCCGCCGTAGCAAGTACGGAGGTCACCGCCTGCGATGACGTCGCCTAGATCGTGCGTCGAGTTGCTCAAGATGAGCTAACACGACTTCGGGGTGTTGACGCTGGTTACCAGTGCGTGTCTGACGAGTGCATCTCCGAACCACCACCATGCTGGTTGCGAGCACGTCGCATCGAGCGCCTACTGCCCCTCCCCCCCCCCCACGCACCTGAAGAACTACACTTAAACAACACGAGCTTTCGATCCCTCCCGGCGAATTTCAGTCGCCGCCAGTCTTCACCAGTCCATTGTGATAGTACGCACGACTACCCTGCGCCACGACGTGTTCCTGCAGAAGACTTGTTGCCACGACATGCCCCTGGCGAATCATACCCAGAGCCATGCGCACTTGCTCTATTTGATTTCAACCGTGACCTACTTGTCTGCCACGCCTGCGGTTCCAGAGGACATATTGCACGCTAATGCCGCTGCGGTCTGTAGCGAGCGCTGTGTCTTCAATGAGCCTCTAATGGCTCATTAAATAGCTGTGCAGAAATGTACCCTTTTGTTGTGATGTTAAATTATCAAATAGCATGTTTAATATTGTCACCCAGCTATGGCAACTAAAACAGTTTACCACCGACAGATTGGGAAAAAACGTCTGCCTTTAGCGATGGCTGGTCCTCGGAGAGCCCGCGCGCAAACACGAACTTCATCGTTCTTGGCTTAAGGGTCCCGTGTCAACACGTGCAAACTTATTTCGCGTCATTCCTCCCCTCTCAAAAGCGACCGGCCCGGTCGCTTCAAGGGCAGCGGGCGCGCACTATGGGCAAGAATGCCAACATGAAAAGACAAAAAAAAAAGACATACACGAATGTACACAATGCTAGAGCGGTTTGTGAGGGTTGCTTAGCCCTGGCGTGCGTAGTACGGCTTCATCCGTACTACGTGGACGACTTCAGCACGGGGACGGCGTCGGTTCACACCAGGATCAGAGCTTTGAGGCACCACCTCGTAGTTCACATCACTGAGGCGGCGTACAACTTCGTAGGGGCCGAAGTAGCGGCGCAACAATTTCTCTGAGAGCCCACGGTGTCGTATAGGTGTCCACACCCACACGCGGTCGCCTGGTAAGTACTGGACATTCCGTCGGGTCCGGTTGTAACGGTAGGCGTCGGTATTCTGCTGGGTGCGGATGCGATTCCGAGCAAGCTGGCGAGCTTCCTCGGCTTTCTCGACGAAATCTTCAGTGGTGTCATTCCTTGTGGTTCCGTGGTCTACCGGGAGCATGGCGTTTAAGGGGGTGGTAACGCGACGTCCGTAAACAAGCTCGAATGGTGTAAACTCGGTGGTTTCCTGCACAGCGGTATTGTAAGCAAACGTGACGTATGGCAAAATTTCATCCCACGTTTTGTGTTCCACATCAATGTACATGGAGAGCATGTCGGCTAATGTTCTGTTTAGGCGCTCTGTTAAGCCGTTAGTTTGGGGATGATAGGCCGTGGTCTTTCGGTGGTCGGTGTGCGTCAGGGTGACGACTTGTTACAATAACTCCGCTGTAAACGCTGCACCGCGGTCAGTAATGAGTACAGCGGGTGCACCGTGGCGAAGCACAATGTTGTGGACGAAGAAGCTGGCGACTTCAGCAGCAGTTCCCCGCGGCACAGCTTTCGTCTCCGCATAGCGAGTTAAATAGTCAGTTGCCACGATTATCCACTTGTTTTGCAAGGAGGACGTGGGAAACGGCCCAAGAAGGTCCATTCCCACTTGCTGGAACGGCGCCGGAGGGGGATCCAAAGGCTGAAGGAGGCCGGCAGGCTTGACGGGTGGAACTCTACGCCTCTGACAGTCACGGCACGTTCGCACATAGCGCTGAACCGACGAAAATAGGTGAGGCCAATAGTATTTTGCCGTATGCGTGCTAATGTCCTCGCGAAGCCAAAGTGGCCGGCACAGGGATCGTCGTGACACGCCTGTAAAACTTCCTCGCGCAGTGCCGTCGGAACGACGAGAAGGAACGTTTCCTGGCTATTCTCGAAATTTTTCTTGTACAGGACATCGTTTCGCAGGCAGTACGACGTCAATCCTCGTGAAAGTGGGCGTGGGACAACAACGTCAGCTCCCTCGAGATATCTGATGACTGGAAGCAGCTCAGAGTCGGCACGTTGATAGTCAGCCATGCGCACCACGTCGACGACACCAAGAAACGGCAAATCTAGCTCCAAGTCGGAGGATGTCAAGGGAATAGGAGAACGGGACAAGCAGTCAGCGTCGCTATGCTCATGGCCGGATCTGTAGGCAACAGTCATGTCGTATTCCTGAAGGCGGAGGCTCCAACGAGCGAGGCGACCTGATGGGTCTCGTAGATTGGCAAGCCAGCAGAGCGAGTGGTGATCACTGACCGCTCGAAATGGCCGGCCGTATAAGTAGGGTCGGAACTTGCTGATGGCCCACACGACTGCTAAGCATTCTTTTTCGGTCGTTGAATAATTAGCTTCAGCTTTTGTCAGACTACGACTCGCGTACGCAATTACACGTTCTGCGCCATCTTGCCATTGAACCAGAATGGCCCCGAGTCCTACGTTACTGGCGTCGGTGTGTATTTCAGTTGCCGGGGTGTCATCAAAATGCGCCAGCACTGGAGCGGATTGAAGGCGTTTACGCAATTCGGTGAAGGCCTGCTCTTGTTCTTCCGTCCACGCAAAGGGCACATCTTGTCGCGTCATTCTCGTGAGCGGTTCAGAAATCCTTGAGAAGCCTTCAACGAAACGACGGTAGTAAGCGCAGAGGCCCAGGAACCACTGAACAGCCTTTTTGTCTTTAGGACGAGGAAACTCGGCAACGGCAGCGAGTTTTTCTGGGTCTGGTCGTACTCCTTGGAAGCTGACCACGTGGCCTACAAACTTGAGTTCCTGGAAGCCAAAGTAAGATTTTTCAGGCTTGATGGTGAGGTTGGCCTTGCGTATTGCGGTAAGAACACTTCGTAGCCGGGCGAGATGTTCATCGAACGTGCTGGAAAACACAACAACGTCGTCTAGGTACACCAGACACGTCTGCCACTTTAGTCCAACGAGTACAGTGTCCATCATTCGTTGGAACGTAGCAGGAGCGGAACAGAGACCGAAAGGCAGCACTTTAAATTCGTACAGCCCATCGGGAGTCACGAAGGCGGTTTTTTTCACGGTCACGCTCGTCCACTTCGATTTGCCAGTAGCCTGACTTTAGATCTAACGAAGTAAAGAACTGAGCATGACGCAGACGGTCCAAAGCGTCATCGATCCGTGGCAGGGGATAAACGTCGCGTTTGATGACTCGGTTAAGCCGTCTGTAGTCAACGCAGAAGCGTAGTGTGTTGTCTTTCTTTTTAACTAGTACGACAGGCGATGCCCACGGACTTGCCGACGGCTGGATGACGTCATCATTTAGCATTTCTTGAACTTGACGCTTAATCGCCTCCCGCTCCATAGGTGACACGCGATACGGATGCTGACGAACAGGCCGCGCCGACTCCTCTGTAACGATCCGGTGTTGCGTAACGGAAGTGCGCTGGACTTTTGATTCCGTGGAGAAACAGCCGGAGAATTCTGTCAGTAGGCCCAGCAGCTGATCCTTCTGTACATCTGCTAAGTCAGCATTAATGTGGACGCGGGTATTCAGGCTGGTGTGAGTTGTTGCACCCGGTGAAGTCACTTGTAACGTGCCGATGTCGGAGAAGTCAGCAATGTCGTTCAGGAATGCCACAGCTGTACCTTGAGGGACGTGCTCATACTCATGGCTGAAGTTTGTCAACAAAACTTGCGAGCACTTATGCTGTATTCGAACAAGGCCCCGGGCGATGCAGATGTGTCTTTCGAGCAGCAGCGGGATATTTGCCTCGGCAATACCCTCATAGCCGTCGAATGCGTCGCAGGTGACGAGGGTTACTACGCTGCTCCGTGGCGGCACCGTGAGGTTCTCGTCAACAATCCTCAAGGCGTCGACATACGTGTCGTCAGTGCTGCTCCCTGCTAAGGCCTGCGCCGTCGAAAACGTTACCCGCGACTTTTGTAAGTTAATCACAGCTCCATTAGCCTGCAGAAAGTCCATTTCCAGAATTAGGTCCCTCGAACAGCTTGGGAGGATAACGAAATCTCCGAGGTACGTAAACCCACGAATGCTCACGCGCGCTGTGCATCTTCCTACCGGGGTTAGCAGATGGCCTCCTGCAGTTCGAATCTGCGACCCAGTCCACTTGGTAGAAACTTTCTTCAGCTTGCAGGCAAGGTCCATGCTCATAACTGAGGTGACCGCTCCAGTGTCGATTAACGCCGTTATTTCTTCGTCGTCTATGGTGACGGGAATGTTCGACGTTACTACCTCTCGTAAGGTGTTTGACTCCGTCTGTACGTCTGCGTCATTCTGTTTTCGTAGTTGTCGTCGTAGTGGAGGATCTTGCGTACGGTCGTCGTCAGCGGCCTCACCTCCGAAGGTCGCTGAACTCTGTTTTCCCGACCCGCCGGGCCAGGTGAGCGGCGTCTGAGAGTACCGCGAGTAAAGGCTTGGCTTGGTGATGGTGACCTGTAACGAGCAGGAGACGACGAATGGGGCTCCTGCCATCGCTGATCAACATTGCGACGATTCGCAACGAAAGTCTCTATTTCCGGCGGCCGCTCACCAGGTCGTGGACGAGGTGCATTCGGCGAGAATCCACGGAGCCCCACCTGACGATAAGGACACATTCTGTAGATGTGTCCGGCTTCGCCACAATGAAAACAAAGGGGCTTGTAGTCTGTGGTGCGCCAGACGTCGCTCTTCCTAATCCTTGCTTCGGCGATGTGCGGTGGGCTGCGAGGCGGCCTGAAGCTTACGTCCATTTGTTGAGTGGGGTGTACCATGCTGCACGCACTTGAAGGTGACGGACGGCGTACTGCTTCAGCGTAACTCATTGCGGCGTGCGGTCCCTGCTGTGGTGCCTCGTACTCTCCAGGAATATGAACGGCCTGTCGTACTTCGGCGCGCACCATTTCCGCAATGGAAAGTTGTCCCACAGGGGCAGTGGTCGTCTGCAGCTTCTGCAGTTCCTCCTTGACGACAGCCCTGATGAGTTCTCGCAGGGCGCCAACGTCGTTACCGAGGGTAACGGCACAGAGCTCCCTTGAAATCATGGCGTCGCGGTTGTTTTGCCTGGCCCGCTGTTGAAGGGCCTTTTCCATAGTAGTGGCTTCGTCATGGAACTCGGCAAGTGTCGCAGGCGGATTTCGAATGAGGCCAGGAAAGATTTCCTCTTTGACGCCGCGTATGAGATGGCGCACCTTCTTTGCTTCAGTCATCAAAGGGTCCGCACGTCTGAAAAGCCGATTCATGTCTTCTACGTACGCCGTCACTCGCTCATTCGGGCCTTGAATTCTTGCCTCCAACGCTAACTCCGCCCTCTCCTTCCTGTCCGCCCTGGCGAAGGCATTGAGGAACTGCCTACGAAATTCTTCCCATGACGTCAGTGTCGCCTCGTGGTTCTCAAACCATGTTTTCGCGGAATCCTCAAGAGCGAAGTACACGTAACGTAGCTTACGCTCGTGGTTCCAGTCGTTGAGGTTGGCAACCCGGTCAAAATGGTCAAGCCAGTCATCGGCGTCCTCTGAAGCACTTCCGTGGAACAGATTCGGCGTCCGGATGTGATTTACGACAACGTGCGATGCTGCAGGAGTGGCAGGTGGTGGTTGGGTCGTCATTCTAGTTCGTTCGGGTAGCAGACCGTGCTGTGGCTGGAGTCCCTGGAGGCGTCGGCTGGCACGTACGTGCACAGGGGTAAGCTCGGTTGAACTACTCGCCGGGCTGAGGTCTGGGGTATGCTCCGGAGATCTTAACATCGACCGTACCCCGCACGTCCACCAGAAATGTCACCCAGCTATGGCAACTAAAACAGTTTACCACCGGCAGATTGGGAAAAAACGTCTGCCTTTAGCGATGGCTGGTCCTCGGGTCCTACGTGCAAACTTATTTCGCGTCAATATACTAAAACACTAGTTTGCGCGCATTGTATGGCAAAGAATATTTGTTTATTGCTGCACGAGCTCCACGTTCAGATTTCCCGCAGCCGAGGTTGATGGTGTCTCCATGTTGCTGACGCTGATGTTGTTGAGAAAGTGTGGCATACTTAAAATGACCTGGACACGGTTTCTATGCATTATTGCACCAAAAGCGACAGTCTCACTGAGGTTGTTTTCCAACCAGTGCAGCCTTTTGATTGGCCTTCAGTGATTTGAACTGTCATGAGGCCTAAACATAAATGCCCTTCTGCACGCGTAACGGGAAACAAATTTAGGATAGAATGCTCGCCCAGCTTTCGTAACTTCAAAAACTGAAATTGGTACCGGCTTGTGCGGGAAAATCTGAAACAGAGAGTTACTTCCGTAGAACCATAAGGCACGCGTGCTGCGATCAGCTACTTCCATTTAGGTTTTAAATAAAAGAAGGAAGAAAAAAAGAACAGCTTTGACGATCTCTGGGCGTTGAAAGCCATTCAGAAAGTGGCCAAATACAGTAATGAAATGCGAAAGCACAGCAAAGGTGCTGACATCACTTTTTGTGAAGCCTCCGCGACGCCGAAAGTTGGACTTCCTCCACCGTCTTGTCGAGGAAGATTTTCCTTTCTTGTTTAAGTATAAACCCCATGCAAGCGATCTTGCACGCGACAGCGACAAGCGACGCGATGGAGATGGCTGTCGCGTTCGCTTGTCGCCTACAAGTTGCACCCCATGCGAGCGATGACTTCGAGCGACGTCTCCCCAGTGTTGCCGCTATGAGGGCAGCAATATAGGCGCCAAAACTAGCGTGACGCGTGCTTTATTACCCTAAGTTGATGTGTTTTACTGTAAAAAGCAGCATAAAATATTTATGATAGTCTTGCAGTAGGTTCTTATCCTTGCACGTATAAAAATTCAATCGTTTGCTCGTTCCCTGCGACAATCGGAAGTACTTGAGTTATCTACATCCAGTTCCGGCTTCGCGCTATTGGCTAGTCGCTCATAGCACTTCCGGGCGACGAGCGACGAATTCTAGATTTGCAGAACCGAGCGATCGCGCGACAAGACCGAGCAATCTGTTCACGCGACGGTCCGATCCGTCGCTCGAAGCCGTCGCTCGTCGCTGTCGCGCACAAAATCGCGCTCATGGGGTTTAGCCTTTACACTTCTCGCCTTCGACAAGCGACTACACCAGGCTGTGGGTATACGTACGCTCGTCATAGTGATCCGACCAACGGATCCAATCACATGGTGCTACCGCGACAGCTTTGCCAATGTAATTTCGCCTGAGTATTGTGCTGTAGCGTTGAAAGGAATTCATAATGACATGGGCAGATGAGATCATGCAGTCGATACCCGCTACTTTTGGCGGGTTTTCCGAAAGGGAATCTTTCCATTCTCTCTGCACTGAAAGAATGCACAGTCGATGACTAGCACCACACTTTACGTGCATCACAACACATCGTAGCCTATCAGCAGTTTATGAGAACAAAAGCGGATATGCTGTAGTGGTTTGATGAATCGTTCATTTCATTTCATTTCATTTTATTACCTTAAAGACCTCTTGCGGGGTATTACATAAGGGGTGGGTGGTACAAAAATGCAGGAGATTGCCCACTATGTTATTTTACAGCCAGAACACTCGTTACTTCTTCCACGAAGGCAGATGAGGTGGTGATGGCAGCGACGTGGTGGGAAGGCCGTTCCAGAAGGGTTGAAATCTGGGCCAGTTGGTACATACTTGAACGAGAAAACCAGTCAAAAACACAAAGGACAAGATACATAGGCCAAACCGGTCGATGTATTAATGACCGCCTGCGTGAGCACCACTCCTCCCTGGGGTCAGATAACGGTGCAAACTTGCCTCGCCATTGCAATGAGTGTGGTTGTTATCCTTTGTTTAGCAATGTGACGATTCTTGGTAGGGGCAAGGGCAAAGAAGAGCGAGAAATCTTGGAAGCGTACTACATCAGTTTATTAGGTGATGACTGCGTTAGTACAACCTCGGTGCGCTTACATGAAAAAGAATTTGAATTTCTTAGTCGTTCCCGATAGAAACGTTTCTTGTCTTTTCATGCTATGTGATTAGCGATGATGCGGTTGCGCATGCTCTGCTGGCCTTGCTGGGACTACACCGGTTCTAATAAACCTCAGTTGATAGTCCAGTCGTTGTGGTGTGAACATCTCATCTTGTCCTTTGTGTTTTTGACTGGTTTTCTCGTTCAAGGCCGTTCCAGTCTTTAGCTGTACGATGAAAAAATGATGACGAGCAGGTGACAGTGCGCGCGCTAGGGCGAGAAACATTTAGTGGGTGGCCTGTGCGCAGCGATATGCGTG
Organism: Dermacentor andersoni; assembly: GCF_023375885.2. Classification (NCBI taxonomy): domain Eukaryota; kingdom Metazoa; phylum Arthropoda; class Arachnida; order Ixodida; family Ixodidae; genus Dermacentor; species Dermacentor andersoni. The sequence goes on along the minus strand of NC_092819.1, from coordinate 119,925,227 downwards.
AAGGTGGTAAAATGTAAGGTGCGTGGTGAAGCCACCTGGTGTAGAATTTATGGAATAATGATAAGCTCGCGATACGGCGATGGTGCAATAGTGTGTCCAAACCAGACTCTACTTTTAATGGTGATACGCTGGTATCATACGAGTACGTCGAGTGAATGTATCTTACGGCCCGGTTCTGTATGGATTCTAATGTGTTGCTGAGGTAAATCTGGTGAGGATACCATATGAGTGATGCGTATACGAGTTTTGGCCTAACCAGTGCTTTATATGCTAGTAGCTTTACCTGTTGAGGAGCATTGCGGAGGTTGCGTTTCAGAAATCCCAAGGTTTTGTTAGCAGATGATATGAGGTTGGTTGTATGGGAGCACCAGTTTAAATCATGCGTGATCGTAATACCTAGGTACTTAATAGAGTTTTACAGTGTCGATTGGGATGTCATTAATTGGGTAGAAAAAGTCACGCCGATTACGGCGATTACATAGATTTACATTTATTATTGTTTAGTACCATTAACCAGTGATTACACCAGGCTCTAAAGCTGTTCAGGTCATTTTGAAGATAAAGGCAGTTATTACTATGAGTGATAGTTCGAGAGACAACGCACTCATCAGCAAACATACGAATCTGACAGGAAACATGCAGTGGAAGATCGTTAATGTATATTAGGAACAGGAGGGGACCTAAGGCAGAAACTTGGGGGTACGCCTGATGTTACGGGAAGAAATTCTGAGGTAGTATTGTTAACACTGACGGACTGTGATCGGTTATTAAGAAATTCTTTTATCCATGTTAAGACATTGCGGTGGAAGTTCAAGCGAGAAAATTTTAATATTAAGCGTTGATGAGCTACTTTATCAAGCGCCTTTGCAAAGTCAAGAAATATTATATTGGTCACAGTGTTAGTATCAAGACTTGAGTGTAGGTCATGAAGAAATGTAGCTAATTGAGTGTCACATGACAGCCCTTTACGGAAGCCATATTGCGACGGATGGAAAAAGTTAAAACTGTCTAGGAAATTCATTACGTGAGAGTATATGACGTATTCCATTAGTTTTCAAGGGGTACTAGTTATGGATATTGGACGATTATTTAAGGGTGAATTACGGGTGCCTGATTTGTAAACTGGAACGACCTTGCTCTTTTTCCACTCGTTAGAGAGCGTGCCTGATGATAGTGATTGGAAAAACAGCAGGGTTAAATACATGGCACAGATGCGCTTCGTGTTTTTTAAAAGCTTTGACGTGATATCGGCAACACCAGCTGATGAAGATAATTTATGATTATAAATGAGTGCGGATATTCCATCTGGTGAAAAAATAATATACGGCATTGGAGCCATGACAGCAACTGGGAAAGCAGGAAGAGGCACGTGTGGTTTGGTTGTGTTAACAGATGAAAAAGCATTGTTAAACAGTTTGACACAGTCAGTATCAGGTAAAATTTCCCCATCTTTCGAAATTCTGACACTAGGGGATGACTGGACATCGATAACCTGCCAAAATTTTTTGGGGTTACTGCTGAGCATGCGGGGTAGGTCTGAATGAAAAAATTAGTGCTTCTGTTGCCGGATAGCTATCAGGTAGGCGCTTTCAGATACGTAGTATTTTTCGCAGGAGCTAGGGCTTGGCCTCAGTTTATCGGAACGAAATAGACGTTTCTTTTAGTCTTCCAGTTTTTTAAGTCCGTTAGTGAACAATGGTTTATTGCGATTAGAGCGAAGTAAGATAGTTGGTATAAACTGCGCAACGAGGTTTGTCATGTTATTTCGGAAGAGTAACCAGTTTTCTTGTATAGAGGAATTTTCAAAACCTAATTCAAATGATTGATAGAATGCGACTAGTACGTTGTTTATCATGGTATAATTCCCTCTTTCGTTCAGCGGACTGTTTTCTGATCCGAATGACGTACTATAAGTGAAAATGAGAAAGCAGCGTGGATTACATCTTTTTGCTTTAATGAACAAGTTTTGGGCAGCAGCTTCCCATGATGATGAAAATGTTGTTATGCGTTTATATACATTGAAGATGAATCGACACACGGGAGAGTTGGTACTTGTTGACCATCTTGACGCGGCAGCGCATGACGACTAAGACAGAAAGCAGGAAAGACTCATGACATCGCCGAACTAGCAATTAAATTTATGAGAAAGCACAGAAATATTTAAGTATTTGGCAGGCATTGCCACTTCAGGCAGGTAATATTAACCGAGAAGGCGAGTTTGATCAGCAGCTCCTCTTGAACACGAAAAAGTCATGTGGGCCTGACGGTACACCGAATGAATTTATGAGTCGATTCGCGAAGTAGTTGTCGTATTACCTAGTACTTATATTTCAGAAGTCTTTAAAATGCCACTCGCTACCTCAAGATTGGCGTAGAGCAACTGTTGTCCCAATTTTTAAAGACGGTGATAAAAGAATGTTCAGCAATTATAGGCCTGTGTCTGTCACGTCGGTGTGTTGTAAAATATTTGAGCATATAGCGGCAAAAAACATTAGACAACTTTTGGAACAAAATGACTTATTATGTCCGTTTCAGCACGAATTCCGCAGTGGCCTTTCAACTGTAACGCAGTTGATCGAAACCATTCATGATTTCTGTGTTGCTATAGATGCCTGTGTGCATGTCGATGTTATATGCATAGATTTTGCGAAGGCTTTTGACAAAGTTTCACACCGTAAACTGCTTTTGAATCTTCGCAATGTCGGTCTTAGTGCGGACGTTCTCGATTGGATAGAAGCGTATTTAGATGATCACCTACAAGCAGTCAGAATTGCAGATACTTTGTCGGGAAATCGTGAGGCGTATTCGGGCGTGCCACAGGGTTCCGTAATAGGGCCACTACTGTTTCTGCTATACATTGATAATATCTCAGCGATTGTCCAATCACCAGTAAAAATTAAGTTTTTCGCAGATGATTGTCTAATTTATTGTCCGGTAACATGCAGGGAAGATCAATTTAAAATCAATCAGTGCTTTCAAAACTTAAGCTCGTGTTGTCAGAAATGGGATGTGGAAATTAATTTAAAGATAGCACTTACACGCATATAACAAAAAGAAAGGAAGTGATCTCGTTCACATATAATATTGCTGATAATATACTGGTAAAAGTATGTACTTTCAAATATTTGGCTATAAACATAGCAGATACATTGAACTTGCGTCCCCATGTTGAATATATTTGTCAATCAACATAGCAAAAGTTGTGCTTTCTGCAAAAAAAAAAAAAAATTGCGCCAGGCTACGAAAGAAGTCAAGTTGATTGCATACAAGACATATATCCGTCCAAGCCAGAATACGCTGGTGCTGTGTGGAGCCCCCATCAAAAGGTTTTAAACCATAAACTAGAACGAATTCAGAGAATGTCCGTTCGCGTTATCTGCTCTAAATATCGACAACGTGACTCCGCAACTGAAGTGTTAAACATATGTATCTTGGAACCACTGGAATCAAGAAGGCAGAAGCAGCGATTGAAACTGCTTTCTCACGCAGAGGTGAAAATAAAGAAGGATGATTATCTAACGCTCTTTTACAAAAGGTTCCCATGAACAACACGCCGGACATTCGTGCGACCAATAATAGCTCGAACGGACTTATACCGCTTTTTCTTTTTTGATGCTATTAAACTGTGGAATGAATTACCGAATGATGTGGTGCAAAAAAATTCTGTGAGTGATTTTGAAGTTGGTCTTGATAAGTATTTCGCTCAAACTGTATAGCTTATTAATTATGCCTTGCCTGGAAGTGTTTTTTCTACAAATTTTGTATGTGTTACAAATGTTCTCCTACAGATGATCTTCAATCTTCGTTCTATGTATAATTCAATTACTGACCCTCCCTGTAACGACCCTCAAGTGAGGGTTAACAGTATGAACGGTATGAAATTTCGACCACCTGGGCATCGTCAACCTGCACCTAAATCTAAGTACACGGGTGTTTTCGCATTTCGCCCCCATCGAAATGCGGCCGCCGTGGCCGGAATTCGATCCCGCGACCTCGTGCTCAGCAGCCCAACACCATAGCCACTGAGCAACCACGGCGGGTTACTTTAAGAAAGCAGAATGTGCAATTATCTCAAAGCTTAATCTTCACTGCGTACTTCTTGCAACCACTGCGCCGTAATGGCAAAAATAGGTCGCGTTCGCAAACGTGTGCGCAGTGACTGAAGCGATATTACGAGATTCGTAGTTTGTTTCTCCGGTGTCCTCGGTGAGCCAAGCAAGGCATCTTGTTTATATGTAGGGAAAATTAGGGGCATGGTATGAATGAGGTATAGACATTCTTCCAAATAGACGGGGTAAATGCGCGTTTTGCAGTGTAATACATATGCAAGTGGCCCACAGCGTTACGAGCGGTGTCCGACTTAGGCGGCTGCGCTGGCATAATTAAAACAACTGAAGCGAAATGTTGCGAGCATAAGGCGAACAATGCGCCATGTTTATGTGCGAGCAAATACAGCGTTAAATGATTGCAAGCAAATGTTCGAAAGTATCAGGCTACTGCTATCAGCTAGGTTGGCCCATACGCGAAGCGAATTCCGCATTTCGCATATCTTATTGTTTTGAGAAATAGGCAGCATTTTAAGTGACACGTGTCACGCAGTTTTAAACTTTATAACTTATTTAGATGTGTTACAAATAATGATTGAACCCTCATCTATTTGCGTCTTACTTTTTCATGCGAGATATATCAGTTTCGCGTGGTGTCCTAACTGAACTAAAGGAGGCAGCTTTGTTTTGTTTGGTGAGCGTAAGGACAAGTTAATGGGTGATGTGGAGGAGAAGTTGAATATAGATGGGTAATTTAGGCTGTCGCAATAAATTATGTATGCAAGCACTCCAGAGTGTTTGAGTGTGTCTAACGAGCCGCGAAGAAATGAGCCAGCTGCCCTGGCAGAAGTATAAAAGCCGCCAAGACGAAACTATGTGAAAATTGGGGGTGCACTAAAAACTCTCTGTGTGTATTTATATGCAGTTAGATCAAACACAGTCATTGTAAAAAAAAAATTATTTATGTGTGGGAGCGTGTGATGCCTTTAACGACAGCTTTGTGTTTGGTGGAAATGGGAGGGGGACATGGTAACTTCAATGTGCGAGAAAAGGTTTAAGTTCCTGGTCTGGTTAGAAGCGCTTCAAATAATGATAAGCCGTAGTTTTTATTCCCCAATTTTCAGGCGTCATAACACTTTCCGTCTTAGTTTCAGCGATGTACTCGGTGAACTAAACTAGACATTTTGTTTATATCTGGCTAAAATAGATGGCGCGTTATGGGCAATACGTAAGTAAACTTTAAAATCAGGGCACCAATTATGATATTTGTAATAAATTACCCATGTAAGCTATCAATATAACTGACAGAAGCATTTGCAGGCTATTTCACTTACAGTAGTAGTAATTCGCAATACATCCGCTCTACGACAAAGTTCGGTTACACTTCACTCATCCGACCGAAACTAGAGAATGCATGCGTTGTGTGGGATCCATATAAGAAAACTAGCATTAGCACTTGAGAGATGATCCCATGGAAATTTGTAAGATTTATTTTTTCTAAGTGTAGACTAAATTACTCTTCTACTAGCCTAACGAATCAGCATAATATTGAGACCTTACAGCTACGTAGGAAAATACAAAGACTGATATTTATTCATTTTTCTTTGCTTCAAATGAACTTAGTCTTCAAGCCTCAGGCTCATTTTAAACAACTTAGAGCGCGCCGAACACGGCATCGTCACGCTCATTCTTTCACACCTTATGGCCTTTGTGGGTGTCGCCTTTATTTTGACGCCTCGAGCTCCGTATAATACTGTTCAAATTGTATGTCAAGTTTTAATTCTGCAGTGTGTAAGCTGTGATGCGTTTGTATTCGTATTGCATGTTTATGTCTATACATTAAGTATTGATGTGTGCTGCCCGTCCTACTGTCCGCTTGCTGTATTGTATAATAAATAAATAAGTAAATAAAGAAATTATATGTATGTATGTATGTATGTATGTATGTATGTATGTATGTATGTATGTATGTATGTATGTATGTATGTATGTATGTATAGAAAGAAGGCGAGAGATCGGATCGTCTGCAGTTTGCGCCCCCCGTCCCCCATTCTAGATATATTTGGTAGGCCACTGATATTCGGTATCGGCCCATGTATGGGAAGTGCTTAACGCTTGCTTCACCTCCGCCGCGCGTCGGGCCGGTATTGCACTACATTCGGCTTCGGCCAACACCACCTAGATAGCACAAGGCCTGCTCACTCCGGTCCATGAGGTCATACTACTGGCCCAAAATTTCCATCGCCAAGACTGGCGTGAAATAGCAGTGACGTCGAAATCATCGCGGCTTACTCGGGAGAATACCCACTAGATTCCACGACAGTGGGGACAGTAGCATGACTTCATGGATGGGAATGAACAAAGCCTTGTGTTATCTAGGTAGTGTTTCATCGGACCACCTATGCTTAACGCCTGCTTCACCTCCGCCGCGAGTCCGCCTGCCATGGCACTTCCTTAGGGATCCGTCCAGGTATGGGGAGTGCTTAACGCGTGCTTCACCTCTCTCGCGCATCGGCCCAGTATTGCAGAATCTTCGAGATCGGCGCACTATGGGGAACCAGCGCTGGATAGGCGGCGCGTCGAAAAGAGTGCGTTGCACGCCGCCCTGGCGACGAAACGCGGCATATTCCAGCCACACAACCAGACGACACACACATACGCAGCCGTATTATAGTTCGTATGTTTCCGTTTTCGGGCGGCTTCAAGCGGAGTTTTTGTAAAGAAGCTAGCGCCATCAAGTGAAGAAATGACGAAAGAAGCTTTTTAAGCTTTATACATTTTTCACAGTGCGTCGCGGCGAGCACGTGTGTTTCTTTAACGGTTGCGTCGTGTATCGATGCCATGCTTGCGTGGCTGCCTGCCTCGCAAATCTAGCAGTTATGGCTCCGGTCGTGCTGCGCTACGGTTTAGTTGCCTGAAGTTAGTTGCCTGAAGTTAGTTGGCCTGAAGATATTCCATATTTCTCTGGCTAGACATAAAAAATTCTGATGTTACTTAATTCGCCACAGCAGTCAATGGAGAAGAAAGCTTTATCGCATCAGCTGACTCGCGCAAGCAAAGGTTTGAGTGCTCGGCTGCTTGATCCGTAACAATCCTGGCTACATTTAGCACTAATTACATTAATTTGCCGGATGCATCTCAGCACCGAGTCCTCATCCGCATGCGCATTTTTATAAACACATAGGTGGCTGAGTCGCGCGTGCGCCGGCACTATGCGCATACAACTCGTATTACAAGGCAGCTTCCCTCCCACATAATTCTTGGCAATGAATGGATAATTTTTACCTTTCGTATCGTTCACTTGGTGCGGTGGCGTTGGAAGGGGCTTGGCGGTGGCATTGCGAAGGAAAAATGGCACATATGCCGGATGGTGCATGCTATTGCTCATCTTGTTTCCGACGAAATACCGACAGCAGATTCTGCTGTTTGGTACTGTCTGCCATAGCTGACCGTCTTCACTATCGAATAAACCAAGGATACACGCGAAATTTGATTTAGAAACCAGCCCGACACCGCTTGACAGGGCGACAAGACGGGAGCTAACTCCGCTCGCCTGACTGCTTGGATCCAACGCCGCCTCCGTTCTTGTTCGTAGGGTTTAGATGGAAAGACGCAGAAGGATACATCCTCCCTCATCCCGACTTAGTTGTGGCACTTGTATACGCAACAGTATCGTCGGCGCCCTTTTGTTTTCCTTCGACTTTAAGGGCACGCAACGCAATTTTCGTCCGCGGGGGAGGCTGCATTGTGCACGTTCTGACCGCCAGGGCGGCGCTGCAGGCGCCGTGATAACTCCAGCGCTGGTTCCCCATGGGAGTGCTTAATGCCTCACCTCCGCCGCGGGTTGGCTCGGTATGGCACTACTTGCGGCATCGGCGAAAGTATGAAAAATTATTGGTCTACGCGCGGACGCGATACGCCCGATCCTAGCCATAGACAGCTTCGCAGTAAAAATGTTTTCGATTCTACGGCTTTTTCGCCATTAGCCTCCGCTATTGTTCAAAACTATGTTGGGCTGCGCTGACATCGGTTACCTGTCACTCGCCGTCACCTCAGTGAGAAGAAGATAAAAAGGAGGCAGCAGTGTTAACCAGTCAGGATTCTGGTTTGCTACCGAACGCTGTGGCAATGGAAATGTGGAATAGAAAGAAGGTACATATAATGTGAGAAAGGAACGGCGATGAATGTGAGCACGTGCAGGGACAGCAGTGCGCAGTGAATGTGCACTCGCACGGGTCTGTCGTCCATAGAAAGAATAAAAGTGCCTTCACTTCCTTCTGAGCCGATGACTGTTGCGGACGGTGTTCTTGTATGATCTGTACACTCAATGGACGATCATTTAGCCTGTTCGTTGCCGTGGACATAGATTGTCTTTGTGTTAGTGGCACAATTGGTGGTAGGACAGTGGAAGACTTGTCGACGCCGCTGCAGACACTACGTGAAGGGCTGCCAGGTATTCCAATTAATGCCAAATTACTCTTCGCGAAGCCTGCTCCCAAGTGGAACCGACACAGAAGGGACGCTTCGCGTCGCTGCAGTCCTACCGTAGGTCCGAGTGGCAGTGTAAGGTTTACTCGATGTAATGTGATGCATCTGGTGCATGTGGTTTCGCACAGCCAACGACAGTGTGCGCGCCAGACTGCAAAGCTGTTTCGCAGCGTCTGTCCTTGAGGGAGGAATGGGGACGGAGCGGTCTACTTTGCTTGATGTCCGAGTTGCTTTATCTGCGTTATCATAACCATTGATACAGCAATGGTCTAGAATCTATTGAAAAGAAATACGACCTTTTTTTTTCCTCAAGTGATGAATTAGCTCCTAGATTTCGCGCGTCAGTTGATCACGAGTTCCATGTCGGAAGAATGGGAGCAACAATTTTAATTGCAGCTTTGAATCGCGAAAGACTGCTCATTTTCCAGGACACAATTCTCGTGGGGTACTGCAGAAGCCGCCGCCTTCTCTCGTCTCGTTACTCTTCTCTCCTCACCACCCATTCTCACCCACTTCGACCCTGATGCCCCTGAATTGCATACAGATGCCAGCGGTCATGGCGTAGGTGCCGTCTTAGCCCAGCGTCAGCGTGGCCAGGATCGCGTTATTGCTTATGCGAGCTGCCTCCTCACACCATCGGAGCGCAACTATTCCATTACGGGACGAGAATGCCTTGCTATAGTATGGGCGGTTGCGAAGTTCCGTCCTTACCTTTACGGTCGCCCTTTTTCCGTAGCCACTTACCATCATGCTCTCTGCTGGCTCTCTTCGCTAAAAAATCCTACAGGCCGGCTTGGTCGATGGGCTTTGAGGCTACAAGAATTTTGATATTCCGTGTTGTACAAGTCTGGCCGCGTGCACCAAGACGCTGACAGCTTGTCGCGTTACCCTGTTGACGACTCTGACTCCTCCAATACTGCCAGTGCTTCTTGTGTATTCTCTGTATCACAGCTGCTTCATTTCGCCGACGAGCAATGCCGTGACGCCTACATCAGCGCACTCATCGACCGTTTTGAGCACTCTCCGGCCGATGCTACTCTACGCCACTTTGTCCTCCGCGACGGTACTCTGTACCGTCATAACCGTCATCTGGACGGCTCTGAGTTTCTACTTGTAATACCTAAACACGTCCGCTCCACCGTTCTAGAAGAGCTCCACGACGCGCCAACGGCAGGACATCTCAGCGTATCTCGAACCTATGGCCGTGTACGTCACCGTTTTTTCTGGCCGGGTCTTGCCCGTTCCGTACGACGTTACGTCACCGCTTGTGAAGTTTGCCAACGACGCAAGAAGCCTTCCCAGCTCCCCGCTGGTTACCTGCAGCCGCTCGACATTCCTGCCGAGCCCTTTCATCGCGTCGGCTAAGATCTTCTCGGCCGATTTCCAGAATCTACATCAGGGAAGAAGTGGGTTGCAGTCGCGGTGGACTACGCGACCCGCTACACCGTAACCCATGCTCTTCCGACCAGTTGCGCAACTCATGTTGCGGACTTCCTCCTACATGATATTATTTTGATGCATGGTGCTCCGCGTCAATTGCTAACAGACCGTGGCCGTAAGTTTTTGGCCAAAGTCATCGAGACATCATGCGTACCTGCTCAATACGGCATAAATTTACCACCTCCTACCATCCCCAAACAAACGGCCTCGCTCAGCGCTTGAACCGCACCCTTACAGACATGCTATCCAAATACGTTTCCGACGACTACCGTGAATGGGACCTGGCTCTACCTTACATTACATTTGCATACAACTCTTCCCTTCTCGAAACTGCTGGCTTTCCCCCCTTTTACCTCTTGTATGGCCGCGAACCAACGCTACCACTGAACACTGTGCTTCCGTCCGCCGCAGCGACAACTAGCGATTATGCCCGTGATGCAATCGCCCATGCTGACCACGCTCGCCAACTTGCCCGCGCTCGTCTACAAGTGTGTCAAGACAAGCAGAAGCAACGCTACGACCTCGGTCACCGTGATGTCCATTTTGTGCCCGGCAGCCTCGTGTTGCTTTGGTCACCTTCGCGTAAATTTGGCCTATGTGAAAAACTCCTTTCTTGTTACACACGTCCATATCGCGTGCTCCGCAAAGTGACCGTTGTCACCTATGAAATCGTTCTAGCCACGCCCACTACGTCCTCCGCTGTGACAACCAGTGACATTGTCCACGACGCCCGACTGAAGCCCTACAACTCTCCACGCGCCTTGGATATTTAACAGCACCGTGACGGTGCTTTTGCCGCCAATGGGGGGGGGGGGGGGGGGGGGGGGGGGTAGTATTACGATATCATCGCGCGATGCTCAAGAAACGAGCCGCCGCGAGAATGCCGATGAAGTTGGTCGGTGCGCTTGGCGCGAGCGAGTGTCGGCCTGGCTGCCTGGCTCCAGTGTAAATAACCTGTAAATAGCCTCTTCTGTGTCTTTTCACACGCAAGAGTATTATTGAAAGTATTCCGATAAACAGCCGGTACATCATCCGGAACGTGAATGAACAGTTGCTATTTAGAAGACATGAGAAAGCTCAGTCTGCAGCCTGAACTTCTCTATGCTCTGGTGCTGCAAAAAAATGGCGGATGTTTAAGGTTCGCCTTTAAGAGGGGAACGCGATAACATTAAAAGATTCCTGACTGCTTTTTATACCTGTGTCGCACGGGCACATTTGGAAGGCATTGCAGTCGACGGCCTTCGAAACGCCGCAATTCTATCGACTGAAAGGGTTGTCGCGCTGCTACACGGCACTTTTGAAAGGCCGCTGAGTGGTTCAGGCCTTTTTCGCAAAATTGTGTGGCGCTGCGGATCTTTATTTCTATTTTCATGTCACGAAAAATAAAACAACATTAAAACCACTTAAAAGCGCTATGGCGGCGGTATGACGGCAGCCGGCTGCACATGTAGTAGAGGGAGAATGTACTAGACAACATGGAGGAAGGAATGAACACAAGCAAGTCGCTGTTGTCGAGAGTATGTGAATTTCGCAGATATCAAGTGGCAAAAATACTTTAATTAATATATAATAGCACTGATATATAGTATTTTAGAGCATTTCTGTTTGATTTGTTCTTTCTAACCCTGAGTACGAGCACACTGTGAACGGGAGGGCATGTTCGCGCTGTTTCCGCTTCCGTTGCTCAAAGGCTATCGAGATTTCGATAGCGTTGTAGGGTGCTCCGTTGACTCGATAGACTATTGACTCGGCGGCCTTCGAAACCGCCCGTATAGCAGCTCGAACTTGACCTTTTAGTCTACTGACTATCGGTTGGAAGGCCTTCCAAACACTCGTGTGACACGGGTATTACACATCCCGACAACTGGAGTGAATGGAACGTGAAGTTTACCTCACACGCTGGCCGCAAACGCAATGCACGAAGACGGGCTTTCTGGTAGAAATACGTCCTGCTGCCTGGGTCGCGATGCAGTGGAGGCGAGTGCCATCTGGATGGTGTGGTTGCAGGGAAGCAGGTGCGCCTCTCCGTGGCTTCAAAGATACTCATGCGCCGGCGCGTGCAAATAGCGGACGCCATGGCCGGTCTATGAATGATAGAAACGCTGGAAAAGGAGCTTCGTTGAGTTTTCCCGTTACAGAATTACGTTTTCGCTTATAGTAAAACGACAATCCGAGGCTATCATGTCTGTAGTGGAGTGTAAGTCATAAGTTACGATTTTCAACGTATCTTAGATTGATAAATTCAATTAGTTTAGCAGCTTCCTTGAGCCACATGGAGTGCCCGGGTATGAGTGGTTTGAAAATGATTTTGCCGAAACGACGTCCGGCACCGGATTTCCTGCGACACCAGGTCCTTAACGGCTTCACGTTAAAACGAACGCTCGCAGTCTATGCAGCCATATAGTTTCTGTATTGGAAACTGCTAACAAGGTCGATCCAAATAGGTTGCGAAGCTTCAGGCGAAAAGCGGTTCCGAACAAACTGTCACCGGCCTCAGTAAGGCTTGTTATGGGAGGAGCGATTGAATCGCGACTATGTTTGGAGGGAACAAACATTGGGAAAAAAAAAAGTTATTTTAATTAAAACGAGGCACATGTTCATTCGACAGAAACAAAATTCATGATCGATTTTATGTATGCGTGACAAGAAAAGGACAAGTTCATTTTATTCTATGATTACGAATAAATGCAGTTTTTCAGAGGCCATTGTAAGTGGGGGCATGCACACTGCGATCACCTGCAATGAAATTCTCCTCTTTAATTGTGCAGAAAGGCGCGCTTGTAAAGTTCACCTGTTACATTACGTCCCCCTCAACATTTGTGCTGTTTTGCTTGTCGACGTTTGCCTGAATTCGGTGACGCGGGTAGCTTCATCGTTTTTTAACCTGTTGACTGCGATGTTGTGAGTTTGGTCCGCCAGATAATTGTTTACTTTGGTTGTTTTCGTGCGAGTGTAATAGCCGACGTGTTTCGTGTCCGACGATGGAACCAGCACTCTAGACCTGAAGCCTTCGTCGGCCTCCAAAGAAAGTATGTTCTGCGTAGGGGTGTGATTTCGACCACCATACGGCTAGCCTTTCCCTGCATCACTTTCGGCGCTGAAAGCTGGATACGCCCACAAAGTTGAATGGCGGGGCGTTTGAAGTACAGGCCACCAAAACAAATTTCGTGCCTTCGAGAACAAAATGACGTCGCTTCTGTTTTTAAGGGATATGGCGTCATATTACTTTTTTTCCGCCGGAAGTGCTCTCTCGTCACACAGATGGCGCTAAGCCATATGAAACGTCGATGAACCGCCATGCATTGAACGTATGGGCTTCTATGGAAGCTTCGCTAAAATGTATGTTTACCTTGCTGCTAATACGTACTGCTGGAAAACTCGGGACTTGCCATTGTTTTCGCTACCAGAGATCCCCAATCGCCAATGGCGTATGTAACATTGAAATCGTGCCTTAAGCACCGGCCCCATGCGGCACCGCGTTGAACGTGTGCCAGTGTTTACAGACAGGAATCCAAACACGAAAGAGCGCGGTCAACAGAGATTTGAAAAATGATTTTTCTGCAGTCTCCACGAGCCAGCCGGTTAGCGCGCTCATACCCCCCCCCCCCTCCATAGCTTAGTGTGCACATATGAGCGTAAAAAAACTTCGAAAACAGGAAAATACAAGTGTCCGTGATAGCATAGGGTGAAATAGCGAACGTGTAGTCGCCCACTGCCGCGAGATTGACAGCTGGCCCCAATTTTTTGTTTTGTGCCCGGCAATGACAGGCTTCAGAGAGGCAGTGAATAAAAAAAAAATAGGAAAGACTGTTGGGATTTTACTATTTGTAGGGTACCTGTACGTCTGAGAATGTCGGAAAATGTATGTCAGGAAACCAATTTCTGCATCCACTTCAGCGCCTTCTGCGAGTTGCTATATTCTAAGGAGGTTTGCTGCTTTTTATGATAATTTGGTTCATATTAACAGAAAAAGTTGTGCATCGATCTCATGACAGAATTTATCTTGGCGTAAAAAATAAAAGTGAGTGAAAGTGATTGTTTCCAGTGTTGCGATTCTACAACGTCATTTCCTGCTACGATCTTATGTGGGCGCCGCAGCGAGAGTAGAAGCAAGTGCACTGTTGAAGCGAAAGCTTGCGGAACGGCACTAGGAACAAAGGAGCCCGGTCGCCATGCTGGCTGTCCTCGACTGCACCCTCTTTGGGGTTCTAGTAATGTGCAATTTTCTTTTAGGCATGTATTTCTCCCTCCGGAAGAAGGCTTTGCGTATTGAGAGTACGTCTGCAAAGTCGGACATATTTCTTGGAAGCCGAGCGTTGAAGATTCTTCCGCTTGCAGCGTCATCCGCGGCATCCCTTTTTTCTGCGACGGGTCTTATCGGCTTTACAGCGCACTTCTACACTTACGGTTGGCATCTTATATGGAGTACCGCAGGGCCTCTTCTGTGCCTTCCTTTGGCCACTCATGTTTTCGTACCCGTGCTGTACCGGCTCGGCATTACATCGATATTCGAGGTGAGTGCATCGAACGTTGAAGACTTGCGTCGTAAGTATTAGAAAAACGGAAAAAAATTATAGAAGCCCATCATTAAAACAAATTAAAGAACACATGCAAAACATTGCCCATTACGCACCGTAGCCAGTGCTGCATGGTTGTTCGAACAAAATGTTATTTAGCGCGCAGCTTTCGACGCAATAACGTTCTTTTTCTTCTCCTATAAATTCAATGTTGAGCAATGTAGCATTGGAAAAGCTTGCCATACGATGTTATTAGTCAGTAGTTAGTTTTCGCAATATTTTTGGCTATCCATTCGGTAGTCGCGCACAACTAGCCTTCCTTCATGCAGACATTGCTACCGATGGGTGCTAATCATATGTCAACTCCACTTTGCCGACCAGTGTAATATGACGTTGGTTGTTATAACAGTGTGGTTGTTCGTAATGTGGCTGGTTTGTGTGCAGTCTATTGCCAAGTGGTTTGGCGCATCATCTGTGCTTCTGTTGGCTCGCCGCAATTATTAGAAGACGCTAGGGCACCGCGTACGAACAAGTTTGCTAACAGATTGGCAGTTCACGCTGGTGTTAAAGCAATGCGACCAATAATGGACTCCATAATAATTATATTGTATCGCCGCACCGGAGGAGCGTAGAAGAGGGAGAAGAAGCTGCGCGAAGTTTTGGTGATGGGCTGTTCCGGACCCTCCCATGTTTACCCTTCTCACTGTAAATAAATATACTCTACATCCACAATAAATGGCGGAAGTGCTGAATACTGCAAGCCTTGGACAACCCAGTTCTACAAGATCTTTGAAGAAGCAGACACCTGGCCGGACTACCTCAAAAGCCAACAAGGATGGCAGACGCGCAAAGAGGCCGGTCAACGAACACCGCCGTAGAGGGCGTCTATCAAGACAGCCAGAGACAAAAGCAACCTAGCTACTGGACGCCGGGATCCCGCATATTCTTAGGTAAAACATATGATGATGTGCATGACTGGCGGAGGCACTACAATAGAGTAAGCCGGCATATCGGGTGGAGTACGTCAGCGCAGCTGGATAGCGTTGCATTTTTATCTCTCTAGTAACGCTATACTCTGGTTTGACAATCATGAACGCATGCTGACCACTTGAAAAACTGTTGACAATGAACTTAAAGTCTACTTTGGCAACTAGAATTCTTAACACAAGAAAACAGAGCACACGTGCTCGCGCAGAGCACAATTTCTTGGCGAAACGCGTGCGACGAATGTTGAAGAAATATCGAAGTTATACTGAATAGTAAACACAAATATGTGTGATTAAAAGGGGGACATCTGTTAAAATGCATCGCTAAAACCGTCTGCAATTTTCTCATAACCAAAGAAAATCTAAACGCGCCTTCTGAATTCTGGCAACATTGTCGCGTTAACGAAGCTCTGAAGACCCGAAGGGCCTTACCGAAGATCGGGCGCTTAGGCAACGTCCCGCCGTAGCAAGTACGGAGGTCACCGCCTGCGATGACGTCGCCCAGATGGTGCGTCGAGTTGCTCAAGATGAGCTAACACGACTTCGGGGTGTTGACGCTGGTTACCAGTGCACGTCTGACGAGTGCATCTCCGAACCACCACCGTGCTGGTTGCGAGCACGTCGCATCGAGCGCCTACTGCCCCCTCCCCCGCACCTGAAGAACTACACTTAAACAACACGAGCTTTCGGTCCCTCCCGGCGAATTTCAGTCGCCGCCAGTCTTCACCAGTCCATTGTGATAGTACGCAAGACTACGCTGCGCCACGACGTGTTCCTGCAGAATGCTTGTTGCCACGACATGCCCCTGGCGAGTCATACCCGGAGCCATGCGCACTTGCTCTATTTGATTTCAACCGTGACCTACTTGTCTGCCACGCCTGCGGTTCCAGAGGACATATTGCACGCTAATGCCGCTGCGGTCTGTAGCGAGCGCTGTGTCTTCAATGAGCCTCTAATGGCTCATTAAATAGCTGTGCAGAAATGTACCCTTTTGTTGTGATGTTAAATTATCAACTAGCATGTTTAATATACTAAAACACTAGTTTGCGCGCATTGTATGGCAAAAAATATTTGTTTATTGCTGCACGAGCTCCACGTTCAGATTTCCCGCAGCCGAGGTTGATGGTGTCTCCATGTTGCTGACGCTGATGTTGTTGAGAAAGTGTGGCATACTTAAAATGACCTGGACACGGTTTCTATGCATTATTCCACCAAAAGCGACAGTCTCACTGAGGTTGTTTTCCAACCAGTGCAGCCTTTTGTTTGGCCTTCAGTGATTTGAACTGTCATGAGGCCTAAACATAAATGCCCTTCTGCACGCGTAACGGGAAACAAATTTAGGAAAGAATGCTCGCCCAGCTTTCGTAACTTCAAAAACTGAAATTGCTACCGGCTGGTGCGGGAAAATCTGAAACAGAGAGTCACTTCCGTAGAACCATAAGTCACGCGTGCTGCAATCAGCTACTACCATTTAGGTTTTAAATAAAAGAAGGAAGAAAAAAAGAACAGCTTTGACGATCTCAGTGCGTTGAAAGCCATTCAGAAAGTGGCCAAATACAGTAATGAAATGCGAAAGCAGAGCAGAGGTGCTGACATCACTTTTGTGAAGCCTCCGCGACGCCGAAAGTTGGACTTCCTCCACCGTCTTGTCGAGGAAGATTTTCCTTTCTTGTTTACACTTCTCGCCTTCGACAAGCGACTACACCAGGCTGTGGGCATACGTACGCTAGTCATAGTGATCCGACCAACGGATCCAATCACAGGGTGCTACCGCGACAGCTTTGCCAATGTGATTTCGCCCGAGTATTGTGCTGTAGCGTTGAAAGGAATTCATAATGACATGGGCAGATGAGATCATACAGCCGATACCCGCTACTTTTGGCGGGTTTTCCGAAAGGGAATCTTTCCATTCTCTCTGCACTGAAAGAATGCACAGTCGACGACTAGCACCACACTTTACGTGCATCACAACACATCGTAGCCTATCAGCAGGTTATGAGAACCAAAGCGGATATGCTGTAGTGGTTTGATGAATCGTTCATTTCATTTCATTTCATTTTATTACCTTAAAGACCCCTTGCGGGGTATTACATAAGGGGTGGGTGGTACAAAAATGCAGGAGATTGCCCACTATGCTATTTTACAGCCAGAACACTTGTTACTTCTTCCACGAAGGCAGATGAGGTGGTGATGGCAGCGACGTGGTGGGAAGGCCGTTCCAGTCTTTAGCTGTACGATGAAAAAATGACGACGAGCAGGTGACAGTGCGCGCGCTAGGGCGAGGAACATTTAATGGGTGGCCTGTGCGCAGCGATATGCGTGAAGGTGGTACAATGTAAGGTGCGTGGCGAAGCCACCTGGTGTAGAATTTATGGAATAATGATAAGCTCGCGATACGGCGATAGTGCACTAGTGTGTCCAAACCAGACTCTACTTTTATTGGTGATACGCTGGTATCATATGAGTATGTCGAGTGAATGTATCTTACGGCCCGGTTCTGTATGGATTCTAGTGTGTTGCTGAGGTAAATCTGGTGAGGATACCATATGAGTGATGCGTATACGAGTTTTGGCCTAACCAGTGCTTTATATGCTAGTAGCTTTACCTGTTGAAGAGCATTGCGGAGGTTGCTTTTCAGAAATCCCAAGGTTTTGTTAGCAGATGACATGAGGTTGGTTGTATAGGGGCACCAGTTTAAATCATGCGTGATCGTAATACCTAAGTAATTAATAGAGTTTACAGTGTCGATTGGGATGTCATTAAATGGGTATAAAAAGTCACGCCGATTACGGCTGCGGGAAATTGACATAGATTTACATTTATTATTGTTTAGTACCATTAACCAGTGATCACACCAGGCTGTAAAGCTGTTCAGGTCATTTTGAAGTTAAAGGCAGTTATTACTATGAGTGATAGTTCGAGAGACAACGCACTCATCAGCAAACATACGAATCTGAGAGGAAACATGCAGTGGAAGATCGTTAATGTATATTAGGAACAGGAGGGGACCTAAGGCAGAAACTTGGGGGTACGCCTGATGTTACGGGAAGAAATTCTGAGGTAGTATTGTTAACACTGACGGACTGTGATCGGTTATTAAGAAATTCTTTTATCCATGTTAAGACATTGCGGTGGAAGTTCAAGCGCGAAAATTTTAATAATAAGTGTTGATGAGCTACTTTATCAAGCGCCTTTGAAAGTCAAGAAATATTATATTGGTCACAGTGTTAGTATCAAGACTTGAGTGTAGGTCATGAAGAATTGTAGCTAATTGAGTGTCACATGACGGCCCTTTACGGAAGCCATGTTGCGACGGATGGAAAAAGTTAAAGCTGTCTAGGAAATTCATTACGTGAGAGTATATGACGTATTCCATTAGTTTTCAAGGGATACTAGTTATGGATATTGGACGATAATTAAGGGTGAATTACGGGTGCCTGATTTGTAAACTGTAACGACCTTGCTCTTTTTCCACTCGTTAGGGAGCGTGCCTGATGACAGTGATTGGGAAAACAGCAGGGTTAAATAGATGGCACAGATGCGCTTCGTGTTTTTTAAAAGCTTTGACGTGATATCGTCAAGACCAGCTAATGAAGATAATTTATGATTATCAATGAGTGCGGATATTCCATCTGGTGAAAAAATAATATACGGCATTGGAGCCATGACAGCAACTGGGAAAGCAGGAAGAGGCACGTGTGGTTTGGTTGTGTTAACAGATGAAAAAGCATTGTTAAACAGTTTGACACAGTCAGTATCAGGTAAAATTTCCCCATCTTTTGAAATTCTGACACTAGGGGATGACTGGACATCGATAACCTGCCAAAATTTTTTGGAGTTACTGCTGAGTATGCGGGGTAGGTCTGAATGAAAAAATGAGTGCTTCTGTTGCCGGATAGCTATCAGGTAGGCGCTTTCAGATACGTAGTATTTTTCCCAGGAGCTAGGACTTGGCCTCAGTTTAGCGAAGCGAAACAGACGTTTCTTTTAGTTTTCCAGTTTTTTAAGTGCGTTAGTGAACAATGGTTTATTGCGATTAGAGCGAAGTAAGATAGTTGGTATAAACTGCGCAACGAGGTTTGTCATGCTATTTTGGAAGAGTAACCAGTTTTCTTGTATTGAGGGATTTTCAAAACCTAATTCAAATCATTGATAGAATGCGACTAGTACGTTGTTTATCATGGTATGATTCCCTCTTTCGTTCAGCGGACTGTTTTCTGATCCGAATGACGTACTATAGGTGAAAATGAGAAAACAGCGTGGATTACATCTTTTTGCTTTAATGAACAAGTTTTGGGCAGCAGCTTCCCATGATGATGAAAATGTTGTTATGCATTTATATACATTGAAGACGAATCGACACATGGGAGAGTTGGTACTTGTTGGCCATCTTGACGCAGCAGCGCATGACGACTAAGACAGAAAGCAGGAAAGACTCATGACGTCGCCGAACTAGCAATTAAATTTGTGAGAAAGCACAGAAATATTTAAGTATTTGGTAGGCCTTGCCACTTCAGGCAGGTAATATTAACAGAGAAGGCAAGTTTGATCAGCAGCTCCTCTTGAACACGAAAAAGTCATGTGGGCCTGACGGTACACCGAATGAATTTCTGCGACGATTCGCGAAGTAGTTGTCGTATTGCCTAGTACTTATATTTCAGAAGTCTTTAAAATGCCACTCGCTACCTCAAGATTGGCGTAGAGCAACTGTTGTCCCAATTTTTAAAGACGGTGATAAAACAATGTTGAGAAATTATAGGCCTGTGTCTGTCACGTCGATGTGTTGTAAAATATTTGAGCGTATAGCGGCAAAAAACATTAGACAACTTTTGGAACACAATGACTTATTATGTCCGTTTCAGCACGGATTCCGCAGTGGCCTTTCAACTGTAACGCAGTTGATCGAAACCATTCATGATTTCTGTGTTGCTATAGATGCCTGTGTGCAAGTCGATGTGATATGCATAGATTTTGCGAAGGCTTTTGACAAAGTTTCACACCGTGAACTGCTTTTCAATCTTCGCAATGTCGGTCTTAGTGCGGACGTTCCCGATTGGATAGAAGCGTATTTAAATGATCACCTACAAGCAGTCAGAATTGCAGATACTTTGTCGGGAAATCGTGAGGCGTATTCGGGCGTGCCACAGGGTTCCGTAATAGGGCCACTACTGTTTCTGCTATACATTGATAATATCTCAGCGATTGTCCAATCACCAGTAAAAATTAAGTTTTTCGCAGATGATTGTCTAATTTATTGTCCGGTAACATGCAGGGAAGATCAATTTAAAATCAATCAGTGCTTTCAAAACTTAAGATCGTGTTGTCAGAAATGGGATATGGAAATTAATTTAAAAATAGCACTTACACACACATAACAAAAAGAAAGGAAGTGATCTCGTTCACATATAATATTGCTGATAATATACTGGTAAAAGTATGTACTCTCAAATATTTGGCTATAAACATAGCAGATAAATTGAACTTGCGTCCCCATGTCGAAAATATTTGTCAATCAACATAGCAGAAGTTGTGCTTTCTGCAAAAAAAAAATTGCGCCAGGCTACGAAAGAACTCAAGTTGATTGCATACAAGACATATATCCGTCCAAGCCTAGAATACGCTGGTGCTGTGTGGAGCCCCCATCAAAAGGTTTTAAACCATAAACTAGGACGAATTCAGAGAATGTCAGTTCGCGTTATCTGCTCTAAATATCAACGACGTTACTCCGTAACTGAAATGTTAAGCATATGTATCGTGGAACCACTGGAATCAAGAAGGCAGAAGCAGCGATTGAAACTGCTTTTTCACGCAGAGGTGAAAATAAAGAAGGATGATTATCTAACGCTCTTTTACAAAAGGTTCGCACGAAGAACACGCCGGACATTGGTGCGACCAATAATAGCTCGAACGGACTTATGCCGCTTTTTCGTCTTTGTTGACGCTATTAAACTGTGGAATGAATTACCGAATGATATGGAGCAAAAAAATTCTGTGAGTGATTTTGAAGTTGGTCTTGATAAGTATTTCGCTCAAACTGTATAGCTAATTAATTATGCCTTGCCTGCAAGTGTGTTCTTTCTACAAATGTTGCATGTGTTCCAAATGTTCTCCTACAGATGATCTTCAATCTTCGTTCTATGTATAATTCAATTACTGGCCCTCCCTGTAACGACCCTCCCGGTTAACAGTATGAACGGCATGAAATTTCGACCACCTGGGCTTTTTCAACCTGCACCTAAATTCTAAGTACACGGGTGTTTTCGCATTTCGCCCCCATCGAAATGCGGCCGCCATGGCCGGAATTCGATCCCGCGACCTCGTGCTTAGCAGCCCAACACCATAGCCACTGAGCAACCACCGCGGGTTACTTTAAGAAAGCAGAATGTGCAATTATCTCAAAGCTTAATCTTCCCTGCCTACTTCTTGCAACCACTGCACCGTAATGGCAAAAATAGGTCGCGCTCGCAAACGTGTGCGCAGTGACTGAACGGGATATTACGAGATTCGTAGTTTGTTTCTCCGGTGTCCTCGGTGAGCCAAGCAAGGCATCTTGTTTATATGTAGGGAAAATCAGGGGCATGGTATGAATGAGGTATAGACAATGTTCCAAATGGAATGGGTAAATGCGCGTTTTGCAGTGTAATACATATGCAAGTGGCCCACAGCGTTACGAGCGGTGTCCGACTTAGGCAGCTGCGCTGGCATAATTAAAACAACTGAAGCGAAATGTTGCGAACATAAGGCGAACAATGCGCCATGTTTATGTGCGAGCAAATATAGCGTTAAATGATTGCAAGCAAATGTTCGAAAGTATCACGCTACTGCTATCAGCTAGGTTGGCCCATGCGCGAAGCGAATTCCGCATTTCGCATATCTTATTGTTTTAAAAAATAGGCAGCATTTTAAGTGACATGTGTCATGCAGTATTAAACTTTATAACTTATTTAGATTTGTTACAAATAATGATTCAACCCTCATCTTTTTTCTTGTTACTTTTTCATGCGAGATATATCAGTTTCGCGTGGTGTCCTAACTGAACTAAAGGAGGCAGCTTCGTTTTGTTTGGTGAGTGTAAGGACAAGTTAATGGGTGATGTGGAGGAGAAGTTGAATATAGATGGGTAATTTGGACTGTCGCAATAAATTATGTATGCAAGCACTCCAGAGTGCTTGAGTGTGTCTAACGAGCCGCGAAGAAATGAGCCAGCTGCCCTGGCAGAAGTATAAAAGCCGCCAAGACCAAATTTTGTGAAAATTGGGGGTGCACTAAAAACTCTCTGTGTGTATTTATATGCAGTTAGATCAAACACAGTCGTTGTAAAAAAAATCTTATTTATGTGTTGGAGCGTGTGATGCCTCTAACGACAGCTTTGTGTTTGGTGGAAATGGGAGGGGGACATGGTAACTTCAATGTGCGAGAAAAGGTTTAAGTTCCTGGTCCGGTTAGAAGCGCTTCAAATAATGATGAGCCGTAGTTTTTATTCCCCAATTTTCAGGCGTCATAACACTTTCCGTCTTAGTTTCAGCGATGTACTCGGTGAACTAAACTAGACATTTTGTTTATATCTGGCTAAAATAGATGGCGCGTTATGGGCAATACGTAAGTAAACTTTAAAAGCAGGGCACCAATTATGATATTTGTAATAAATTACCCATGTAAGCTGTCCGGAGATTTACGAATGTGTTTGCGAACAAAGTATTTATCGTGTCGCCCTGGAAGAACTCGAAACTCAACAAATATCAAATCTAGCGGAAATTTACTGGGGGGGAGGGGCGCTATAAAGGAATATAGCATTGCTTACCCACTGAGTTTATTTGTTGTGCTGCTTTTCAACAGATTGGCTGGACATCCACTGTCACAAGGCTCAGACGGCGAGTCAATTTTTTTAAAGAATATTATAAGTGATTTATGTTGATTGCACACTGTTGCGTATAGCCTCGACAATACTACCACCTAAAATAGAGATCCCTTCACGCTGCACACTAAAGACCAAGTACATTTCTTTGCTGTATTATTCAAATTGATTGCAACAAATGTGCATATTTTTGTGTGCGCTGTACGGCTCCTGGGAGGCATCCGGGACCCCTGTGGGACACTCATAGCCTGTTGTTAGTGTATACCTTGAGATTTTATATAGTTGCAAGTGATTAATACAAATTCAGATCACTTTCCGGGTCCCCATGGTTTACCATAGTCATTGATAAATAGGTCCCTCTCTGTTAAATGTAAATATTGTTGCAGGAAGAATGCAGGCCCACGAGTGTAAAATAATGTATATTTAAAACTGATGTATATGGCATTCAGGCAACTGCCAGCCTGTCCTCCTCTAGTCCAATTCAACTTCTTCCTTCCCTTAACCGTAACATCACCCTTCCGGTGGAGTAGCTCCGTCCCGGTGCAAGATATAGAGCCTCATTTAATGGGGGACATAGGGCTTGAGCCTGACGACGTGAACAACATCGCTGGTGACGTTGGGAGGCACTGAAGGCTGACCGCCTGGGGCGATCTCGTATGTCACGTCGGACAGTTCGCGTAATATCTGGTGCGGACCAGAATAACGCGAAAGTAGTCTGTCCGACAAGCCGACGCGACCTGAAGGCGTCCAGAGAAGGACAAGGGAACCAGGTGAAAAATGGGAGTCTCGGTGCCCAAGGCCATAGCATCGCTTTTGAGAAACTTGCGAGACTGTGGGGCGATGACGGGCGACTTCTCGGGCCTGGGCGGCTATGTCAATAGCATCGCGAGCGTAACCAGTGCTGGGTGATTGTACTGCGGAAGGTAGCAACGTGTCAAAGGGCAAGGTGGGGTCGCGGCCGTACAACAGGTAAAATGGTGAAAATCCGGCAGTATCGTGACGGGACGAGCTGTAGGAGAAAGTGATCTATGGTAAAGAGACGTCCCAGTCGCGGTGATCGTCGGAAACGTACATGGCCAGCATTTCAGTTAGCGTGGGGCTGAGTCGCTCGGTGAGACCGTTCGTTTGAGGGTGGTACGCGGTAGCAATCTGGTCTTCTGTAGAACAGGAGCGGAGCAGCTCATCGACGACCTTCGATAGAAAGTAGCGGCCGTGATCCGTCAGCAACTGGCGAGGGGCGCCGTGGTGAAGGATGACGTCGTGTAGTAAGAAGTGTGCGACATCTGTAGCGCAGCTGGTTGGTAGCGGTCATGCGATGGCATATCTTGTGGCATAATCGGTTGGTACAGCAATCCATTTGTTGCCTTTGATAGAAATTGGAAAGGGGACAAGGAGGTCTAGGCCCACACGAAGGAAAGGCTCTGTGGGGATATCAACTGGTTGCTGCAAACCAGCCGGAGGCATAGCAGGCGTCTTCCGGCGCTGACACAGGTCGCAACAAGCGACATAACGGTGCACAGAGCGATAAATGCTGGGCCAGAAGAAGCGGCGCCACAGGCGGTCGTGCGTACGAGTGGTGCCCAGATGTCCAGCAGTAGGAGCGTCGTGGAGTTTCTGGAGCACGTCTAGTCGAAGGTGCTTGGGAACAACTAGGAGGAGCTCCGGGGCGTCAGGACGAACGATACGACGGCATAAAGTTCCATCGCGCAAGGTGAACATACGGAGGGACAGGTTATTAGGCGAGGAGCTTAGGCGTAGCATAAGTGTTCGAAGAACAGGATCATTGCGCTGCTCGTCGCCAACCTGGAGGAAGCCGGAGAGGGATAGAATAATTATGTCCGAGTCTGCATCGGTATCGTCTGGTTGATCCACGGGATTGCGGGACAGGCAGTCAGCGTCTTTATGCAGGCGCCCTGACTCATACATATTAGAATATGTATATTCTTGTAGACGCAATGCCCAACGTGCATGTCGTCCAGTTGGGTCCTTCAAAGAAGAGAGCCAGTAGAGGGCGTCATAATCGGTTACGACGCAGAAGCTCCGACCGAAAAGGTACGGCCGAAATTTCGCGATCACCCATACGAGCGGGAGACATTGTCTCTCAGTAATGGAGTAATTTCGCTCGGGCGCGGAAAGAAGGCGGCTACCGTAAGCGATGACACGGTCTTGGCCCTGCTGACGCTGAGCGAGGACAGCGCCGATGCCATGACCACTCGCGTCAGCTTGTACTTCAGTGGGCGCAGAAGGGTCAAAGTGTGGCAGCATTGGGGAAGTTGTAAGCCGCTCAATCAGCGTAGAGAAGGCTTGCTCCGGCAGTGGTCCCCGAGAGAAAGAGACATCTTTCTCAAGAAGTACAGTGAGAAGGTAAGCGATGGAGGCAAAATTTTTCACAAATCGCCGGAAATAAGAGCATATGTCCAGAAAACTACGGACATCGTTTGTTAAACAAGGTATAGGAAAATTTCGCACGGCGTTAACTTTCTGTGGATCAGGTCGGATTGCGGCGGCGTTTACGAGATGGCCGAGCATAATAATTTCAAGGCGACCCACATGGCACTTGGAGGAGTTTAGCTGAAGGCCCGCCCTGCGAAACACAGAGAGTATGGTTGTGAGGCGCCGCAGATGGCTCTCAAAGTTCGGCGAAAACACAATCACATCGTCGTGGTAAGAGAGGCATGTAGACCACTTCATGCCGCGCAAGAGAGAGTCCATCATGCGCTCGAATGTAGCTGGCGCATTGCATAATTCAAATGGCATCCCTTTAAATTGGTACAGACCATCCGGTGTGACGAAAGTGGGTTTCTCGCGGTCCATCTCATCGACGCTAACCTGCCAATAGCCGGAGCGACAGGTCAATTGATGAAAAGTATTGGGATCTGTGAAGGCAGTCAAGAGCGTCATCGGTGCGAGGCAGGGAATAAACTTCCTTCTTTGTCATCCTGTTGAGGTGATGGTAGTCAACGCAGAAGCGCCACGAGTTGTCTTTTTTCTTTACTAAGACAACCGGTGATGTCCACGGGCTACTGGAGGGTTCAATTATGCCCTTATCCCTCATCCTGTCTACCTCTGATGGCCTTTCTGTTGCGGAGACACGATATCGCCGCCTATGAATGGGGCTGGCGTCACCGGTGTTGATGCGATGCGTGACAACAGATGTCTGGCCAAGTGGACGGTCGTGCAAATCAAAGATGTCCCGATAAGATGACAGAAGGTGACGAAGAGCTGCAGTTTGTTCGGAAGGAAGGTCAGGGGCGATCATCTTCGTGTCAAGAGGCGTTATAGTTCGATTGCTAAAACGCTCAGATAGCAGAGCGCCGCAGCGAGAGGACACAGAGCTTCGGTGACACAGGCACAATCCTTCCAAGCACTCGTCGTCATCGTCCTTCTCTAAGCAGTGCCTACTGCTCATTCTTCTTCAGTACAATTGCCTCCCCAGGGAAGAGGATAGACATCTTTCCGGGTTATCTTATTTAGACGCCGATAGTCCACACAAAAACGAATAGTCCCATCTTTCTTTTTGACCAGCACTACCGGGGAAGCCCAGGGACTATGTGATGGTTATATAACGCCGCGTCGAAGCATGTCTTTTACGTGCTCATCGATGACGCGGCGCTCCGTTGCGGACACACGGTATGGACGTTGGCGTAGCGGTGCGTGGCTTCCGGTGTCGATGTGATGAACGACTGTAGAGGCACGTCCTAAACATTGATTTTGGAGGTCGAAAGAAGTTCGAAATTGGTTAAGGAGTTCTACGATCTGCGTGCGCTGACTCGGAGTGAGGTTAGGATCAATAAATGGAGCAAATGTTCGGTCACATGCAGGCGCAGGCGCAGAGGCAGAGAGAGCCATAGCGTCAACGTGAAGAGGAGTCGAGTCATCAGGCACATCGTACAAAGAGCACGTGTCGAATTCGTCAGCAAAGCCGAGGCACTCGCCACGATGTAAGCTTGATGGACGCGAAAACGGATTCGAAACGTATAGTGCGCTGGAGCCGTGGCGAAAGGGAAGGAAGGCAAAGGGAAGCAAGAAGGGATGACGGCGTGCAGCAAGTTGAGATGGCGTGAAAAGAGCTGTGGAATCGCAGAAAGCAGCACAGGAAACGGGTACAAGGGCGGCAGAGAAAGGAGGGATGTCAGCGTCGGTGGTGACGAACACTCCAGCAGAAGGTGGAGGCAAATCTTTAGAAGGACTGCCGCAAAATGGAGTCAGCGCAAGTTCCGCGCGGGCACAATCAGTAACAGCGTGATGAGATGAGAGGAAGTTCCATCCTAGAATGATGGCATGAGAGCAGCGGGAAAGAACAACAAACTCAATGTGGTGTAGACTGTCTTGTATGGCGACACGGACGGTACATGTTCCTAAGGGCTCAATTGTCTCACCGCTTGCTGTACGTAGCGAAATGACAGAAAACGGCGTCGCGACTTTTCGGAGCGTACGACGAAGCTGGTCGGCAATCACGGACACTGCGGCACCCGTGTCGGCAAGCACGTGAACGGCGACACCTTCGGCGAAAACTTCAATGATGTTCGTAGGCAATAAACGAGGGCTTGAGCAGTTCGAAGAGATCGCAGTTCTTGCCTCCGGAACTGCGCCTTTTAGTTTTCCTCCACAGCTGTAGCGGAGGAGACAGCCATCGCCTTGGCCATCACCTCTAGACCGACCAACGAATACGTCACAATTATTACTGACTCCCAGGCAGCTTGCCGTAGCTATGCGAGAGGCAGAATATCTTCAATCGCCCACCGACTCCTCAAACAAGCCTCCCAATTCCCGGACGTTGAAATAGTGTGGACTCCAGGACACAAGTCCCTCCGTGGAAATCAGCGTGCGCACGCTGTAGCCCGAGCTCATGCCTCCCGGGCGCCACAAGAGAGGGATACGGCGGCATCCATGGAGCCCGTACCTTTACAATACAACGCCATACTACAACACCACAGATTGAACAGACGACAATACCCGCCTCCACACAAGACCCTCTCACGTGAAGACGCCGTAACATGGCGACAACTACAAACCAACACATACCCCCATTTAAGCAGACTACACGCAATACACCCTACACTATATTCATACAAATGTCCCCTTTGTAATGATTACGCCTCCCTATATCACACCACATGGCCGTGCCCCAACGTGAAGGCGGCCCCACAAATACCCAACCCCACACCCGAACAGTGGGAGGCCGTGCTGACTAGTTCGGACCCTTGTAACCAGCAGCAACTGGTGCGGCGGGGCCGGGAGACAGCAAGAGCCGCAGGAGCCCTGGACTAAGGGCACCTCCCGCACAAGCAGAACGACACCTGCTTGTCCTATCTTTTTAATAAATGTTTCTCCTCCTCCTCCTCCTCCTCCGCAGCTGGAGCGCGGCGGACGATGGGGGAGAGGGAACGTCGACTGGGAGATGGAGACCGACGTGTGTTGAAGCTTCGGGGAACAGGAGATGAAGGAGCGAAGTGCGGAACTGGTGGCGAATAGCGAGACTGGGAGTCAGTAGTATTCCCTTGACATCTCGCAGTATCAGGAGGATACCAACCCCGCCGGCGGCAGAACCGTGCCACGTGGCCAGCAAAGCCACACGCGAAGCAGATCGGCCGGTTGTCTTGGGTACGCCAACGATTATTAACAGAGGGCCTAGGTAGCGGTGCACTGTTTTGAGCTGGGCGTAGGGGCTGCGGAGGCGCGCAGAAGCCGCTTCTGGGCAAGTAGTTCGCAGCTGGAGAAGGCGAGGCGTAGATGCCGCTTGTGGGGGTGTAATGCGCAACTTCAGGCGGTGGTCTTGGCCTGGCGATGACGGCAGCGTACGTGAGCGGAACCGGTGCTGAGGGTGGCTGATTAGCGAGAGGTAGTGCGTCGCTGACTTGTTCGTGTATGACGCGTCGGAGTTCCGGGGACAAAGAGGACTCAGACGACTGGGTAGCAGGCAGCAGTGACAGTTGGCGCGCGACTTCTTCGCGAACGAATTGCTCGATTTTGTCGAGGAACGAAGAGTGGGCGGGAGCAGCACTGGAAGCGCCAGTTAAAGCCGAAATCGCGTCGTCGGGCGCGGCAGTTCGGCGCGTAGTAAGGCGTTGTTTCCGGAGCTCATCGTCGCTCTGGCACAGTGTGACGACATCGTCAATCGTTTGAGGATTTTTCGCCAAGTGCATTTGGAAGGCGTCATCCTCTATGCCCTTCATGACATTCTTGATCTTTTCAGAGTCGGGCATGGCGGGATTAATGCGCCGGCAAAGGTCAACTACGTCCTCAATGTAGCTTGTGAAGTTTTCACCCGCTTGCTGAGCGCGACTACGCAAGCGTTGTTCTGCGCGAAGCTTGGGCACAACAGGGCGACCGAAGACTTCTTTGAAAGAATGGGTAAATGCTGTCCAGGTGGAGAGGTTGGATTCGTGATTCCGGAACCAGAGATTACGACTCCAGAAAGATAGAAGATGACGTTAGTCAGCTTAGCTTTGTCATCCCATTTGTAATGCGCACTCACGCGATCGTATGACGACAGCCAATCCTCCACGTTATGGTCGTCGTCGCCGCTGTAGACCGGAGGATCTCGTTGGCGTAGAGCACCAGAGCAGACGACAGGCGAGGCCAGGGGAGAATCTTGCTGCGCGGCGTCCTGAGGCATGGCAGAAACGGTAGGGAGCGTCCGGCTGCGGAGTTCCAGGTTTGGGAAGGGCCCAGCACGTCCACCAAATGTCAAGAGGCGTTATAGTTCGATTGCTAAAACGCTCAGATAGCAGAGCACCGTAGCGAGAGGACACAGAGCTTCGGCGACACAGGCACAAGCCTTCCAAGCACTCGTCGTCGTCGCCTTTCTCTAAGCAGTGCCTACTGCTCATTCTTCTTCAGTACATTAGAAACATCGTCCGCAGGCGTCAAGTACGAAGCAGTGGGTGACAAAGGTCCGTTGGTACTGAGGAAGGATTCGGAGGTCAAAGAAGAAACCTCAGACCCTTCCAAAGGAGTGATATGCGCTATGGAGATACCGTGTGGTAGCACATGCGATGAAAATCCAAACTTGAGGATGGGCACGCGAGTGCAGTTTTCGCGGATCCGGCGGCACGACGTAAGCGGCGACACGAAGTACTAGCCATCAGGTAAGGGAGGACAGGGCGTCAGGAGGACATTTGTAGCCGCTTGTGGAGACAGCCTTGCAAACTCAGCAGAACATAATCGGTGTGAAGCAGAAGTTGTTGCGTCGGCAAAAAGCGGCAGATCCAACTGCACACCTGCTGAGCAGTCAATTTGGGCAGAGTGTTTCGAAAGGAAGTCGAGGCCGAGAATTAGGCCGTGCGGACTGTGTTCAAGGACGATAAATAGAACAACGGTATAATGGCCCCCAATAGTCACACGTGCTGTGCACATTCCAAGGACAGGTGAAGTATTCCCATCGGCGGCTCGCACAATGCCCCGTACGGCGGGTGTCAGAACCTTTTTGAGCCTTCGGCGGAGAGCAGCGCTCATAACTGAAAGCTGCGCTCCCGTATCAGCGAGAGATCTATCAGGAACGCCATCAACTTCAAAGTCCAGTAGGTTTCCACATGTAGACAGGGTCAACAGAGGATTTGTGGGCCGGGTCGGAGTTGCAGCTTCGCCTCCGGGAGCTGCACCGCCTTGTTTCCTGAAGGGAAGCGACTGGTTGCAGAAGGGGACGAAGAGCGGTGAACGAGAGGCGAACGGGACCTCCGACCTTGCGGAGATGGAGAGCGGCTGGATCTTGGTGGAGCACTGTCGGCGTTGATGTTCCTAGTCGGTGTATAGGGCGAGAATGTACGATTGTCTGGCTCGTGGCGGTAGTGACTCGGAGACGACCACCGAGGAGGCGACGACAAGTGGTTGCGGCAATGACGGGCGATGTGTCCAATACCGGAACAATTAAAACAGATGGGTTTATCAAAACTGTGCGCCAGTCAGCTGGGTTGCGACGGAGTGGCGTAAAGCTTTCCGCCTGGGAGCGATCGGCCGGAGAAATCTGGTTGGTGTTTCTATGGCGGACCGAGTAGAGAGATGGAATGCCCATACTTGCTATTTCCTCTGGAACGACCGCTTGTATAAGGGAAGCGGGCACGCTTTCCCGACAGCCGGAACGAACTGAAGCCGGAGCCATGGCCTCATGTTTACGGCGAACGATGCGCGTGATATCTTCCGGTCCTGCGGGCTGAACGAACCGCGGCGGATGTTCGTAAGAAGATGTCGCGGCGGTATTGGTCAATTGGTCGAAAGTTTGAGCGACGCGGCAGCCCTTCGCTTGCTCGAAGCGCCGGCACTCCTTTATAATTGCATCCACAGTGGCACAATCCTTGCACATCAGGAGATTGAAGGCATCGTCTGCAATACCTTTCAGTACGTGACCAATCTTGTCTGCCTCGGTCATGTCGTTATCAGCCTTGCGACAGAGGGCCAGCACATCCTGTATGTACATCACATAGAATTCTGTGGATTCATAGTTCATTTCTTGCTACCAGCTGACGACCGACAGGTCTGCCAAACAGGTCTCGCATTTTTTCTTTGCAGACATCCCAGCTCGTTAGGTCAGCTTCGTGTGTGTCGTACTATTGCTTCGCAGTTCCTCTGAGATAAAATATGACGTTTGCTAGCATCATTGTTGGATCCCACCTGTTGTTGTCGCACACTCGCTCGTACATGGTAAGCCAGTCCTCGACGTCGGCATTGTCCGTGTCACAAAATGTTCCTGTGTCCCGCGGATGAGGGAGGATGACCGTTGGCACGGGCTGCTGAGGCGTTGTCGCTTGTGTCGGTTGATTTGCCATTGTGGCGGCAGGTAGATGACGTCCGCTGCGAAGTTCCGTGATTGTACCCCGCACCTTCCACCAAAATGTTGCAGAAACAAAGCAGGCCCACGAGTGTAAAATAGTGTATATTTATAACTGAGGTATATGGCGTTCAGGCAACTGCCAGATATTGTCTTCCTCTAGCCCAATTCAACTTCTTCCTTCCCTTCACCGTAACAATATAACTGACAGAAGCATTTGCAGGCTATTTCACTTACAGTAGTAGTAATTCGCAATACATCCGCTCTACGATAAAATTCGGTTACACTTCGCTCATCCGACCGAAACTAGAATATGGATGCGTTGTGTGGGATCCATATAAGAAAACTAGCATTAGCACTTGAGAGATGATCCCATGGAAATTTGTAAGATTTAATTTTTCTAAGTGTAGACTAAATTACTCTACTATTAGCCTAACGAATCAGCATAATATTCAGACCTTACAGCTACGTAGGAAAATACAAAGACTGATATTTATTTATTTTTCTTTGCTTCAAATGAACTTAGCCTTCAAGCCTCAGGCTCATTTTAAACAACTTAGAGCGCACCGAACACGGCATCGTCACGCTGATTCTTTCACACCTTATGACCTTTGTGGGTGTCGCCTTTATTTTGACGCCTCGAGCTCCGTATGATACTGTTCAAATTGTATGTCAAGTTTTACTTCTGCAGTGTGTAAGCTGTGATGCGTTTGTATTCGTATTGCATGTTTATGTCTATACATTAAGTATTGATGTGTGCTGCCCGTCCTACTGTCCGCTTGCTGTATTGTATAATAAATAAATAAGTAAATAAAGAAATTATATGTATGTATGTATGTATGTATGTATGTATGTATGTATGTATGTATGTATGTATGTATGTATAAAAAGAGGGCGAGAGATCGGATCGTCAGCAGTTTGCCCCCCCCCCCCCCTCCCCCATTCTAGATATATTTGGTAGGCCACTGATATTCGGGATCGGCCGGAGTGAGCAGGCCAACCGCCAAGACTGGCCTGCTCACTCCGGTCCATGAGGTCATACGACTGGCCCAAAATTTCCATTGCCAAGACTGGCGTGAAATAGCAGTGACGTCGAAATCACCGCGGCTTACTCGGGAGAATACCCACTAGATTCCACGACAGTGGGGACAGTAGCATGACTTCATGGATGGGACTGAACAAAGCCTTGTGTTATCTAGGTAGTGTTTCATCGGCCCACCTATGCTTAACGCCTGCTTCACCTCCGCCGCGAGTACGCCCGCCATTGCACTTCCTTCGGAATCCGTCCAGGCATGGGGAGTGCTTAACGCGTGCTTCACCTCTCTCGCCCATCGGCCCAGTATTGCACAATCTTCGAGATCGGCGCACTATGGGAGTGCTTAATGCCTCACCTCCGCCGCGGGTCGGCCCGGTATGGCACTACTTGCGGCATCGGCCAACGTATGAAAAACTATTGGTCTACGCGCGGACGCGATACGCCAGATCCTAGCCATAGACAGCTTCGCAGTAAAAATGTTTTCGATTCTAGGGCTTTTTCGCCATTAGCCCCCTGTATTGTTCAAAACTATATTGGGCTGCGTTGACTTCGTTTACCTGTCACTCGCCGTCACCTCAGTGAGAAGAAGATAAAAAGGAGGCAGCAGTGTTAACCAGTCAGGATTCTGGTTTGCTACCGAACGCTGTGGCAATGGAAATGTGGAATAGAAAGATGGTACATATAATGTGAGAAAGGAACGGCGATGAATGTGAGCACGTGCAGGGACAGCACTGCGCAGTGAATGTGCACTCGCACGGGTCTGTCGTCCATAGAAAGAATAAAAGTGCCTTCACTTCCTGCTGAGCCGATGACTGTTGCGGACGGTGTTCATGTATGATCTGTACACTCAATGGACGATCATTTAGCCTGTTCGTTGCCGTGGACATAGATTGTCTTTGTGTTAGTGGCACAATTGGTGGTAGGACAGTGGAAGACTTGTCGACGCCGCTGCAGACACTACGTGAAGGGCTGCCGGGTATTCCAATTAGTGCCGAATTACTCTTCGCGAAGCCTGCTCCCAAGTGGAACCGACACAGAAGGGGCGCTTCGCGTCGCTGCAGTCCTACCGTAGGTCCGAGTTGCAGTGTAAGGTATACTCGATGTAATGTGATGCATCTTGTGCAAGCGGTTTCGCACAGCCAACGACAGTGTGCGCGCCTGACTGCAAAGCTGTTTCGCAGCGTCTGTCCTTGAGGGAGGAATGGGGACGCAGCGGTCTACTTTGCTTGATGTCCGAGTTGCTTTATCTGCGTTATCATAACCATTGATAAAGCAATGGTCTAGATTCTATTGAAAAGAAATACGACCTTTTTTTTCCCTCAAGTGATGAATTAGCTCCTAGATTTCGCGCGTCAGTTGATCACGAGTTCCATGTCGGAAGACTGGCAGCAACAATTTTAATTCCAGCTTTGAATCGCGGAAGACGGCTCATTTTCCAGGACACGTTGCATTAACCGCGCAACGCGCACCGCGGAGAGCAGCCAGCTCAGCAGCCATAGACTTAGTGATATGGAAGTCTCGAACCGTAGAGTTCCGAACCAGAGTGCCAGCGGAACTGTTTGATGTAGGTGACCCACTGTGATAAGATCGCGAAAACTCACCGTGTCAAATTGACGTGTTGCACTAAAGATGCATTAATATGCCAAGCAAAAAAGATATTTTTCTTTCTGAAAAGGCAGAGAATGCCCCATTCCGAAAGCAACATAATTTAGCTGCCTACGGGCCACTCAGACACTGGCTACTCGAAGCAACTGAGATGAGTGTGTTTTTCTGCGTATAATAAAAAATCGTGCGTGGCTGTATAACGCTGTCAAGCCTTTTTGGGAACGTTTACGACATCACTCTGCCAAGGCTTCATCGATGATGATGTGTTTTAGGGACATCTATAGCCTCCGTTGCACGCCGCCGCCGCAATTTTTGACAACCCACTGCCGTATAAGCAAGGTGAAGCGGACCAATCGCAGCAGCTGATACAACCCTCCTCATTCGGTTTTCTACTTTCACTGCGCTAGCTCAGAACTCCCTAAGGCCTCTCCACTTGGGCATTCTTCCCGCGTCTTGTCACCCAATTAGACAAAAAACAGCTGTGAAAGTGGCCAACATTATTTGATTCGGAAGCAAACAAAAGTTACCTTCAATAAACGAGGAGAGCATCTGATTGGGCTGTTAAACCAACGCGGTGGTTCAGAGCTCGATGCCCATGTCGGTGGTTACTTAATACGTATGTCATCAGATTACAATAAAGAGTCGTCATATTATCCGGAAGACGAACAAATTCATGGACAGCTATACAAAGTCAGGATATTAGTCTTATGGGCCGTGTAACCATGTAAACATCCGCATACTAGCTTTATGAACAAGCATGGTTTCATGCGCGCAGTAGCCAACATGAACACATTTCACTCTATGACCGCAACAATTCACTGTCACAAGGCTGAAGTGAGGAAACGCGGCAGCAGCAGCGAGAAAATACACCTTCACACTGCGTCTCGCAACAGCGCGAACTAAGTCTGCAAAACACAGCGTGGGGCGGACTCTGTCCCCGTCGCAGATGGCTTTCAAGATACAGCGGCGTATGCAGGAGCGCGTGGCCGCCCAGGCCGCCCCCTGTAGAACGCCCTACCCCCGTCCCTAACCTCCCCCCAGCCGTCTTGAACGCGACAGAAGACGGCGCGCTTCTTCCCCACTTTCCTCTCTTGCGTGCGCGAGGTTGAGTCGTGATCGCCGTCTCATCCTCTCACTCGTTCACTCGCACATGCAGCATAGAATGTGTGGCGACAATCCTATTGCCCATGGGCTATATACGACACCTTACGGGGATGGCGAAGGCAGAAATGCGTCTGGAGTGTCCATATATTTGCTATCGGAAAAAAATAAGAATGGATTAGTTTTATGTAATACGACTCGAGTACAGCTGCCAATTATAAGGTATTTTTGGGAGGGAGAAATAGTTTGTATATTGGTAGTGAGGGAGTGGCACTGTTGCAGCGCAGAAATGACTGTTCTTGCTCCTTGGTTTGAGGCATATGAGCTGCGTCACCATCATCAACAGTGTATTTTTGTTTGCACTGCAAGGCGAAGGCCTCTCCTAGCGATCTCCGATAGCGCGTGTCTTGCGCTAGCTTATTCGAGTTCGCACCTGCAAATTTTGCACTTTCAGCGCTCCACCTTATTTCTTTTCATCCTAGACTGCGCATCCCTTCCCTTGGTACCCATTCCATAACTCTAATGGTCCAATCGCCTGCCCCACGCACCACATGGCCTACCTAATTAAATTTTTTGTCTCAACATCAGCTAGAATATTACGTACCCCCGTTTGCTCTCTCATCCACGTTACCCTCTTCGTGTCACATATTGTTACGCCTGCCATTTTTATGCGTTAGCATTCTTTGGCAACTTCACTCCCATTCCAGAGGCTATCTATGAATGTTTGTATCATGTATGTATGTATGTATGTATGTATGTATGTATGTATGTATGTATGTATGTATGTATGTATGCATGTATGTATGTATGTATGTATGTATGTATGTATGTATGTATGTATGTATGTATGTATGTATGTGTGTGTGTATGTGTGTATGTATGTATGTATGTATGTATGTATGTATGTATGTATGTATGTATGTATGTATGTAGCGGTTTTTCGCCTACCTAGACCACAGGAAAAGCCGTGGGCGAATGGGTAGCGCATCTGGCTGCTGTGCGTAGGAACAGGGTTAAAAAAAATAGCCATCGGCTAGTTTCAGTTACTCAGTATGTGGGAACGTGTACATACGTGCAGATCATCTATGAACATTTTTCACGCCGAAATTAGTCAATGTGTATGCTGTACTTGGTAGGTAGCACTGTTCGAAGAATCTCTTTAACGGCGGCTTGGAGCACTGTTCTAGTCTTCGTTTGAAGTAAGCTCTGGTCTTTATTGGACATTTTTGATGCAACTTGGGTCGCTCTGTATGTGCCAGTACATGGGTGCCGCTCTTCAGGGAGAGTATTTGACGCCGTATTTGATAAAGCGTTATGAGCAACGGAAAATGTGCCACCCTACAATGACGACGAAATATCGCCTGAATTTCTCCGAAGCTCAGCAAAAATGAATCTGCGTCACAAGGTTTCCTGAATGACAGCAACCCGATGCATTAGCAGGCTGCGCCACAAATGCATCGGGCATGTGCCGCTTTCAGTGAAGGCCTTTCATGCCATCGCTTTAGCGAGCTGCCTCATGAATGCAGTGGGTCTGTGCTGTTCCTTAATGAACGTCTCGACAACTCGGGTCCCTGTGTACGTGCCACTTCTGTGGCATGCGAGGAAGGATTCTTGCTGTTTGCCGCAAGCACCGTCGCGCACATGCTTCTCGTCTCGGAGGTCACGTGCGCAATTTTGTCAATGACACCAGGGGGCGCAGCGAGGCCAGAAAGAAGTACGAGACGAGCCCGGTTACCGCATGACGCGTTTCTCAGAGTTCGTAAAAGTGGGCCGCGATGCATTTCGGAGGGACGCGGGCTTCGCGGTGGTGGCGCTAGAGGGCACCCTGCGTTCGCAGAAAAGTGTGAAAGAGGAGTCCCGGTGCAGCACGCGTATCACACATACCTCGTTGCGGTGGTGGCAATTCGTTGTGACGCTCTTAATTAATGTTTACCGTTGACAGTCATTGTGTTTTGCCGCAATGTATTTCATTCCATCGCTTTTACCGCGGGCCTTAACTTGTTATCGAGCTTCTTTGTTAACTTTCTTTAGTTTTGGTACCATATGAGAGCAGTGGTAGAATGCAATGATTGTACACTTTTCTTTTGATCGACGGTGGTAAGTTCCTTGTGGTGATTTGGTAATGCGCTCCCTATAAACTTTAACCATTTTTATTCTTCTTTATCACTTAACATAAAACTTCATTGCGTTCCAAAAGCTGCACAAACAGGGATAAACTGCCTCAGACGGGATGGCAGTCGTTTTGATGGGTGGATCAATTATTGTCAAAAACAGCCTTGTCACTCTTGGTGTGTTAGTTTCAACAGGTGTTTTGTGCGGGGTCATTTGGTGTCGTTGTCGATGTGGGCGGTTTGTAAAGGAAGCAACAGATAAAGTAACTCAGTGCTGTACTTCGGCGTTTCTTGGAATCATGCTGGGAATGAAGTCCCAACACTAAAATTATGAACGTTTGCGTTTCAAAACAATGCACAGGCTACGAGAAAAGTCAAAGGGGGAGGAGGGCGTTCCGGATTTTCTACCCACCAACTGGCGTACAATAACGGACACCTAAATCGAAGTCTATGAATTGTTTAAGAATCGAAGTCTTGAGGGTCTATGAAGTCTCTTATTGGAAAACGGACGCAGTGACCGTGAATGGAACCACCGCTGAGGGAGCGCTGCATGCCTTGAGGCAAGGAATGGCGCACAGCAAGCGCCATGTTGTATCTAGTGTGCGTACTAGTTGGAAACAAGGGTCTATGGAACGCTTTCATTAGCTACTTTACTAACTGTTATTAAAAAGCCTATGAATACAACCGATAATGAAGCTGGGCAAAATGAAGTAGTTTAATTGCACTGCTCGAAAATAAACATATAAAGGAAAAACGTTGCCATAGTGGAAGATGATTCGTTGCCTTCCGCAATAAGCGTGAGCTTATTGCCGCTTGAGCTAGAGCAACGGCCGTATTTCGGGGTCCACTTTCTTTTGTCTTTGCGAATGCTTATTTCGTATAAGTATATATTGTTATACTTAAGAACTGGAGGACGTTCACGGTAACAAAAGAATATACCTGCTGTTTGGTACTTTGCAATTTTATACAGCTGCCTTTGTTTCTCTTACAGTACATTCGCCTACGCTTCAACACCACAATTTCCTTGACAACATGTGTCATCTATATTTTACTTACGGTAAGAGCGCATTATTATTTTTAACCCACAACTTGAACTTTTGTATAACTTTCGGACGTCGTACTCATGTTGGAGCCAGAATCGTCAAATCTGCTGGCATGTATTTAAATTTCTCGAAGCCCAGTAATCCCAACAAAATCGCACAGCGTTTGTCTGATAGCAAAGCCTAAAACAAACACATTTCTTGCAAACCTTTCTGAAGAATTTACTACTTTATTGCAGTATCAAGTAAGGAGATTACACTACTTTACTACGCTGGCTACCACATAATACCTTCAGTTCTTCTAGTATATGTGCAGAAGATGGGAAGCCGGCCCATTTAAAATGGGCCGGTGTGCTCCTGATGCTACCAGAGAACCTTTATTCCATAGTTGTTTTTGCATAGCGTAGCCCACGCTGGGCTTAGCTGCTGTGCGCGCCTGCCAGCCTTGATGGCCGCTGCTGCTTCCTCGGTCTGTCGTCGCTTGCGTTGCGTACGTAGCAAATAATAAATACTAATAAATAAATGCAGTTTATTCCTCAGCAACATCGCCAAAATGATTCCCGTATACAGCAAACATCCTAACGTGGGAAGTGCAAAAAATATCCCGCAGCAGTTTAGTCGGAAAACTCGATAACATACCCAGCAGAAAATCTCGAAAATATTAATTGCAGTGCAAAACTCGAAGGACCACACATCGGCGCTCAGTTAAACAGCAATCATTTCAAATTCACAACTCATAAAAAGTACTTGGGCGTCCTCACAGTTCTTATCATTACTTTTGTGACATTTCTTATTTTATTGTGATATATATACTAAAACTTAACCAGGGATTTTCAACTGCCAAATAGCACGCCACACACTGATTATGACCGCTTCAGTTCTCTTCCCACACCAGAACCTCACTAAAATCTGGCTCGTTAAAACCTAAAATACGTCCAAGTACAGTGGCACTGCGAGGAATCAGAGTGTTGATGTCATGCGAAGTGGCCGAAAATAATGAAGCCTAGCCAACAAAGTGAAAAGAATTCTTTCTGGTTGAACTTTTTTTGGTCTCTCAGGAAGGAAAGAAAATAAAAAAATATATGTGTTTAACAAATGTGAAACATGAAACCTTTGAGAACATATTCTTATCCGAAAGAATATATAGCACATGCCAAAAAAACGCATGTTCCAGAGTTTGGGAGTTGTATGAAAGATGCGTGCGCCATCTGATTAAGTTTCAAATAATTGCTTAGAAGGATGTGCTGAAAAAGGGAGAGTTAGAGTGAGGCCCCGGCTATTTTTTTTTTTTTTTTGCTTCAGCGTAAATTTTGTAGAGATATAAAAATTGCTCCGTAGATTGGAGCCCAGATAACTTCTTGGTGCAAGCTTGTCGTTCAGCTTGAAATATTTCATCCTATACAAAGTTGAAATTACAGCTTACGCAGTTGCACGACGTTCTCTTTGTTTCAAGAAGTGAAGTTAAAGAAAATATTTAAAATCTACAATGCTCTCATACTTCTTAGACATTATTTGAAGACATTCTTGAATGAGATAGTGTAAAGTCCTTCCTCTGAGCAACCTCTTTACACACACACACACACACACACACACACACACACACACACACACACACACACACACACACACACACACACACACACACACACACACACACACTCACACACACACACACACACACACACACACACACACACACACACACACACACACACACACACACACACACACACACACACGAACACACACACACACACACACACACGCACGCACGCACACACGCACGCACACACACAACGACAAACTTGCTTTTGCACAAGATACAGAAAAAATGGACTTTTACCGAAAAAAATCTTGTCTCTCACTAGCGAAACCTTCTTTTCAAATTTCTTTTTGACGTATACCGCCTCCTACGGACAGATGATGCGCCGAAGTGGCTCTGTAATGCAAAGTATTTTCATCAATATATCTCAAAACTGGCTATTGGAAAATTGAAGCAAGCGAGAGAGAGAAAATTATGAGCCGTTCCATTCTGTGGGGAGGACGAAGAAGAGAACACGCAATGCTTTGTCTGCATCGGCTCCCGCTTTTTGGGAAGTTTCTGACCGGTTTTCTTGCTTGTGGGTGCTCAATTTCATCGCAGACGGATCCGTGATGTTGTGAGCTCCATTTGGATACCAGACTGTTGCCAGTGAGTGAACTTTTTCCAGTTTTACGGCTCTTTTCACGTCGACCGCGCCGCCGGTGGACCACAAGAGTTCGTGGCGGGAAATCGCTCCCGGCCTTCTCGCCGCTCGGTGACACCTCTTCTTATGGAGTACACTGTGCAAATGGAGCAACTTCCCTCTGACGATTTTCTAGAGGATTCCGGCTGGCAATTCGACCGCCAAACACATCACTTGACAAAATCATGGAAAGACAGGCCCGGCAATGAAGCCAGGCCTAGCGCGGTGCCCGGGCACAACGATCGTTGCAGGACCGGATCTGGTGTCATGAGCCGCATTATTCGTCGTGGAAGAATGCCGTCGCTTCCCAGGAAGGACATCGAAATTGTGATCAGAGTGAGCGGTGGCCTGAATCTATCCCGGATAGGCCCGGATGTGGTGGCTCATGCAATCAACACCGCTGCTTGCATCGAGGATTCGAAGCGTGAAGCGGACACAATCTGTCCTAACTATCAACAGAATATCGCCGTGGTCAGTACCTCCGGGAGGAGACCACAACCAAATATATTGGCATCAAAAATATTTTGGTGGCGGGTCATGTACACGAGGTAGCGACAAATTGCACGACACCACATGCCACGTGCAAAGGTTTGATACGAGACGTTGCCCGATGTGACGGGCCAAAGCTGTTGCAGCGCAAGATTGTTAATGCAAGAAACCTCCTGGCCCTGGCAGCCAAGAGGATCAAGGACACCGGCACAGTCATAATTGCCTTTGACGGATACCGGGTACTCAACTACGTCAGGTATGACAATGCGTTGGTCAGATGTACTCTATATCGTAAGCAGATCGACATCTGCTACGTTTGCGGAAGGCTCGGCCATCGTGCCGACGTATGTCCGACGCCCAGCGAAGCCGTATGCAGAGGATGTGGAGGCTCCAACCCAGACGAGCAGCATCAGTGCATGCCTAAATGCAAGTTGTGCGGCGAGAGCCATCTCACGGCAGGGAAGGAATGCAGACAACGCTTTAAAATCCCATACGTCGTTTGTCGTCGTCGAAGAGAACAAGCCAGAGCCGAAAGCAGCCGGATGAGAAGCCCTACCCCGGATTACCACGGTGCCGAGCTCCAGTTTCCGGAGCTCGACCAGCATCGCCCCCAAAAAACAGCCCCTGAGGGAGGTCTCCGTCGCTCCAGATTGCGGTCTAGAGGTCGCCACCGTTCCAGGAGTTTATCCGGGGCCGTTCCCGTGGTCGTTCTAGGGAACGATCTGCTTCCATGGTTCGCTTCGAGCCCAGAAGCCGATCCCGGTCATGATACAGAGCTAGGGGACATCATCAGCCGCAGCAGGCCATCGAAGGTAACGTCAAGGTCGCTGCCAGACCATGATGATAGTTTTGAAAAAAATAAGAGATTAGAACGCGAGAACGCGGCCATGAGAGAGAACATTAATAGGCTAATGGCTGAGATAGCAGAGATTAAGGGCTCTAGGAACTCGCAACCCACCGCTACCATCAACGCGGAAATTCTGGAAGTCCCGATGGCTAAGGGTAGCGACGGGTCACGACCGCCGAAGAAGAGGGCAATAGCTTGTGATCAGGAAAACGTGTCACGTAAAGCTAAATCAGAAGTGCGCGAGATGATAACCGCTCTCAGCGAAAGTATGAAACAGTTAGGTGATAGCGTCACTGACATGCAAAGCAAGATGACGACGTTAGAAGCAAACACCAACCAGCGCTTGGCCAAAATGGAATCCTTTCTCGAGTTTTTTGTGGGCCCGGTAGCGCCACCAAACCCACCGATACTTCTTTCTGACCCAGCAGCTAGCAATGTAGCCACGATTCTAGCCTGACCTAGGCTCAGTGTCCAGCTCGTAAGGCATGGCTCCACCCCTTGAGACATTCCGAATTTGGCAGTGGAACTGTAGGGGCTTCTCTAGGAAGAAGGCTGCCCTACAGCAATATCTACGCAGTTGTGAAAAGATGCCCCAGGACATCTTATTACAGGGAACCCGCTCTCCTCGCATCTCGATGACTGGGTTTTACTGGGTCGCCGTGCAGTCGGGGGAGAGGGGGGGGTTTGTACTCTCGTTAGTAAGACACTCACTCATGTGACACATGATATCAAATTGGCTGGTAGTAATATTGAGTATGTCACGGTAGAGATCATACCTGGTCGGGTCAACCGAGGCAGCATATATGTTCTTAACATTTACAGTAGTCCCAACGAAAAAAAGGCAGCTATTTAAGACTACGCTCCGCATGGCCGCAGAGTTGGCAGGCTCAAGCTCTCTTATTGTCGCAGGGGACTTTAACGCCCCGCTTCATGCGTGGGTTTATAAATATTATACTGATAAGGGAAAGCATCTGTGGCAGAATGTCTTGGAAATGGACCTGACGCTGATCAGTGACCCTAACTTTCCAACCGGAATCGGTACATCCACGTGCAGAGACCCTACCCCTGATCTCATCTTTGTCAAAAACGTGACTGAGGCCAAATGGAATAACTTGGCTGAGAACCTTGGTAGTGACCACTATATTTGTGAGGCCCAGCTTCCTATCTTGGGCAAAAAGCAGCACGAATTCTCGTACACGGACTGGGATAAATTCCGCAAGCTTCAGGAGGAGAGGCATAGTGCAATGGATGGTTCAAGTCCAAAAGGAAGTTCGGCGTGCAACCACTAAGGTCTGCACCAACCTTCCGGTTGAGAAAATGGACAGCAGGTTAGCCTATCTTTTAGAGCACAAACAGTCCATTCTCAATAAAGGGAAGTGTCAACGACTTAATCGTAGGCTATGCAAAAATATCTGTGATTAACAAACACATTGAGGAGCATTGTGTAACCTCCTCCAAACAGCAGTGGGACGACGTTTGCAATTCGATAGACGGCCAAATGCGCAATGGTAAAACTTGGAGCTTGCTTAAGCATCTGCTTAACGAGACCAATACTATGTCTAATGAGAGGCATGTCATTGGTAAAACCATACATGAGGCCGCACGAGTGACCTCTGAGGATGAATTAATCCGCACGCTTGCTTACAAATATCTCGCAGTTGCCTCAGTGGTCTCCTCTACATATCGATTATCAGGGCCAGGCCGATTCCTACCTGGATGCGGAGTTCGGCGTTGAGGAGATTCGTAGGGTTCGACATGGATTCAATGGTAGATCCGCACCAGGGCCGGAAGGCATCTCAAACAAGACGTTGGGAAATCTGGATTACAATGCAATCGCA
The DNA here is from genome assembly GCF_023375885.2 of Dermacentor andersoni. NCBI lineage: Eukaryota > Metazoa > Arthropoda > Arachnida > Ixodida > Ixodidae > Dermacentor > Dermacentor andersoni. The sequence continues at coordinate 119,880,836 of NC_092819.1, read as the reverse complement.
TACCTCACAGCGGAAATTAATGAAATTTGGAAGAATAGAACCATCCCATTACTTTGGAAGACTGCTCTCGCAGTACTCATCCCCAAACCTAGGAAAACACCTAGCGTTCACAGCTTGAGGCCCATCTCGCTTACATCCTGTGTGGGTAAGGTAGCCGAGCACGCGGTCCTGAATCGACTCTCCCGGATCATAGAGAATAACGACATTTACCCCCATAGTATGATAAGATTCAGAGCAGGCCTATCCACAAAGTATACCATGACTCTAGCCACACTCTGGCGGTTTTGGGATTTGGTCTTGAGCATGCCTTCGACAACGTTATACATTCTCACATTCTAGCCTCAATATCTCGGCTCAATCCGGGTGACATATTTTATAACTATGTTAGATCGTTCATCTCGGATAGGAAGAATACCCTCCGGGTGGCCGATCTCGAATCACAACTGCTGGAACTTAGCGAGAAGGGCACCCAACAGGGGTTCGTCATTTCCCCCTGTTTATCCAATATAGCCTAGGTCGACCTTAGCAGAAAGCTTCTCGAGATTAAAGGCATCAAACACACTATGTATGCTGACGATATAACTATATGGTGCATAGGAGGCAATGACGGTCAGGTTGAGGGAGCCTTAGAGGAGGCCATAGACACTGTCGAAGCCTATCTCGAACCCACCGGTCTCAGATGCTCCCCCTTGAAGTCGGAACTCTTACTGTATAGTCCCAAGAAACGCGGTCCAAGGCCCAAGGGGTGGACAATTGTTAGGAGACAGAGGCATTAACCTATATACAAGGGGGGAAACGGTTGCCGCATACCAAGAGTCGATTTAACCAAGATCTTGGGCATGATCGTTGAGTCAGTAAGGGGGTACAAATGGCAAGACTATAGGCAAGCTAATTGCTAAAACTGAAAGTGCTCTTCGTTTAGTTCGGAGGGTATCAAAGCGGCATCATGGACTCAAGGAGGATAACCTCATTCGACTAATGCATGCCTTCGTTCTGGGCCACTTTACGTACGTGGCAGCCTTGCATCGATGGAAACGGGCAGATTGGGTAAATTGAATGCAGAGCTTAGGAAGATTACTAAGCGGTTTCTCGGGTTACCCTTATATACTTGTACAGAGGGCGTAATGCAGTTTGGCATTCATAATACTCTGGAAGAGACTGCACAGCTAACTTGCCTCACTACAAGGAAGGCAGAGAGATCCATCTTGCAGGAACTCGGATATCACCCCAATAGAGTAGCGTCAGATTCTGTGTCGTTCCTCTGTGGATTCGTAAGTACATTACGGCCGCGCCCATATTTAGGAACACGCACCCCGATGATAATCACGGTAGAAGGAGGGCAAGGGCAGCCAACCTCCTTAAGCAAATACACAGTGACTCATCGTGGCTGCTCAGTGGCAATGGTGTTGGGCTGCTGAGCATGAGGTCGCGGGATCGAATCCCGGCCGCGGCGGCCACATTTAGATTGGGGCGAAATCCGGAAACAGCCGTGTACCTAAATTTTGGTGCACGTTAATGAACTCTAGGTGGTCAATATTTCCGCAGTCCCCCACTACAGCATGCCTCATAATCAGAAAGTGGTTTTGTCATGTAAAACCCCATAATTTAATTTTTAAATACACAGTGATCAGCGATAGGTCAGATCTGTGGATGCCGCTTCTTGTAAGGGACGTCGGGCGTTCACCATCGTCACTGTCGATGGTCGGCAAGGAATGACCCATGCTGCCTCGGTTCTGACGAGGGACTCCGATATAGCTTAACGAATTGCTGTTGCACTAGCCCTGCTCGATAGCTCACGGGATGTCATCTATAGTGATTCAAGGTCTGCAGTCAGAGCATTTGAAAATGTCAGCGTTTCCAAACAGGGCCTCAGACGTCTTGGGGGCAAGACAATCACGCACCACTTCATTTATTGATTTCCCGCACCTCAGGATCAGACACAGGGTGCTCTTCCCAACCTCAACGAATCGGTTCACGAGGCTGCGCGTGAACTTGGCCACCGCGCTACCCTCGACGAATCGGAAGCCGACTCCCCAGAGAAAAGGGACACGCCCTCCACCTACAAGGAGATTACTAAATAGTACTATCTCATCCGTAGAACATACTTGGTTCCTAATTTGCGTCTCAGTAGAGCTCAAGCATAAACGCTCCGTCTACTACAAACGAGTACGCATCCCAATCCGTCGCTCTTACATAAAATCTATCCGGGTACTTACACCAATGCTACCTGCCTCGATTGTGGAGAAATAGCCACGTTAGACCCCACGCTCTCGCGGTGTGCACGGTCACGCTCTATCATCAATAAGAGCTCGGCCAGATGGGAGGCGGTTCTCCACCACCCTCTTCTAGCTGACCAACTCTGGGCTGTCAAGCAGGCCCACGATGCGGCCGAGAGGCTCGGCCTTCCTGTTCACACGTGGGAGCAGCCCGCTTCGTGAAGACTCACGATCTGCAGGACTTCATTAAAGTTTTACCATACCACACCATACCATTCCATTCTGTGAAGGTAGATGACCAGCGAAGCTGCTTAGCAAGCGACAGAGAAGTGACATATAAAATTATGAGCCATCCCACTCTCTGAAAGTGGATGACCAGCGAAGTTGTTTAGCGCACGACACCGAAGTCACATACCGAAACGTAACCCTTTATCAACACCTCCTTACACGTCCCACGAACTCTGAACTTGCGGACGTCTTCCTCACATGAAAAACACCGCGTCAACGCGTCTACGGCATTCAATCGGTGCTCTTCACAATGGATGGCCTCGATTGGCCATAGGTTGTCATTAAAGCACAACCTATCACACACCCGGCAGCTACACCCAAAGTTGCAGTCGAGGAAATTCCGTATAAACCGCGTGTTGGCACCGGCAAAGTCGTATCGACTCCGTCGCTCGGCGTCTTGGGCACGCTCTTCATCCCGGGCAACCAGGTAGGCCCGATTGTGGTGCTTTTGCGCCGAAGCGCGGGCGCGTCCTTCCTCCCTGGCAGCAGGATTGCCACGCCGGGACGGTTACACTCGGCGGCACGGGCCCGGTCTTCCAACGCCGCTGGGTCGGCGGCCCGACGGCGACGGTCGCAGTCACGCCGCTGCTCCTCGGAAGTACACACGACGCGTGCCCGCGCCATGGCAACGTCGGAGCGAAAATGGCCCCCTCCCTCACATGCACGTGGTTTTGGGGCAGCGCACGCGGTACGCTGGGACACTATACCTCCGCCATGTAGACGTGCCCAGTTGCGCGATTCGAGGTGAAAGAACCCGACTTTCTCTCTCCATGCTCGGCATACTTCATAGAGGACGCCAGGGGTTCGACTTTAAAGCAACACTAAATGCAAGTACTAGAGTCCACAGGGACTGTTTAAATTCCTGTCCTGAAACCTCGCAACGCTTATTTTGTTCCAAGAAAAGGCGTAGTTTATAGAAGAAAATTGTATCTAAATGGTCCGAACATCTTTTTCGAAATTCACATCTCCCTCCACTCAACCAGGGGAGTGGTCATGGTAAATACACCATTACCGCCCTTTGCTGCCGTCGGTGAGTAGAACGGTGCCCGAATGACGCCGAAAACGAAACCTTTCGAACGCGCGCGTTATTTTCAGCGGTAATTTCAACGAGTCCTTTTTTCTAAACATGAAATGCAACTAGACAAGTAGCATTTCTTTTCATCTGTTAATACAATACCAGATTTTTTTTTGCGACGAGTAGTTGAGTGGTAGTCACAGAATTTAATTAAGGAGTGCTTTCGTCATTGGGCAAGTGCTTGAATGTCCCAGGGGACTCTCTAATTATGTCGTGCATTTACCTCGATTTTTTTTAAATGTATGACAGTGCTAACACTTGCATCCACAAAGAAACAAGGACGAGAAACAAACGCTTTGTTCCTTGGTGGATGCATGTGTTAGCGCTGTTATAATTTTCAAATGAACTATGCACCAACACACCCAGAAGGAAGCTTTAATGAATTACCTGAATTTGTTGATTAATAAGGCTCTGTTCGAAATAATTTTGACGCCTTAGAGATTCTCGTGTACTAATCTATCCCTTTAGCTTGACTTTGTATTTTCCTTTAGTGTCCGTTTAATGATTCCAAATGGTTCAATACACATTAGTTCTTCCACTGATCTCTAGAGGCCACCAAGCGTTTCTGCACACACACAGACAAATCGCCTAGGCATATACAGTATTGCTGTAAAACGTAAAGTTGTATCAACGCCTCGTTACACGTCCAGGAACTCTAAACTTGCCAACGTCTTCCTCTTGGAAAATACCGCGTCAACGCGTCCACGGCATTCCATCGGTGCTCGTTGGAACGAGTGGTCTCAATTGCTGATAGGTCGTTATCAAAGCACAGCCTATCGCACAGCCGGCTGCTACATCGAAAGTTGCGATCGAGCAAATCCCGTTGAAACCACGCGTTCTCACCGGCAAAGTCGCTGTCGCCGCATCGAATCCGTCGCTCGGCGGAGTGGGCAAGCTCTTCAATCCGGGCCAACGGGTGCGCCCCACGTTGACGCTTGCGCGCCGACTTGCTGGCGCGTTCTTCCTCCCTGCAGCAGGATTGGTACGTCAGCGAAGATTAACTCGGCCGCACGGGCGCGCTATTCCTCTAACGCCGCCGGGTCGGCGGGCCGACTGCGACGGTTGCAGTCCCTCCGCTGCTCGCGCCGTCGTTGCTCCTGCGCTAGCTGCTCCTTGGGAGTACGCACGACGCGTGCCCGTGCCATGACAACGTTGGAGCGAAAATGGCCTCCTCTCCTACTGGCACGTGGTTTCGGGGCAGCAATCGTGATTCGCTGCGACAGTATACCTACGTCGCGCACACCTGGGCAACTGCGCTTTTCGAGGAGAAAGAACGTGACTCTCTCTCTCTCCATGCTCGTCATAGTTCATAGAGGGTGCCAGGGGTTCCACTTTAATGACTCAAAATGCTTCCACTGCTCCCTAGAGGGCACCAGGGGTTTCTGCACTCGAACGGACAAATCCGTTTGGCATACACAGCTTCGCTGTAAAACGGCCTTTATTGCTACGGGAGGCCCACCTTCTTATATTCAAAGTCATTTTCTTGAACCTACAACTTAAAATTTACAGTGGGGGAGGGACACGGCTCTGGAATGACCCAATTGACCGACGTGTCTTGAATACTTATATAGCATCGCTTTCATATCCGCAAACTTCAACGATCACCTGAGCGGGCTTAGAACTGCACTAGAGGCGATCAACTGACCTGGACTGATGCCGAAGTCGGTGAAGTGACGATTCGCGTACGAGAAGCTCCTGTTCCTTGAACACGTCAACAGCAGGTGCGAAGTCCGTCCTAACCAGCACAATGCCACTGTCATAGAGACATTGCCACAGCAGGCCGACATGAAAGCAATGTGCAAAGTCCTAGGCCTTTGTTATACTACAGTCACTTTGTCAAGTAGTTTTCTCAGGTGACCGAGCTTCTGATTCATTTCACGAAATTAGATGTCAAATTTAGTTGAAAAACGCCAACGGCCAAAGCATTCCAAGAACTTAAGCGATGCCTGCAGTCGTCACCGGTATTGCACACGTCGACAAAAGGGCCGATACCGAAATGCAAACCGACGCAAGAAGCCCAGGCCTCGCCGCCGGGCAAGTTGAAAGAAAAGACGTCATTGAAAAGTTCACAGCTTACGCTAGCTTGTTACTGTGGAAACTGGAAGTCAATTATTCTACAACGGAAAAGAAACAGCCTGGCACCAATTGAGCTACCGAGAAATTTCACCGTTACCTCTATGGCAGGCCCTCATGCACCATCACGCATGCACCTAGCAAATTTGAAAGACCCTTCATGACACTTGGAATGTTGGAGCCTCTGATTTCCAGAATTCGAGATCACTTTGATTTACAACTTTGGACGAAAACACCGTGAAGCCGACTCTCTGTGGCACGCCCTCATAGACCTACCGCACTAAGAAAACCAAGACGAGGACGCCTTTGTACGAACAATAAGCGCAGACGATTTCGTCGAGCAGCATTAAGTGGACCTGGAGCAAAAGAGCCTTGCTGGGTACTTCGAAGGCAAAATCAACTTTGTCGAAGGGTATTGAGGCGCTCATTATTTTCGTTTTCGTTTCAAAACGAAGTCTTTGTGAAGAAAACTACCCATTCCATGCCAACTATGTTCTCATTCAATTTGAACTGCGGTCAGAAGTTCGGCACGCTCTGCAAGATTATCCGACCGCAGGCGCATAATTCTTTTGCGCACTCTCGACAATATAAGAGAGGTTATACTTATCACAGACGTCGCTCACTGCTTCGATACCTGCTTAGACAACCCGCTACGCAACATACCACTGACATGACTAGCGGCATCGCTATAGTCAAGCGTGCCTCCTTGCAAACTTGCAAACCATTTGAGTTGATTGACATGGACTTACTAGGACCCTTTCCGACGTAAGCACATAGAAATAAGTGGATCGTCGTGGCTATCGATTGGCTTACCTGCTGCCGAAACGAAAGCTCTGCCGAAAGGTAGTGCGGCCGAAGTGGCGTGCTCCTTCGTCGAGCAGATGTTTCTACGACATGGTGCTTCAGAAGTCCTGATCGCGCATAGAGCAAGGGGTTTTACAGCGGAGCATAATTAAGCCGTCCTGAAATGTCTCCACGCGACAATCGGCTGCCGCCCGCAAGCAAGTGGTCTTATGAAATGCCTAAATATTTCCCTCGCCGACATGTTGGAAATTAGGTAGACGTCAAAAACAAGACGTGCAATGTCAACTTTCCTTACGTAACCTACGCTTACAGCGCGGCAGTGCAAGAAATAGCGCAGATCATGTCGTTACAGCTGTTTTACGGAAGGAATCCGACAACCACTCTACGCCCTGCTACTGCACGTCACCGACGAAGAAAATTTCGACGCCCTGCCTATGTAAAGCGCACAGAAGAACCACGATGACTCACCCGCCTGTGCAAGGAAAGCACGGACAGCCGACACTACAACCTTCGGTGAAGCCATATGGATTACTAGTTTGGCGAGCGTGTTTGGGTTTGAGCACCGATCTGGCCGACGTGGACGGAGTTCAAGAGAGAGAGAGAGAGACAAAAAGGGAGGAGAGACATGGAGGTTATCCAATGTAAGTACCGGCTGGCTACTCTGAGCTGGGGAAGGGATGAATGGAATAAAAGGAGGAAGAAGTAGAAAAAATAACCGAGAAACATTTACACAGTAACGCGATGCTAGGCGCTACAACATTCGAAGGCGGTCGCTCAATTCGCACGTCCTTAAAAACTTCAGCAAAGCCCTTAAGGCCTTGAGTGCCGAAATTCGTCATGACCAGCGTCCCAGAACTTTTTCTTTTTTGAAGTGGCAATACAAATCTACGTTATTCGGGTCATAGCAGGTCACCTAACACATTGGCAGGCAGGGCTGTGAGGTCGTGTAGAATGGCATTACGTAATAACACTGGCGGCACGTGCCACCAGAGTTTTCTTTGTGGTGCGTCTTAACAACTCCTACGAGCGCCAAGAAACTTTGGGTGTTTACTTATTTGTTGCTTCGTTATTTTCATTCCGTAGCTTCGCTTTTTTTTCGCTTGTGTGTTGTTAGCAGCATTGCAACGATGCTTTTTAAGAGGACGGGTATTGGCCCGAGTTCTCACTTACCTTCTCTTCCGGGGACCGCATTTCAACCGTTAAAAACACAAAGTTATCGCTCAACGCAAGACGCGTCTGCATGCATCGGAACCTACTCGAATGTTGTGTTTGCTTCTGCCGGTTTTCTGCACTGTCCCCGAATCAAGTGTAACCTGCTTGCATTCCCAACACGATTAGTGCTGTAATTCATGGAAGGTACCCAAGCACCAGCGATCGCACTGGAAGCTTTGACGAATCATAAATAACCGCCGCATCTGAACCATAGGTCAGGTGTTGACAGTCGCTGATTGTACTTGACGCTGTCGTTGTGATTTGATTGTCGATGGCTTTTCCGGGCACAAGTTCACCCAATAAGGAGTTAGTTTCGTGATTCACATTTGTAATGCGTAAATATTGCAGGGCTACTTCCCTTGGGAATTCGTCCGCCCATCTGTAACGCGTGAGACAATGCGCTCGATGCGTAAGCATGGAGTCCTATATACGACAATGCCTTACGTCAACGTATGACTACTGTGATTTAGGATTGATTCTATAGAACATCTAGACGCACAGTCAGCATAGAAAGAAAAGAGGCTACTACAGTCAGCGGAAGAAGTAACACTACCATGGATTCCCTCGCAGCTAAAATGAACGAAGCCTATGTGAAACAGCAGATTAAAAGATTTGGCTTCGTTTTACTTAAGAAAACATATAGAACACTTATAGTTGCCGCAAGACTTAGCGCAAAAAGAAAGGAGACCGTAATGTGGCAACAATATTGTAACTATACCACGCAGAACGAAAGCCTGCCATTGCAGATGTCACAAGTAACTATACCATTGCTTAGTGCAGAAAGTAAATAGTCTCTACAGGTCTCTAAGAATAACTAAAACTAATCCCTATTGGTTAATTTTACCTAATAAAGACAGTCAGGATTAATGTACGGTAATTAGGATCACATAGGCGTGATTCGAAGTGGTGATAAATGAATTCATTAGGGCTAATCACAAATATTTAAGAACAATTAACAGGACCTATACATAATTAGGAATACCACAATTATATTAGGCCTAATCAAATTTACCAAGAGATGACGATTATTTAATAATACATCTCTCAACCTTTATTCAGATTATTTGTGATTAAACTAATCTCACCCAATAATATTATTTATAACTGATCAGATTCACCCATTAGGAAATCGCAGCAGGTCATTGTATCATCCTTGAGACAGTTAACCACGGTGTGTGTAACTCGGCCAATCAATAAATCATTCATTGCATCAGTGCAATATGAGCGATTGGAAATAATGCTTACACATTAGCTGACAAGTCCCACTGCGGGAATTTCTGCTGTAGCTTTCTGCTACTGTGTTAGTCACATTTACTAGAACGTTATAATATGCCGATGAAAATAAACACAAATACATCCTATTACTTAGATTAGGTAAACGTTAAGTAGCTCAGATGACATGATATAATCCGAAGGCTTCTATTACGGCGTTTCTAAAAGCTTCTTCCTTCCAGGCTTTCAAAACGGTCTATTAACCAAATATTCGACCAGAAATAATAAACATCAATGAACTATTCTCATCAAATCCTTTGTTATACTTCGGTTGAGCATGTCCTAACATTAAGGTTGGAAAATCAAGTTTTATGACTTGAAAAGAAGTGGCGGCTTGTTTCGGAGGTCCTCAAAAGGCAACAAACGTCGTTGCCTCTCGCGTAGTGTCGTGGCAAGGCAGCTTCATATATTGTGGGAATACTACGTGGTGCATTCACTGCCAAGTGACCTAAACCTCTGCTAAGAAGAAAATACATTTAAGAATTTCGAACGACAGAAATGTGGCTAATAGTTGCGTAACTTTATCTGAAACGTCTAACAGCACGGAGGATTTGATACGCAAGTAAATCCGTACGGATCATCATACCACCCACTCTGATGGCAGATAAAAAAGAAATATCTCAACGTATTGTTTATTTAGGTGGCTCAGTAAGCGGAACACCAAGACATAGACACTCCGATTTCTCTTTCAATGCGCACGAAAGGCAGATATTTCATTCTCCCAGAACTGCTTATACATATTCACTAGCAGTTAAAATGGCCTTGGTGCCTGTAATCACAAAACGCACTGATTGGTTAGTTGTTTTAAATGAGCACCGGTGTCGGTGTGCCGTGACCAATGATAGATAAAATACTCGTATTATTTACACCAATGCAGTGATGCTAATTCGCGTTAAGCCGGAATTTTCCGGGCGAATATGCACAGACTATAGGACATAAAACAGGAGAAAGTCAAATGATTCTTTTTGTGCGTGCGTGTTCCACGTCCATGGCAGGGTCACAAAAACTCACAATAAATATACTTTGAGCAATTAAAAAAGAATCTTTCACGGGTGCGGGTGGTGTGATGATAACCACAGCACAACGTGGTGTCCATTTTCCTTTTTTCCCTGTCTGCTTGAGCAAAAATGTTATCGAAATCTCAACTCAGCCGTGTTGTTAGGCATTTTAGGTAAAGTCTTGTGGCTATTTGCCACATTGTGTGATTAGATATTATGAAATATATTTATTGCACCACTGCAATTCGCTTCTTAGTGAACGCATCAAGTATCGGCCATCACGAAACACGAAGCTGTTATGCCGCGACACTCTCCGTCAGACACCACATAATTTGTTGCGTTCTATGGCCACCGATACCCGCTGCCACTGATTTTTCATGGCATAAAGCCTATTTCATTTACAACATGCTACGACATACGCCATGTAAATATAATGCACGTATAAAAAAGAATAACCTGGTTTACTAAATCCTTATGAATGATGGTTACGATGATATAACGTTTCCATTGCCTTTAAGTAACTGCGCGGCAAGCAATAGCTCGGAAGTTGTAGGCTGTTGATTAAAGTTTTATACCTGTCCTATTTACCACTTAACTGAATACTGGAGTTTCTTTACGTTTGCTTCTGTAAACGTATGCCCACGACGCGCGGGAGTTGAAACCGCGACGTCGTCGTCAGAAGAACAACGCCATATCTAATGAATCATCGTAATTAGAGCTTTGCGTGGCTTTGTATTTCTTATAAAGAAGCACTGCTGATTTCCCTGTAGCACGTGAGGTTGCTTATTAGTTCGTGGCATAAAGGGATGCAATAAATGCTTGTGCTGGCACCGCTCAACACTCTTAAGCACAGGCCATAGGGCGTTGAACACTGCAGTCTATAATAATGAAGTTTACTTTTCATCATCACATTAATGAAACAAGCTGGAGGTAAAAGCTGCCCTTTGTACAGGCAGCTTCACAATGACCCACAACTACGTTTGTACAAAAACGTCCAGCAGCGGCAATTACAATTACATGCAACATACAGCAAATTTATAAAAAAAAAATCGCAGGGCATCTCTTAAATTTCATTAACGGACAGAGCACAAAAACAAGGATAAAGGTGGACAGAAACCGAATGTAATTTAAAATCTTAGCACCTACACTTTTCGCAATTCGGTCTCGGTGTAAACTACAGAAAATCTATACAAACGTTAGCATATTTATGAAGTAGTGTAGACATTATGTAGCGTAATGTAGTGTAGTTAGGTAGTGTAGACATTTCGCGACCAGGCGCAAGGGGGCACTGAGGATCGCGGCCCGATTTCGCGCGCCATATATGGGGGAAAGCGGGGAGGCAGCACAGGAGGGAGGGGAGGGGGGCAGCTCCGACTCCGCCAAGTGCGTACTTTGGACGGCCGTGCACGGTGGCGCGTTCCGTATCGTGAAAGCAATCTGTAGGCGGCTCACACCTTTGTGCGCGCTGTGTTCTCGCCGCTCTTAAGATGATTCGATAGACCGCCCGAAAGTCACTTCGTTCGCTGCTGCCGCCGCGCTTCCTCGCACCAGCATTTTGACAGTGAGTGTCCGCGCTGATCAAGTGTTATGTGTTCCTGTGGTCTTGTGCACGCTGACAACACGCTTGTTAATTCAGTTAGTAAGCGAATGTTACCCAGTGCATAAGCCGGATAAAACTAGTGCGTTTACTTCATATAGCTGTCTGCTAACATACTATCGCATCGGTGCTACGTCTTTCGACCGAAACTGCGACTTTCTATTAAATCAGGGGGTGGCCACCAGTTCATCACTCTAATTCCTTAAATGAAATTTAAAAAATAATATTGCAGATTATCTTAAGCTTTGCTAATTTACATACATATATAACTAGCACGACATATTTGTTTTGAAATTAGGATAGAATTAAGTCTTCTTGGCCCATTAATGGTATTTCCGTAGATCAGCATTTTCTGAATACAAACTGCGTAGGTGAAATCGCAACATGTTTTTTGAGCAATTGGCATAGTTGACGATACATAACTTTTTCTAACCCTTTCGACTGCTCGAGTATTATAGATATAGGTCGATACTAGGTAATCTCACTTTCATCATCCTTTTTGAAGAAATATTTTGCTACTTGGGTTCTTTCTGAAAAAATTGCACTCGAAGAACAAATATTAAATATATGAGTAATATAAGGAAGAAGAATATCCAGGGTATATTTAATGGCAGTAATCTACATGCCATCAATATCACGAGACAAACTGCTATTCAGTTGCAAACAAAGGGAATGGAGATCTTGTTCCACTAACGGTAAAAAAAACATGGAATATAAACTTGGATCAGCAAGAAATTGAATAAACTCACTAAACATCACGTTATCTGTAAGGTTTACCAAATAGCCATTAAATATAGTTGTAAGTTCGACTCCTCCTATTTTGTTCCCTTTGGTTGTAAGGTTTCCCACACTTCGCCGCAATGTGTTCGTGTTTAGAAACCAATTCAGATTTTTTGCGTGCAAGACGTCAGTATTATGAGGGCTAGCTCCTATTCCTGTGTGAATATAGTGCGATTTGGGCTAGTTACCTTATTTAATTGATTTATGTACCTCTTTCATTCTTGAACAATCTAAGCATTTCTACTTACAATGAACTTCTGGTGGAGTTCATTCTTATGTTTAATTTTACTAGGCAGATGAGGGATTATCAACGGCTTACGGGTATTCTTATTCAAACACACCTGCCTTTCTATGAAGTGGTGTTTATAAATGCCTAAGAATATATAAAAATTCATTGTAGGCTTGTACAGCGTCTATTATAAAAAGAATCTCGTTCAGCTTACTACCAAGCCATTCATTTCTAAAAGCCTCTAGAAAAGAGCCAGAGATCTTGAACGCAAGCGGTCTGTATCTGAGGTTATAACAAACGATGATTTTTTGTGAGGATAAATAAAGGAAGATGATCGCTGATATCCTGTGAGAAAACTCGGACAAAAACGTTATTACTGTCGATATTTGTAATAAAGCAGTCCAGCAAATTTGCACTCTTTTCTCTAATTCTGGTCGGTGAAGCCAAATCACAAGGACAATTATTTGATACAATCAGTGTATCCACAGTGTGCGGCCATGCAGAGTGACCTAACAGATCTATGTTAAAGTCGCCTGCACATACCAAAAAATACAGGTTGTCAGAGGAAAATGCAAGAGCTTTTCAGAGGAGCAAAAAAGCTGCTAGGGTTTCCGTCTGGTGGACTATAACACACAGAAAAGACATAGCTACCCGCACGACCAGTACCTAATCGAAGATCATCATACGTGACACAGAAGTCAGGAAGTAGTTGACATTGCATGCCTTTGTTCAGAAGTAACATAGCAAAGCTCCCACGACACGTTGCACGATTCTAGCAATACTGATAAGATACGAAGGCGGCTGCGTTATCCTAATTTTTCCCGATGTTTCAGTAAGTAATATGACATCAAAGAGGCAAGAAAACTCCGAGATCAAAAATTCAAGATCCGTTTGCATATTCCAAAGGGAACGAACGCTTAGATGTGAAAATTTCAAGGAATTTTTGTAATCTGTGGCATCGAAAGAGATTCAGTCCTTGCGAATGAAATAGACATATTTTTTCTTGAGCCTTCTTAGTACAATGGCAGAGGTTTACAGTTGACCGAGGCAATATGATACAGGAAAGTCCTATAGATTTCGTACACGATAGCACGCTCACCGGTTGCTCTGCCAACAAAAACAATTCGATTCCTATGCAACGCATACTGAAAGCCATTTTCTTTCACGTAGTTTTTCGTGACATTAAGCAACTTGCTGTTGCGACTAGTAAGATTTTCTAGAACACGCACACTACAACTTTTATTCTTCCATTTTGCGGGTTATTCAGCCAATGATCCCTCATCACCTTTCTCCTGTACTTTACAATTATGCCTGGAATGTTTCCCAGTCTCGCTGGCTAACTATGAATGGCAGCAACTCGTTCCTGAGAGTTTCGCCACACTCATCACATCAGCCAAGTTGTTTGCTTTTTGAAGCATGTTCTTACTCTCAGTTACCTGGATTTCAGGAAATTCTAAATTTAGTCTTCTGTTTTGCCGCTGAAGGTCATTTAGTGCCGTCTGGAGCATTTTGTTCTCATCAGCATTTATTTTACAATTCACCTCAATGACACACATTCTTTTTTGTATGTCCTTAGTCTCTTTTTCCTCAATTTACAGTGGGTTTACAAGGTCATCACAATTTTCTGACATCATCTGAACTGCCCTTTCAATGTTTGACACTGTCTCCTTTGATGGTACCACTCCTGAAGTTTCTGGTTTATGCTTAACAAAAGTGATCTGATTTCAGCAATTTATTTCCTTCCAGCGAAGTCTTTCTGATCATCTACATTGCACTTCGCAGCCTGATTATGATTATGATTATGATTTCGCTTCTGTATTGCTTTTCTGCAAGACTTGAGCAGGTTCCGAGAGGGTTGAAAGCAGAACATTCCGCACATTGAACTGATAGAATAGGTGTCAACGATATCATTATTTACTTTTCTTTTTGGTACTAAAAATGAACCATTGCAAACGTTTTCGTATATAAGACATACCCGATGACAGCAAATAATCATCAAAAAATTTGATTTAAATCGTGGTTGTCTTTGTTATTTGCGTGCAAAAACTAAATTTTTTACGCGCCGCAATATTTAAAAATTTTAGCACCAAAATAAACAGTGCAGTAAATAATAATTACAAAGCACACATTGCTGCGGTTGTAACCTGAACCAATGTTTGTACTGATAAAAAATTTTACAAGAAACTCGAGGTAACAAGACACATGAAAACATTTTCAGATAGGGATACTTTTTTGCGTTTTGTATAAGTGCTAGCTCTGTCATGTTTTGTTTGTGGTATTGGAGCGCACCGGCGATTCAGTGTATTTTGTTTTCATTTCCAAGGTGCTTAAAGCAGTAAAGATGTTGTGAGAGCGCCGGAAATGTTATTTATCTTTTTAAACTCTCTGAAAATGTGAACATCGTGGGACTGGGAAAGTGGCATTCTCCATTTCGCATGTTCAATATTTTTACAAGCTCAAATTAAACATTACGACGAAGAAAGAAGCTTCATTCGACGTTTAGAGGGATTTACCCTTGTCATATCTAAATTTAGTTGAAATATAATAGGTAGTTGAGAAACCCTTTGAGTGTCCTCTTCTTAATACATCATGGGTCATAACTTCATTGTCCCCTCTAATATGCTCGTGAATGTTTTCTTTTTTGTTGCAGCAAAGCATTGGAGCCATCTCCATCTCAGCAGCATCACTGACGTTGTTTACTGGTAAATACTATTTGGAATATCATGTAGCAGGTTGGGCCACAATTTACGTGAATCAATTTTTTTACTGTAGAAGCTGTTTTTCTCGAGATCAGCCGCATATTCCCGGATCAACTAAGATTGCGCAATCTCCAGATATGATAACACTGGGCGCGTTCGAGGTCAAACTTGTAGGCACTTATAACCTGTTTGGCGCCTTCGATGAACGTCATTAATGTTGTAGGTGTTTGCTACGCTTCATCTCACCTCAGTCGTAACGGATGCTATATGAACGACCGTGTTGAGTTTAGTTGTTACGGAGGATTTAAGTCATAGACTGCGGTCTGAAAGACGGAGCTCACAATGTCACAATAATGAAACGGTGGCGTCATCTGTATCCGCTAGGGTAAAGAAAAAATTCACGCAGAAAGTCCTCTGGTAGTTGTTTAAGTACGCGTAGGCATTGTACAACTTGCTCATCTCCACGCAGTCAGGTGTGACTGAGAAAGTTAGGGACCTTGATTCGACCAGTATAAGCCTTTATTAACAATTTCTTTATCAAGAATCTAATACTCATTTTAAATCTTTGCGGAAGAGGACAACGACATGGACTACCACGTTCAGAGCAAGCGGCGCGCTCATGTTCTCGCGTTTCTTGGACTGTTTCAACGGCAAGTATGAAAACGTTAGCTGCTGTTCTCCGGACAATACACTGCCCCTTTTGCGCCCTTCTACTGCGAAGATTTTTTTGTTTAAAATTTTTTTTTTGTGGAAATCAATTTCGAGACTCTGACGCAAGCGTCCCGACCACGAAAGGACTTCGCCAGAAACGAAGGTGGAGCGCAACAAGGGCAAGAGAGTGACCCAGCGAGTTTCGTGCACGTGTCTCCCAACGAGGCAAGCCAACTCTAGAATCCAGTGTGTATAGCGCTACGAAGCATCGACTCCTTCAGGCAAGCTTGAGGAACGGCAATGACGGAGTACGGGTGCTCCACGAACAAATGGAGGAATACTTCGCGTACAGTACGAACAAGCATCCGAAGAGAGCACCTCGGTCCTAGATTATGAAGACAACGCGGCAGCAAAGTTGCGCCTTCTGTGCCACCACATCGAACAACTTCAGCCTCAAGCGACCGCCGATCTAGGCCTGCCGCCCCGAAAGATGGTTGAGCTTCGGATACGACCTCAGGACATTGTTTCTTCAGTGATACCTTAAGACCAGTTGTCGGTCCTTCTGCGTTCCTGAAGCTCGACTTCGTTCATTTCAATAGAAGAGCGCAACAGAAGTGACCTTTATGGGATATTTCAAGATTTATGTCCACGGAAATACCAGCTTAACGAACATCGACCGCTTCCACTACTTGAAAGCCCTTTTGGCTAGACAAGCGATCAAAGGGCTTGAGGGAGACCAAGTGACGGACGCATCATATAAGATGTAATCACAATTCTGACCAACCGCTTAGACAGCATCAGGATCATCGAGCAGAAGTACTAGGGGAATATTTGAAAGCTCAGGCCAGTGAGGTTTTCTACTGACGTGACCACTATAAAGAATTTCTTAGAAACCGTGCATATTGACGTCTGATGTCTCAAGGTTCTTGGACCATTGGAGCGTTTATACGCTGCGATGCTGGCCGAGAGTCTAGTGAAAGTAATCCCTATGGACATCAATGTTTAACACTACGAGCGATAGAGCTCACTGAACTGGCCAGACGAGAGCCAGTCGTCGGAGTCGGAGCTACGGCAGCTACTATATTATCTACGACTGGAGGTTAAAGCCCGTGAAGTAGCGGGCAACAGAAGTACTGTGTTCGCGACACTCAAGATGGAAGGCGTGACAAGAAGCCCAGTGCAGCGCCTACAGCCTCCGCTTTGTAAAACGAATATGCCAAGACAAAAGGTGCTAGTTGTTTCTGCTTTTCACCCACACATGCTACGGGAATGTTTACTTCTACACTAAGTCTGCATGAGAAGAAGAGTCGAATCAGGTAGGTGTTTTAAGTGCACTACATCAGGCCACCGCTGCAAATATTGCCCACAGAGCATTTGTTGCACTAGCTGTAAAGGCAAGCACGCAACAGCTATTTGCGAGCACTTCATTGAATTTCCACGGCCACAGACATTTGTGTAGAAGCTGACTTTTGCACAAGTACAATAGTAATGAAGTCAGCAAGTTTATTGCTGACTTCGTATCACTTCCTGACCTACAAACATAAGTCGGTATAAGCTTGCTCATTGAATCCGACCAAGTGTGCGGGTCCTGGAAAAATGCTTTGGTCGCACCACGAAGTGACTGAACTAGCTGCGATCAAAACTAAGTTTGAGTGGACATTTGAAGGACTTGTACCGCGCAACGGCCGCATCTATAAAAAAGCGCGCGCACATTTTTGTCCCTCGCACGAGTTGCACAGAGGCTCACCTGTCTCAACCCGTACAACACTCCTGAGATCTAGATAGCATAGGCATGTCTGATCCTTCTTCCGACGACGAGCAGAAAATGAAGTGGTCCGGCAATTAACGCAGAAAACATTCAAGGACGGGAGGTATGCAGCAACTCGTCTGCGGAATGCCGTTCATATAAATCCACGATGCAACCGAAGTGTCGCAATTAGGCGCATTTAAGGTTTGTTGGGGCAATTTGGCAGTGACAAAAAGAATGTTCAGCAGTACTAGAATGCAGTCAGACAGTATGAACTGGATGATCACGCTGAATATATTAACGTAATAGACGCGGCAGGGAGATGTTATTACATGCCAGACCATGTCGTTATCAGATAATCCTCCTGGAGAACAGAGCTGAGGGTAGTCTTCGATGCCTCATCACACACATGGAACTGTGTCTCTGAATGAATTGCTAGAACAAGAACCCAAGATCAACAACGACATGGTTAAAATGCTTGTGAATTTCAGACAGCACTAGATTGGAATTACTGCCTATGACCAAAAGGCGTTTCTTCAAATCGGCACTCAAGAGCCTGATCGCGACGGCTTGTGGTTGTTACGGTTTGACAGCACGCCGACGACAAGGAAGCCTTCGTCGATGACGAGGGCCCTTTAACATTACAAGCCTATTCAGCTTGGCAGCGACCCTCCAGTATAACTTCAAGCATATCAGTTCTCTGTTGAGATGAACTGCAACTTAACTTGGTGAGAATTTCTAGGTTGACAAACTCCTCTTACGGGTTCAATCTTCAAAAGAAGCTTCACGTCTATATAAACAAACGAATATCATCCTGAGCAAAACGAGCATTAAGCTGTAAAAATAGTCCACTAATGATGATGAGTTAAGAAGGCACATCGCTGATGGACTGGACTCCATTTCAACAGTGGTTCCTACGAATGTTCTTGGTGTACTATGGGACGCAGCTTCTCAGAAACATATTCTAGTCATGGGATCACTGTTGCGGCTTCTCGAATAAAAGGATGACAGCAAGAGGTGTATCCTTCAGATGGCGCTAGCTTTTTTCGATCGAGTAGGATAGCTACCGCCGTTCGTCAACAGGGTGAAAGCCCTGTTTCGAAGATTGTGGGATCAT
The DNA here is from genome assembly GCF_023375885.2 of Dermacentor andersoni. Taxonomy (NCBI): domain Eukaryota; kingdom Metazoa; phylum Arthropoda; class Arachnida; order Ixodida; family Ixodidae; genus Dermacentor; species Dermacentor andersoni. The sequence goes on along the minus strand of NC_092819.1, from coordinate 119,862,078 downwards.
GGCTCAGTTTGTGAAGAAGTTGTGCCTAAGCTACTTAGACACGAACGTGAAACTTGGTCCAATGAGCTGAAATTCTCTCCGGTGCTTTCACTAGGCAGGTGTGGCCAAACGTTATCACTGGACAAGCCTGCAAGCTCTCAGCTTCACGTGTTTTCGGATGACAGCTCTAGTGCCGAAGGTGCCGTAGCTTGTCTGAGGCTTGAAGATCAATGTGGTAACCTCGTAGTTCAGCTTCTGTTTTCCTAGCGTAGAGTAGTTCCAATCAAACGGATCACGTTACCACATTTGGAATCAGAAGCCACGGTTCTGGCTTCTAGAGTTCTCAAGTTCTTGCTCTAGGCTCTAGAGTCGAGGCACTCGAAAACCGAACAGCGCCCGTGGACGGACTCAGATGTAACTCTTTTTTGAATACAAATCACGGAAACCGAGATGAATTAATTCATTTATAAAAGAGTTAGCGAGATTCGTCAAATAGCAGGTGCCTACCAGTAGTATCACTGTACGGGAGCACAAACCTGGCTGATCTGTTGAAATGTGGGCATTTATTTACAGACCATCGAAATAGCCAGTGGGGGTGGAATGGACCTAACGGGCTTCTAGGTACGGCAAATAGGTGATCAACGACGCGTGACATTAAAGATTTTAGAGCAGTACACGAAGAAGTTACTTCACAGTTAAAGAAAAGTAAGCGTTCCAGTACTGGTGAGCGTGATAGCAGAACAACCACTTATAGTTCCACAGATTTAGTTCTTGGTAACGGATCCCAATTATGAAAGCATGGCTAAGATGCTTGGTGGACAACTGTCGGTCGCCGACGTCGCATAGAGAAGGAACACACGCAGCTTCTAAACTTCGAGGGGCTGAGAAAATCTGGTTCAAGCAAATACAGAGATATACCTATGCCAAACAGAGGGCCCAACTTCAAGGTGGACAAGGACTCGAAGAGATGTCGTCAATGAGAGACCTGAATCTTGTCATCTACGAAAAAGGTGTGATTAGGATTAGAAATCGCCCTCACAATACCAATGTCACGTAGAGCAAGACGCCCGTGTTATGCCATGCCACCACCCGGTCACTCGCCTCGTCATTTTGCAGCCGCACAGAACTGTGCTCTGTGGGGTGTCTATGACACCTAACTGAACTTTGCGTGCAGTTCTGGTTGCCTAGAGCGCGACAAGCATTGATGCGAGTGCTACGAAAATGTGTGATTTGTGCTCGGTTCTACCTGAAGGCTGCAAGTGCAATGCAAGCTCCTCTTCGCACTGCTCGTGTGTGCAATTCGCGCCCTATTGAGCTTATGGGCGCTGACGTTGCGGAGCCAGTTTTTGTGAAAGTCTCCAAAGATGTTGAGGCGTACATAGTAGCCTTCCCGTGTGCAGTTGTTACAGCAATTCATCTTGAGCATGTTATTGAACTTGCTGCAAACGCTTTTATCATGGCCTTCAATATATCTTATGCAAGACATGGAGCCCAGGAATAGTATACTTGGACAAGGTTGCTAAATTTAAGAAAGCTGCTCATGACATAACTTCCATGAACCAGTTGTTGAGGGAAGATGAAGTCAGCCATTGTCGCTCTACCCACGGCACAACTTGGAAATTTATTACAGAAAGAGCTTCTTGGTGGGTTGGTCTTTGGAAACGGTTAGTTAGGTCTGTTAAGATTTCCCTTCGCAAGTCATTGGGAAACACGTATATTGACTCACAGCAACTGGGCACTTTGCTGATTGAAAGTGAAGCTGTTGTCAATTCCAGACCCTTAAGTTTAGTTTTGTTCTAAAGAGCCGCAGATTCTAACCCCCTCGCATGTTTTGTTAGCTAACCGTTTCCTGCCTAACGCAAAAGCTTCGGATAAACCGGGAGAAAGGAATACTGAACTCACAGTTTGAGCGTCCACAGGCAGACAATAATGAAAGCGATCGCTTCGTGAATATCTCTTTGCACTTCGAAGTGGTCCCGTGAGGAAAGCATAAAAAGATATATGAAGAAGGCGTGATTGTTCCCGAGGAAAGCTCTCCGGGAATTTTCTCGGAAACTGCTGTAGAGGGTGAGTGCATCCATAGTAAAGGTGGCATTGTTAACGCATGTAAAGTTAAAATACGCAGTGTCTCAGTGCTGCTCCAACCTATGCAGAAATTTTACTCTTTCGAACTCGTCATGTCAGGCGCCGGAGCGTTTTAAATATTAGAGGTAGAGAACGACGATGGTGACTAGCGCGTTCAGTGCAAGCGATGCCCTCTCTTTCACGTTTGTCCCCTGATTCTAACTTCACTATGCACGCGTTGCTACTCTTCTACGGGCTATAAGCTCCCCTCTTCCAAGCTTCTACTGTGAAAACTCCTCTGTTTCAGAACTCCCACTTTCTTCTTCGGAGTGCATACTAAACATAGCATATTTATGTTGAACGCGTTTTGCATAAAAAGTGAAACAGTACCAACAAACAACTACTGATGCCTGGTCGAACGCAACATTCCAATATCCTCGTCAAATTGAGCGTTGCGTTGTTAAGGGAATACTGGAACGTGGAGTGTAATAATGTATTCGAGTGTTTTTACTAAGGCTTTAGGCAGCGATAAAAATAGCCCTTTCCTTATAATCAGTCATGTCCAGGGCTAGCCGTTTCGAATTTAAAATAAAGTGTCCTTCGATGATATCCCACAAACGATGGCGGCCACGGGTTAACGGGCGATAAGTGGTAATTGGTCACTAAGTAAAAATTAGTGGAATAAATTTTCGACTGACAAGATCAGCGGGCTCATGGGGATTGGAAAATTGAAGTGAGCTCTTCCTGCGAGAAGTAGCAAATTTTAGATATTTAAAATAAAGTTTACCCACGGAACGGTGGCAAGAATTGACTCTCTAACAGCGCACCAAAATCAAAATAGGCGGCTAAAGCGCGCATTTACCCGAAGATTGCGAGGCGGTATCGCTATTTTCATTCGTTCATGTTATTCCGTCATTTACTTTGTTGTTTACGTCAAAAGTAAATAGTCAGGGGCGGGAAGCTTGGGTGACCTTAGAGATCAAAGGAGCATATCCATGAAGCCCAATCCATTGCACTGGAAAATTTATGTCCAAAATTTTATATTGAAGAACAATCTTGCTGGTGCTCCATCGTTTCAGTACTACACTGACCTTATTTTGTAAGCGTATTATGCGATTTGAGCCCTGACAACACCGTCTTAATATGCAGCAGTAGATATAGTGTCTTCTAGGTTTCCTTCACTGAAGTGGGGTCCAACCCCATGGTGGCGAAAATGGCACGCAAGAGATTGGCGAACCACCTCACCTGCTGTCTTTATTCACGTATCTGGTGCAGGGTGGCGAGGGACCAGAAATGCGCATTACGTCTTAATTTACGCTGACATCTCTTTAAAAAAGCGCCTCATTTGTGTACATTATATCAATCGAAAAATTGGATTGCTGTTTACAAGGTGAAACAGCAATTGCAGAAGTCTAACCGGCGTTGAAAGTTAGTCATTGGTGGCAAATGGCATGGTAGGGATAAATTTGGCGTTTTGTAAGTACCCGTCAAAGAGGGCCTAAAGTGTGTCCTGATGAAGTTGCGATGTCTCAACCGCTGTAATGCTGCTTAGTTTTGTAACGTGAAGAGGTATGTGCCAAAGTCTTCACAAGCTATTCATGAAAACTTTATTTTTCTTGGATGCAGAAATACAGTTTTGAGAAGACGCTGTTATTATTGAACATTAGAAGCGAAAGCCCTCAATGGCTGGGATGTTAAGCTTCATTCCATTGATCTAAATATACAGCGTTTTGGTTCGCAGCCACATAACTAGTGAACACATCAAATCTTTCCACTGGTAAAATCATTCTGTTCCTATCTGAGCCGTATCGGTGCTCAAATGGAGCAAGAAGGACGTGTGGCAGTCGAAAGGGCCACAAATATTTATAGCCTCAGTCATTGTCGCGGTTATTTCAGTTTCAGAAAATTCTGCTCTCGATTGCATCGCATTAGTGAACACTATCGATATTCGAAGCACAGCAAGGAACACTCCTCAGCAACGCACAACATTGCTACAGGCTGCCAATGAGTAATTACATTAGCCGCGCGATGGTGACGGAGATGTATGTTTTGGGTAGCTGCCGATCGGTGACGTAAACAGTGAGGTCGCGAAGCTACGCGTGTTATTCAACTTCCCTGTCTCGGTATCACGCCTTTTGAGAGCTGCTATTCATCGGGCCCGAGTTCTGCGGGTAATCAAATTCTTTCCACGTACAAAAGCTGGTATTGCTGGTACGCAGAGGCCACTTCATTTTTCGAAGTAGAATGAACCTGCTGAAACTAAATGTTTGAACGTTGATTGAAGGAGTCTTGGTAATTACAGGAAGATTCCACCCGTCAGCGCTTGGCTTCCAGTGCTGTCGGCTCGTCGCTGTAAAAAATTGTACTCTTATTTCATAACGTCTATATCTCTAAGCGTCATTTCAAATCATGGTAGAAACACCTGGTACACTCGGTGTGCCCCTTTTATAGCCATTGGGTATTCTTGAGGTGGAGAAAGTGTCATGAAAGTGAAACTTGTCATCCACCCGAACATATCTTGAAGTTACAAAGCAAGCACAATGGTGAAAGAAAGCTTCGCCGTTGAGGAAAGGTTCTTGGACCTGGAGGAATGAACCGCGAGGATTTCTTTGTGAGAATCCGTACGGGTTCCCTTTGTAGAGCCGATGACAATTTTCCCTTTCACAGGTCTCTTTCTCAAATTAATTGCGAAACCAAGTACACTGAAAAGTACTCGCATCGGGCTTGCAAGGTGGTTTGACCATTCGATTGCTATCTTGGAGGCTAAATCCAATGCTCCAATCAAACATATGTTGCAGTGTTCAACTTCCCACCTTTGTGGTGCAACGTGTTGATGGGCCTTTCTGGAACGCTCTACACAGCATTGGTAAGTAGCATAAGTATTGGCCTTTTATATTGTTTTTTACTTACAATATCTGGAGCGTCATAAAGCAGTACAGCGGAAAGCGCAAAAAAATCCCGAAAATAAGAAAGAGCGAATAGCAGGGACAACAGTATTGCCAAAAACAACAGAATATATAGTAATCCCATATGTATATATGGACATTATAGGTCCATAGTCAAGTTACACAAGGTGTTTTAGTATGGTTAGGATTCTTGGCCAATTTCAGGCATTTCTGTCTATCCTCGTACGCCACGCCGTCGCTCATATTGTGTACATGCTTGGGCCACTAGGTATGTGCTCATTGACGCGACGCCGTCATGTTCCTATCATCGTCATTCCAGCTTTGACATCCGACTCTCGGCAGGCTGTCTTCGTCAGGCCTTCTACGCCGGCCCAGTGGGCCAAGTTGTCGAAGAGCTTCGAACAGTAGGTATGTGCTCGTGTTCGTGATGCCCATCATGTTCGTTCCATAGTTGTCATTTCAGCGTTGCCACCTGTCTGTCGTCACGCCACCGTTGTGCCGTCTTCTACACCTACCTAGTGGGCGAAGTTGTCTAACAGTTTAGGCCTCAAGGTATGTGTTCGTGATCGTGAGGCCCTTGTGCTAGTCGCAACATCGTCATTCCAGCTTCAATCAGTTTTCGTCAAGTCATAGTCGTCCCCCTATCACCATCAGGCCATCAGGCCATTTTGGTCATGTCGTCATCACGATGTCATTTTACCATTCTCATCAGTTCAGTGTAATGTCAACCCATTGACATCCTACCATTGTCAACATACTGCTTTCCTCATTCTATGGGCTTCAATCCTCCTTCTTCATTCTATCGCAATTTCGCTGTCGTCATTCAGTCGTGATTAGGCTGCCATTGTCATGACATCGCCTCCATGACATCATCTTTAGACTGTCGCTATCATGGATCCTTCTCATATTCTTGTCGCCACGCCGTCCTCGTGGTGCCATCTTAATCAGTCCTGCTTCATTCTCTGTCTCATACTATCGTCGCCACGTCGTTATTATCCCCCACTCCTTGTCATACGGGGTCATCACACTATCGAGAAAAGCAAAACCATTTCGGCGAGGTAAGCGAAGCATGCACTGGCCACGAGCGGTTGTTTTCGTGTTACTCCAGGCAGGAACATCGCCAACTAACACGATCTCCCTAAGTCGTTCTCTAAGTTTCTAAGTCGACTAAGACGACCTCCCTAAGGCGTTCTCTAAATCTCTGAGTCCTTCTCCCTCTCATGGTCGTCTTAGTGGGCGCTGTTCCTTCCTAATTTAAGTATGCACCATCTAGCCCAAATAAATGTTGTTCTGAAGTTGGTGTGTATTCCATAATTTTACGTATTCAATAAGCAATAAAAAGAAGCAATATATTTCAATAAACTCCTGTGTTAAATATAGAAATTAACGTTTCTTTCTTACGGCTAATTAGAACAACCCTCGATTCCTGAAAAGCAAAATTCAGTTCGTTTTTAGCATGGCGTCTCGCGTTATCTTAGTTCTCGTCTTACGTATCTTTAGCGCTAGTAGAATAGGTCTCAGCTGTTATAGCATGCAATATGTGAGGTCGTTCCGGACAACTAAGAGCACTGCACTGAAAACTGCACGCGTCTCGGAATGCGTGATCACGGGAGTGGATTCCGTGAACCCAATAGACATGACGTATTTATTGTTATGATGACGTACAAACGAGAACAAATCACATTTCCTCCGTGGGATTGGTGGGGTGTAGAACTATACCTTATAAATATACATGCTGTTCTTGCTGTCGTAAAACAGACAATGAATCATCATCATCACCATCAACCTGTTTTATACCCACTGCAGGATGAAGGCCTCTCCCTGCGATCTCCTATTACCCCTGTTACCCCTAATAACTGGGTAATTGGAGATAACGAATAAGTTAGCGCAAAAGTGAAAATTCTCATGTGGGAAAATTGTGCCACTTGTACGTTTAGAGCAAGCTTTAGCTCGGGAGTTCCCATCGCACTACATGGAAAAGAAAATATAGCTTTTCAGGCCAACCAAAATGCACCGATTTTCATGAAAATATATGCAATTAAAGAAAAGTAAGCATCTAGTAAATGTATCAAGCAGGATTTTCGTCTACACCGTGCATTTAGAATAAGAGTTTTTGAAAATGGAAAAACCTTAAGAACTGAAACACGAAAGTTATACTTCTGTAACTCAGCATTAGAAGAATATGCGCAGAATATTTTGTAATATACAGTGCTTTCACATATGTCGCGATTTTGGGAGGACGACTTTTCCAAAACGATCGTAATCACTCTAACACTTCCATAGCAGGAATAAATTTGTCTAACAGATTCATCCACGTGAGATGCATTAATAGGATGCTTTTGAGTCGACTATGATTTCTGTTTTTACACAGAGTGAGGAACTTGTAAACTTCGAACTTTTATTTTTTGTGTTGCCGATTGTAGAAACTTGCTGTAAAATATTGGACGTCTCCCATGCACATTCTGCTTTGATTAAGTTAGAAATCCTTCTTTGAGTATAGTTTCCATCTCAAGTGCAACAATTTTTTTGGAAGTTCTTCAAGAAGTTCTAACAAAAAACATTTCTCCCTGTTACACGTATTAAAATGTGTAAATTAGAGCTACTGTCGAGCTAAGTGTTCCTGTTATAACATATATTAACGAATAGCCTTGGAATGACTACTGTATAGTTTTCGTAGCGTTGGAGTGACTGATCTGTAGCTGAATACGGCAGCACATAAGACTGGCCCATGTTCCAATACTCCGAAGATCTGAGTTTTCTAAATGTGACACGTTTAAAATAATGGCAGCTGTCGAACCAGAGGTGAAGCTGCGGCCAACGTTCCTCGTAGAACCAGATAAAAGCCAAACAGATGAGCACCAACACTATCTTATGTTTAAGCCTTGGTTAGACAGGCATAGGGCACATTTTAGCAAGGCATGCCCGAAGAAGCAAGGTAAGCCGTCTTCAATTATTACACAACAGTGGTCTTACACATACATCTAGCAAGCACCGAAATAGGCCTTCCTCTAAGCCTTCATAAAAAACAATTTTCAATGAGATATCTGTGGGGTTTAACGTCCAGGAACTAGATATTGGGTTAGGAGTAAAGCCATAGTTTTGACCAAAGTTTTGAAAACCAAGTTTTGACCACCGTGAGCCCAAACAACAGAAAGCGAGAGTTTTTACATTTTGCCAACATCGTGTAGCGGCCACAGCATGGCTACAAATTGAAGCGACAACGGGGAAAAATGTCATTAATGCATAGGTTTGAAAGAGCTACTCCTGTAGACGCTGTGCAGTTTTGACTAAAGATCTGGGTAATGTAAAGGGAAAGCCTGTGCCGCAAAAAGACTATTTTCGGAGCACTGAATGTGTAGCTTCCCGGCGGGCAGAGGAGCGGACAATGTGTTAGGGGAAACGTCCTCTGCTCAGTGAATATTCCTAACAAAGCACCAGGGGCTGAGTGGTGCCCGCAAGTTTGAAGCGCAAAATAATCTCCTTCAGGAAAAGACAACAAGAGCACTGCTGTCGTGGAGCATTCGCATATGAGTATAGCGCGTAGGTAGCATTTTCCTGAATTATAATCGCATTGCGGCTTTGGCACGTAAAATCGGAGAATTTCGTTTCATGCTCCACAAAGATCTATTGGTGCTGTTTTGTAAAGCCGAAACCCATGATCAACTGAATAAATGGTTCCTCGAGTAATCACTATGCTTCGATATTGCCCTAAATGCCCAAGGGTGGAAAACTAACAAAAATAAGTGTTGCTCTACCTTGCATAAGGAAAAAGCAGCACATCGCAAGTATATTCGCGATTACACCGACAGGCGAACCTATATCCCCGAAGTACGTTCACAAGCTCTGCTCTTTACTATTCTTAGTGATTAAAGTAGTAAAATGGTATCACGTATGATTAACAACGATTTCCAGCTGGTGTGAGTAAGCTTTGCGCTGCCGTGGCGGCCGGGCACGGCGTGCGTAGTCGTGCGTATTTGTTATCCTTGGCGGATTTTCTTGTTCAACTGGAAAAAAATAATGACACAAATATATTTAGTATCAAAGGGAAAATTATTTAATATTTGCCTGCAGCTACTTGAACGATACTTATGACAGGAGCTCCCTGCTTGGACAAACAGTAATAACTAAATTATTTTTCATCTAGAAGGCATTGCTGGCCAATTGTCAACTCAACCATGAACAATGAATGCTTGGTTTGGCTTGTGGAAATTACGCAATACCTTTCCCTTCAGTGAATCGACATGGAGCACAGTGCATATGCAGTTTTCACAGCAATGTCGTTCGTTCGTAATTGCGATCAGTTAGTTTTGTCGCAGAGCATTCATGCCAGCGTGAGAAATTGTATCGTCATCCGGCTACGTAGCCGTTTCAGCGTAGCGCGTTTTCTTTCCTGCAGCATCAGCAGCTGGTCCCTAGACGTTCTTTATATCAGTTTTTCAAGGCTGACGTGCAGCGTACTGCGCTAGCGAGACGTACTGTGTAAAATTATAGGTATCTATAACGATCCTCTGGCTGGTTGCATATGTAGAACCGACATCCCTCATTTGAATGAAACCAATGTTTAAACGGTAATTCGCCTGGACTACATAACTCGTAAGATCGGCATGAATAAATTAATTTAAATAACGTACAAAACCGATAACTTAAAAGTTGAGATTCGGGTGAACGACCAACAGAGTTCTAAAGAAAACCTGAATATACGTTTGCATTACTTTCGATACAATGATCGCACATCCTGTTGTTTATAAGAACGGGAAATTGACGTAAACATGTACTCCTTTCATGTTGACCCTTAGGGTGGACTCCGAGGAGTGGTGTGGACGGACTGCGTACAGTTTATTTTTATTCTGGTTGCTCCAATAGCTCTCCTCGTAAAGATCATATTCGATTCGATTTCCCCCAATTCTCAAGCGCAGACTCTGGGAGACGTCGATCTTCACAAATACATGCTTGAGTAAGTCACCTTCCTCCATAATTTTTTTTCTTCGTTGCACATACATATTTGGTCTGGTTGTTTTTCTAGAATGATTTTTATGTTTTATATGTTTCTTTAATGTGAAGATGGAAATTACAGGCAGTCTGTATTCTGGAAGTCTGTATGCATTAATCGAATGAAAATTAATGAAGTAAACGTAACGGTTCTCATAACTTCGTGAACGAAGCACGCCACCTGGAATATAAAATGACTGCGAGTAAAACTATATCTTGAATGACGCTGCACCTCACATGCTGCCACTCAGAGAACGAGTAAGCACGCGGCACCATACGTGAAAAGTATTCAAAGCCTAACAGAAGTTTAACAAGGCTCATTCTTGGCTAGTTGGTACGGTTTACTCATAATGGCAAAGCGTTTAGCGCAATTCAGGACAGCGACATGACAGAGACACAGGACAGCGCTAATAGAAGCTTAAATTGACAGCCTTATGAGTGTTGTTTTCGTTGATTGTTCAAGGGTGGGAACGCTATTCTGAAATTAACTCCGAGTTGCGTCCGAGTTAATGTGCGAGTTATTGTCCGAGTTGCATAACTGACAAAGATCATTTTCTTTTAACAGCTTCAGGTTCGATTTAACCAGTGACGAGGATGTTTGGTCGGCCATTTTCGGTACACTGGCGGCCGCAATGTTTCGGTTATGTCTCGATCAAATGGTGGTGCAAAGGCTCTTGGCTTCTCGAACCCTTCAAGAAGCGCGAAGGTATTGCATTTTACTCGGACGCATTTTCTTGTTGCTATTCACCTACTTGGAAATGCGTTGCGCTGCTGTTATGCAGAATCTTTGATGCATACATCTTTGTTTTTTTTTAAATGCTGCGAACACTGCTTAGATGCACAGCAGCTCGAATATTTGTGCTATTCTAAAAAAAGAAACGTGCAAATATCTTAAATGCAGACAGAAGGTACGTAGTTTTAGAGCTGGCGTTTATATTCGTGTATTAAGCGCTACTCATGTTTTTACGGATAACTATTGCCTAATCAATATACTTGGTGCTCATGCTATTTGAGGACGAAATGATGACTTCAGGAATGCAATACTATTTCAGACAAGATTTTATATCCTCGTTATGAATGATTTTACATTTTACTACCTTTTTCTGAAGCTTAATAAGACCATATTGAAGACGTTTGACAATGTTTTGACAATAGCCTCGCTGATTGAGTCTTTAGTATTCTGTGGCGGTTTCTTATTCCCCCTCTTAATAATGCCGTTCGTGCACAGGAGCTGATCATGTTTAGACACTAGGAACTAGGAAGCTACATCGAAGGCGGCGAGGCCGGAAATGACCTGTTGCAGGGGAGAACCGGACTTCTCACTTCGTTATCAGGCCCTGCTTGGCGGCGGTTGTAATTCGTATATCAGTGTACTCAGAGATGATGACCTATACCTTCCGGAAAAATCGGAGGACTGAATGGCGCTTCCCTCCAGCGACCACGGGGACTTCAACATCGACTTCTAGGAAAACCCACAACGCGTTGTTTTCGCAATACCCGAGGAAGCGATTGGCACTGAGCGGGCGTCCTTCGACGTGGCACCGACGGGGAGGACCACCGTGTGCTCAATCGCATCTTGACTCGCGGATTCCAACATTTAAGACTTGAGGGGAAGCTTCAGCTTGGGGTTCCTACATAAATGCATGGGAAAAGAGAAATCCTTTATATCGGTGACCACTGCGCCAAGCTTGACGAGGCTTGTTGCATTTAAATGAAAAAGTTATTATCAAGTGACTGTTGGTTGCGAATTATGGATTAAGGCGACAAATGTTTTAATAAAGTTGGACAAAAAATTACACATTTTTCAGAAAACGAGAATATTAAGTTTACAGCTCTTTAACTCAGCAATAAAAAATGATATTGCAATTCTGTAAATTGCACCTAATAGTCCAACTAAAGCGCACAAAATCTATGTTATACATCGCTCTCAACTAAGCCGCTATTATGCGAGTAGAGGTCTTGGAAGTCTCTTGTAAACAAATGTATAAAATTCACGTAAAATATAAATTGACATGTGAAATTTATCTGCTTTGGATTTGGTTTACAGGACTGCGATAGCTGTTTATTGTGCATAGCTGTGAATTTGTAAGCTAATTTTCTATTTTAGTCCAACTTACGAGCATTTTAAAACACTTTTTAAGAACATCGGGACAGAAATTGAAATTTCATTGCAGCAGTCTCCTGAATTTAGCTTTCTAATAATTTGTGCCACACGGAGATCCTTAACGTGCAACTAAGCCTAAGTACACGGGTGCTTTCGCATTTCGCCCCCGTCGATGTGCTGCCGCTGAGGTCGGGATTCAATCTCGCGATCTCGTGGTCATCAGCCGAACACTATAGCCACTCAGCAACCACAGCGGGTAAAACATAAATGTATAGGCGAACAAAAGAGGAAGGTGCACTCCAACTCGCAAACTAAAGTTTGCTTTATCCCTCACATGAGGACTGTCAAGTTTACAAAGCAGCGTCTAGCCTCACTTTATAAGTGAAGGATATGTGCGCTTAGCTTCTGATATTACAACAGACATTACCATGCAATTTACCGCAACGTGAACCGCAGCGCACACTTAGCGCAAGAGCAGTCAGCAGTGTTGCAACGACGTGCACCTTTGGGAGAGGCCTGCAACATTTGCCTTCAACTTCCGACAGGCTTTCTCTCTGATGTGGGTCGCCGAACGGACACGCATAGCACAACACCGCGATACGGTGCCACAATCAAGAAACTTGATCACGGCATTAAGCGAAAGTCCCGCCGTGATAGCCATGTTTTTGTTTATTTGAAGAGCTTCAAATGGTTTCGAATGCGTATCGAAAAAAAAAAAATCAACCGGGAGTACTAAAACCTACCGTGTGCTCTGATGTTTTAACCACGTGTTGGGCAACCACATTGGCTTCAATTGCGTTGCGGCATGCTCCCTCCAATTATTTCCTTCCTTCATGCCTATAGCCAACAAGTTGGAGTCGCCGTGGCGTCCGGAAAGCGTGCTCGTCGCGCATCCCTGAAGCCCGAGTTCCCGCCCAGCAGAAAATTTAACAAACGTTCTTTTTAAAGGCATTAATTCTGTTTCTTCACAGGAACCTCCCTGATGAATGTGCCGTCAATGCGAGCATTTTGTAACGTGTTTTACTATTTGCGACGTCGCTCAATTCTGCTACGATCTCGCGGTCGCGCCGACGTATTTTCGCGTATTGGGGCATATACTGCTCTTCCATTATTGAACCACATAAAAGTCCGAACACCCCTAAATACTTCTCAAGTGTGGTGACTGCGAAAAACATTAAAGTCCTTCTTCGTATGATCTCCTCGTGGGCAAGCGAGGGTGTTGGGACACTTGGCGCGTTTTGAGGTGGCCTTACCCGTGCGCAGTTAGAACGCAGGCGAGACCTTGCGCTTCAAAGGGACGTGCGGATAACACAGTATGGCGAGAGCGAGTGTGATGAGGTATCGCGGCGATGCCCTCACCACTCACGCGACCGCTGGCGCGCTCTGTCGCCAGCAGGTGTTCTCTTTCGCCTACTCTACTTTGTTAAGACGCGCTTGTGACAGGGCTTCGCAACCAATGGTAATTCACCCTCTGATTATCTGCTTCGGACGAGAGACGCTAGCGTTCTCGCTCGATAGGCTATTTGGCGCTTGCGCATCAAAATAAACAATCTGCAGTTGGATGCATCGTACATCTGTGACACTGCATCGTTACTTTCATCGTCACAAGAATGTATCATATTACAATTTCATTACAGTGCTTTGGTGTTGATTCGTAAATGTAAAGTGCTGTTGCTTGAAACTAACTTATTCTATACACGATTGGTGTTGCACAGAATGGCTGTTGCGAGCTCATTCCTGCTTGTTCTGGCGTACGCCATGCCATTCCTGATGGCCCTGGCACTGACGGTATGGTTCCGGGGGTGTGACCCAAGTCTTCTAGGTGCAATCAAGAGCCCTGATCAGGTGAGAAAAGGGCATTCGACCTCATTCTCTATAGCTTATTTTTCAAGATGTACGGTAATAACGTTTTCATCTTGTCAGGGTAGTACAGACTGGGACCAATTGCAGGTTGCGTGACCAAGAATGACATCTCTCAACGTGGAAAGTGGAGACTGGCCCATCTCTTGATCAGGATGGAATATTTTTTATTATTATATAGTCTCTTTTGGTAAATTTGTTGTCCGACATCTGCGTCTCAATTTTATTGTCAAAAGAATATACAGAACACACATAAAAAGTCAACAAATAAAAGAAAACAACATGCACACACGCACAATGAGAACCAATTAGCATCTGGGCGCTTGAGTACGTAATAAATTTAGTAAAGCTAGAATCACTACTGCCCTCACAGAATTCTTCAGGCGAGAAAAACAAGCAGTTGAAGAAATATTGAATACATAATCAGTATGGAACACAAATACACGAAGTGTTGAGAGGGCAATAAATCAATAAGGCACAAATGCAGTTCATACATGATAAATCACTGCATTTTTCATCACAACAATCACTCATGAACTACCTAACATTTCGTATACTTTTTTATATCTTGTAATGTGTAAATTTAGCTAAACTTGAATGACCAGTCGCTTACCAATACGTTTACACTTCATTGTTTTATTCTATTTTTCCTAACTCACTCCTCTGTGTAGTAGAATTGTCCCTGAGGGTATGATCAATAATTGAACTAAATCAAGAAAATAAGTAAGAAGATGCCATAGAAAAGTGAAAGAATGAGAATGTGTGAATAATTAGATACAATGCCACTGTCGCCAACAAACGTACAAACGCGATGACACCTAAGCATTTCTTATCAGTTGTGAATGCGAAAGTATTAATGTGCAATTGAGCGGCGCTTAGCGGTCCTTCGAGTTTTCCGTTTCGAATAATGTGTCCGAGTTTTGCTGCGGGGTATGTCATCAAGTTTTGCGAATAAATTGATGCGGGTTATTGTTTTTAGGGGCGCGAGGGTCGAAGGATGCTCTTGTTTCTTGCACAGCACAGACGTGGTGTTGCAGCCAATGGTAATTTAGGTGTCGTTTCACTGCTACAGACGCTGGCGTATTTGCTCAAAGGGCCAATCCATGCTTTCGCATCAATAAATGTTTCAGATGTGAACATTAAACTTGTGAAACCTTCCATTGTCCAGGAACGTTTATAGTGAAGCTATCGGCCTGTAGTTTGTCGCAATCTTTAGTCGGATGCTAAGCTAGAAAACAACACCGCCATCTAGCGACCTCAGCCATTCAGGCAGACCTGAAACGGAAGCTGAAAACGCCCTTTGTGTTTGAGTGTCCGCGCAAAAACATTATGTTTTCTAGTATTTTCGGATTGCACTCCGGAGCTATCATGTCTGGAGCATGTGTGTAAGTCATATCTGAAGAATATTTTTTATCTAATTTAGTGTGAAAGATTCAATTCGTTCAATAAGGCACTTGCGCTTGGGGAAGGGCCTAGAAGAATGATCATGTATGCAACATTTCTGCACACGTGTGTGCGCCCATGAAGTACGAATGCACACGATCTACCTGTAGGTTCTGCATGGGGGCTCGGCCAGTTGAATCTGTTGCACAGCGTAGGCTGCACCCGTAATCGACCTTATGACAAACACTGTACAAAAACAGTACCGCCGCCTAGCGGCTGCGTCCAATCGGACAGACCTCAAGTGGCAGTTGGAAAAGGGTTTTGTGTTTCTTTGGGAGTTTCCGCGTAAGAGTGTTACGCTTTTGTGTATATTCGAATTACAATACCAAGCTATCCTGTCTACAGCTTGCGTTTTAGTCGCACTGTACAATTTTTTTGACACAATTGACTTTATAAAGTTCAATTATTTCTATAAGGCGCTTGCGCTTGCCAGGGGCCTACAAGAATGAGGATGTATACTGAACTTCCGAACACTGGTGTGCGCACGTGACCTATGTCGCCTGTGGGGGTGGTGCTTGTGTAACATCGCCTAACGTCAGTTGGAGTGGTAATACGTGTCTAATGTCGGCCACAGCTTCGCTGTACTTCAAATTTAACAGGTTGGATTGAAGGTGTAGTTTTTGTACGGTTACGAGGATACTGAATGTTGAATTGAATTAGGTATTTGTAATTGAGAAAATGTGTAATCATATAAACACATGCTCAACGTTTTCTCACTGGTGACTAAATTTCCAATAAGGTCTCATTTCATTGTGTATTCAACAACGAAAACTGCCTGTGCGCAACACTTTCAGTGTAAACCAGCGAATTAAAGTTGCTGGCACAGCAAGTGCTCTAAGTATGAGGAATAGGTTAGGGTGAACCCTTGCCACTGTTTTCACTTCTATTGTGCTAACAAACGAACTCCACCTGAGTTGCAGAGGTTGAGGTCTGTCAAGCAGGTGATCGCACAGCGTGCACCTTCAATGTGGCTTCCCGGTAGACCACTAACAATGAGCTTCTGGTAATAATTGGTCATATCAGACCATAGCAAGGGATAATTCTTAACGAAGGCTGCTAAATCACAACGATGCAAGCGAAATCTCTGTTTAAAGCTACTAAGACAGAAGCTTGTCTCATCACATTCATTCTACAAACTACTCGCTGTCGTCATCAAGAAATATAATATAAAGATGTACCTCTATCTAGCTGATAAATCATTCCTTTCGTAAGGCAGAGAAATTGTGCGAGCTAGCACGCAACAGAGGCACCAGGTTCCGCCAGCTTGTGTGCCGTTCCATCTGCGGCCAAATGTTTCCGCACAAGTCCCAGCCGCATAAAGGCATATGGCTTGCATCTTCAGTGACGTACTCGTACAGCGGAGTCAAGGTCCAAAAGTACGCAGAGTCACTTCTTTCCAGTAATGCCTGGGACATATGGTGCTGCGGCAGGCGGACGCGTGATCATGCGTTTATTTTGATATTTCGTGCCTTTTCATTTTAGCGCGGAAGAAGTAATTATGCTAGCGATAGCACAGTGAAAGCAACTGAAGAGCGTGTTTTAAAATAGAATTACTATAACTTTACCACCAAAATTTACGCACTTAATTCAGTAATTAAAGGTACATTAATTATTCTCATAGTTATCGATAGCTCAATTATGAAAAGAAAATGTTTGCTGCTGACGTACGTCATTGTACACAGAATGCTATTGGTTGCGCTCTGGTATATTCGACATTTTACTTCTAATAGCTTGGCTACCGTTAGCTCAGACACCGTGTATAAAACTTTGCAAGAGCACAGGAAGAAAAGGAGGTTATCATTTGATTATTGCTACGCTATATCAAGCACATTCTGTCAACTGGGCGCATACAGTGCGCGTATAAAAGCAGGCTTTAAGGCACACACAGTTGCGCGCTAAGACCCCAGTTTGTAGCAACGGATTGCTTGCAGTGTTGTGAAAGCTGCCCCTATGATAAGTTGCGAAACGTTTCCATGTTTGCGCGCTGTCATTCCGCAGGGAAACCCATGTTACACACCCAGTCACCGAAAGCGGCAGTAGGGTTGTGCATTTTGCCTTTCACAATTACGAATTTAACGTAGAGTGCTTTGGGACTTAGTGCGAAGCAGCGGTGCATGCTCAAACGCAGGCGACGATTAGTGATTAGTATATGTAGTTATGTTTAACCCTTTAGGCGTGACCAATATTAATAGAAAATCGAAGTTTCGGCTACCTCTTAAGTGCATATTCTCATGCTTGCGCAGTGCGCCAGGTACAATCAAGTGGGGTTAACCCAGTGTTACTTAACCATATTTTTTTTTTAATTCAGGGAAATCATGTAACGAGGTAACTGCGTTGTGCCTAGAATGGGGTTGCTGTAGTTCATGCCGCCAGGAACCCTCTTACTTACTCCCATTCATGCTTTTCGAGACTTCGCAGTTTCTCACAACACAAACAATTGCATATACATTTGTACGACAAAATGTACAGGCGCATCAGTGGCGGGCGAAGTCAGTTTGTCTTCTCGTAAAGACAGACTGCGTAGTGTTATGTCCGTATGACTGCTACGTGTTTAAGCGGATTTTAATGAACGGTCTCGATGTACGATGGAGCCTATTGAACGCTGCATACTTAGCAAAATCACTGCATTATTATACACTCTAAAACTTTGTATCGAACTCCTTACAGATACTGCCGTACTATGTCCGAACATACTTGGTGAATATTCCTGGACTAGTTGGACTCTTCCTTGCTGGCATCTTCAGCGCAGCGACAAGGTGATTGGGGAGGAAACTTACGTGCTTTCATTATGCCGTGTGTTCCAGCTAACGTTAGTCAAACTGTTGAAGGAAAAAGAAAAGATTTAAAGAAAACTGTGTAGAATGCAATTCTAAAACCTACTGTCTCCGGTTGTCAGACTTCTGACAACCGAACATCGTAGGTCTTAAGATGGCATCTGACATCGTGCTTTCGAATTATTTCTTTTGCGTTGAATAGCTTGGGTAAGAATAGCTGGAGCAGTCTACGATCTAGTATAGAAACGTAATCCTTCATTTCATCGCAATAACCCTAAAGTTTTCCTTGGAAAGGAGGAAGCACATTCGTATAGGTCCCGTTTGTGCTTGACCTTCTGTAAGAACTTCTCTAGTTAAAATAATGTGCAGAAAAAAATGCCTAAGATTTATTTCTTCACGCATAGTTGGCCTAGTGGCATCCCTTATGTTCTGCTTCTGACCAAGAGGTCTCCTTCACGCTATCGTTATTTATTCTGCACTCAGAATATCATGGCATTATGTATATCAAGAAGATGAACCATTGAAGCAAGGTTTACCTGAAAAAGAACTGAGACATGTGTGAAGCTCCTACTAATGAGTCGGCTGTGATTTAGCTATCTTTTGCCACAGTTTATTTTAGCGCCGCGGTGTTTGATCACGTGGTGCTAATTTGACCGGTTCCTGTAGCCTTTCTCTGTTGCCTATATTTACGGACGCCGCTCATAAGCTTGTGTGGTGAAAGAAACCGTGGTTCCAGTGGTAGTAGCCTGAAATGAGTGGTTGAAGGGTACAACAAATTACCAACAATAGTCCACAATGCAAAAAGAAGGCTCATTCTCACAAGCTGATTGCGTAAGCGCTTCCGTGTGGGGCGCATAAGGCCGGGCTAAAACTTGTTTTCGAAGACAGTATAGTACATACATTCCACTTCTGTAGTAAGTCAACATCACAGTGATTTGCTAATGCATTTTTCTGTATCTATAGCGAATTACGTTGTATCCATTGCTGGTCAGGTTTTAAATTCAGTAACGTTCTTCGCTGTGATGCCGCTATGTTACTTATGTTCTGCCTGATCACCAGTGAATGCTCTAGACACGGCAGATTTGTTTGTGTCGTGGTTAGAGCATAAAAAATACATGTTCCGTAGAAGCTCGCAGAAAAGGCTCAATGTCTTTCTTCGCTGCTTCGCGTGCCGTCTTGTGACGAAACATTCAGCGTTGACTATTTGTCTATTTAGTCGACTGTTTATATTTGTTATTTAGTAATATCTGTAAGCCATTAATTCCTTGGCATAGTCGATGATGAGTGCAGATGTTTCTAATACGTGAGTGCGATTCTCATTAAGTTTGATCGGATGGGGCTGGACACTATTGGAAACAAATAAAACTAGTATTTACAAATGCGAACGACGGTCTATAAATTTGGGATGCTATCCGGCCATCATATTTTTTTCTGAGGCATTACCTGTTGCCAGTAATACCCACCAATAGTAATGCCGTTGCTACGACGTGTATTGTCTCTTAGCGGGAATCGCAGTCATGTCGGGTCCCGCGCAGAGAGCAGCCGAGCAGTTGCAACCAAGCGCCAGCGCGAGCAAGAACAGCGACAGCGACCCTTTGGTCTTTGTCTTTCTCACTTCAGGAGCCATCGGCCGCAGTAACGCTTGGGCTATATTCGTCCTTACAATGACCCCACGAGAGAAGAGTAGCCATCTTCGCAACTCCCGCTGACGGCACGATAAGGGGATCATAATACGGTTTAAGCCAGTTGACATTCACTGCATCACTACCGCGACGCCGCAGGTCGCCAGACGGAGTCAGAGGTTCGACCACATAGTTGACAGCAGATGTACAGGCGACGATCAGATAGGGTCCGTGGTATTGAACCAGCAGCTTAGCCGAAGAACCGGGAACATGAGGTAGAATTCATAACCAAATGAGGGAGCTAACACGGAAAGTGGTAATGCTCAGGTAATTGTCACGTCGATTCCGTGGTGAGCTTGACCCTCCGTGGTGAAGGTACGGGCAAGTTGGCGGCATTCTTGAGCCTACTTGGCTACTTCTGATATGCGTCTAAATTCGGTGGCTCCAGGTTGGTAAGGCAATAGTCTATCAAGCGTGAACAAGGGTTCTCGTCCATACAACGAAAGGAACGGCGAAAAACCTGTGGTCACTTGAGTCTCGGTATTGTAAGCGTAGCTTACAAAGGGAGGAACCATGTCCCACTTGGAGTGATACGACGCAACGTATGCAGTGAGCATGTCGCCAAGAGTGCGATTGAAGCTCTCAGTTAATCCATTGGTCTGAGGATGGTACGCGGTAGATGTGCGGTGGATTACGTTACACTCGTCAAGCAGGGCTTCAACCACTTGGGAAAGAAAGACACGCCCTCCGTCACTGAGGAGTTCACGAGGAGTGCCATGTTGAAGCACGAAATTGCGCAGGATGAACAAAGCAACCCAGCGCGCTGTAGCGGCAGGAAGGGCGGCTGTCTCAGCAAATCGGGTGAGATGGTCACCACCAACGATTATCCATCGGTTTCCAGACGTAGTACTCGGGAGTGGGCCGTAAAGCTCGATACCGATGCAATCGAAAGGCTGCACAGGGCAATGTAAGAGCTGAGGGACATCGGTCGAGCGTTGCAGATAAACCTCGCGTTGTTGGCAGGCTTCGCAAGCACGGATATACATCAGTACAAAGCTGTGCATACCGTGCCAGTAGAAGCTTGGGCGCAACCTTGCGTAAGCTTTCAGCACGCCTGCGTGAGAACTCTGTGGGTGCGCATGAAAAGTAGCGCAGACGTTGGAGCACATGTGATGAGGTATGACCATTTGCGACTATCCGTTATATAGTTGTGGCGGTAGAACAGGTTGTCTCGCACGGTGCGCTTTGACGGCGCAGCGCACCGGAGGGAGTGATGGTGGTAGAAAACGACAAAAGGCCAAACAGAGCAACAATGCACAGATCCTTTCGTTGCTGCGATAGTATGCACTCGAGGTTGAGCGCTGAGATAGCGGTGTACTGCGCGGAGAGACAAGCTGTGTCATGGGGTAGCGCTGAGCGAGAAAGGGCGTCCGCGTGAGAGTGCTTGCGGCAGCAGAGCCCCACGACCAAGGCGGCCCAAGTGGTTTTTCAATGTTGGTAACTAGCAAAGAGCGTGGCAAACCGTGATGACGTAAGAGGGTCATCCATAAAGGTAGGGTCGGAACTTCCCAAGAGCTCAGACTAAAGCCAGGCACTGTTTCTCAGTGGTTGAATAGTTAGTCCCGGCCTTTGCGATGGTTCCACTTGTGTAGGCGACGACATACTCGTCATAGCCAGGCTCTTGTTGCGCGAGCACCGCACCAAGGCCCACGCCACTTGCGTCTGTGTGTTCCTCCGTTGGCGCCTGGGGATCGTAGCGCCGGAGAATCGGAGATGTGAGCAATTCGCGTAGTGTCTGCAATACGCCATTACATTCGAGAGACCAATTAGACATGTTGTTGCCAACGGTGAGAAGGTGCGTCAAAGGGTCGATGGCGGTCGCGAAAGTGCGCACAAAGCGATGAAAATAAGAACCATGACCCATGAAGCTGCGGAGGCTCTTCAGTGACGTCTGTTTAGGGAATTCGGCGACAGCTCGAAGTATTACAGGATTAGGCAGGACGCCGTCTTTGGATACAACGTAACCGAAGATTGTCAAGATGTGAGCTGCAAAGCAACCCTTTTTGATATTCAACTGAAGACCAGCGTTTAAGATATGCCAAACTTGGGGGAGACGAGAGAGTTGCGCCGAGAAATCTGAAGAAAACACGACGATGTGATCAAGGTAGCACAGACATATGTTCCATTTGAGACGGCGAAGCATGGTGTCCATCATGAGCTCGAAAGTTGCGGTTGCATTAGAGATTCCGACTGGCATGACGTTAAATTTATATAGCCCATCAGGGGGGACAAACGCTGTCTTAGGACGATCCAATGCGGCCATGGGAACTTGCCAGCAACCAGATCTCAGGTACAATAAAGAGAAGTAGTTTGCGTCTTGTGAGCATCCAAGTGCATTGAAAATTCGGGGTAAAGGGTAGATGTTCTTCCGCGTTACTTTGTTAAGGCGTTGCTGTTAGAAAGGCGCGAATCTTGTGTTTTGCTGGTGTTTTTATTCTTAGCCCGCGCCATTTTTCCCTTCAGCTCGGCTGGCTCGGCTCTTTAGCTCGGCGTTGCGAACATTGTACGCAGTGGTTGCATAACACTGGCCTAAAGAAATTTGTTCTTATAAAGAGCAGTGTTGTTTGCGAGGTGAGGAGTCTTTCCTATTGCTCGTATCAAAGCTGCCAATAGTGCAGCATTTCTTTTTGTTCTTCCGGCCTGCTCACCAGAGTTTTTGCTGCGGCCATTTGTACGTTGCATAAAAATGGGGTTGTCCTGAATATGCTTAATATTCTGCTGTGACTCCGCCACTTCGCACGTCGCCAACTGTTGTTATTCAGTCGAAAATGTAGCACTATAGATTCTGCTTTCCGCTATGGCCATTTAAGTGCAAAGATACAACCTTTCGATAACACTTTTCTCGATTGTTAGGAACCGTTGCCTACTTCATTGAAAATTGAAATAGCGGCTTGTACAGAAGCTATTATTTTAATCTTATGTCGATGTGTGCGTCAGTCATAGAATGAATGCGGGCCCTGAAAAAGTGGCGAGTATACCCATGTTATTCCTGGTGATGAGCGCTAGCTAGTGCACATTGCGTTTTTTATTTAGTTTTAGAGCGAAAGCCTTTAGATCTCTTTCAAGGCGCGTTGGGAACAGAAAATGTCACGTGACCCAGGAAGGCCAGAAGCGACCCAAATCATGTCCAGCCATGTATAAGAAATTGATGACTAGCCAAGTTAATGATTCGTTAGTAATTGACTTGACTGAATTAGGGAGGATTTAGGTGGATGAAGAAAGATTAAGGTCGATTAGGGTGGATTAGGAACCCGCCGTGGTTGCTCAATGGCTGTGGTGTTGGGCTGCTGAGCACGAGGTCGCAGGATCGAATCCCGGCCACGACGACTGCATTTTGATGGGGGCGAAGTGCGATAACCCTCGTGTGCTTTGATTTAGGTGTACGTTAAAGAAACTGAGGTGGTCGAAATTTCCGGAGGCTTTCACTACGGCGTGCCTCATAATCAGGAAGTTGTTTTGGTACGTGAAACCCGATAATTTAGGGCGGATTAAGGTCTTTTTTAGGCTTGTAGCGCATCTCAGAACGAGCAAAAAACGAAGGTGAAAGGGGTAATGAAAAGGATCGGAAAACAGGGTGAGCGCTACCCATTCCACCTTCCTTTTTTGCTCGTTCTGAGCTGCGCTACAAGGCTAAACAAGTCATGACAAACCAACTCGCCCAAACTGCCACGGTTTTGAATTAGGGTCGATTAGGGTGGATTAAGGAGAATTAGGGTTATTGAAAGAGTATTAAGACCGATTAGGGTGGATTAAGGAGGATTAGCGTGGATGAAGAAGGATTAAAGTAATTACGGTAGATTAAGGTGAATTAGGGTTAATAAGCGCGGATTAAGACCGATTAGGATTGGTATTTCTCAAAATTTTCAACACCACACAATATAGCGCGCCTCCATAGAATGCTGCGGCCCGTCCGCGAGAGCCCAGGAGCAAAGAGCGTTCCGTGCGCTGCGCGCGCAGCCGCAAGGCGAGGAGCACCGAGGAGGAAAGCGCCGCAGGGGGGAAAGTGTCGCTACATTTACATTATCAAGGGGTTTTAGCGATACCTTCCTCTTCCGCTCTCCGCTTCATGGTTATGCTTCATCCTCCTCCTCCTGCGCTTTTCTCCTCGCGCTCTCTTCAATATCGCCGTCTTTCATCAGTGCCGCGCGCTCGCTCTTTCATCCTTCGCTGTGCTCGTTCGTTCGGTTACGAAGCCGCAGAGGAACGACGCCGCCGCTGATCGCAGGAACGGGCGCCTAATATTGCTCATTAGAAAAAAAAAACTATGCTTTATTTTATTAAAAGTGGAATATGTTCACCTTCAAAGCTGATGTAATGCACATATGAAATAACCGGTGTGGTAGTTAACGGTTAAACGGTGCGGAGAAGTTTATGATCGACGATGTTTTCCTGGTATATAAATAAATTAAAAAAGCCTTCCTACTAAAGTTGGAGCTTGAGCGACAGAACTCTTTTTAATGAGGATGGTTCAGACGACACATTATCCTAAAGAGGAATTTATTGTACTGCTCCTGAATATAGTGAGTTCCCAGAGATTGCTTAATCCGCATCATATAGCCCACAGTCTTATTTTTTTACTCGTACAACAATGAGCTCTACTAAACTTTCGAAATATTGTTTTTCTTTCTAGCACTGTGTCATCAGCAATTAATTCTCAAGCTGCAGTTATATATGTCGATGTAATTTGTCCTCGCTATAAGAATGCTGAAGAGCATGTTGTGTGGATTACAAGGGGCATAGGTAAGTATTGCTTTAGCATGTTATGTGTAACCCGTGTCAATCTATGGTTGTGGAGAACATGTCTACGCATTTTGTCATTTTGCTTAGCCCAGAACCTTTGATGCAAATCAGAATACGTTACTGCTTAGAGCGTGAACACAAGCGATAACGAATATACCAACAGGTTAGAGTTTGAAACGCACGCAGTAGAAATAACATTCAACGTAATATGAAGCTTTAAAGCATACGGTAAATACGGAGTTCATCAATTTCCATGTTACTCGTAAATAAATGTGCTGAATAAAGTATCAATAAACTTTACTGTGATACACAACCGATTAAGAGATGTCAACTACGTCATAGCAAACCTGACCTCCACTAATCGCCGGCCGCGGAAGACGCAAACGGTTCCTGTGGCCTGCTGAAAGCACTGCCATCATAGGGTTCCTGAAAGAAGCGAAACTAATGCGGTTCTTTAACCAGCTTTCGGAGCTTCGTCTACGCTGTAGGTGGATATTACGCTGAATAGAAGAGGTGAAGATGATCGAACAGCGAAGCGGTGTTCGTTACAGCCAGTGTTACACCATGGTAATGAAACTTCGCAAGCGGTCTATATTGTAAATGTTTTGGTTCGCCATTCTGGCCACTCATTTTCGCTTTTTGCGTGCTCGCGTGGTGAGCATGCTTTAGGAGCGCTGCCGTTTTAACTCGAAATGTCTGGCGCTCGTATCGGGATTGGCCCTACGACGACGAGCCCGTTCACGAGCCAACTCTCGCTGACCCTCGGGGTAGGCAGCTTATTCCTCAGGAGTAGGCACTACTTGTGGTCTTCCCACAGTTGTAGCATGTGTAATCATGCACCGTCTGCCAACCAATAAAAACTCCTTCACTGCGCCCTATTGGCCCACTCCAGGCTCTACCATGCCCTGCTCGTCCGTTCGACCGCGTAGGCATCGACCTCTATGTCCCGCTCCCATACAGCGGATGTGGAAACCGCTGGATTAATGTTGGCGTCGATCACCTCACGCTCTACGCCGAGACCGCAGCTATTCGCTCTGCGACCGCGAGTGACATTGCGGTGTTCATTCTTGGAACTTCGTCCTTCGCCACGGTGCTCTTCGAGAACTATTCAGCGATAGGGGTCGCGTCTTCATGTCAGAAGCGATGCAATCCGCCCTTCGCGAGTGCCAGATCATTCACTGGAAGCCGACCGCGTATCACCCCAAACCAACGGTCTCACGGAGCGCTTCAACCGAACACTGGGCGAGTTGTTGAGGTTGTATGTCTTGTCCGACCACACCAATTGGGACACCATACTCCCGTTCGTTACTTTCGCTTATAACACCGCGACACGAGCGACCACTGGTTCTTCACTTTTTTTTTCTCTTGTATGGGCGTGAGCTTTCGTGTCTTCTGGATACTATCCTGCCCTACCGAGCTGACGCTTCCGAGTGCACAACTATTTCAGAAGTAGCCCGACAGGCTGAAGATTGCCGCTAGCTGATTCGTTCGTTGAGCAGCGAAGATCAGGGGCGTCAGAAGACAAGACGCGACAGTCATCGGGCCACGCCCACCTTCCCTGCGGGTTCCCTTGTTGTGCTATGGGTACCGCCTCACCTACCCGGCATTTCTTCTAAACTACTTGCGCGGTACCACGGTCCGTACCGGCCCATCGATGCTTCGTCCCCTGTGAGCTATATGGTTGAGCCCGTCACACCACCACCGGACCTTCGTTATCGAGGTCGTGAGACAATGTATATTAGCCGGCTGAAACCTTATTTCGACCCCCTCATCGGTCCTGCACCCCGAGTCGCCAGGATGGCTCCGTTTTAAACCCGGCGCCAATGTAATGAAGCGGATGGGCCTAGTGTTTCCGATAGCAGCTCGGAGACGATGACGACGACCCGTGCTCTGATTTGCAAGAGAGCTCGGGCTGTTCGTTGCTGCCAGACTGCTGTTGATCTGGCGTTTGTCAGCTTTAATGAAATACCATTACACATGGATGGAATGTGCGGAACCACTAATCCAAATACCCGTATAATTGGCGCAGGGCCCACCACTAGAGATGCGCGCGCTCCAATCGTTCTGACGATCGGTTGAATCGGTTTGACGATTGACGTGGCTGCCGGCACTTCTTGCTGGCATAAGAAGTGCGGCAGCCACGCGATCCTAATATCGCGTTCCAATCGCTGGGCACTGTTTGTTAGCCGCAAAGCACCAGCATAACACTTGTTTCTTTTGTGGCAGGGTGAGCCAATCATCGATAAACTCGATGCCAATCAGGCTCGATCGCGGAAAATGCACCGTGTCACAACGGTATAAGATTCGCCTATAATATAGCATTCTCACAGAGGAAAGGGGTCACTACAACCGCTTTCCCTTTGTTCAGCTCTTCTTTTCGTCTCCCACTGGGTCACCTGGCCAATTTTTAGCGACGTCCGACAACGATGGTACAGGGTCCATATAAACAGCTTCGCTGTAAAATGTGCGTGCATTGGAATTGCATTGCTTGCTGAGCCGTGTTGCGCTGGGCCTGCCTTAATTCGAGGCGTATTTTCGCGGTTTACACGTGGCTTCGCAGGAGCCGCCGAGACAGAGGCTCCTGAATCCATTCGAAACACGCAATAGAGACTGGCCGACGCGTACTTGCTTTTATATAGAAGTGACGAGCGCGCTCCCGCTCCTTCACGAACCACTAGGCGCACCGCGCCGCACGTGCACGGAGGTCCCTTCTCCTGTGACGTCACGAACCGCTAATCGCGCCCACGTACTAGAGTGGTCCTTCGCCTCGTCGTTAGCAGCAGCTGGCGTGGAGTAGAGGTAACGCCTCTGGCTGTCACTGCGCAGTTTTCTCAGGGCAGCCTGGGCTCGAATCCGCCTATGGAAAAACGCACTCTGAATTTCCTTTTCGGATCTCTTTGTTAATGATGCCTGGATGTGTCTACATAACCACTTTCCAAACAACATGATCTTGTGCTATACTCTACGTGAATCTCCTACGTCCCATATTTACACTTTAGCATTCTTATAATTAAATGTGCCACCACCGCCGGAAACGGGCAGAGCGCCCGATGAGCCAAGTAGTGATTTCGTACTAAAGTGTGCGCACAGTACAAAATGCCCCACTACCTGAGTCTCACCTCCACGCCCATTCGTTCATCCTGTAAAACGCATCTCATCCGTAAGAATAACAGTTGGGCCAATATGACAAGAATAAATATGCCTCGAGTTACTAGTTAGATTTGTTGCGCAATACAAACTACTTTGTATAGGATAACACGGCTTAGGGCCACTCTACAGGTTTTCTCGCTCCATTTATTGCAAGCGCCAATCAATTTAACCCGAGCGCCAGTCAATTTAATCTAAGCGCCGGTCAATTTAATCCAAGTGCCAGTGATTTTAATCCGAGTGCCACTCAATTTAATCCAAACGCCAGCCGAAATAATCCAAACGCCAGTGAATTTCATCCAGACACAAGGGAATTCAAGAACCTTTGGATTTCAAGACTTCTGAAAATTTGTGAACATATCATGAGTTAACACCTTGAAAATCAAAGAGCGAGGTGGTAGACGTGTAGCTATCCTGCCACGGGACTAACGACAACTTTTGGAGGTTTTTATTTTCTACTTCGTTATGAGAGCGACACAGCCGATGACAATTCTCGAAATTAATTGAGTGCAAACGTCAGCATGAGTGCGTCTAGTTCACCACATCAACCATCCTACCGTGACTGTCACTGGCTAACACTTCAATAAGACAGCCATAAGTAGACTTGCGTCGACATCCACGAATGGCGATAGATTGACAGCCATCGTTGAGTCCCTTACGCGTTTTCGGCTCCTATCAGTGGCATTCTTATGGCGTTATGCAGTACCATTGGTTCGGCCTTGATGACTCATACAAAATATGTTTTTGAATTTTTACTGTAAACTTTATTCATATTTGAGCGTTTAGTACCGTAACAAACATATCAATGATTTCTGCGTTCATTGCGTGATAATGTGCTTTAGTTACCGAATTCCTTGCAGGCAGTTTTCGTAGAATTGTTTCAGAATTATTCACGGGTTTTGGGGAATGCATTAAGCCGCAAATATTAACGAATGGCAGCACTGCTAGCTTTAATACAAAATGCGAAGGAATGTTCATCCATGTGTGAGAATGTGTTAAACGGCTTTTAAGTAGGCCGACAACCATAAATTTGAATTGAGCGAATTCTTTCAAAAGTTGCCGTAAGTTAATCCATCGAGGTGACCGAATTTGATTCTCTGGCACTTGATGTGTTAACATATGTTATTGTTATTGCAGCACTGGCTTTAGGAGTTATAATGACGGTATACAGCACCATATGCGTCTACATGGGATCTATAACGAGGGTAAAAACAGTATTTTTCTTCTTCTTTTGCTGCATATGTAAAAGCACCTGTAAGTGAGTATTTTTAAATAATCAATACATAAACACTTTTTCTTTATGGCAAAATGTTTCTGCAAATATACAAGGCGTCACAAGGGTATTTATTGGCTTTGACGAGGCCTCTCCGTCGAGCTCAATTTATAAGCTCCGAATTACAGAATTAGTTACAAGCATAGTTCAGCGCACTTATATAGCCTAAAGGATATATGTTAACCTAAACCATGCTGAGTGAGACAATGAGACTACACTCAATAAGAAAATTTGAGTGTCGAAAGTGTGTAAACGTTATTTCTGTAGCGTTTCCGACAATAAAACTATTAGTGTTGCTTCAATTGCAGACTGTCTGTGAAACGGCATAATTAGGCTGAAGAAAAAAGTGAGCGTTCTTGGGCAGATTATATTGTGCGTATTCGAAATGTAATTCGAATCTGTCTACGTGGGTAAGCAGAAACTTTAATTAAGAACGATTTCTAACAAGGTGTCCTGAAGAAGTTCATGCGCCTATGAAAGACTTTTGGAGGGATATGTTGGCTTGATAAGTGGTGTCAGCTGCTTTTGCGTCAAGGTTGTCAATTACAGGTAAACAAAAAGCACAAGTTATCGCTTCTGAAACACGTGTAATTATGTTCTTGAAAGATAGCATGCGTTAATCTTTTGGTGCTCCTAATTAAAGAGAAGAGCTGGATATTCGATACTTAACGTGCGTAGAGCATTACACCACACTGTAACCTAATTGTATTGCCAGAAGATTGTTTCATGCAATGGCTGCACAATCATGTTTTTTTCAGATAGTTTTGATGGTCAATACTGGTTTGGCAGCACCGTTCGTTGGATTGTGCTTCCTTGGCGTTTTATTTCCGTTTGTACACTCTAAGGTACGTATGTCATTTTATATGACTCCCTGTTGAGTACACTGAAGGCTAACTCTACCTCAGCTGTTGAGACAAACAGAAATATCTTCCACTTTGTATTTATATATTGCCTGATAGAAATTCTAATTGAAGGAATGCATAAATAGTAAGGTATACATCAGGTATGCATGATCAGAGGTGAAAGCAAGGAAAGCTGTGACGATTGTCTCAGGGCCCGCGCCGCAATGGGGCTCTCAACTTTAGGTTTGCCGACGAACAACAGCGCCACTTTTTCCCATGGCACAGAGCGGCGTCATCATGTAGCACGTCACTGGCACCGCGAGACACTTGCGATACCCGGGATATTTGCAAGATGGCTCCTTGCGTCGCTGTTGTTTCGCGATGTGTCGGTGGTAGGGTGGTTAAGGGGTCAAGGAGCCCGGCACTGTTGCGTAGTGAAGTGCCACAGCCGTGACAAAAAACACCCGGGGCATGCAGCCGCCGCTCAAGTTCTGCAGTTTGCCGGATAAATATTATGATAAAGGACGCAGACACCCATGAATAACCACCGTCCGTAGATTCAAGTAACTCAGAATGCGAAATGTTGCTGATTTAATTATCGATTGCCATTACTCGTGCCAGCGTTGTTGCTTCGCCTTGTACTACAGTAACGACCGTTTGCCCATGAGGACGAGAATATCGCTGCCGCTCTACTTAAACGTTCTCTGAGTGCTCATTTGAGCATCGGCTGATTTGCGCATGCGACGCACCTTGTGCTTACTCGTGTTTGTTTGACAGCATGTGCTTCATCGGTGATATGTGTCGTAGCATGTCGCATCAAGCAAAGCCCAGTTCTAAAGAAAATCGTACTGTATTATGTGGCGTTTTGACTTCCCGAGGTACGGTGTGAGAGGGGGCTCTCATGCATTCTTTAAAACCGGTGTAATACGGGTGACTTCTATCACCACGAAGCCCGATAAAGACCACATTTTTCGATCGCGATTATGAATGGTAACTTTGTGCAGTCAAGGAATCCCGATTAGTTAGTTGAGCTCACTCATCATTACCGTGCAGCCGACAGCCTACGATTGCTATGTACTGTACCTGCATCGTGCATGGTCGTGGTAGAAATTACCCATGTAGGAGCCAGAAATTCTGATTGGAGTGGAGATATCTTCAAAGTCCCCGATTGACAGGCGTACGATTTCATCATGCGTTTAGACACCCCAGGGAATTCATAGTCGTTGTGTGATGCGACGCGATGGCAAAATTATCTCTCGCAGTACTTGTGAGGCCGCTTTCTATGCGAAGTTCATGTTTTTTTTAAGTCTTTGACGAATGCTTTGCCTCTTCATTTGCTTTAGTTTTTACCATGCAGGGATATTGCATCGCATCATGTCGCTCGCTGCACTTTCGCGGTGCTGCCGCTCCTGGCAACGCCCAGCGGTGGCAGCCAGCGGAGGCCACGAGCCTCAGTGTCTCCTTTAATATTGAACCGCAGTTACATGCGAGGTCCTGCTAGACTGACTGCGAAAGATGGAGAAACATTTCGCAAGTGCAAACGTTCAAAATGTAGACATGCGAAAGCCAATAAGCGCGATGTACAAGACTCTGCCAAGAATAGCAGTGGTGCAGGCGTGTGTTCTTTCATTTTCCCGCTACCTGACCTGGAATATATGCAATTTCATGGCGTCGTGTCAGTCCTTCGCGTTTTCTCGGCTGTTGTGACATTGAACGGTGGGCTTGTGAGGAGCCATACTCCCGTACATAACACGCCTACGCAACCGCGCTGCCTTGCGACTTTTTCACTTGCTGCTGCAAGGGTCGTTGCTCAGCAGCACCCATTGCACCACTTAGCCCAGATTGGGAATTCTATGCCCAAATGATGCTGAAAATATTTTTAACTGAAATCGTACGTACTTTAAAATGCTATATTAGAAAAAAAAACTGAACTAGGACATCTTAAAACACCCCTTTTCTTCCTATTTCCGCTTCATACCAAAATCTGGGGTTGGAAGTAGCCTAAGAGCCAATAAGTACTCGCACTGGAATGCATAGCCACGAGTGGAGGACGCGTGCTCAATTCGTCTCGACACACACACACAAAAAAAAAGATCAAGCCAAATATACTTACAGGCAGCCTGACAAAAAGCAGCCGAGTGCAATGTCCAGCTCAAACGTCAAGTGCATCAGTGTCGCGTGGTTTGTCACACGGGTGATTTGGAAGGTTTCCTCTTGTCCTTTTTTTTATTAGTTTTCTGAACAGTTTCATTTTATATGATACTGCAGCTAATCTTCCCGAGCAACATTCGCAAACAAATGGATAACATAAACTGTTTTCATAAGATAGAGTTTGTGCCTGAAACGTTGCTCTAATCTCTTGTCGAAAAAAGTGACGTAAATTAAAATAAAAATAAGCCGAATGTCACAATGACGTGTTTCGCTTGTGTTTAAGTGACCTCTGTCGAAAATTTGAGAGCATACGAGAATTAGCGAGGGTACATGACACTGGTTTGATACAGAGATGGTCACAAAAAGTGGCTAGGCGATGGATTTTGCAGTATGCAAGCAGTACGCCCCGTCACAATGCTGTCCGCCCGAATATTTAAGTGAGCAGAGACCAGTGGGTATGGTGTTGTAGATTCGTGAAGGCGTAGTGAAGCTTGATTATCATCAGCCTGACTACGCCCACTGCAGGGCAAAGGCCTCTCCCATACTTCTCCAACAACCCCGGTCATGTACTAATTGTGGCCATGTCGTCCTTGCAAACTTCTTAATCTCATCCGCCCACCTAACTTTCTGCCGCCACCTGCTACGCTTCCCTTCCCTTGGAATCCAGTCCGTAACCCTTAATAACCATCGGTTATCTTCCCTCCTCATTACATGTCCTGGCCATGCCCATTTCTTTTTCTTGATTTCAACTAAGATGCCATTAACCCGCGTTTGTTCCCTTACCCAATCTGCTCTTTTCTTATCCCTTAACCTTACACCCATCACTCGTCTTTGCATAGCTCGTTGCGTCGTCCTCAATTTGAGTAGAACCCTTTTCGTAAGCCTCCACGTTTCTGCCCCGTAGGTGAGTACTAGTAAGACACAGCTATTATACACATTTCTCTTGAGGCATAATGGCAACCTGCTGTTCATGATCTGAAAATGCCTGCCAAACACACCCCAGCCCATTCTCATTCTTCTGATTATTTCCGTCTCATGATCCGGATCCGCCGTCACTACCTGCCCTGAGTAGATGTATTCCCTTACCACTTCCAGTGCCTCGCTATATATATACTAAATTGCTGTTCTCTTCCGAGACTGTTGAACATTACTTTAGTTTACTGCAGATTAATTTTTAGACCAACTCTTCTGTTTTGCCTCTACATGTCAGTGAGTGTGCATTGCAATTGGTCCCCTGAATTACTAAGCAAGGCAATATCGTCAGCGAATCGCAAGTTACTAAGGTATTCTCCATTAACTTATATCCCCAATTCTTCCCAATCCAGGTGTCTGAATACCTCCTGTAAACACGCTGTGAATAGCATTGGAGAGATCGTATCTCCCTGCCTAACGCCTTTCTTTATAGGGATTTTGTTGCTTTCTTTATGAGAGGACTACGGTGGATGTGGAGCCGCTATAGATATCTTTCAGTATTTTTACATACGGCTCGTCTACACCCTGATTCCGTAATGCCTCCATGACAGCTGAGGTTTCGACCGAATCAAACGCTTTCTCGTAATCAACGAAAGCTATATATAAGGATTGGATATATTAAGCACATTTCTCTATCACCTCATTGACGTGGTGAATATCGTCTATTGTTGAGTAGCCTTTACGGAATCCTGCGTGGTCCTTTGCTTGACAGAAGTCTAAGGTGTTCCTGATTCTATTTGCGATTACCTTAGTAAATAGTTTGTAGGCAACTGACAATGAGCTGATCGGTCAATAATTTTTCAAGTCCTTGGCGTCCCCTTTCTTATTGATTAGGATTATATTAGCGTTCTTCCAAGATTCCGTTACGCTCGAGGTCATGAGGCATTGCGTATACCGGCTGGCAAGTTTCTCTAGAACACTCTGCCCACCATCCTTCAACAAATCTGCTGTTACCATCTGCCTTCCCCCTTTGCATAGCTCCCAAGGCTT
Organism: Dermacentor andersoni; assembly: GCF_023375885.2. Lineage (NCBI taxonomy): Eukaryota > Metazoa > Arthropoda > Arachnida > Ixodida > Ixodidae > Dermacentor > Dermacentor andersoni. The sequence goes on along the minus strand of NC_092819.1, from coordinate 119,828,162 downwards.
TCTTCTTCTGGCGTTACCTGTGGGATTTCGAATTCCTCTAGACTATTCTCTCTTCCATTATCGTCGTGGGTGCCACTGGTACTGTATAAGTGTCTTTAGAACTCGTCAGCCACTTGAAGTATCTTATCCATATTAGTAATGATATTGCCGGCTTTGTTTCTTAACGCATACATCTGATTCTTGCCAATTCCTAGTTTCCTCTTCACTGCTTTTAGGCTTCCTCCGTTCCTGAGAGCATGTTCAATTCTATCCATTATATACTTCCTTATGTCAGCTGTCTTACGCTTGTTGATTAACATCGAAAGTTCTGCCAGTTCTATTCTAGCTGTTGGGTTAGAGGCTTTCATTCATTGGCGTTTCTTGAGTAGATCTTTCGTCTCTTGCGGTAGCTTACTGGTATCCTGTCCAACGGAGTTACCACCAACTTCTATTGCGCAATCCTCAATGATGCCCACAAGATTGTCGTTCATTGCTTCAACACTAAGGTCCTCTTCCTGAGTTAAAGCCGAATACCTGTTCTGTAGCTTGATCTGGAATTCGTCTATTTTCCCTCTTACCGCTAACTCATTGATCGGCTTCTTATTTACCAGTTTCTTCCGTTCCCTCCTCAGGTCTAGGCTAATTCGACGTCTTAACATCCTATGGTTAGTGCAGCCCACCTTGCCGAGCACCTCCACATCTTGTATGATGCCAGGGTTAGCGCAGAGTATGAGGTCTATTTCATTTCTAGTCTCGCCGTTCGGGCTCCTCCACATCCTCTTTCGGCTATCCCGCTTGCCGAAGAAGGTATTCATTATCGGCGTATTATTCTATTACGCAAACTCTACTAATAACTCTCCCCTGCCATTCCTAGTGCCTATCCCATATTCCCCCACTGCCTTGTCTCCAGCCTGCTTCTTGCCTACCTTGGCATTTAGGTCGCCCATCAGTGCAGTGTATTTTGTTTTCACTCTACCCACCACCGATTCCACGTCTTCATAGAAGCTTTCGACTTCCTGGTCATCATGACTGGATGTAGGGGCGTAGACCTGTACGACCGTAAGTTTGTACCTCTTATTAAGTTGCAGAAGACCTGCCACCCTCTCGTTAATGCTATAGAATTCCGGTATGTTACCAGCTATGTTCTTATCAATCAGGAATCCGGCACCTAGTTCTCGTCTCTCCGCTAAGCCCCGGTAGCACAGGACGTGCCCACTTTTTAGCATTGTATATACTTCTTTTGGCCTCCTAGCTTCACTGCGCCCGATTATATCCCATTTGCTGCCCTCTAATTCCTCCAATAGCACTGCTAGACTCGCCTCACTAGATAATGTTCTAGCGTTAAACGTTGCCATGTTCATATTCCAATGGAGGCCTGTCCGGAACCAGGGATTCTTAGCACCCTTTGCTGCGTCGCAGGTATGACCGCCGCCGTGGTCAGTTGCTTCGCAGCTGCTGGGGACTGAGGGCCGGGTTTTGATTGTTGTGGTCATATAGGAGGTTGTGGCCAAGTACTGCACTATGGTGGCCAATCCTGCTCTGGTGAGGGAGTGCGCTACCGGTTTTGGTCACCGGGATCAGGCCACACTCCAGGCCCGTTTATGCAATTTTATCAACACGCATTTTTTTTAATCCCGTGGAAAATTCCGCGGCACCGGGATTCGAACCACAGACCTCATGCCCGCGAGGCGGGTGTTCTACCTCTACGCCACCGCTGCACCTTCTTAGTGAAGTTTGTTCTTCATTATTTGCTGGGCGAGAAATCTGAGTGTTGTGTTTCAAGAGACCGGCGCTGACCGCCGAGCCACACTAGGCCGCACGATATACAGCTGTTCTTATGGACGTTTCGCAACTCTGCCTCGGGTAAGATGGCGGATGCGGCCCGGGTTGCGACATGTCCATGCATTTTCACCAGTGACTTTTGGTAAGCTTACTTGTTGTTCAGGAGCGTAAGATATGAGGTCATGAGCGGTTTCACGCAGAATACTTGAAAAGCACCTATCAAGTCACTTGAAAAATACAATTGATGTAGAACATCGCGAAAAACATAAATAACGGAACCTGCTATATGACGACATACTGGCACCCTACCTTGTATTTTCCAGCTAACTTATCTGAAATGATTTTGCGCACGATATTCAACACTTACAGATCCTATTAAGCGTCTTGAAAAATGTATGCGGCAAGTTTTTACCATAAGTTATTTCAGCGCTATTTTTGCATTTAGTGAACTCTCTTGGCGCGTACCATTCTAGAGGGTGTGCCTACAGGGATGGTGGCAAACAAATATTATGGGTGATATGTGTCACAGTCTTGTTCTGATTGCATAAACAAATATCCTAACAAGCTGCTATCAATCAAATACGTCTGTTTATTGTAGGAAATCTATCGGCTACAGTTCGTGTTCGTCGTTCTGTATAAGTGAAAGACGGAGGATTAACCTGGTACTGCCTGCAGGGTGCCGGTGTGGCGACGCTCGTGATGGTCGTGTATCAGCTCAGCCATACAGCTAATATGATTGTTCGTGGAAAGAGGCCACAAAGGATGCCGGTGTCACTTGACCGCTGTCCAGGAAACCTCACTCTGCTTGTTGAAGACATGAACATGACATCTTTGCAGGAGACTCCTTCGTAAGGGTATTTTCGTTGCTGTGTTTTAATGCGCTTATCATAGAGTAGCCGCCGCGGCCTCTAAAATTGGATTAAGGAAGAAATAGCCTAACCAAGATATATAGCCAATGCTTATTTCTTTAGGAATAAAAAAAAATATGCGGTAGCTGTTTTGAACTGCATTGCCATTTCTGTACCACATACTCTAATCATACTTCAAAATGCCGCGTAATTGTTGAAAGAAATAAAAATGCTTATATTACCATTTTACAACATGCGAGGAAATACTTGGTTGTCTGTGCCTAAAAAAGCGCACGCATTAAACGCTTCTGTCAAACGCTAAAAACACTGCCCGAAATACATAGTAAGCGGCATTAGAAGCACAAAAGAAGAGGAGGATTGCACAGATGACATTATGTAGCACTCATCTTTGTCCTAGTAAATTTAGGAAAACTGTAGTTGGCCTCAGCGATTCCTACACACCGGGCAAAAACGGAGGGGACAAACAGCAGTTAGGCAAGCGAAGAATGCTTGTTTCCTCTGACTACAGAGTCCCGGACGTTATACAGGCTGGCCCTTCGGAAATGCAGAAAACCAATATAGACGGGAAAGGGTTTTCCCGCTTGTAGTAACTTCACTCAGACAACTTTCTGGATAATCACAAGGAAAATATAAACAAGCTTTCTATATTGTTCATTTTATGAACTATACAGATAATACAAATTTTAACTTGTGCCCATATCATGCAAATATTTTACTTGCACCGCAGTAGCATTCGGTTAAAACTTTTCAATGCAACTGACGCAATGTTCCATAGCTAGAGATAAAATGTAATGTGTTTACAAGAGGACAGTGCGTGCCGCGTTGGGCAGATGTCCCATAGCGACTATTGCAACTATCAGGACAAAATTTCAGAGAGCATGACATCCCCACATCAGCAAGGACGATAAAAAGTGGCCTGCACTTCTGATGAGTCACGGCTGTTATCGGCTCCATATTACGTGATCAATGGTGCCTTTGTTTGGCCGATGACACACAATTCGAGGTACAGCCGTAGCACGTATGAAATGTAAATGTATGAAACGTTGAAGGGTGCTACACCGTAAAGCAATTCCCAGCGTTCTGTATTCAATTTTGCCACTAGCCACTCCATGGCCGTGAGGCTTGGCCTTCTGGTCCCGACGTGGGAGCGGCCCGCTTAGTGGTTAATTATCACTACTTGCAGGACCAAATAAAGTTTTCCATCCATCCCCCCCCCCCTTCACCTGTCTGTCCCGCGACGTCACGATATTCTCGAAAACTTCGCATCTGATATGAGATGTGCGCAACGATTATGAGTGATGAGACCGAACAAATGTTTTTTGTTTCCGTTTCTACGCTTCTATAGCCATTAGATTTCCCCTATCGTTCAAAAATATTCTGGCTGTGTGAACCTCGCCTGTCTGTCACGGAAAATCATAAAACTGCGAAAACTGACCACATCAAATTGACGTGTAGGCACTAAAATGCATTTTAGGTCCAACAAGAGGAATAGTCATACACTACCCCGTTTTTAAGGGGATTTCAAATGGCTGCGGCAGATCGTTCTGGCACTGGATACGCGTAGCGGCCTGTGGTAATTAATTTGTCTGTGTGTAATGCTAATTTTCGCGTGGCAGTTAAACATTACAAAGTGATTTTGGGTCGCGTACGACATCACTGTACCAACACCTCTTCAGTGAGGATCCATTCACTGGTATTTTTGACCTTCTGTTGCACGCCGCCGCGATTTTCGACCAGCCACAGCTGCAGCTTCGGAGGCCAGAGCTGCACCCTTGTCGAAATGGCCAAGACCTCTGCTATTGTTACAAAACATTATAGAACTACAAGTTGAAGGAGCCGTCACATTCGCGCTTGTCGACACGGGCGCTGCCATTTCCGTCATACATGAGAGTCTTTGCCATAAGATCAGAAAGGTCACCACATTACTTTCTGGCCTTGCACTTGGTACTGCCACCATGGAGCCCATCGATCCTTCAGCCGCGTGCACCTCTACGATCGTTACTCAGGACGTACTTTATTCGAGTGAATTCCTTGTGCTGCATTCTTGCGCACATGGTCATCCTGGGATGGGACTTTCTCTAGCGCCACAGTGCCGCCATTGACTGCGCCCGTGCCGAAGTTGCTGTGCCTGTCCTTAACAACACTCTGCCGGTCGCCTCTCCCGCCGCTTTAAAGATTATTGTCGCCGCCGATACTTATCTGCCACCAAGCACCCCAACACCAGTCCCTTTGTATTGTCCATCGGCGCCCGAAGCCCAGGTGCTGTTCACGCCCTGGTCTACTTTTCTTGACTGCATAACGCTACCGGTTCAATTCAGCGATCTTGACCATACGCAAGCTCCTTAAGTTGGCTCCCTAAATCTAAGCCCAGGGGCGTACTTGCGTTGCGACCCCCACGTATATATCGTTTTCAAAAAATTTTTTTTCTCCGCACCGGCCCAACCCATGGCCCGGAACGGGCCGTGGATTATATATGTGCACTGTTACACTGTGTTACGTTCCACATGTTGTCGCTCTTCTGTCTTCCTTCCGGGCCCCCTCTCTATTGTGCCCCGTGCCGCACTATTCAACACACCCTCTCTCGCGCTACAACCGCTGCACGCGCACTGGCGCTGCGCCGGGACAGTTCCCTCCCTCCTTGCCTCGTGTCAACCGGAACCTAGCTCCCGCCCCCCTTCCACTCTCCGGCTTATGTCTCCTCCCTTCTGTTGTTCTTTCTTCCTCTCTTTTTTCTCACTGTCCTCCTTGCGTTACATACATGGGACCCCGCCTTCCTTTTGCTTTGCATCGTTGCCATTAGGGCAGCTGTAAATCTGCCAAAGCGCTGAGAGAAAGTCAATCACTGTCCCAACTCTCCCTTTCGGTTTGATGTATCCGAGAACGATCGGGCACCCGGCCTGTTGACTTCACCAGCAGTGTCCAGTGGAACTGCCATTTTCTTCTAAACCCTGATGAAGATCGGTACGCCGGTCGACACTGTTTGTTGAAAGTAACTACTTGTCCTGTTTACCTTGTAGCGCCGGTCCAGTTCTATATCATCATCATCAGCCTAGTTACGCCCACTGCAGGGCAAAGGCCTCTCCCATACTTCTCCAGCTACCCCGGTCATGTACTAATTGTGGCCATGTTGTCCCTGCAAACGTCTTAATATCATCCGCCCACCTAACTTTCTGCCGCCCCCTACTACGCTTCCCTTCCCTTGGAATCCAGTCCGTAACCCTTAATGACCATCGGTTATCTTCCCTCCTCCTTACATGTCCGGCCCATGCCCATTTCTTTTTCTTGATTTCAACTAAGATGTCATTTACCCGCATTTGTTCCCTCACCCAATCTGCTCCTTTCTTATCCCTTAACGTTACACCTATCATTCTTCTTTCCATAGCTCGTTGCGTCCTCCTCAATTTCAGCAGAACCTTTTTCGTAAGCCTCCAGGTTTCTGCCCCGTACGTGAGTACTGGTAAGACACAGCTGTTATACACTTTCCTCTTGAGGGATAGCGGCAACCTGCTGTTCATGATTTGAGAATGCCTGCCAAACGTACCCCTGCCCATTCTTATTCTTCTGGTTATTTCAGTCTCATGATCCGGGTCCGTGGCCACTACCTGCCCTAAGTAGATGTATTCCCTTACCACTTCCAGTGCCTGGCTACCTATCGTAAACTGCTGTTCTCTTCCGAGACTGTTAAACATTACTTTAGTTTTCTGTAGATTAATTTTCAGAGCCACCCTTCTGCTTTGCCTCTCCAGGTCAGTGAGCATGCATTGCAATTGGTCTCCTGAGTTACTAAGCAAGGCAATATCTTCAGCGAAACGCAAGTTGCTAAGGTATTCTCCATCAACTTTTATCCCCAATTCTTCCCACTCCAGGTCTCTGAATACCTCCTGTAAACATGCTGTGAATAGCATTGGAGATATCGCATCTTCCTGTCTGACGCCTTTCTTTAATGGGATTTTGTTGCTTTCTTTGTGGAGGATTACGGTTGCTGTGGAACCGCTATAGATATCCTCCAGTATCTTTACATATGGCTCATCTACACCCTGATTCCGTAGTGCCTTCATGACTGCTCAGGTTTCGACTGAATCAAATGCTTTTTCGTAATCAATGAAGGCTATATATAAGGGTTGGTTATATTCCGCACATTTCTCTATCACGTGATTGATAGTGTGAATATGGTCTATTGTTGAGTAGCTTTTACGGAATCCTGCCTGGTCCTTTGGTTGAAAGAAGTCTAAGGTATTCCTGATTCTATTTGCGATTACCTTAGTAAATACTTTGTAGGCAAACGGACAGTAAGCTGATCCCAGTTCTATATATATATATATATATATATATATATATATATAAACATTGTAATGAAGAAGAAGAGCAGAAGAACAAGGCCAGCCAGATCGTCTCTTCCATGCCTGCTGTGGAACCAGTGGGCCAGCCGGATCGCCAGTGTTTGGCACGAGTGTGAGCTGTTCGGGCAACGAGCTTTTCCTGCTCTGTGTCACCTGCCTCCTCGGTTACGAAGAGACGTTACCCTCGGAACTGTTCAGTGCACCCATTACAATTGGTGGAAGGTGCGGGGCACTCAAGAACATCTACACCCTGGAACTCCGGCCTCGGACTCTGCCTCCCGTCATGCCTGACTCTCCCCAGCCGACGTCGCCGCCACCCCCAGTTGCCTGCTCTGGTGCTGTCCCGCAACGCCATCTAGCGGTTTTCAGCGGTACGGATGAACAGGACGTCAATGACTGGTTGGCTACGTACGAATGGGTGAGCTTGCACAATCGATGGGATGATACGGCCAAGTTAAATGCCGTCATATTTTACCTTGCGGGAGTGGTTCACCTGTGGTTTCAAAATCACGAAGCCGACTTTCAGTCCTGGGCCGCGTTCAAGGCCACTTTCGCTGAAGTTTTTGGTCACCCCGCCGTCCACAAGTTGCGCGCCGAGCAGCGGTTACGAGAGCGAGCGCAACAACCCGGTGAAACATTCACCTGTTACATCGAAGGGGTTCTCGACCTGTACAAACATGTGGATACTTCTATGCCCGAAAATGAGAAATTGAAGCACATTTTGAAGGGCATCGCCGATGACATTTTTTAAATGTTGATCGCCAAAGTCCGCGCACCGTAGCAGAGCTCATAAACTTGTGCCAAAGCTACGACGAGTTGAGAAGTCAGCGCGATTTGACCAGGCGCCCCTCAGTGGCTGACGAGGCCCTCTCTTCCATGACCGTCCTCCCCGATCGCTCCCTTCTGCTCACACAAATCCAAGCTTTCGTGCGGGAGGAAATTGCACGTCAGCTTTCTCTAATGCCCTTCGCTGAGCTACAGCAGCCGCTGCCGTCACAGCCTCCGACACAGCCCACCCCTACGCTCCGGCGGGTTATTGAAGAGCAAGTTGCTGAGGCTCTACCTATGCAGCATCAGCAGTACCCTGTCGCCGCGCCACTTACGCATCCGTCGCCGCGCAGCCTCAAGTTGCTGAGGCTCTACTTATGCAGCATCAGCTGTACCCTGGCGCCGCGCCACCTACTTACGCATCCGTCGCCGCGCAGCCTCCTCGTCAACCACTCGTTGCGCTACATCCACGGCCGCTACCACCCGTTCGTCATACCGTTCATCGACCTGCTCCTGTGCTTGTTAATCCTTGGCGCACACAAGACAACAGGCCCGTATGTTATGCCTGCGGTATTCCCGGCCATGTTACACGACTCTGCCGCCGCTGCATGCTGCACTCTGATGGGTTGGTGCAGTCGCCTCACTACGCCGACGTGCAACCTTTTCAAGACACTTCGGCAGTCGGCAGTCGAACAGGCCACCAGCCGAGCGCCCGGTACTTACACGTCGTTCGCCTTCCCCGCGTCGCCGCTCGTTATCCCCCTTGCGTCGGCGCCCTTCACCCACACAAGAAGAAAGCTAAGCGCCGCAGTTCAGGAGGCAAGAACTGCGTCGCCATCAATCTGTACTAGTCCTCTATTGTCGCCTTCGAACGTTGTCGACCTTACTGTGGACGGCCTCCCTACCGTTGCGCTAATTGATACTGGAGCAGCCGTGCCTGTCCTAAACGAACGCCTCTCTCGCGCCTTACGAAACGTTACGACGCCACTTTCTGGGTTTTTTCTTCGCACAGCAAGCGCCCAGCCAATGCAGCCTTCAGCAGCATGCACAGCTAGAGTTGTTATTCAGGGAGTTTTCTATATTGTGGAGTTTGTGGTTCTTCAGTCCTGCTCTAACGACGTGATACTTGGGTGGGACTTTCTTTCGCGAATTACGCCGTCATCAATTGTGCACGTGCTGAAGTCGAATTATCGCCTCTCTGTGACGTACCCCTCGTCGGCGCCACATCTCTTCGCCCTAAGCTAGTCCTTCGGGAAGACATCGCCATACCGCCGTACTCGTCTGCCGTTGTTCCCGTGTTCTGTGGCGCTGTCTCTGAAGGCACTGTCCTCTTCAATCCTTCAGAACTCTTCATAACCCGCAAAGATGTTCCCCTCCCTTTCGCCACGCTTGACATTTCAGCCGGTCTCAGCGCCATCGTTGTCTGCAAACCGCTTCCTACAGCCCTGACAGCTCTTTGCGGAGAAGCACTTAGCCATGTTCAGCCTCTTGATGACATGTTTATAACCGACGTGCCGGATGCTTCGTATACAGAGCTCACTTACTCCTGTGCACTTTCCACTTCCGCTCCGCCATCACCTGACTTATTCACACCTTTCATTGTCGATGACCTTACTTCCGAGCAGCACTCCCAGCTTCTTCACCTGCTTGCCCAGTTCCGTTCTTCTTTTGATGTCGCTCAGCCTACTCTGGGCCGCACGTCAACCGTCAGCCACCACATCGACACTGGCTCCAACGCGCCATTGCGGCAGCGCCCGTACCGCGTATCCGCCAAGGAACGTCAGGTGATCAGTGAGCACGTGCACGACATGCTTCAGCGCGGCGTCATTCGACCTTCCAATAGCCCGTGGGCATCACCGGTGGTTCTCGTCACAAAAAAGGTGGTTCTATTCGGTTCTGCGTCGATTATCGCCGTCTTAATAAGATAACGCGAAAAGACCTCTACCCTCTACCATGCATTGACGACGCTCTGGACAGCTTGCAAGGCGCTCAATTCTTCGCTTCGTTGGATTTACACTCGGGCTACTGGCAGGTCCCGATGTCAGCAGTTGATCGCCCTAAAACTGCATTCATTTCGCCGGATGGTTTATACGAATTTAATGTGACGCCATTTGGCCTATGCAATGCGCCTGCTACCTTTGAACGAATGATGGACAATATCTTGCGCGGCCTAAAATGGACCACGTGTTTGTGCTATCTCGACGACATCGTTGTGTTCGCCCCTGATTTCAGCACGCATCTTCTTCGCCTTAGGCAAGTGTGGACGTCCTTCACCAACGCAGGCCTGCAACTGAACCTGAAAAAGTGCCAGTTCGCCACGCGCAAGCTCATGATTCTAGGTCACGTCGTATGACAAGACGGCATTTGCCCCGACCCATCCAAACTTCGCCCCATGGCAGAATTTCCAAAACCTAAGACACTCAAAGAACTCCGCGCCTTCATCGGCCTCTGTTCTTACTTCAGACACTTTGTTCGTAATTTTGCCTCTATAATATCACCTCTGACACAACTCTTAAGTGGCGCCAACGACCTATCCTCCTGGTCTCCTGCATGCGACACCACGTTCGTGACCTTACGCCGTCTCCTGACTTTTCCGCCTATACTGCGACACTACGACCCCACTGCCCCAACTGAAGTGCATACCGATGCCAGTGGTATTGGCCTTGGCGCTGTCCTTGCGCAGCGCAAGTCTGGTTACTCCGAGTACGTCGTTGCTTACGCCAGTCGTGCGCCTGACCAATGCGGAACGCAATTACAGCGTCACAGAAAAAGAATGCCTGGCCAACGTTTGGGCACTCGGGAAGTTTCGCCCTTATTTATATGGCAGGCCTTTCCATGTCGTTATTGACCATCACGCCCACCTCCCGGTCCCGACATGGGACTAGCCAGGCAGGTGGCAACACCTTGTACAGGACCAGAATAAAGTTTTTTCCTCCTCCTCCTCCTCCTCCCTCTGTTGGTTATCCTCTTTAAAAGACCCGTCTGGACGCCTTGCCCGCTGGGCTCTGCGCATTCAAGAATACGATATACACGTCATCTACCGCTCAGGTCGCAAGCACACTGACGCCGACGCTCTGTCCCGCTCTCCGCTGCCAGCTGACACGGCCTCCCTCTCCACCATTGAAGCGGTATCCTCGGTCGACATCGACATCTGCGCATCAGAACAGCGCAAAGATCCTTGGCTGGCCTCTCTTCTGGATCTCTTTTCTGGCTCGCCTGCATCTCCCATCTCCCGCTCCCTGCGTCGCCAGGCTGCCCATTTCGCTGTCCGGGATAACCTCTTGTATCGACGCAACTACCAGCCCGATGGTCACAAGTGGCTCCTCGTTATCCCTAGGACTTTGCGTTCCGACATGTGCGCGTCTTTTCATACTAACCCACAATGTGCGCACGCAGGTGTTTTGAAGACGTATGAGCGCCTGCGGCAACGTTACTACTGGCGAGGAATGTTTACTTTTGTCCAAAAGTTTGTCCGCTCGTGCCCGCAATGCCAACGACGCAAATCTCCGCCTCATCCGGCCCACGGTTTATTACAGCCGCTTCCGTGCCCTGCTCGTGCCTTCGACCGTGTGGGAATTGACCTGTACGGGCCGCTACCATTAACACCCGCTGGAATACGATAGATTATAATAGCAGTTGATCACCTTACACGCTATGCCGAAACCGCTGCTCTACCTGCAGCGACCGCCAGTGACGTTGCGTCCTTTCTGCTCCATCGTTTCATTCTTCGTCATGGCCCACCGCGGGAGCTGCTGAGTGATAGAGGCCGTGTGTTTCTGTCGCAGGTGGTTGTGAAGACACCAGTGGTGTCTTCACTACCAGGGCCGAACTGCCATTTTTTTTGTAAACCCTGATGAAGATCGGTCCACCGATCGAAACTGTCGAAATTAAATACTTGTTCTGTTTACCTTGTAGCACCACTCCAGTTCTTTATATATATATATATATATATAAGAGCAACGTATTTTCTGTGCGTCAACTTTCCACTTATGCTACCCAGATGCGAAAATTTTTCATGCGGGAGAGCAATTGATGGTTGGCTTCTGCATTCGTATTTTAGTTTTCCAATCTGAAGTGCTTCCACTACCTCACAGTGGAATTGTCGCTGTCGTCTTTTGAGCATCCGTGCGTCAGAAAACCTTGAGGAACATTTGCACTTTCGGCAATATGCAGCCAGGAGGGACACCGTTTCATTTTTCAGGGACAGTTGAGATAATTGAAGGTGTGTTGATGCACCTTGCTCTTTGCACCATGTGAGGTTTTGCGCGTCACATGGGTATCTTGTAAAGAATGCCTGCTTTACAATGAGCGTAAGCAAAGTGAGATTCCCTCGACATTGATCTTAACGTGTCGTAGAGGCATGCAGTGCACCTCCTTTGCGGGATTTTGAGCGTCACATTGGTATCTTGTATGAATGAATGAATGTTTATTTTGACAGAAATAAAATACAAAGAATCTCTGTCAAAGAGGCTGACAAAAAGGCACGAATGCCCGACTAAGTGTCATTCCCCTTCCCCGACCCATTCCCAGTGCACAAAACACTCAAGTACACAGGGCAAGCATGGTACACAAAGTGGATACATACACAAAAAAAAATGAAAAGTACATGAAATACGTAACAGCAATACTGAATTTGATATGTGTACAAAGAATGAAAAGTCATACCTGAAGCGACAGCAAATACATGTTCACTTTTCTTTTGAAAGTGTTTAGGGACGGTGATTCATTTATTATAGTGAGTAATCCAGGATGATGATTAAAAAAATCTGCAACTATGAATGCCTGCTTTTGCATGCCGTAATTGGTACGGATCTTGCCCTTGTTGTAGGTTAATTGCCTTGTGTTGTATTTATGTTCATTCGGGAGGTATGTTTTAAAAAAGGCGCTTTCATTGAGTCTTATTTCTTTAAGTATTGCAATGGCTGTTTTTTGTTAATAAGGTTGTCTAATGTTAAAATACAATTCTTCTTAAAAAGCGGAGCGGAATGGCTTCTATAAGGCGCATTCTCAATTACCCGAATCATGCGTTTCTGTAAGGTTAGTAAACTATGGATGTTGGTTTTCGTCGTGGTACACCACACAGATAAACAATATTGGAGGCGCGAATGCACTAGGCTATAGTATAATTGTTTTTTAAATCTAGAAGGTAACAGACGTTTTAATTTATTCATAACACCGATGGATCTTGCAATGCTGGTTTTAATGTTGCCGACATGACTGGACCAGCTTAAGTTTTCTTCAAACGTAACACCAAGGAACCTCTGGCACGTAGAACGTATAATGACTTCATCACGGAATTGTAATACTAAGCTCTCATCAATACCTTTGTTACGAGGCCGAAAAATAATGTATTTTGTGTTTTTAGTGTTTAATTCCAATTTATTTGCTCTAAGCCAGTTTGAAAGATTACTGAGCCAATTATTTGCTTCTTCCTCGAGAGTAAGCAAGTTTTCATCAGAAAAGAAGGTATTAGTGTCATCAGCATACATGATTATGTCAGGTGTTAGAGGCACGTTTGTGATGTCATTAATGTATTATAAAAAAAGAAGTGGCCCTAGGATGGACCCCTGCGGAACACCGTATTTGATTTCACCCATTGCCGATTTGGAATGACAAATGTTTGTGTACTGTAGTCGGTTGGTTAAATTATTTTTAATTAGGTTAAAAGCAGTTCCCCTAATGCCGTACTCACTTAACTTTTGTAACAAGATATCGTGTTTAATGGAATCGAATGCCTTTTTAAAGTCAAGAAATATTCCTATTGTGTACAGCTTGTCCTCAAAGTTACTTATTATTTTTTCTTTGATCTTTAGCAGCGTCATTTCAGTACATTGGTGTTTTCGGAAACCGTATTGCTTTTCTGTTATAATATTATTTTGAGTACACAAATTTAAAATTCGTTCGTTAATGTCCTGCTCTACTATTTTGGAAAAGATAGGGAGAACTGAAATCGGTCTGTAGCGGCTCACGTCATTCCTGTCTCCCCCTTTAAAAACTACCGATACCCGTGCAATCTTTAATTCATCGGGGAATGCGCCAGTGCGCAAAATTAAATTGCATATGTGTGACATCACTTTACAAATATGCAGCGCCACAGCTTTTATTGGTTCTGCCTTTATGTCATCCACACCACATGCTGTGGAATTCTTTAACTTTAGAAATAAGCATCTTATTTCAGCCTCATCTGTTGGTGCAAGAAATAGCGATCTGCTCATACTACATGGAATATAAGACCTGTAACTTGGGCTATCAGCATCAAACGCATCAGACGCGCCACATTGTAAGAAATGCTGATTAAACTTATCGGCCAGCGCAGTCCCTGTGAAAGATACGTCTTTATCCATAACTTCAAAAACAGGATTACGGTCACTGTTCGGAAGCAGATCATTCAATGTTTTCCAAACTTTTTTTGGATCATTAAGAATATGAGTGAACTTATTCTCATAGTACCTCTCTCTTGCCAGCTTTATATCACGGCCCAATTTATTCCTGATTTTTTTGTAGTTCATTAAGTACTCTGGTTGCCTTGTCTTTGTAAAAGCAGCGAATAGTCTATCACGTTCCTTTATGCGTTTTAGAAGGGCGGTGTCAACCCACAGTTTCCTGCATTTCTTGCTTCTTGTAGCTTCTCTTAGAGGGAAAGCTTTGTGATAAAGGTCTTTGATTACGCCAAGAAAGCGAGTGAATGCCTTGACAGGATCCGTCAATGCGTATATTTCGGACCATTCCACTTTGCTGACTGACGCTTCAAAATCAGCAATCGTGTTCTTGGTTATCAATCTGTACTGTGAGCGTGTGTCATTTGTGCGCTGTCGGTACACTTTCCTCTCACGTGTAAAAAACAGGAAAATAGGCATGTGATCGCTTACATCAGAGATGAGGACACCCGACACTAATCCAATTAATCGCGTTGTAAAACACAAGTCAAGTAGGTTTTCGGAATTGTTCGTCACCCTGGTTGGAACATTAATAACATTTTCGTAGCCAAACGAAAAGAAAAAAAAAAACATCCAGAAACGCTTGTTTGGATCGGTCCATTGAAAGCACGTTAACATTAAAATCACCCGTTACAATGAGGGGAATGCCAAGCTGTGTACAAAAACCCAGCATACGTTCAATGAAATCTAATAACATGGATACAACACCGGATGGAGGCCTGTAAATAACCACAAATATAGTATTCGCACACTTGATCATGAGGGATTCATAGTGCTAGTGTATTACAGAAAACTCAGAAATTACATCAAAGCATAGATCGTGTTTTACATAAATAGCGACACCACCCCCTTTCTTATGTTTTCGGGACAGCGAAGAACACTTATAGCCTGAGCAGTGTACAGCATCGTATTCGTCGCGGAACCATGTCTCTGAGAACGCTAAAATATCGAATTCATGCTGTATGTCATGTAGAAGCATGCAGACAGATTCGTGTTTGCTTTTTAAACTTTGTGCGTTCAAATGAAACAACGACATCTGACTTCTATTACGGAACTCTCTGCTCTGTCTGAAGGAAAGCTTGTCGCAGTACTTGCTTTCCTGAAAAGGGATTGCCATCTTGAAGAATGCGCATAAAAAGCCATACTTCTAGATTATCTTATTCTGTCAAGGTCATCCATTGTGATAACCCTAATGACTCGATCACGAGGACCACGACGCACGAAGAATTTTCCATTCTTGTGCCAGGCGAACTTGTACTCTTTTTCAGCCACCCGCGTCTTCATATGCCAGAAAAGCTTTTTGTTCTGTGCTGTAAGATTTTCATCCAGGTAAATTTTTGATTTTGATTTCCTCAGTTGCGTTTTTTTCCCGAGCCAAGCATCTCTGGTCGCGCGAGATGTGAAGCGAACCAGGATAGGGGGGACTTTTTCTGATTTTTCTGTACCGATTGTTTCATTTTCATCGTCAATTGAGTCAGCCCTGACTTTCAACGGAATGCGGTGGACGGCTTCAATGTCCTGTTTCGAAAGTTTTGGAAGCTCGAGATCATCCGCTAAGCAGTTCAACTTTTCTAGCAAGTTTTCATTGACATGGTGCGGCAGACCATGCACTTCCAAATTCAGGCGTCTGCCGTGCTGATCGATGTCATTCAAGTCTTTCCTAAGTTGGTCGATTTCTTGTTCTTTTACCGTGATCTCAAGTTTTTCCACACGCTTTCGAAGGCCTGCAATGTCTGAACTTTGCTGCTTCATCTCAAGGATGACCTCATCATATTTTGTAGCCATTTCCTGCATTGCCTGTTCAACGCTTGTCACCGTTTCTTTTATTTCTTCCAGAGCGTCTATCTTGATTTTCATTTCAAGCAGCACAGCAAGCTTGCGGTTTATTTCTGATATTTCGTTTTTTAGGTTCAATTCTGGTCCTTCGTCGTCATTTGCTGTGCTCGGACTGCTTCTGGTCCTGCCTGTTTTGCATGTAACGCACTTCCAAGATTTCAAGGCGGTTTCGGATTTTTTTCGGTACGTGCTTAATGTTACTCCCGAGCAAGTGCCCGCATGATAACTAAAATCACATTCACAGCCTGCCAGTAATGCCTGCCGTACAAGGAGCATAAGCAAAAAGTGATTCACTTGACATCGATGACAGTGCACCTATATTTTGCTACCTGGGTTAAAGTCATTGAAAGTTATTATGAGGTCGAGTATACATTCCGCGCTTCGCACCGCGAACTTGCCTTTTTCAACCTTTGTGGTAACCGGTGCACAAACAAAATGACGGCAAGCTTTTGTGTAGTTCAGTGGTCTACGCAAATCATTTCCCTTCTCGGTTGCTATTAATCTGTTAACTTATGCATCTATTTACTTGTATAACTTTTCATAATAAAACCATTTAGGAGTCCGCGTTGTGTAGTGTGCTTCGTTCCTTGTCCCCGTATTTCTTCGCTCAGTAATAATGGTTAACTAATGAAAACTATCCCGCCAAATGAACCCTGTGTTCACGGTGCCACCGTTGTGGCCAGTCCTATGTGCGCTTTCGTGCAAGCTAGATTCTTTTCTCGTTAGCAACTATTCGCTCCACGCTCTCGGAACCCAGATTACTAGATTGAGTACGATCAACCTGTCTAATTTAATGCCGCCATGTCGGTCACGTTTCTCGCAACTGTGTAAAGCGCTTGTCGTTCCCACAATGTACTGTATAATTTGCGCAAATGGACTACTTTGAAGGCTGCCAGTGTGAGCCACTATCTGCGACACACCCATAAAATTCTGACGCTGCTACAGCATGGTCCAAGCGCTCGCCGTCGCCGAGAGTTCATCAGTCGCTCCTTCCGCCCAGAAAACTGTGATGCAGAGCCGGGAGATAACGCTGCATTTATGACACGTTCCCAAAACTTTCTAGATAATGTGCAGACCTAACAATGCATGTTGGACGTTGATGATGGAATGATCATTCCTGCACTTGTGGAAACTGGGGCTCATAATTTTGTTACCTCTGGCCTTCTCCGTCACTTAAGGATGATGGTCGCACAAGCTCTATTCCGTACTAAATGAGTGGCCGATGCACGGCCGATGCACCATCCATGGAATATGAATTGACTGCAGCATCATCGCCTGGCACTTCTGTTTCTTTTTTCACTCTTCAGGGATGTCCATATGATGTTATTCATGGTCTGGACTTTAACTTGTAAGAAACATTGAGTCTTTGACTGCCCGCCTGTCACTTGAACTACCGCATCTTGCAGATGCTCCAACCACGCCTTGATCCCATCTCTGCTTGGTCGAGTATGTGGGCATACCCCTTCAAGCCGCCAGGTATATTGTACGACTTTCTTCCCTCTTGCCCCTGACGACAATTATGTGCTGTACCCTGTAAAAGAAGCCCTGCTCGCCATGAATGTCGTTCGCAATATGCTGATGACAGAAACCAGTAGCCACGTTTCCTTTTGAATATTGAACTTGAGAACCTCTGATCAAGAAATCCGGGTATTACAGCTGCCGCCAATGCTGCTGCCGAAGACCGCGAGATTTGACCCTTGCATTCTACTAATGCTTTCAGTTCATCCTTCCTCTGCACCAGCACCATTTCGTCGCGAGTTACTTTTGTCGGTATGATCCCCGATTCACCTTTCTCCCTCTCAAGCTACAAAACTTCGCTGTCTCATTGTGCAATACAATTAACCCTTTGATTTCGGCAAGTGTACTCTAAGACAAACGTTGGTCGTCCAGCATCGACTCCACGCAAATGACGCCAGCCCTATCCACCGACGTCCCTGTCGTGTCTTCCCCGCCGAACATCGTATGATGAAAGAATAAGTCGGCAAAATGGTCAAAAACGCTTTATCGAACATTCTTTCAGCCTCTGGGCGTCCCCTCTGAAGCTAGTCAAACAGAAAAGGGAAAACTGTCGGTAGTCTGTAAAATAGACTACCGACACTTGAACATTTGAACGCCAGGACATATGCCTACTGCCCCGAGTCGATGAAGCCTTTGACAGCGTATACGGAACCACGTACCTTTCATTCAACTGCCAGCGCTCCCAATATTGCCATATTACTGCTCATATTATGGTCTTCATTTAATTTCGTGTATTTACCTTTAAAGCCCCAAGAGAGGGGTTATTATATAATAGGCTGGTTTCCAAAAAGAAACAATAAAGCACCTAAAATTACGTGAACAGGTACCCAGACACATTGGCAGAAAAAAGATGATGGGCAGGTGATAGCGACGTTATTGTGAGGAACGCCGTTCCAGTCATTGCCTGCATGAGGAAAGCAAGATGCTTAAAAATAGTTCTTTAACACGTACGAGAAGCATGCATTTGGTGATGAGTGAGACGAGGTATGCATGAGGGTCGCGTGATGTAAGGAGCGAGATAAAGGGATGAATAGAAAACTTGGAGGGCGTTTAAGCTTCGCCTTTAAGAGTGGAACGAGATAGCGTTATCAGACCCCGCTGACACCGGCGAAAATACCAGATATCCTGTGGCACGGGGCCGGATAGACAAGATGGTGGCCCGATCCCGGTGGGCGTGCAGGGCGGAGCAAAGGCTCATAGCTGCTTAAGGCAAAGGCTCCAAGCAGTGCCTCATCAGTGGCTCATACACCGCAATCAAGGAAAAAGGGGTTCGTATTTGAGTTCCCGGGTAACAACATTACGTTAAGATAAGGGGCCGAGACGACGACACGGCCTTCACAAGAGCTCCGCAAACTTCCTATGACTGTTTCAGAAAAAGGCGGTTCTCGACTCTTGAACTACCACACCTAACACCGGAAGGTGGACGTACCACGCATACATCGAAATTATCCCAGTTGGGCAATTTTTTGAACCACAAAGACAATTTTAATGCACTGCCACACTGGTGGCCTAGCTAACCCTAACTAGCTAGGCCTACCACGCCACTGTTCCCGCCACCTCGGCGGGAATGACGCCCGTCTCGGGCGCCAGCTTCGCCGCGAGATACGAAGATGGGCATCGTAGAAGTGAAATGGGAAACAATTTCTCCAAAAGAATATGAAGGCCAGGGCTGGATTGCGCCTCATGAAGGCCGTAGTAACGCCAAGAGACGCCAAGACCTCGATGAACGATCCAAGACGAGCGGAGACTCGCCGGTTTGAACGGCATGGAAAACCGCGAACGCTCGAATTATACAGTAACCTACGGCACCGAGGCAACCGCAGCTACCTAGAATGATCGTGATCCGGCCGAGAAGTGGGCTTGACATGGAACAACAACGCATTGCGTACATAAAGGATGGCATTCTGCTCGCAGCTACACTGACACCAGTAAATGCCGGGGAAGATACACTACGAATCAATTAAAGACAAAACACCATGATCATGAGCATGCCAATATTGGAGAATGCGAAACAATACAGCGAGATACGGGAAATCCAACTCAGATCGCACGCCTACAGAACGGCCGCTTACATTACGATGCTGGACCCCACCTCCAGGGGGGTCGTACGCGGTATACCGGAATAAGACAAGCCCGAGGACGTTGAGAAAAGCTTAGTGAACTGGAGAAACCCGACTATCCGTCATATCAGATGGGGAGCTATTGCCGTTTTCGTGACGTCGCGTGACAGACAGGCGAAGTGAGGGTGGTCCAAAAAGGTTTTTGACGAATCGCGGACGACTGATTGCAGAATTTGAAAAGAAAATTTTGGAATAGCTTTACGTTATAGCGCCCCTGATTGCACTGAGGATATAAACACGGCTAGAACACCTGACCCTGCGATTTCTACAACCGATAAACCCACGAAATCTGCTGTGGCTTCATCCACCACAATCGCGCTGCCAACAACGCAACATCCGGTTTGTGGCTTTTCTGCAAAAGACAGTGCGCCGTTGCATCTGAATAAGCCCCCGGCTGACGAAGTTGTCGGTGGGGATGAAATTGATCCCGCAGCCCAACCATGACCAAGAGCATCATCATCATTATCATCATCATCATCAGAAATTGATGGCAGGGTTGGACTCTCCCCAAGCCTGGATGAATTCGACATAGTAATAGCCGTCCTACGAGACGTAAGGTGTGCCCGTGAGTCAGCCTCTGGCTTGGACGGCACCCTGGAACGCCGCGCCGAGTTACAGCGGCGAAAGAAACCTCGGCTTTCTTTGAGAAGGTCAAAGAAGTGACGTGTGTGCTGCATACCCCCTGGACTTGTTCCCGGGGTGCCGACTTGAACAACACGACCAGGTCAGTCCGGTGACACTTCGAATTAAATATGGCTGGCACCGTCTATGTAATTTCATTAAACGCACAGGGTGTTCGGAAATCCTATGAAACAAACCGACCTTACCAGTATGGCCCGCGCAAAAAATTGTGACATTCTGTGTTTGAAAGAAACGAACTTTTCCACCATTGGACATGATCTTGCTTTCAAGGGCACTTTCAACCTAGATTGTTTTTTTTTCTCTTTCACGACATCACGCTCTAGTGGAGTCGGTATTATTATGTTCAACAGAGCTGTGTTACGAGATCATCATGTTTCTTTATGATGGGACAGGACGTATATTGGCATTTGATTGTGTGCTATGATCAATTGGGTTACATATCTTGTGCATCTATGGAGCCGCGCAGGCCACTAGGTCCAGCGACCTTTTTCGTGACCCGGAAGTGTATTTCCTGGACGGTCCTGACGTGGTGCTTGTTGGGGATTTTAGTAGTGTTTTAGACACGTGAACAGATGTGCAAGGCCTGGGCTGGGATCGCCCTGATTGCAACGCACGGGGGTTGCGTCGCCTCGTCCAGAACTTTTGGCGTCTAGATACATACCAACTTTTTCATGCTTCTTCATTCGTCTGCACGGGGCGACATGGCGCGTCGTCAAGCAAGTTATATGGTGTCTTTCTGCCAAGCAATTTAGCTCAGTATGTCTCACAATCTGATGGGATAACTTTACCTTCATCTCCTGTTTATATTTCTGATCACAGACCACTTGTGCTTGAAGTTTACTCTCCTGATTCCTCAAAAGTAAAACCTTGGCGCCTCGAAATCCGCGTTCTACATGACGCGAGCTCGCGCTCTTGTTGGTCAACAGTCTTGCGCGCCTCTCGTAATAGATCTGACCCAGAGTCATGGGACGCTTTTGAGGTGCAGTGGCGTCTGCTTTGTTTAGTTGAAGGACGCGCATTCAGACGACGTATGTCAGAAGAACTGGCGGATACTGCCACGAAGCTCCCTATTGCCCTTCCGGTCAATCTACTGACTCCGCTGATGCGGTCATGGAAGCGTGAGCTACGGAGGTGTTTCCAACGCTTCATCGCAGCGTCGTTTTTGTGAGCTGCTGCTTGACGATGAAGACGTAATCCGTGTGCACACCCTGAAGTTGAGCGCTTTGCAAGAAAATGGCTTTTTAGACAGCCGAATGCATTTGGTTCTGCGGCCCCAAGAGAATTTACTGTTATGTCGCCTCCCGCGCGTGATTATTCACTCTTTGTATCATATTTTAAGAATGCCGTGTACGACTATGCGGACGGATCATGGTAACGTAGGTAACGTGCCTCAGGTTCCACCTGAGGTCGCAGTACGTCTTTGTGCACGACCGTCCACTAATAAGGTCAAGGCATCATTATCTTCCATGAAGCGTGGCGCGGCCCCAGGGCTGGACGGGTTACCCGTTGAGTTGTATCTTACATTCTGGGAAGATACTGGTGCCACCTTTGTGTGTGTTATCAGCCGCTACTTTGAGAACTTTGAATTCCCGTCTTGTTTTCACGACGTTCGCGTTGCCCTGATACCTAAGAGCGATCCATGATCAGTTTACCTAGAGGAATGGAGGCCAATCACGCTTCTCAATGTTGACCCCAAAACCATCACAGCTGTTGTCACACGAAGATTGGGAAGCATGATACCTTCCTTAATAGGACACCCTCAGGCATGCTCAGTATCTGGCAGAGAGACAAACACACTCTCATTCGTCACGCGTGACACAATGACATACACGCTGACCAGGTCCGCACGTGGTATTTTAGTTTAACTAGATCAAGAAAGGTCATTGGATCGCTTTGAACATAGCTACATATTTAATGTACTGAATTCGTTTGGCTTTCGGAAAAGTTTTGTTGAACTTATATAGAATGCCTTTTCAAACAACTGAAGTACATCGTTTCTTTATGGTCGAGAAAATGCACCGTTTCCCGTTACTCTTGGTGTTTGTCAAGGAAGCCTTCCATCCCGAGTACTCTTTGTGTTCAGCCTTGAGCCATTTCTGCGCTCCGTACTGAGATACCTTTACGTGTGCGGCCTCCCAGTGCCTGGTAGTGGTGTTGTGAAGGTGACAGCCTTCACCGATGACATCACATCGTATCTTAGGAATGAAGATAGCATCAGCTTGTTGTAACAGTTGATTGATTTCACGTAGATTTCAACATGTGCGTTGGATCTGATAACTTTATTTCGTGGCGAATAATTTGATTCGCTATACGTTCTCTGCAAATTCATTTCACTACATCAATATAAATATAATTTAGAGAACCGTGCCATTCTAGTCGCTGAAAATAAAGTTGCTCCGATTATCTCTACCTTTAGGCCTTCCACAGATTGCGTTGCAAAGGGCTTCTCTTAAGGCCGTTTGTGTCGAAAGAGTTCAAGGTGCAATTTATACTTTTCGGTGATAATCAAGCCTGCGAAATGGACATGATTTGAACTCTTATGTATGATCAGACTAAACATATCACTGGGTGGATTTCCATGCGAAGTTCCAAGGCAGCAGAGCTGTGTTAAGTAACCTAGGGTCTGACTTCAGTAGATTTCGTCCGATATTAAATGAGTTAACGTGAGGCAAAGAAATTGCCAGTTTACATATTAGTACGTTGCGTGCTAGTCTTTGTAGAACCTGCAGTGAGACATGGAATATTATTCAGTATGTACATAATCACGAAACACTATCAAGAAACTGTTTCTTTAATGGAAACGAAGGCCTTGAAAGGGAATATATTTTGTGCTAAACGATCACTGACTTGGTCGTCTCTGAACGTCACACACGGCTAAGAAGGTGGGACATCATAACATATTGTACATCACGCGTTGGAGAGAAACAAGCCACATAATAAATTACTGCATCTGAATGGCAGAAACTTTGGCATAAGCCAAAAATTGTGCCACATTTGTGTTAAACATTATTGCTGCAGATGAAATTGGGTGCTAGTACGTCTGTAAAACGAACTGGTGGAGCGCCGCATGATGAGGTCATAGATAACCTCATTTTAAAAGGAGTGAAGTAATAATCATCGATAAGAAGTGCGATGATGTGATTTATTGATGCTAGATGCTTGGTGGACAGTGAATATTTGCATAACAGATGTACAAAAAGGGAAAACTGAAATGGCAAGCCAACATTATTGCGCCAACTAATTTGCCGGCACCATGGTGGTTTGTCGTCATCTGGGCTGTGGTTTTTGATGCACGATAACTCGAGGCCCTGCGTTGCTGTATCAGTCAGGGATCTTTCCAAAATTTAGAATTCCTGTTCTACCATATCGTCGCACATCTTAGACCAGTTGCTACTTATTCTTTACGATGTGATTTCACCGCTGAAAGGAATTTAGATATAGCAGCAAACCCACTCCCCCTGTGTATGTTGTGATATAGTATCCAACAAGAAATTTTGCTTCCTTCCATTACATCCTGATACGGTGGAAGGTGTGTGTAGAAGCCCAAGTGGACTGCTCAGAAGAGACTTGAATTCATTAGTTTCTGAGATGAATCGATAATGTTTGAGCCGCTCGCTCATGCCATTTTTTCTGACAATGATTTCAATCGAGGTCGTTCAAGTTTGCTTTGTCTTCCTTCCCACAAAGCACAAAATGCCTGAGGTGTAATCTTTTGATTTGGCCATTCCTTGTGTCGAAAATATTTTAGTCGTTATTGCGGTATCTAAAGGACATTTCAAATAAAAAGAGTTGCTACACAAGAAAACAGTGGAGGCATTCTCAAAAGTCGCAACAAATAATTCGCAACCACATTCTTGTGTTGTTTACCTTTGGTTTTTCAGATCAAGCGAGACGTTCTTCATCTTTCGCCTTTCGTACCTGTGGAGTAGCGCTTTTGCAATTGTGGCAACAATATTTCTTGGGGTGCTCGTCAGCACCTTAACAGGTAACAACATTCTCTGTTCTTCCAATGACGGTATTTATTACTAAACAGCAAAGGTATGTCAGCATCAGGAGCGTGGCAATAAAGGTTGCATATGTATTCAGGAAACAGGATCAGCATGAACAACCACAAAAATCTGCTAAAAATCATCAAAAAAGTCAAAAATTTTTAGAAGACATAAATTGGTATTTGCTAGGGATATCATAAGAGTTCACCTCTGGAATATCTTTAATCACGTGAACTCTCTTCAAAAGCTCACACCTTGTTTTATTGCTTCAGTGTCTTCCTTTAGGAATGCTTATGCGGTTACGCGTTAGCTAAATCTTACTAGAAGCCTCCGATGCACAGTCACGTGCAACATGACCTGCAACGCCCGTGCCCGTGGTCGAAGGGGCTCCAACACTGTTCGGCTGTGCAGACGCAGGGTAAGTTCGAGACCTAAACGCAGCTTCAATTAGCGGTATTTATTAAACGGCTATTTCGTATGTCAGAGCCGCCTCACAGCAATGTAGCGCCTTCTATTACGAACAAGGGTGTTGCAAGTCACATTGCACGCAACTGTGCCTTTACTGTTCTGAAACTATTTCTTTGATCAAACCAGAACCATCGGAGTATACTAGTAAAATAACCATATAACATAGGCGTTTACGTGATTGTTTCATTTTTGGTACGGTGCCAACAAATCATATCTGCTCTTTGCTTCGCCTCCCCTGAAATTAGTATTGCTGAATGATGTCCTGCCCAAAATAGGGATTTCAATGCCGGCACATTATTCATTCACACTATTAATGAGTTAGTTCTGATAATAACAAAATTCTGATGTAGCATTTTCAGCAGCTTAATTTGTTCAGATTGCGGGCTGGTGACCAGGCGTATAGTTCACTATTATGCGCACTGTGTGCGCTTACTACTGAACTGTGTGCCCATATATGGGAGGAAATAACTGCTAATGGATAATATCACAGGCAGTGAAACAACAGGACCGAGAAAAGGAGATGATGACTAAAAATTATATTTGCTCTTTGACTCGTCTCCCCTGAATTTAGCATTACGGAAAGTTTTCTTGGCAAAAATAGGTTTTCCAGTGCCCGGACTTTATTCACTGACACTTTTTCATTGAGCCAGTTTTCGAAATCCGAAATTTGGTTATCTGTGATTTAAATCAGCATAATTTGTTCAATTTACAGGCTGGTGACTAGACGCCCAGTTCAGTATTGTGCGGACGGTGTGCAGGCTCTGACATTTTGTTCGCTCGTGCAAAACTAACTGCTATAAAGAAACACGCACGATCTTTCGCTTTTTATTACGACAAACTCGCAACTTCACCATGCGTAGTTGTCGTCGGTGGGATAGGAAACCTGAAATGGCATTACAGAAAGATGCTTTGTGTCGCTTTGTATCACTGTCTAGGACGCCGCTGTACTTAAAGGATGTACAATGCAAAAGGTATGGTTAGAAATAAGGTTTATGTTTCATATATCGCGACAGTTGAGCTCTGCACCGAACGAAAGTAATCGCGTCACTGGAGGGGTGCGGAACTGCATCGGTTCTCCTTACGTAGATCTTTCTATGTTGATAGGCATTTGGCCTTTGTACGCATTACTAATGTAACGATGCTGCAAAGTAGTTGAATGCAGAAAAGGTTTGTGAAATGTGGAAGTGTTACACCGCATTACAGATAACGAATAGTGGGACAGGGCAAGACGGAGAGGGAACGAACGTTACGAGGGCGAATCACGAAGTTTTTGCCCCTACTTTTTTAACCAAATTACGGCTGTAAATACAAAGTCATCACATTCATTCGAAGCGGTGTACCTTTCTTGCACCAGCCAGGCCTTATAAGACGGGAGCTCCGCAGCATGGCGATGCTGTCAGTTGTGGAAGATGGTGGTTGTTCTTCGCACGTCCATGGCGTGCGAACAAGGAACTGTAAGTTGTTTTCTATGGAGCAAGGGACAAACGTCCATCGAAATCCACAGGGGAATGCAGCCCACGCACACGGAAAGGTGTCTCGCTTTGAAATGTGCGAGGTGTTGTTGTGAGTTTGCTGAAGGCCGTAAAGACTTGCATGACAATGAGCGTTCGGGGAGGCCGTTTTTGTCGCTGACTGACCACAACTTTTCAGTGGTCAGTCAGAAATTTAGTGCTTCGATGAGACTAATGTCTTACCTGGTGTGGTGACTATGTGTAATATAGTGCAAGGTACGAAGAATAATACGTATATTTGTAATTATCTGTATATAGCTTAATTTGGGTAATATGGAAAGAGGGGCAAGGATTTTCTGATTCGCCATTAGAATTTCGTTTTGTAGAGTTGGCAATTTTACATGACGGAAGGGCTGTATAGAATGATAGTAACAAACAGATTGATATAGAGAACAGACATGAGTTCATAAGAATCACAAGCAGTAGACAAGGTGCTGCACGTCTTAATCAGTCTCTTAAGGACCGTTTTCTCTGCCCAATGTTGACAAGTTTGACGGGCCTTTTTGGCTGCTAAGGTGGGGAGGTTACACATCTAGCACGGCAGCTTTGGTAAAACGTAATTTCCCGTGTTTGCTGTAGGTATACATGAGTGAAATGATAAAATACGAGCAAGATAATCCACGGAGTTCCCATAAAAGAGCAAAAAAAAATAAAACACTCAGGCTACGGGGTCGAACTTGATCTACGTAAACAGGCTTACCAGTACAATGTGCCGAAACGGGAACTAGCTCATATTGCACACAACTACTGATAAGACTAAGCCTCGAACAATCGCACTAAACAAAGGCAGGTTAAAGGACCAGTGTAATCAAATGTGTGCGCACTTGAGCGGATAGGCAAGAGAACGTGAGATTAGACAAAAATAATTTTTGAAGCAGTTTAGTTCAAAAGGTCTCACATTCTCTTCTCTAAACGCTACAACAGAATGGCGCGCATACTCGAAGCAAAGTAGTTGCTTATGCAAAACTTTGCGTCTTATGATGGCGTTTGTATTGCCTGACTGGCAAAACAAAGTGCAATGTTCGGGGCCGGTGTGACAGCGTGATTTGCTTTTTCATACGGCAACAGGTGAAATAAAGAATAAAGAAGAGCAACCACAGCTCTGGAGTGATGCTCTCGTACGTATATGGAGAAAAAGGAGAGCACTGCGAATAACGAAGGAGCTGGAGGTAAGCACTGGCTACCACGGCATAAAAATAAAGAGAAAGCTGAACTTGGTCATTTGCATGCAACTCAATACCAAGAATATTCGCTCCATGTACTAAATATTTGTACATTTACAATTACAGATGGAAGATTCAAGACAGCTTAAGAACCGCAAGCAATATAGAGAAGCCGAAAGCGAAAATCTGTTTGCACAGGTCGCAGCTACTGATGTTTAAGAAGTGCCTTATTCCACAGAGCCTGGAAATTTACAGTGAAGCTCAGTACTTGTTGGACTTTATAAACCAGGGAAGCTATATAAACAACGTACTGTGATCATTCGTGGTGCTACCTAGAGCTGTAATAAAAAGCAAATTTCCAAGTTTGCTCTTTTTTATTGGGTCAGCGAGAACTGCGCAGAGTGGAAATCAAAACTGAGACGTGTTATTAGTATTAAAGCAACGCTCGTATACAAATCATGCGGTGGGCTATCATGAACATCTTTGAGGTCCCGTCATAAACTCCACGCTCTTGAACACTTCGCCGTGAGAGATGCGAAAATTAATTATATAAGGAGCACAGGGCATGCAGTTTCTACTGTGAATATAAACTGGGGAACATGCCAAAGCTAATCTTTATTTTATTTTTTGGTGCGCTTAGTGGTCTAACTAACCGGACGCACCTGGCACAATGAATTTCCCCTCTGAAACTTAAGAGGAAGCTTTAGCTCGTGTGCCCCTATCTAAATACATGTAAAAGGAGAATTCGTTTTTCTCAGCAACCACTGCACCAATTTCGACGAAGTTTGTTGCATTTAGAAGAAATGCTTAAAATCTAGTGACTGTTGCTTTCAAATTTATGAGTTCGGTTGTCAATTTTTTATTAAAATTTGGCAAACATTGAAAACTTTCAATAAACGAAACTACGAAGTTTACAACTCTGTAACTCAACAACCAAAAATGATAATACAATTCCGTGAATTGCATCTAATAGTACATCTAAAGCGGACAAAATTGATATGTTACACATGAATATCAAAAATTTATTGATATGGAAATACCGCTTTGGCAGAACCCTTGTAACCAACATAAGAAATTCACTTAAGATGTAAAATGACATATCCAGTTTTTGCGCTTTGAATGATCCAATGGATGCCGTTTGCAGAACTGCGATATCTGTTCTTGATGCAGAGCTATGAATTTGTAAACTTTCTGCTTCTATTTTTTTCAAACTGTCGAATATTTAAAAATCTTTTTAACAAAACTCAATCCCTAAATCGAAATTCCGCTTCCAACAGTCCCTAGAATTTAACTTTCTCTCTCAAACGCAACAATTTTCATTAAAATCGGTCAGGGTTATCACAGAAAAACGTTTTTGCGTTTTACATGTATTTGAATAGACCGCGTCAAAGTTGGGCCCGAGCTAAAGCTTCCTCTTAAGGTTTGCATAGAGTCGCGTTTACTAAAGAATAGGTGTCCGATTGCACTCACGTTAACCTAAGGTTCATGCTAATTTTTAAAATACTAATACGTAAATCAAATGTCGGCAATCTATTACACGTTATCCAACCTTGATGCTCAATTACAATGCAATCAGTTTAATGATTCACTTCACAAGCCCTGATGTGTAATTTTGAAACGCTGGGTCTGATGCTTGATAGTGCTTACTGATACGTGGGGAAGTTGACGCGAAGGTCGTAGTAGCTTTTCATATCCAGGCTAGAGCAAATTTTGGCGTATGGTTGAGGATAGCTCAGCAAGCTCATAATTTACCTGGTAGTTTTCATAGAGGTTAGTTCTCATCGAAAATAATACTGATCTCTTTCTTGTTTCCAATGTCCTCTAGGCGGCCACAAGTAAAGGTAATCAATTTCCTATCATTTTTTTTTTCTTGTAGAAGAGTGTTGCGGCTTTGTGTGCTTAAGGAAATCGATTCGTGGGTAAGAGTGCACCGATGCTTTCGCAAGTTCCCCATGACATTTTGCCGTTGCATTACGACATCATTAATAATGACCTCTAGAGCCAGCAAAAAGAAGAGGCCGATGTGTGCGGACGTGTTCACGTCGGCGCCGGTTTCTGAAATGTTTTCGCAGATTTTTTCTATGAGTAGCGACCTAAAGTTTTCACCAAACGATTCGTGAATTTCTCGGGACTCTATG
Organism: Dermacentor andersoni; assembly: GCF_023375885.2. Lineage (NCBI taxonomy): Eukaryota > Metazoa > Arthropoda > Arachnida > Ixodida > Ixodidae > Dermacentor > Dermacentor andersoni. Next base: position 119,798,602 of record NC_092819.1, on the reverse strand, counting down.
GACACCTAGTTTTCAGGTGGAACTTTCCATTTGCATGAAAACGGTACATTTTTGTCCACCCACCTCGTCGCCACCGCGCTAAGCCTAGCTCGCCCGGTTATTAGGTGTCCGACAGCACCAGCTACGTCTCGGCGGGGTGTCGCGCCTCGGCGAGCGCCGTTTCCATCTTCCACCAGTGTGAGCCGTACCTCTGTCTTCATTATGGATGTTACCATCGCCGGCCTGGATATTTCGCCGGAAGAAGTGACCGCCCAGTGTAGCTGGCTCACTGCACGATCCCACCGCTCAAAACAGGGCACGGACAATTCGACCCCGACCGATGAATCATGTGAAGCCCTAAGTAACCGGCCCCGATCTCGGGTGAGGCAGCCCGTGAAAGCTCAAGTTTTGAAGGCGGCCCGCATGCCACCGCTTCCAATGAACGGTAGGGTATCAAGATTATCATCCACCCCAAGGGCGCATTTCATATAGCCAAGAGCGGCAGTCCCGTGGGGACCGCAGCCATTCTCGAAGCAGCCAAACTCACGGACAAAGAAAGCTTAGAAGACCTTGTCTGCCCGAATACGCAACAAAACATCGTTGTCGTCAGCACACCTAATCTGCACAATGCAGACCGGTACGTTCGCATCCGCTCAATCCAAGTGAACGGCGTCACCCACGAGGTGAATGCTTACGAAACCGCAGCTGAGCATACGACGAAGGGGGTCATGCGTGGGGACATACTCACGAGACCCCCCAGCCGATCCACAACAAAATTGTCACTGCCCGAAACCCGACAGCCTTCGCAGCCAAGCGCATCCCCTCTACTACAACAGTGATCATCGATTTTGACGGACTGGATGTGCCTTATCAGGTCCGCTACGGCTGCACGTTACTCCCATATTCGCTATATCGCAAGCAAATGGACATTCGTTACCAGTGCGGCCACCTCAGATACCGTATAGACGTCTGACCCTACCCAAATAACAAGATTAGCCGAGGCTGCGGTTCCCGCAACCACTAAGCCGACCACAACTATAACCATAAGTGCTCCTTCTGTGGTGGTCCCCATCTCACCGTGGACAAAAGCTGTGCCACTCTTATAAAACCCCGTACGTCATCCGCAACGTTATCGGGGAAAGACGGGCAACCAGCCAAGCCACCTATCAAGAAGCCGGCCACTCCACTCTCAACACTAGAGCCAGGCCACGCTCCCACACACAGTCAAGGGGAAGCCGTCCCCGCTCCAGAACTCCATCTCGATCCAGGCAACAACGCTAAAGATTCCGGTCTGCATCGGCACCACGTATCCGATCTACCAACAACAGCAAGGTGAGCTTCGCAGAGGACCTCAAGGGCACCTCACGAGAGGGTCGTAACATCACCAACACATAAGCCACCTCCACTCCTCGTTCACCAGATAACCCAGAAATATCTCAGCTTAAGTGCGAGAACGCCATCCTACGCGATCTCCTAACTAAACTCACGAAGGAGGTTAGATACCTCAAACAATACCCAACACATGCACCTACACCTATCCCTGAGAACGCCCCGGCCCCTAGTCAGGAGGCCCCCACGACCCCCGCCCCAAAGAAGAGAGCCCTGCAAAATGGAGCCACTGGTCAGGTCCACTCTGAAGTTAAAAACATACTTATCTCAATTCAAACAACTATAAACACTTTCCAACATGCCCTGGACTCCATTCACCACGCCTTCATTGGTTTTTTCCAACGAGTGACTAACCTCGCAAATCATATTCTCGCGCCTCCTAGCCACGTCGCCCCATCTGCGACTCTTCCGGGACGCCGATGGCGACATCCACAATCTTCCACCATGGCTCACGCTAATCAAGACACCCTCATTTGGCAGTGGAACTGCCGAGGCTTTCACCAGGAACAACCGGTACTAAATCAATACCTACACCAACATACCCGCCGCCTGGACGCTATTCTATTTCAAGAAAGCAATAAAGTCCCCACCACACTCCCTGGTTATCAAACCCTCCATACCACCCACCCTCTTCGGCGGCTCTCCACCCTAGTACGGCGTCGTATCCGTATTATTCAACATGATCTACAGAGTCCTCACATCAAGCATCTATTCCTCGAATTAATTCACAATCGTAAAGGGAAAGAATGCGCCTTCCTTCTGAACATTTACAATAGCCCCAAGGACAAATCAAAGTGTCACTTCCTCACTCTTTTAAAGAATGCTCTTCACGTAGCTGGAACGCGCCCCTTGCTCATCGGCGGCGATTTCAACTTCGCCCATACAGGCTGGGGCTACGTTCGCGCGGAAGCTGCAGCTCGCAACCTCTGGCAAGATTACCACAACTTAGGCCTCACCTTTATCACGAATTCCTCCTTTCCCACACGCCTCTGTACCTCCACTACCCGGGACTCTAGCCCCGACCTCACCTTCATTAAACATATCAACAATGCACACTGGACCAATATCGAACAAGACCTGGGCAGCGACCATTATATCCTTACCATCTCTTTACCCCAACTCGCTTCCGCCCCTGCCCCCACTAAAAAATTCATAATTACCGACTGAGATGCCTTTCGTAAGATATACATTGGTGCTACCTCAGCAAAAGGTATTGCCGACATCAACACCTGGATGCAAGCGCTACGCACTGATGTTCAAACGGCGACTCGTGTGGTAATTACAGATGCCCCAGTTGAACGCATGGATAGCCGCCTCGGCCATCTTCTGGAGGCTAAGGCCTCCATCCTAGTTCGATGGAAGGGGCAGCGCCTAAACAATCGCCTCCGAAGTAAGATCGCTAAACTCGATACAGCCATCGAGGAGCGGTGTCAATCCCTCAGCCGGCAACAATGAACTGAGCTGTGTAACACGGTGGGTGAACAACTTCATCGCCCATCCTCGTGGAAACTTCTCAAAAACCTGATTGACCATACCACCACCAGAATGATCCAATAGTATCGGCTGCGGAAACTCCTTTACACGGAGACCCTTAAGCAAGGTCCACAACAGGTGCTTGACTACCTCTGCACCAGATATATCTCCAGGAGAACAGCAATTATACCCGTAATCCCAACCCTCCAATAGACGCCGATTTCAGAGTATCTGAAGTACATGCTGCTCTTCGCAAGCTTAACCGTCGTTATGCTCCGGGCCCAGATGGGGTCACTAATAAACCCGTCGCAATCTCGATGACGAGTCCGTGTCCCATCAGACTGACTACATCAGCGATCGCTGGCGCAATGGCACCCTCCCAGCTGCCTGGAAGACTGCCAACGTTATCCTAATACCAAAGCCTGGCAGAACATCTAGCCTCAACTAACCTAAGGCCCATCTGCCTCACTTCATGTGTAGGCAAGGTCATGGAACACGCCTTCTTAGCACGCGTCAACACTTACCTCGAAGACAACTCTATCTATCCCCACACCATCTTTGGATGTCTCCCTGACCTTTCTACTCAAGACACTATGTTGCAGCTCAAACATCAAGTACTAAACGACCATTCCTGTAACACGAAAGCCATCCTCGGACTCGACCTCACTCAAGCCTTTGACAGCATTTCCCAAGCAGCTATCCTTGACCAGGTGTCCCACCTCCACCTGCGACAGCGAGCCTACAATTAGATCCGTGACTTCCTCCGTAATCGGACGGCCACCGTCTCGGCCGGGGATTTACGATCAGACCAGCTTCCCCCTGGCAGGAAAGCCACCCTGCAAGGTTCATTTATATCTCCCATGCTCTTTAACTTAGTCATGATTGGTCTTGCCCAGAAACTAAAACGAGTCGACAATATCAACCATACCATCCACGCCGGCGACATCACCATCTGGGCGTACCGAGGCAGTGATGGTCAAGTGGAGTCAGCCCTCGAAACAGCGATTAACATGGTTGAGGCCTATCTCCAAGGAACCGGACGGCGCTGTTCGCCGGCTAAATCTGAGCTTCTCTACAAGCCTATTCAGAGGCGATGCCCTCCCAAACACCAATCCGATCACCGACCCTGTGACGCCATCACCCTACGGCTTCTAGATGGCAGTCCTATCCCACACTTCACTAGTATCCGAGTCCTCGGCCTCACCATCTCTACCAACGGTTCCAACGCCTTGGCTATAAGCAAGATTTGTGCCCAATCTCAAAACACCCTACGCCTTCTTAAGCGTATCTCCAACCGATGAGGGCGACTCAAAGAAGAAAGCGTTCTCCGCCTCGTGCAATCCTTTGTCATTTGTCACATTACCTACGTTGATGTGTACCTCAACTGGTACCGGGCTGAGCAAAACAAGCTCTAAACCCTCATACCAATGGTATACAAGTAAGCACTTGGTCTCCCGCATTACACCAGCAGTGAATACTTCAAGCAACTGGGATTTCACAGCACCCTTGCTGAACTCATTGAAGTCCAACAACGCTCTCAGCTTGAATTGCCCACCCTTACTAAAACGGGACTGTCACTGACTGATCTCGGGGCCATGCGGCTGTTGGGGGAGATGGAATAAGGAGGTGCAGGCGAGCGCAGCAAACGGATTTTACTAATAACAAGCCCAAAATAAAATACACTCAAAACTCAACTGACTAAGATAAAACTTCACACTCAATTGCTTATTCTAAATAATGTCCTTATCCCCAGTCGAGCAACCCTGGTCTATGGCTGCACGCTAACAAACCAGAACGCTCTTAAGAGGTTCAGTCGTGGTACGCATCTCCAAGTCCGATGTGCGTCGGCTCTTGCTCCCAGTTGGTGCTCCCGCCGACTCCGCAAGTTTTGCTTCCTTGGTATCTGCCGGCCAGCTCCTCCCTCTCGGATGCCAGCGTCCCGAACTATGGTGACGTGTCACATAGACCTGCCTGGCGAGGCCTAACACCGGGCGGAGCCCGGTGCTAGGCCTCGATAGCCCCGGGGACTATCGTCTGTGCTGTTCTGCTGGAGAAGGGGGATCTAATTCCTGGAGTGCCCGGCAGCGCCGTTGGAGGCTGCAGCAGGTCCCGGGAGCCTTGCTCGAACCTCGCCGAGGTCGACGGCTACACCCTGCGTCACCAGTGCCACGGGCCTGTCCGAACTGCCAGGATTCCCGTCGCCAGTGCCAAGCTGGTGCTCCAACCTTCTTGGCCCAGAGCCACGTCGATAATGCCACCTTGGCGCCGCTTCTCTTCCAATCACACCTCGGGCCACGCGCCTCGAGTGCTCGTGCCGTTCGGACCGGTCGGCGCACATCGTCCTCTTTTCTTCTTGTGCCGCATGCGTCTTACATATGACAGGAACGCTTCTTTCTTTCCACGCTTGGCTTCACTTACCATCAGTAGCAGGGCCCCAAACAATCAATCCCGACTGACATGCGTAGCTGGATCTACACAGACCTTATCCCTAGTAACATGAACTGTAAATATAAGTGTCCGGCGCCGAGCTAGGGCCGGAGCTGTCATAAAAGCCCTTGTTCACGTAACTGGCGTCACATTTGTTGATGCAGCCAAGTATTCTCATGGCACACAATTTGTGGCCGTCGCGACACGCGATGGAGTCCTACACAAGGCTTCCAGCGTCACTACCCCCACTGTCGAGACGGCTGAAGAAGTGGTCATCGCCCTGGCCACTCTAGATCCCACTTGTCACACCATCGTGTGTGACTCTCGCTCTACTGTAACTAACTTCCGCAAAGGCCGTATTTCACCTCAAGCGCTTCGCATCCTCTGCCATACTTGGCATTCTTTAGACAGTGTGATCTCCTGACATAGTTCCCGGCCCATGCGGGCCCTGCCCACCCACAAATCCCCAACCTCAATGAGGTCCCCCAGTCCATTGCCCGAGGCCTAGTCAACCGCGCCGGAGCCACTGGAGAAGATTTGGACACCAGGGACAATCTGACCACTTATAACGATCTCGTTAAGGCCTTTCACCTCAGTCGCCGAACCTTCCCCCACCTCACCCCAAGTTCAGCCGTGCGCAGGCTACCACCTTACGTCTGCTACAAAGAAACACGTACCCTTCTCCAGCCCTCCTCCACTTTATACTCCTAGACGTTTACACCACCCCCTAACAGCCGGTACTGTGGCACTCACCCGGCTACGCTTCTGCATGTGCTGTGGGCGTGCCCAGCACAGTACACACACATTAACACCATAACCCTCTCGTCGAGGTTGCGTGAGGCTCTGCGGAGCTCCACCCTCGACGGCCAAACTTTGGCGACCCAGCACGCCCATGAGGCAGTGGCGAGGCAAGCCCTCGACGTCCCCTCATGGGAGGCTTAGGTTCGGCCATCATAAGTTCTGGTTCTATAATAAATGTTTATCCCCCCCCCCCCCTGAGCCAGCTACTCGGTATATAAACTGAAGTTTCCCCTAGTCAGCTGTTCACATCCTCTACATGCTAGTTTTACCTTCATTCCACAATCGCGCCAAACGTTCCACAAAACGATTCGCCTTTACGACAAAGGCAATTGCAATGAAATCAACAACCAATTGCTCGCTTTTTTTCTAGACTTCGAAAGAGATTTACACAACCGATCAATTGAGGACAGCTGGCTTACTTGTAAAACCAAAATCACCGAACAAACATCCAACTTCATTCTCATCAGTACATTTCGTGCCTATCATAACAAACCATGGTTCCCAAAGTCCTGGAAAACATTTGAGAACAAAAGGAAATGAAGTTTCCGTGCAGCCAAGTTAAACCCAAGCGAATGCGCATAGAATAAATTCTACGAGGCCGAGTCATCCTACTTGCGGTGCATTTGTAATGCCAAAGACGCATTTTTTTAAACTGACTCGTCGCAGTTCCTAACCAATAACCCCAGAAAGTTCTCGCAAGTTCTAAACATTGACCATGCGCCTATCGTATAACTTACCAACACACTTGGCGAGGAAGTGAGCGACGTTGAACATGCAACTATAACACTGCATTGTCACCCGTCTTCACACACGAAACTGATATGCCACCATCTGTCCCAAGTGGCCAGCCAAGATCTACGAGTCACCAGCGACATTCGTTTAGCACGGCATCACCTGTGTCATTGAAAATATTAAGATGTAATCTTCTGCGGGTACTAACAAAATCACCAGCAAACTTTTCAAAAACACTCGGCATACTTCTTCAGTGTATTCACCGTTACTGTTCCCACAATCACTCTCCACAGGTAGCATGCCCAGCGATTGAAAGGTGGGGAAGGTCGTTCCGGCCTTCAAATCAGGTAACAAAGAATTACCCCTTAATTTCGGCCCCATATTTTAACAAGTGTGCCATGAAAAATCATGGAACATGTAATTTATTCATGCATAATGAATTTCCTTTGCTCTATTTACTTTCTTCCTTCTCAATGCGGCTTCCGTTAAGAACCTATCTTGTGAAACACAATTAGCTATTTTTGTCCATGACTTGCACATGACCCTGAATTTTAACCTTCAAACTGACTCAATATTCCTAGATTTCCCGAAAGCCTTCGACAAGGTTCCTCACAAGCTCTTGCTAGGAAAAGTTTCTTGGTTAAATTTCCATCATAGCATACTGGCAGTGGATACAAGAATTTCTGGCAAGCCGTACCTAATTTTTTCACGTTAATAATCACGCCTCTGGGTCTCTTCTAGTAACATCACGCGTGCCACAAGGGTCAGTCCTTAGTCCCCTCCTATTGTTAATGTACAGTGTGTCCCAGCTAACTTGGACCAAGATTTCGAAACAAACCTAAGCGTTCTTCAGAACAGAAATCGCGCGGATGTTGTTAGCGGTTATCTAAACTTACAGCACCATATTATGCGCGTCTTTTCTTGAGTAATTAGCCGAGATAAATTAACTTTTTAAATGTACCTTGAAACTTCAGGCGTCCAGAGGGAAGTTGCGGAGCGTCACAAATATTGCCCAACCTATGTACTTCCAACGTGATAGACATTGGCCCTTCTTATTCGGGAAAAACGAAAGCCCGCGGAGTTTAAAAATTGGCTGAAGGCTTAGCTTGGTAAGCCTGGAAGATTGCGAAAGCAATACCCTTGGCTGCGCCTTGGTTCGGCTGATGGTGGGGACATGGTTGCCCTTTGTTAAACTTATGGCTATACATCATCCGACATAGCGCAAGGCAGCGCGCAAGGCTTCGCCTCCACCATCGATGCCGCGAGCTGGGGCCCCGTCTCTTGGTCTGGCGTGACATCACACCAGCGAGCGCCCTCTCTCGGTAGCGCCGCAACAGCGGCGCGCAAGGCTTCGCGTCCACCATCGATGCCGCGAGCTGGGGCCCCGTCTCTCGGTCTGACGTGATGTCACACGGTCACGTGACGCACAGCTGTGTAAGAAGGCGCCGCGACCACCGATGGGTCGAAAGTGCGAGCAGGGGCCGAATCTTATAACGGTTCGGTTGGGGCACCGTTCCTTTGGCCTCACCTGATTGGTCAAAATTTTGGTTACGTCACAGGTCGTCAGAGGCAGCGGGGCGGTACCGCAATTTGTGACTACGTCACGTATCTGTCAATCATCTTCAAAGCGAACCGGTCGTAGGAACCGGCGAAGAGGTAGTCCGCTTTGGGTTCCTTTAGTGTGGCTTGGCTGTCGGCTTGGGACTCTGGGCGCGCGCGCCAGCCATGCCGCCTCGGGGACTCGCGGGCGGTGCGCGCGCGCGCGTTGGTTATCTCTAACGTACGTCAAACATGGCGGCGCCTCTCGTCCTTTGCCTCGGGTTGCTCTCCCGGTCCCGCCAACGACTGGAGATGCGAGACGCGTTTTCAGAGTTCACAGAGGAGGAGTTTCGGCGTCACTATCGTCTTTCGAAGCGAACCGTCCGATGGCTGTGCGGCGAACTGGAGGAGACTGTAGGGTGCCACCGATCTAGTTAGTGGCTTCTCCACAGAGAGGAATGTCCTCTGTGCGCTCCGTTTTCTTGCCACCGGCAGCTTCCAGAAGTGTGTGGGTGCCGAAGTGTTCATCGGGATGGCCCAGTTCTCTTTAAGCGACACGATTCGCGAAGTTGCTCCTGCTGTCACTGTCGTTGGCCAGCAGAAAGGATGGGTCAGCTTTCCTATGACCTCGGCTGCCAAAGCCAACGCCCAGGCGACGTTCGCTAGCAGAGGGCGAATTCCTGGTGTTTTCGCCTGCGTGGATGGCATGCTGATCGCCATCCCACAACCGAAAGGGCTCAACCCAGGGGAGACCAAGAGCTTCATGACCCGAAAAGGCTACTATGCGCTCAACACCATGGTCGTAAGTACTCATTGTGTTTACCATTTCTTACTCGTTTAATTTCTCAAACCGGCCAGCCTTGGCATCTAGCACGGCTATTTATGTATGCAGACAGCTACGAACATGTCAGTCTGTAGTCTAGCAAAATGTGCTGCTTTTTGCCAGTGTCCATTTGTGTCCAATTTTTATTGAACGCGTCACGTGATGAACACCACGTTTCAAAATGCATGTTTTCTGTTTGTTTTTTGGTAAGGCTAAGTTCAAGTTTTCCTTCCGTTGTGAGTAGCTTTGATTGAGGCTGCTGACGGCATACTCTAGATGGGCAAGTTATATGGTATCGAACTGACGCAACATTTTATTTCACTTAGGTTTTTCAGTTAGTATCGTGGCGCAGGTAGATTCATTGCGTGATTGGCTATACTTACTCAGAGTTCTTTCTTTTTCACCACTTTGCTTCACACATGGCACTGAAGGTGTGTGATGGCCACATGAAGATCTTGGACATCGACCCCCGTTTCCCGGGGTCATGCCATGACTCCTTTGTCTGGCGGCACACCCCGCTGCGCAGCCGCCTTGAAACTGTCCTGAGACCTGGGGAATCCGTGCTTGGTGAGTACTGCCAATCCAGACACTCAGATATTTGGACATCAACAACAACGCAGCATGCAACTGTAGTCGATCCTGCAGGCTTGTCTTGCATGTGTATGAGAGAGATATGTAATTCATTAAAAAGGCATAGAGGTCGCCCTGAGCTAGCATGTTCTAGCCTGCTGCTGTCATCATCATCATCAGCCTGGTTACGCCTACTGCAGGGCAAAGGCCTCTCCCATACTTCTCCAACAACCCCAGTCATGTACTAATAGTGGCCATACCGTCCCTGCAAACTTCTTAATTTCATCCGCCCACCTAACTTTCTGCCGCCCCCTGCTACGCTTCCCTTCCCTTGGGATCCAGTCCGTAACCCTTAATGGCCATCGGTTACATTCCCCCCTCATTACATGTCCTGCCGATGCCCATTTATTTTTCTTGATTTCAACTAAGATGCCATGAACTCGGGTTTGTTCCCTCACCCAATCTGCTCTTTTCTTATGCCCTAACGTTACACCTATCATTCTTCTTTCCATAGCTCGTTGCGTCGTCCTCAATTTGAGTAGAAACCTTTTCGTAAGCCTCCAGGTTTCTGCCCCGTAGGTGAGTACTGGTAAGACACAGCTATTATACACTTTTCTCTTGAGGGATAATGGCTACCTGCTGTTCATGATTTGAGAATGCCTGCCAAACGCACCCCAGCCCATTCATATTCTTCTGATTATTTCCGTCTCATGATCCGGATCCGCCGTCACTACCTGCCCTAAGTAGATGTATTTCCTTACGACTTCCAGTGCCTCGCTGCCTATTGTAAATTGCTGTTCTCTTCCGAGACTGTTAAACATTAATTTAGTTTTCTGCAGATTAATTTTTAGACCCACTCTTCTGCTTTGCCTCTCCAGGTCAGTGAGCATGCATTGCAATTCGTCCCCTGAGTTACTAAGCAACGCAATATCATCAGCGAATCGCAAGTTACTAAGGTATTCTCCATTAACTTTTATCCCCAATTCTTCCCAATCCAGGTCTCTGAATACCTCCTGTAAACACGCTGTGAATAGCATTGAGATCGTATCTCCCTGCCTGGCGCCTTTCTTTATTGGGATTTTGTTGCTTTCTTTATCGAGGGCTACGGTGGCTGTGGAGCCGCTATAGATATCTTTCAGTATTTTTACATACGGCTCGTCTACACCCTGACTCCGTAATGCCTCCATGACTGTTGAGGTTTCGACCGAATCAAACGCTTTCTCGTAATCAACGAAAGCTATATATAAGGATTGGATATATTAAGCACATTTCTCTATCACCTAATTGACGTGGTGAATATGGTCTATTGTTGAGTAGCCTTTACGGAATCCTGCCTGGTCCTTTGCTTGACAGAAGTCTAAGGTGTTCCTGATTCTATTTGCAATTACCTTAGTAAATACTTTGTAGGCAACGGACAGTAAGCTGATCGGTCCATAAGTTTTCAAGTCTTTGGCGTCCCCTTTCTTATGAATTAGAATTATGTAAGCGTTTTTCCAACATTCCGGTACACTCGAAGTCATGAGCCATTGCGTATACAGGGTGGCCAGTTTCTCCAGAACAATCTGCCCACCATCCTTCAACAAATCTGCTGTTACCTGATCCTCCCCAGCTTCCTCCCCCCTTTGCATAGCTCCCAAGGCTTTCTTTACTTCTTCCGGCGTTACCTGTGGGATTTCGAATTCCTCTAGACTATTCTATCTTCCATTATCGTCGTGGGTGCCACTGGTACTGTATAAATCTCTATAGAACTCCTCAGCCACTTGAATTATCTCATCCATATTAGTAACGATATTGCCGGCTTTGTCTCTTCACGCATACATCTGATTCTTGCCAATTCCTAGTTTCTTCTTCACTGTTTTTAGGCTTCCGCCGTTCCTGAGAGCATGTTCAATTCTATCCATATTATACTTCCTTATGTCAGCTGTCTTACGCTTGTCGATTAACTTCGAAAGTTCTGCCAGTTCTATTCTAGCTGTAGGGTTATAGGCTTCCATACATTGGCGTTTCTTGATCAGATCTTTCGTCTCCTGCGATAGTTTACTGGTATCCTGCCTAACGGAGTTACCACCAACTTCCATTGCACAATCCTTAATGATGCCCACAAGATTGTCGTTCATTGCTTCAACACTAAGGTCCTCTTCCTGAGTTAAAGCAGAATACCTGTTCTGTAGCTTGATCTGGAATTCCTCTATTTTCCCTCTTACCGCTAACTCATTGACCGGCTTCTTATGTACCAGTTTCTTCCGTTCCCTCCTCAGGTCTAGGCTAATTCGAGTTCTTAAGATCCTGTGGTCACTGCAGCGCACTTTGCCGAGCACGTCCACATCTTGTATGATGCCAGGGTAAGCGCAGAGTATGAAGTCTATTTCATTTCTAGTCTCGCCGTTCAGCCTCCTCCACGTCCACTTTCGGCTATCCCGCTTGCGGAAGAAGGTATTCATTATCCTCATATTATTCTGTTCCGCAAACTCTACTAATAACTCCCCCCAGCTATTCCTAGTGCCTATGCCATATTCCCCCACGGCGTTGTCTCCAGACTTCTTCTTGCCTATCTTGGCATTAAAGTCGCCCATTAGTAGAGTGTATTTAGTTTTCACTCTACCCATCGCCGATTCCACGTCTTCATAGAAGCTTTCGACTTCCTGGTCATCATGACTGGATGTAGGGGCGTAGACCTGTACAATCTTCATTTTGTACCTCTTATTAAGTTTAACAAGACCTGCCACCCTCTCGTGAATGCTATGGAATTCCTGTATCTTACCAGGTATATTCTTAATAATCAGGAATCCGACTCCTAGTTCTCTTCTTTCCGCAAAGCCCCGGTAGCACAGGACGTGCCCGCTTTTTAGCACTGTATATGCACTATATGCTTTGTCCGCGCAACCTTGAGCGATCGGAAAGCGCGTTTCCCCCTCTTGGCCGGCGGAGAAGGGAGGCTTCGTTCCGGCCGCGAAGCTCTCCACATCTCTGTAAGGTGCCTTGTGGATGTCTCGTGCTGACGATGCCTTCTCGGTGAGCGCATATTTCCCCCCCCTCATCTTTTAATAGGTTCAATACATACAAGCATTTGTCTCGCAAACCAGATTTTTTTTTCAATGGAATTTTCCACGTCTCAGTAATTTCTCTCGTCGTATTCGAGTGCTGATTGCCGTGTTATAGTTTGTTAACGAAGCTTTCCCCTCAAGTCTAAATATTTTAAGGCAGTTTGTCGTGTGCGTATCATGGCCACGCACGCTTATATCGCCTTCCGTTTCTCTACCACGGTTGCGCTTTAAAACCACGACGCTGCAAGTTTGCTTCAGAGACTATCCTTTCCTTCCCACTTCTCCGCCCTTAAACTGGCTCTCTCAACTACTACACGCAGAGACAAAGCAACAGCGCGCGCATTAGATCCCATAGATGAGATGAATATTTACAATTATTATTAGGGTTATAATTATATTCGAGTGCTGATTGCCGTGCTATCGTTTGCTAACGAAACTTTCCCTCAAGTCTAAATATTTTAAGGCAGTTTGTCGTGTGCGTATCATGGCCACGCACGCTTATATCGCCTTCCGTTTCTCTACCACGGTTGCGCTTTAAAACCACGACGCTGCAAGTTTGCTTCAGAGACTATCCTTTCCTTCCCACTTCTCCGCCCTTAAACTGGCTCTCTCAACTACTACACGCAGAGACAAAGCAACAGCGCGCGCATTAGATCCCATAGGTGAGATGAATATTTACAATTATTATTAGGGTTATAATTATATTCGAGTTCTGATTGCCGTGCTATCGTTTGCTAACGAGCTTTCCCTCAAGTCTAAATATTTTAAGGCAGTTTGTCGTGTGCGTATCATGGCCACGCACGCTTATATCGCCTTCCGTTTCTCTACCACGGGATGCGCTTTAAAACCACGGCGCTGTAATTTTGCTTCAGAGACTTTCCTTTCCCTCCCTTCTTCTCCGCCCTTAAACTGGCTCTCTTAACTACTACACACAGAACAAAGCAACAGCGCGCGCATTAGATCCCATAGATGAGATGAATATTTACAATTAGTATTAGGGTTATAATTATATTCGAGTGCTGATTGCTGTGCTATCGTTTGTTACCGAAGCTTTCCCTCAAGTCTAAATATTTTAAGGCAATTTGTCGTGTGCGTATCATGGCTACGCACGCTTATATCGCATTCCGTTTCTCTACCACGGGTGCGCTTTAAAACCACGGCGCTGCAGTTTTTTGCTTTTCTTTTCTTTCTTCTCCGCCCTTAAACTGGCTCTCTTAACTATACTACACGCAGAGACAAAGCAACAGCGCGCGCATGCGATCCCATAGATGAGATGAATATATATATATATATATATATATATATATATATATATATATATATATATATATATATATATATATATATATAGAAAACTATCAGTCATAGCCCCCGTAGTATAGCCCTCTGGGCCGTTTCCTTTTTTTTTTCGAAAGTAGTCCTATTAGGGTTATTATAATTACACGAAGGTATTTCGCCCTCATCAGCAGCAGTCCTTGGTATAGTTATTCTGGCGGCTAGCTTCCCACGCTATGCGTGCCGCCATCGCACCTGGTTAAGCTTTTCCTAGACGCTAGAGTTATGCTTTGTCCGCGCAACCTTGAGCGATCGGAAAGCGCGTTTCCCCCTCTTGGCCGGCGGAGAAGGGAGGCTTCGTTCCGGCCGCGAAGCTCTCCACATCTCTGTAAGGTGCCTTGTGGATGTCTCGTGCTGACGATGCCTTCACGGTGAGCGCATATTCCCCCCCCCCTCATCTTTTAAGAGGTTCAATACATACAAGCATTTGTCTCGCAAACCAGATTTCTTTTCAAGGGAATTTTCCACGTCTCAGTAATTTCTCTCGTCGTATTCGAGTGCTGATTGCCGTGTTATAGTTTGTTAACGAAGCTTTCCCCTCAAGTCTAAATATTTTAAGGCAGTTTGTCGTGTGCGTATCATGGCCACGCACGCTTATATCGCCTTCCGTTTCTCTACCACGGTTGCGCTTTAAAACCACGACGCTGCAAGTTTGCTTCAGAGACTATCCTTTCCTTCCCACTTCTCCGCCCTTAAACTGGCTCTCTCAACTACTACACGAAGAGACAAAGCAACAGCGCGCGCATTAGATCCCATAGATGAGATGAATATTTACAATTATTATTAGGGTTATAATTATATTCGAGTGCTGATTGCCGTGCTATCGTTTGCTAACGAAACTTTCCCTCAAGTCTAAATATTTTAAGGCAGTTTGTCGTGTGCGTATCATGGCCACGCACGCTTATATCGCCTTCCGTTTCTCTACCACGGTTGCGCTTTAAAACCACGACGCTCCAAGTTTGGTTCAGAGACTATCCTTTCCTTCCCACTTCTCCTCCCTTAAACTGGCTCTCTCAACTACTACACGCAGAGACAAAGCAACAGCGCGCGCATTAGATCCCATAGATGAGATGAATATTTACAATTAGTATTAGCGTTATAATCATATTCGAGTGCTGATTGCTGTGCTATCGTTTGTTACCGAAGCTTTCCCTCAAGTCTAAATATTTTAAGGCAGTTTGTCGTGTGCGTATCATGGCTACGCACGCTTATATCGCATTCCGTTTCTCTACCACGGGTGCGCTTTAAAACCACGGCGCTGCAGTTTTTTGCTTTTCTTTTCTTTCTTCTTCTCCGCCCTTAAACTGGCTCTCTTAACTATACTACACGCAGAGACAAAGCAACAGCGCGCGCATGCGATCCCATAGATGAGATGAATATATATATATATATAGAAAACTATCAGTCATAGCTCTCGTAGTATAGCCCTCTGGGCCGTTTCCTTTTTTTTTTCGAAAGTAGTCCTATTAGGGTTATTATAATTACACGAAGGTATTTCGCCCTCATCAGCAGCAGTCCTTGGTATAGTTATTCTGGCGGCTAGCTTCCCACGCTATGCGTGCCGCCATCGCACCTGGTTAAGCTTTTCCTAGACGCTAGAGTTATGCTTTGTCCGCGCAACCTTGAGCGATCGGAAAGCGCGTTTCCCCCTCTTGGCCGGCGGAGAAGGGAGGCTTCGTTCCGGCCGCGAAGCTCTCCACATCTCTGTAAGGTGCCTTGTGGATGTCTCGTGCTGACGATGCCTTCTCGGTGAGCGCATATTTCCCCCCCCTCATCTTTTAAGAGGTTCAATACATACAAGCATTTGTCTCGCAAACCAGATTTCTTTCCAAGGGAATTTTCCACGTCTCAGTAATTTCTCTCGTCGTATTCGAGTGCTGATTGCCGTGTTATAGTATGTTAACGAAGCTTTCCCTCAAGTCTAAATATTTTAAGGCAGTTTTCCTAGCCTTTAAAGCCGCTCGAGTTCGCTCTTCCCCTCGAGCGGCCATTTTTCCTAGAAAGTATGCCTTCCTACTATCGCGGACAACATGAGTCTCTTTCCACGTAAGTGTGCGGCTCGGAGCAGGAGCTGTGGCGCTTGAAAGTAGCCTGGGGCCTGACGAACCAACCGACTGAGCTATCTATCCGGGCAACATCGAAGGGTCACGAGTTCAAATCACCTGTTATGTTCCTTTTTTTTTCGCCCCTTTTTCTTTTTTTTTCTTTCTTTTAATGTCTTTTCCTTTATTTTATCACTGTACGGGAACCCTCCTAAAAAAAAAAAGAAAGATATATATCTTCAAATATGTATGGCCTCACATGTGCAGGTCATAAATACCAGGTTCTCTAGCCGAGTGCCATCCATGCGGTATAACCGAGCTCAGATTGGTCCACCTTGACTGATCAAATAGGGCACCACTGTAGGTTAAATGAGGCGTACAACTCCAGCGGGGCCCGCCGTGGTTGCTCAGTGGTTATGGTGTTAGACTGCTGAGCACGAGGTCGCGGGATCGGGCCCCGACCACGGCGGCCGCATTTCGATGGGGGCGAAATGCGAAAACACCCGTGTACTTAGAATTAGGTGCACGTTAAAGAACCCCAGGTGGTCGAAATTTTCGGAGTCCTCCACTACGGCGTGCATAATCAGAAAGTGGTTTTGTCACGTACAACCCCATAAATTAATTTTTAATTTAACTCCTACGGGGACGGTAGAGTATCCGTCTCCAGTGCAAGAGGACCGTGATTCAAATCCCGGTGCCGCGCTATTCTCCACCGGAAAATACAAAAAAAAACCGTGTGTTGAGAAAATTGCACAAACAGGCCTGGAGTGCGGCCTGATCCCGGTGACCAGAACCGGTATCGCACTCTCTCACCAGAGCAGGATTGGCCACCCTGGTGCAGTATTTGGCCACAACCTCCTATATGAATACAACAATCGAACCCCGGCCCTCAGTCCGCAGCAGCCGCGAAGCAACTGACCACGGCGGCGGTCAGATCTGTGACGCTGCAGAGGGTGCTAAGAATACCTGGCTCCGGACAGGCCGCCATTGGAATCTGAACCTGGCAACGTTTAACGTTAGAACGCTATCTAGTGAGGCGAGTCTAGCAGTGTTATTGGAGGAATTAGAGGGTAGTAAATGGGATATAATAGGGCTCAGTGAGGTTAGGAGGACAAAAGAAGCATATACAGTGCTAAAAAGCGGGCATGTACTGTGTTACCGGGGCTTAGCGGAGAGACGAGAACTAGGAGTCGGATTCCTGATTAATAAGGAAATAGCTGGTAACATACAGGAATTCTATAGCATTAATGAGAGGGTGGCATGTCTTGTTGTGAAACTTAATAAGAGGTACAAAATGAAGGTTGTACAGGTCTACGCTCCTACATCTAGTCATGATGACCAGGAAGTCGAAAGCTTTTATGAAGACGTAGAATCGGCGATGAGTAAAGTCAAAACAAAATACACTATACTGATGGGCGACTTCAATGCCAGGGTAGGCAAGAAGCAGGCTGGAGACAAGTCAGTGGGGGAATATGGCATAGGCTCTAGGAATAGCAGAGGAGAATTATTAGTAGAGTTTGCAGAACAGAATAATATGCGGACAATGAATACGTTTTTCCGCAAGCGGGTTAGCCGAAAGTGGACGTGGAGGAGCCCGAATGGTGAGACTAGAAATGAAATCGACTTCATACTCTGCGCGAACCCTGGCATCATTCAAGATGTAGACGTGCTCGGCAAGGTACGCTGCAGTGACCACAGGATGGTAAGAACTCGAATTAGCCTAAACTTGAGGAGGGAACGAAAGAAACTGGTACACAAGAAGCCAATCAATGAGTTAGCGGTAAGAGGGAAACTAGAGGAATTCCGGATCAAACTACAGAACAGGTATTCGGCTTTAACTCAGGAAGTGGACCTTAGTGTTGAAGCAATGAACGACAACCTCATGGGCATCATTAAGGAGTGCGCAATAGAAGTCGGTGGTAACGCCGTTAGACAGGAAACCAGTAAGCTATCGCAGGAGACGAAAGATCTGATCAAGAAACGCCAATGTATGAAAGCCTCTAATCCTACAGCTAGAATAGAACTGGCAGATCTTTCTAAGTTAATCAACAAGCGTAAGACAGCGGACATCAGGAACTATAATATGGATAGAATTGAACAGGCTCTCAGGAACGGAGGAAGCCTTAAAACAGTGAAGAAGAAACTAGGAATAGGCAAGAATCAGATGTGTGCGTTAAGAGACAAAGCCGGCAATATCGTTACTAATATGGATGAGATAGTTCAAGTGGCTGAGGAGTTCTATAGAGATTTATACAGTACCAGTGGCACCCACGACGGTAGTGGAAGAGAGAATAGCCTAGAGGAATTCGAAATCCCACAGGTAACGCCAGAAGAAGTAAAGAAAGCCTTAGGAGCTATGCAAAGGGGGAAGGCAGCTGGGGAGGATCAGGTAACAGCAGATTTGTTGAAGGATGGTGGTCAGATTGGTCTAGAGAAACTGGCCACCCTGTATATGCAATGCCTCATAACCTCGAGCGTACCGGAATCTTGGAAGAACGCTAACATAATCCTAATCCATAAGAAAGGGGACGCCAAAGACTTGAAAAATTATAGACCGATCAGCTTACTGTCCGTTGCCTACAAAGTATTTACTAAGGTAATCGCAAATAGAATCAGGAACACCTTAGACTTCTGTCAACCAAAGGACCAGGCAGGATTCCGTAAAGGCTACTCAACAATAGACCATATTCACACTATCAATCAAGTGATAGAGAAATGTGCAGAATATAACCAACCCTTATATATAGCTTTCATTGATTACGAGAAAGCGTTTGATTCAGTCGAAACCTCAGCAGTCATGGAGGCATTACGGAATCAGGGTGTAGATGAGCCATATGTAAAAATACTGGAAGATATCTATAGCGGCTCCACAGCCACCGTAGTCCTCCACAAAGAAAGCAACAAAATCCCTATAAAGAAAGGCGTATAAAGAAAGACGTCAGACAGGGAGATACGATATCTCCAATGCTATTCACAGCATGTTTACAGGAGGTATTCAGAGGCCTGGAGTGGGAAGAATTGGGGATAAAAGTTGATGGAGAATACCTTAGCAACTTGCGATTCGCTGATGATATTGCCTTGCTTAGTAACTCAGGAGACCAATTGCAATGCATGCTCACTGACCTGGAGAGGCAAAGCAGAAGGGTGGGTCTGAAAATTAATCTGCAGAAAACTAAAGTACTGTTTAACAGTCTCGGAAGAGAACAGCAGTTTACGATAGGTAGCGAAACACTGGAAGTGGTAAGGGAATACATCTACTTAGGGCAGGTAGTGACCACGGATCCGGATCATGAGACTGAAATAACCAGAAGAATAAGAATGGGTTGGAATGCGTTTGGCAGGCATTCTGAAATCATGAACAGTAGGTTGCCACTATCCCTCAAAAGGAAAGTTTACAACAGCTGTGTGTTACCAGTACTCACATATGGGGCAGAAACCTGGAGGCTTACGAAAAGGGTTCTGCTGAAATTGAGGACGACGCAACGAGCTATGGAAAGAAGAATGAGGGGTGTAACGCTAAGGGATAAGAAAAGAGCAGATTGGGTGAGGCAACAAACGCGGGTAAACGACATCTTAGTTGAAATCAAGAAAAAGAAATGGGCATGGGCCGGACATGTAATGAAGAGGGAAGATAACGGATGGTCACTAAGAGCTACGGACTGGATTCCAAGGGAAGGGAAGCGTAGCAGGGGGCGGCAGAAAGTTAGGTGGGCAGATGACATTAAGACGTTTGCAGGGACAACATGGCCACAATTAGTACATGACCGGGGTAGTTGGAGAAGTATGGGAGAGGCCTTTGCCCTGCAGTGGGCGTAACTAGGCTGATGATGATGATGATGATGATGATGATGATGATGATGATGCTTCTTTTGGCCTCCTAACTTCACTGAGCCCTATTATATCCCACTTACTGCCCTCTAATTCCTCCAATAGCACTGCTAGACTCGCCTCACTAGATAACGTTCTAGCGTTAAACGTTGCCAGGTTGATATTCCAATGTGGCCTGCTGCTGTGCACAGTGGAAAAAGGAAAGGGGACAGAAAACAGTGATGAAAGATGATGAGTGCAGGGAGAAGGAGTGCAAGGACTAACACAGTGGCTTTCTTAATGCCTTGCTTATAGTCGAGTGATGTTGAAACAGTCCAGAGCAGCCCTTGCAGCTGTTGATGCTTATGTATGATCACACTTTGCGGACAAAGTAGTACTTTCAGACAATGTTTGCCTGCCAGTGTCTTCTGCTGTGATGCATAGAGCACATAGTCGCAAGACAGATGTCGTCTGATACGCTTGGCTGCATTCACAGTTGGGCTTTCCACACCGCCGATCAACAGTGCGCAGCATTGAGTGAAGGCCACGCCCGAACGAAAAGTCGTGGCAGTGTCTATTTCCCGCAGGTGCCTGTACCGGCCGATAATGTGGTCGAGCCTATTCCATTTCATTTCATTTTTATTTGGGCCGATTTACAAGCATTAATGTGCTGTACAATCTCACGTGAGCACAGCCAATGATGACTTGCATTGCTTTGACAGTATGGAATCTTTATGTCGACGGCTTTATAGTTCTTGCTTGCACATCATATAGCTCATTGCCGGCCAAGCCACAGTGACAAGGTACTCATTTGAAGGTAATTGAGTGACGTTTCCTTTGAACAAGATCAAATATTTGTAGGAGGTCTAATGCTAGCATGTAAATGTAATACTGGCGTCTTGAGAGAGAATGTATGGCTTGCAGCGCTGATTTTGTCTCAGAAAGTGTAGTTTATGTACATGGTGTCAGGTAGGAGACAAAACGGGCATCTTTCATGTGTGTGAGGACATTAAGGGCATATGTTGGATGCGTTCCTCATATGCACGTATCCGTGCCTTTTGCAGTTTCCAAAAATGAATAATATGTTCCCAGTAGACACTGCATGGTAGATGAAATGTCTCACATAGATCATATACATTGTGTGCACACTTAGTGTACACGTGGAAGTGCAGTGTGTTTCTCCTTTCCCTATGCCCTCTGCCAGGTGCAAGTGACACATTGAAGTAAGTTAAAGTTTTCAGGCAGGTTGTGTCAGTTTGTATACAATTCATGCTGTACATAGCCGTGCACATGATAGTTTCACAATATAATTTAAACATAGTGGGACAGTTACTCCTCTCACAAAGAAACTGGAAAATGAACTCTCTTGGAGGACCAGTGATGTGTCAGCACTACAAAGTCTACATGGAATATTCTTGGTATGACCATGGCGTAATGTCCAAACATTTGTGCCCGACGACTCTATTTGTCCCACACACGGTACGCTTATAAGGCATTAGTTTCTGGTACTGAATGACATTAGCACCTGTCACATTTTCATCTTGCAGGAGACTCGGGCTATTCCCTGGAGCCCTGGATTCTAACACCTGTCCCAGGATACCCAGCTACAGACACACCAGAGAGGCGGTACAACAGGGCACATGCCTCCATGCGGAATGTTGTAGAAAGGTGTATTGGGCTTCTCAAGAGCAGGTTTCGATGCCTTCAACGTAACCGGACCCTACCCTACAGCCCTGAGAAAGCAGCTGTGATGATGGCAGCCTGTGCAGCTCTGCACAACATTGCGTTGGAGGCAGGCGAGCCAGGTGTTGTTGATGATGATGATGATGACGACGACGACGATGACGATGTTGTACAAGTCGTACTGCAGCACCACCAGAGCACGAGTGAAGAGTTGCCACCAGAATCAAGGCGCCCACCACCACCACACGACTTGCTCTTGAGAGGAAGACTGCAACGGAACCTTGTGGTCAACCTTTTCAGAGGACGACAGGCACCACACACTGCCTACCTGCAAATGGTACGGCATCGCCTGCGCCGATCCAGTGGCCATCACTAGGAGCTGGAGACACATACTCTTCTATGAGGCACACCTCCCATGTGCTTGCCAGGTGAACTGTCTTGCTCAATTTATTTATTGTAAGAAGTGTGAAAACCGCCCCTCCCTAAAGTTTTGCCTGATTGGCGACAAGACTACACTGAAAATGCATAAGGCCCACATTGCAGCGAACATGTCCATTAGTAGATTTCATGTGGCCATAACGGCTGATTTGCACTACAGAATCATTTATACCCTGAAAAAGTGTATTGATATTTTGGCGGCCTTTATAACATTTAGCATTCTTGCACAGTAAGCAGACAATGAAAAGCAAATTTGGCAGGACCAATGCAGCCAAAAGTGATTTAAGTAATAATTTTACTGATACTGTTAAAATCATAATGGCCCCAAGTGCATAATGTTTAGCAAATAGACTGTCATTCATAAAGCGGACAATGTGCAATACAGACAATCACTACAGTTTTAAATGCTAGCATTAAAGGAAAAACAGAGAAGGGCATGATGAATGCTAAGTGCTTGTTTCAAATAAGTTTGCAGCGCAGCCATGAATAACTTGTGGCAAAGTTACATCCTATCTACACGGCTTTGGAAGCTCAAACAGGACATCAACCTTTATGTGATAGTGGAGTGCGATTGGAGTGTTGTGTATCCTTTGAAATTGTTATGCACTCTACCTCTATGTCATTTACACCATTTCAGTTTGACTCTTAGCAACTGCTGTCTAGTGAAGTGCTACGTATGCTCGCTGGTGCATCACAACAACTTAGTGGCAACAACAAGCTAGCTGAGGCAACCTCTCTATTAAAGTATATCAAAACCTGAGCTAATAAGGCTCATGTTTTAACAATTTGTAAAGCAGCAAGTGGTCTTTCTTTCCCAAACAGAAGGTATTGAAATGAGTCGATAGAAAAATGAAACATGGCGCATTGCAAAGCTGCACTTAGTGACAGCTGGTGCTTCCTTTGCCATCATGCAGTTATTCCTTCCTGCACAAGCGAAGCCAGCAAGTGCACTCGTGCTGCAGAGCTCCCACAGCACCTCAACAGCCCGGCCTAGCACTCTGTGGATGTGTGACACCTGTACATAGTTAGAATCAAATTCACGTGCAGTGCTGCGTAAGGCGCGTGCACAGTTGCCTATTTTTTATCTTTTTGTGCTTGCAAGTAGCGAGCAATTGTGAAGCACTGAGGCCTTACCTTTGATGTGTGTTTGATCTGTAATTCGCGCAGAAACAGTGGTGTGTGCCAGGATGCAAACACATTACTTGGACTGATATTATCCTTGTTGCAGTCTTGTGTTGTTCTATGTATTTCGCCTGCAAAAACCTCTTGTGAATATTCATCCCAGTTGCCTATGTGCTTAATTTGCAAAGGCTCAAATTGTGCTCTTCCACAAATTTTGTTTCTTTTGTTGTCAGGCAATCATGGTGCGGTAAAAGGAAATTGCACAATGTGAATAGAAATTCTTAAAGTCTTCACAGATGTGTGCTTTATGACGTATACAGAAATTCGTGTTTGTTTTTGCAGTGAATACAGGCAAAATATTGTTCTTCTTTTCAAAGGTCATGTCAGACATTTCATATGTCAGTGATATAGCAATGCAGTGGCATCTACAGAAATAACGTTAGCTTGTCTTGTCCAATGAAGCATTTTGGACGCTAAGATGGTAAACGCTAGGGATGAATGTAGTACTGTACGTGCAGGAGAAAGCAACTATTGTAGGTGCATTTGCTTTGCTATGTAATACTGTGCTCCAAGCAAGCCCTTTATGTTGAACAACTGGCTGGGGTAAATGCATTGCCTTGCATAAAGCCACAATACAGTGAAAGCTTTGCAACCGAACATACACTACAGCAATGAGAAAGGCCAAAAAGAGGTATGACGTTTGCACTGACTCACCAACGCGTATACAGTGACAGAAACCACAAGTCTCTCTGCTCCACGGAAAAGGGCTTTGTATCTGCATTGCAAACATTTTACATGCTCCACACCCAACACCTGATTCACGTACCTTCCAGCTGCATTCGCATGTTCAATGTTGAAAAACAGCGTTTGTCCTTCACGACTATATTCTTCACATGTTCGCAATAATATTCATATCGTAAACAACTGACAAATGCATCCTGTAAATAGGAGTGTACATGAGAATGCGAGATGTGTGCAGGTGCCCACCAGATATTGTGCTCTGTCGTACGAATGTGGCAACTATGTGGTACAACATACACATACATGTAAGATGGGCGTACAGGCGGTGTAAAGATATGTATAATTAGATAAGTACATTTATTTGAATGTGTGTTTTGTTTTGATTGCAAATTAATTTCATGTTACATAGCATTTCAAAACTTCTTTCTTTTGAGCTTTTATGTTCGGCTTTCTGTGAACAACAAAATGTACATGTAAAGAGGTGTCACATAGACCGCGCTTAAAATGTATATATACCCGCCACGGTTGCTCAGTGGTTATGGTGTTGGGCTGCTGAGCATGAGGTCGAGGGATCGAATCCCTGCCACAGGGGCCCCATTTCGATGGGGGCGAAATGCAAAAGCACCTGTGTACTTACATTTAGCTGCACGTTAAAGAACCCCGGGTGGCCGAAATTTCCGGAGCCCTCCACTACGGCATGCTTCATAATGAGAAAGTAGTTTTTGCACGTAAAACCCCATAATTTAATTTTTAAAATGTATACGTGGACATTAGCATAAATAACTTGGCAGTGGCTGGCTTGAGTAGGTATCGTACCAAAGTACAACTGCGTGAATGTATGTGACATTAGTGGTTTAAATGAAGCAATCTGCAGTGTCATACTGCAACTTTCAAGAGATGTGTTAGCATTTATGAGTATCGCAACATCTTGTCGTTTCTTTTTTTTTTGTACATCGAACGTAATGGCTGTATATCTTTCAGCTTGAAATTGCTTCAGTTGTATGTAATTCACATCCCTTTTGACACTGTGTGCTCATTTGTGCATGTCAAGACAATACCAAAGGCTATAACTGTATTTAGAACATCACAAACGCTTTGAAACAATTGTGATTATACGTGTGCTACAGGTTTGAATAAAATGTGCCATTCGCTTTAGTAATTGGATTTTTTTAGCAATACTGTAAGCCTTTACAGGCTCATACAGGAGTGGGTCAGAAACAAAACAAAACGGGAGAAGAAAATGAAATGTGGTAATTATTATAAAGCGAACAAATAAGATGCAGACAGCCGGAATAATACATACAAAACAGTGCAATGCAGATAATACAGGCAAGGGGGAAGAGCTGCGAAAAGTGCAGACGTGTTGCTGAACAATGAAAACAGTTGCGCAGCACAGCGTTGTAGCAGAGCATTTTGACAGTAGGTGGCAGTGTTTGCCCTTGGTACAAACATTCCATGTGAATGGATGGTCGCTTTGCAAACATTGAAGACATGATGCAGTTGATGCTCTAGTACCTGTCTTTCCAGCAGGCAGTTCCTGTGTGGAGTGTTATGTAAGCTTGAGAAAACTCCCTGAAATGTTGGAAGTTCTTTAAAAAGCAGTATGATTTTCATGGTTCTGAAGATGTAAAAGCTCCTATGAAACTACATTTTCAATGGGCAGAATGAAGTGGTGGCTCATTAGCTGTTGCTAGCTAGGTACCCAAAAACAAACTATAGCACTCCTTTTCAGTGATACATTAGAGGCTCAAGTGATCACATTACACCACTATAAGACGTGGCAGTGTCTTGTAAATGAGTGGTCATGGTAATTGCATAGGTACGCTGGTCGTGGAGAAAATGTCATCACCTATTATACCCTCGTGAACGCATAAACGAGGAAGAAATGTAAAGAAAAAATGTACTTATCAACTGACTAGGAGCAACCACTAGTTGCTCAGATAACAAAAAAAAAATGAACGAACTTTTAGAGCTGCCATAACGTGAACATACGCATTCATAAAAGAACCACACATCATGATGACTGTTACGAATTTGCATAACATTGATGCGTGTGACAATATACAATACATTAAGCCACAAATATCAGGCTCACAGAAGAAGTTAAAAACAAACTTTCAAAATAAACATTCATCACATGAGTAGAGCAACCAACAGGTGCTAAGATCAAACCAAATTACAAAGAATAAGTAAACATTCAAAGTACCTATAACATAAATAATACACTGCTCATAAAACAACATATCATACCACATTCATAGTTCAACATATCACATCACAATTCATATCACATGAAATATGACTGTTTGATGCAGCATTTCAAGGTAAATTCACCTATCAAAATGAACACACTCTGGGAGTCTCAAAATATAAAAATTTTCATCATCTGACTAGTAATGACCGCCAGGTGGTCAGATGGCAACGAAGTACACAAAATAGTTGAGCTGTCAAAGTAGTGAGAGCTATTGTTATGGCTTTCCATGGCATGAAATAAAAATGTGCATTGCAACATTTTGCGTCACGTTCCTTCATCAGGACAGCTTTTCTGTTGTATAACCGCTGAACATCTGCTCTGGATTACATTGGCAGCATGCACACGAGTAGACGCCCTCTAGAAAAAAAACTTTGGCAAAACATCGATGGCTTGTTCATTTTACTGCGATAGCAACTATATGGATACTCCAGGTGCATCTAGTTGTTCATATATTCAGACAAAGCAGTTTTGTTAGGTGAGCTAACTACACTCGAACATGTTTATTATAATATGTTTGGGGCCTCCAAAATAATTGATTATGCAGATCACTTCGTTGTAGAAGTCACACAGCACAAAGCTCACAATAGAAGTGGGACAGATTAATTCTTTCGTTACAAAGGTCATTTTATCGTAGAGTTCCTCGACTTTACAAATATAACAAAAACAACTCCACGCTTTAGCAGTTCTCTGCGAAAGGCACATTGCACAACAGTCAAGGGCAAAATGGACGCCGACCAGAAACATTCAAAGAAAAAAAACCTGCACTACACTTGATGGCAAACTGAAACATAAATGGGAAATAAATTAGTTAAACTGAATTTGGTCGTCTTTGCTGCTCGGCAGCTGCAGCAGTCCGTTCAGCAGCAGCAGCAGCAGCCCGCTCGGCAGCTGCAGCCTTTCTGTCCATAACAGCGGCCATCTGCTGCACTGCTGGGACTAGCTGACGTAACATCTGCAGATTCATACGTAACTTGCCAGATCACAATTTGCTATGCTGTGTTGTCAAATTTAGGTATCCACTTGTGGTGAATCGATTGCAACATTTTTAAAACTAATGTGAAACCGACACCTGGTAAGCGCTAGACAGAAATGAGGCATAAACATTCCTATGAGTAATGCTATTTCCTGGATTTTGCCACCAACAGGGTTTTCATTGTCTTGATTTTGATGTAAAAATTACACTCATTTCGTAACGGCAGTAAACACACTGCCAAAGTAGTGTCGCAATTCCACGGGCAAGAGAGAATCGCTTCCCCTCCTATATTAAGAGTACTTAAAAGGCACTGTCTAAGGCATAGCTGCACTTGATGGCGACGAGCTGAAAAATAAAATGTGTTCTTGCTCCTAGAATTCATCTTTGTGAAACATAATTCATGAAATGTAACTTGAAAACATATTACACAACATTGAAAGTATTTTACACTCTTCCATCTGACATTTCCAGAGACAGCTTGCCGTTGATACCAGCTTCTTGCCAGCCTTTCCAAAATTTTTTAATTGGTCCTACAGCTATAACTGCGACAGGCACAGCGTTGACATAGAAATGCATAATTTTGTTTGTAGCAAACAGTTAACACAATACCTGCAGTGATACTTGACACATGTGGTTGTAATGAACCACGAGAAGTTGTGCACTTTTAATTTCCATGGATTGTTTAGCAGTGCACAAAGTAAGATTGCATAGTGCGTACAAAATTTTAGAACTGTGCAACGATTCCAACATTTCATTACTTGCAGATACCTATGTGACAGTGCACAATAGACATACCTGGTTATTCTCCTCATGCAGCCTCACCGACTGCACGTAGTTGTCCACGACCTCACCCAACGCCTCCTCGACAATTACACGAGGTCCGCGATTAGGACGACGTGCCTGGCGTGTAGGTGCTGCGAACATGGAAATGGTACTTTCTAGAGCACTGTACAAAGCTTTCAGCAAATACACTGACTTACAGCAAGCGCAATTAGGAAAAACCTGGCAGCATAGGAAATTGTGGATGGATATTCATTGCACTACTATAAACCAAACAATGTGCTATTCAGAAAACGTCTCAAGAGAAATCATCGTAAAAGAGGAACATTTCATGTATTTAGCAATGCAGGTAACAATGCAGTGTAGAAGCAGACAACTACCACCATTTTGTCCTTTTCGATTTGTCATAATTCCTGCTCCTGAACACATACCTCACCAACACACCTGTGACTACTCTGGCTTAAGCTGAACAGATTTTTTATGAGCTTGCTAATGCCAGATAAAAATGGAGCAGCCTCAACTTATTCATTGTGGAACATTGACTTATGCTGCCATTCATGATGCTTCACTGTTCTACTGATCAACACTCCATATAGGGCTTTACATCAATATGTAAGATATCTTAGGTGTGAGCAATGTAGACAAAAGGCCCTAAAAGAAGGGAGAAGGGACACTGCTTTACTGCACATTTTTCTAAAACAAGCTTTTTGGTCAAAACAGCAAGGATGGTAACTCCTTTATAAATGCATGAGCGCAAATTAGAACAAAATAGCAACTGTTAAGCAACAATAAACAGCTACTGATATATAATAAAAGCACACATTCAAGGTTTGTCTGCAATATTTTCTTCAAGTATGCTTATTCCATCCTTACTTTGCATAGCAGTGTGTACTTCACGAAACGTTGTACGACTGCCTTGTATTTTAACAGTTATGTCTGTTGAAGGAAAAGTTATTAACCGCATTTTAGTACTAATAAAGGGATAACCCGACAGGCAAAAAGGTTTTCCTGTCGTTTTCTTTCACACCAACTTTTTCTGCATAGTGGCAGGGTGATAGTGGCTGTACCTACAAGCTAAGAAAAATAAAAGTGGCACGATACTAAGGATCACACAAGGCGCATTCCACAGAAGTACCACTATGCAACATCATACTGTGCAGTTTACCTTCACGTGCAAAGGTGCAAAATTCATGAGCAAAATTATAATTACATTTCGTGAGCAATGACTAGTAATAACTGCGATAATAACACAGTACTCCATTTTACCACTGAAAGTCACTCAGTGCTCCAATTCAATAAGTATACTCGACAAAACCCTCTTCAGTGTTACCTGACCTAGTCGGTGGCTCCGCACAATATTCATGGTCCAGTAGGCTGGCTGCAGGTTCTGCTAGTTCCTGAGGCGGCTGAAGCTGCTGCGGCTCCTGGCGCTGCTGCGGCTCCCGATGCTGCTGCTGCTGTTGCGGCTCACCACATGAGATGTGTTTGTAGAAATGATTACTATATGTACAACGCAGCTTCATTTAACATAAAAGTACATCCTACAGGGAAGGGATAACATATATATAGTGCGCAATGCGAATGAACAAAGGGGGCTGCCAGAATGAGCAAATGTTGCTTACGTGCGACACAACTCGTTCCAGGTCTGGTGCCGACGGTCATGCGAGCTACGCGGGGCACACTGATAGTAGAATGCGGCGCCTGCGTTAAAGATGTTTCAAAATACACCCTGTCCTCAATATAGCGACTGTTATGTTGCACGAACGGGCGCGGTGGCTCATTTTGTTGAATAGGTGCAGGCGGAAGTTATAGCTACAAATCGCGCAAAAACAATGGACGCCTATCTTAACACGAACCTGCCTGCTCGATGGCAATACGTAGGCTGTGATTTTGATTCTCATCTGCTCTGGTGGAACGAAAAATGGCGCACACACGCCGGTCGCGCTGTTGCGACCCACCAATGCAAGAATGCGACCACGAAGTCCTTGCAGGCGCCCTCCACCAGTTCCCCAGCAATGAGCGCCTACATGAAGTGCATATCAGTGTCTCAATGAGCGGAACTGCAGTACTTACTGTTGCTCGGCTGATAAGACAGCGGCGTCGTGACGGGAACTGTAGGTTTCCTTCTTCCAGTACTGCCGCCACTGGGCCGCTGCCTTCAAATATTCAAAATTAGCGGGACTGATAGTGATGATGGTGTGGCTATTTCTTCTGAATTGAGTCGTTACGATTTTTGGCGCGTGGATTGCCACCTGGCGACGAACAGTTAAACAAACGGTAACATTAAATTTACAAATGTGCAGTAAAAGATATGTCAACGCGTGATGATACCTGAAAGCTTTTAACACAATATTTAAATAGTAGCTCACATTTATTGAGCAAGCAGAAACATTCTGCAGTTCCTCGATTAGTTCGTCATGTGATGACGCACACTTCAGAGGTGGCACCTTCCCGTCTATTGGTCGCGTCCTCCCCTTCTTCCACCTCCACCTTGAGCGTCGCCCATTTAGTGACGTAAGCGGCGAAATGAACGGTTCGTATTCCGAACCGTTATAAGATTCGGCCCCAGTATTGCTTTCGCAATAAAAATACCACGTGAAAGCGCGCTCTGTGCGCTCGAATTCGACGCGTTTACAGCGTTCTCGTGAGCGATTTGTAAAAGCATCGCCAGTGCCGCGCCTTTCACTTACGAGAAATGGCTTCAACCTTAGCTCGGCTCTGACATTAACGGCAGCTGCTAGTGACCACGCTCCGAAAAAGCGCTTCGTCAGCAGCCGCTCGCGCCTGTCGCCGAAGAACGCGCCGTAATCAGCCGTATATTCCGATATGATAAGAGCAATTTTTTCCAGCGTTCAAGTTGTTGCGGAATAGACAAAAAACACAAAACAAGTGTCATAGATCATGAACCTGTGCGAGGGAGCATCATTTGTTACAACGTCGCTTTTCTTCCAAGCTGTGCCAGCGGCTAGATGCATGTGAGCTCGACTGTCTATTACTGTCGTGCCGCGCAAGCGTTTCGACAAATTTGTTTGCAGTGCCTAAAATATGCCGTACTCAAGCGAGCAGAAGGCGCACATGGTTTTAGCATTGGGAGCGGCACGGGGCGACAAGAGGAAAGCTCCCAAGGTATACCGAAATTGGCAATGTTGGGGATGACCTAGCGCGAACACAATTACGAGGAGTTACTTGACGCCGAAAGAAACAGGTAGCTTCAAGAAGAGGCGGCACAGAAAGGGGACCACCAGTGAAGAGGGTGAAGGAGACAATTTCTTACTTATAACTGCAAACCCTCATTCCAGCGTGCGTGAAGTGAGCTGTGAGGTCGGCATTTCAAATTCTTGAGTGTCAAGAGTTCTTATGAAGGCTGAAATGCATCCGTATCACCTCCAACTGCATCAAAAGCTGCAAGAAACAGACTTTCAATGGCGGCTTGATTTCGCGGATTGCAACCTTGTGAACAGTGACGAAATACCGGATGTTTTGACAAAGTGCTTTGGACAGATGAGGCAACCTTCTTCAGAAATTTTAAAGTCAACATGCATAATGCGCATTACTGGAAGGATACGAACCCGCATTCGGTGGCGTAGACCAGACACCAGTACTAATGGTCATTCAGTGTGTGGTGCGGTATCTTTGACAGAAGAATAATTGGGCCCATATTTTTTGACTACATGGTCACTGCTCAGCGGCACGTGAACGACATCTTGGGCGGCCCACTCGAATATTTTCGCTGTGATCTTCGTCGTGCGTCCTTAAAGCGAACTTGGTATAAGCACGACGGTGCACCAGCTCACAGCTGCAGCCTTGCCGTAGGCTGGCTTGACGAAGCCTTCAAACGCCAGTAGATCGGGCGGCATGACCAGAGGCATGGCCTGCAGGGTCACCGGACTGGACACCTCTTGACTTCTTCTTGTGGGGAGATGGGAAAGACCGAGTGTACCACAAACCTACAACTACACCAGAAGCGCTAAAAGCAGAGATTGCTGAGGCGTGCAGCGATAGCATCTTGCGTCATCAAAAAAGCTACCTTGTACGTGCTGGAAAGGTGCCAATACTGCATTATGGAAGAGGGCGACTTGTTTGAACACATTTTTGAGACAGACATCGCAGCGAACAAATCTGTATAACCTTTATCTATGAAAAGAGTCGTCTGCGTGAAACTTTTGTATGACGTGAAAAAGACACGTAAGTAATAGGAAATTACAAGTTCTCTGCCGACCAGAAATGGACAGGAAGCTAAAAAGCGATCTTCCGTGTCAGTTTACAATTCTTCATTTTTTAGTGTAACTACACGTAATTACCAGCGTAATTCACATGACGTTATCAAGCTTGTTATAATACGTGTTTGGTTGTTGAGGTCTTGCTCCCAAATTCGAACTCATGAGCTTGTCCTTTTTCCTCCGCATGCATGCTGCTAGCGTAAGAGTGCAATTATCGCTGCAGAACCGGGAGCCTCGCGGTATTTCAACTGCCGCTCGGACCCACTGACGTTTATCTCGGAACGAAGCACAACGCGAAGTTCTGTCGTGGGCAGCACGAAAGGTGCGAAGCGAGCGATGTTTTTGACAAAGCACGATTGATAGCGCTCTAATCGTGGCGCATTCGGGCGCACAGAGCATGCTGTCACGTGGTATGTTTTGACCTCCGCGGGCTTTCGTTTTTCCCGAATAAAAATGGCCATGGTGATTCCATATCGTTGGAAGTGCTTGAGTTGGGCGATACTTGTGGAGCTCCACAACTTTCCTATTGACGCGTGAATGCTTCGAGATATATTTAATGATTTAATTAATTTATGTCGTCGAATTACTCAAAGAAGACGAGCAAGAAATGATACTGTAAGTTTAGATAAACACATACAACATCCACTTGATTTATTTTCTGAAGAACGCATAGGTTTCTTTTTTTTAAATCTTGGTCCAAGTTAGCTGGGACACCCTATATGATAACGAGCTACCAACACAGGTCTCCAGTAACGTCCGTATCTTTGCCGATGACTGCTTTACCGATCGCACAGTCTGTAACCCCTATGATCAACTAACTGTCCAAAGTGATTTCACTTGCGTCCAGGAGTGGTGTAACCAATGGCTTATGGTACTAAACCTCAACAAAAGCAAACTCATGTCGTTTCATTGAAAACGTAAGCCTCTCCTGTTCCTTTATACAATCCCCAACGTCACGATAGCATTAACACAGTCTTATAAAAAGCTAGGCGTAACGTTGTCCAACGACCTAACCTGGAACGCTCATGTCACTAGAGTGATATAATCTGCTAACAGAAGCCCTGGATTCTTAAAACGTCATCTACGTCAAGCGCCACCAAACCTAAAATTGCTTGCCTACAAGTCACTCGTACGCTCTAACCTGGAATATACCTCTGCCATCTGGAGCCCTAACCAAACATATCTAACAAATTGTCTACAATGAGCCCAGAACCGTGCCGCAAGATTCATTCATGCTATTCATATACTGCCAGTGTATCATTGTTACAACAGAATCCGGCCTAACAACCCTGGCTTGTCGGAGTCATATCGCTACTTTGTACTTATTCCATAGGTTATGTTACAGCCGACTTCACCATGCACCAACATCAGTCCTCCTGCACGCAGTTCACTCGACATTGGCATGCCCCTTCAAGTCGCCCGGCCACGTGCGCAGGCTATCGCTTTTGCCTCATCATTCTTTCCATGCTCAGCGTTAGACTGGAATGGCCTTCGACACGAAATCGCCGCAATCAGCTGCCCATCCACGTTTTTGAAATGCATAATTAACATATTTTACAGGAGCAAACTTGTTCCTAAACATATGTTCCTTGTGCATTGAATTTCTTTTATTTGCTACCCACCCCTTATGTAATGGGAGCTTTTGAGGTAATAAAGTGAAGTGTGATGGTCTAGTTTAACTGAAAAACAAGTACATTCAAATAGATTGCTATGATATCGGTTATGAAGTGCTATGCAATTTGAAAGTTCTTTAAAACTATGAAATGTGGGAATTCCTTCATTCATTATTTCTTGGAGAAAATCATACCTAACTAATCGGTCACAGTTCGTCAACATGAGGAGGAGCAATAGGGATGCATTACTAGTTGCGTCTAGGATACGCCAAAGTAGCGTACTTGGACCAACACTTATATTTAAATTTACATAGCTGATGTAGCCACAGTTTTTCATTCACGTGGTAACATCCGCTTATTCGCAGACGATTGCGTTTTGCTTAAAACATTACATGCCGTGGAGATCAAGTTAAGGACACAGGGTAGGGGAATACTTTAGGAAAATTTGATTTTCGATTTTTAACCTTTTTGGAATGCTTAGATGTCCCTTAACAATATTCAGTTCCCCACATCTTTTTCTGCGGTTTGATTGAACCACATGGACCAGCTTTTCAAAGCCAAGGACGAGCTACCATGCCCCCCTTTCTTCAAACATTGCACAATGTGGCTATCGCTCATATTGTCTCGTTTTACATACGATCAAGAACACAGCAGCAAGACTGTGAATGACGAAACTAACTTTTTATTGGACGAACCCGTACCCACAAAAGCAAGTTACACACAAAGCACAACGATAGCGGCCAACACAGTCAGCGATCGTCCAAATCTGATGTGCAGGGCAGGTTTGTCGGCTCTATATTGAGTCATTGAAGGTTCCAGAATAATCGCAAGGGCCCGTGTGTCTTCCAAAAGTACCACACAATTAGCGTCGCGCATACAATCAGATTACACAAGGTTCGGT
Source organism: Dermacentor andersoni (assembly GCF_023375885.2). NCBI lineage: Eukaryota > Metazoa > Arthropoda > Arachnida > Ixodida > Ixodidae > Dermacentor > Dermacentor andersoni. The sequence continues at coordinate 119,763,916 of NC_092819.1, read as the reverse complement.
GACAATATTCTTACCGCGCTCAAGTAGGTTTCAACACCGAAAGTGGCATTTTCATAGAGCTCAGCAGGATTTTAAAAAGCAGTCTGCCAACCTAAGGCACACGATGCGGTTTATTGAACGCGGGTGGCTGGGACACACCGAAGATGTGTTGCTCGGAATAGAGATGGTTGGTCAAAACTGCCACCATTAATGCTGTGCTCACGTTGAGCGAAGGCCGCATGGCCCGAGTTAACGTGCTTAAGGCATTTGGCATGTTGCCAGGGCGCAGCACTGTGATGTGGTTGAGTGAGAGGAACTTTCACCGACTGTATATTACCAAGAGAGGGGCAGAAGGCATAACAAGCAATGGAAAGAAGACAAGCAAACAAGCGATATACTGACTCTGGGATGACTATATGGCTGGTGGCTAGAGGTGAATGGTTCAGTGCATCTTGATTTTGAAAACAAAAAAATATAAAGTTCGCATTCTTTGGTCTTTGACCCTCAATATGTCGAAATAATTTTTTTTTTGCAACGGTTGCTCCATTATTATAAAAACTTGAAATGAGTGAAGTGTGATCATGAGCTAGCGCAAAGTAGAAAGCAATGCCGAGTACGCGTACACTCAATAGCTAACTTTTTCTTGAGCTGTTCTCTTCGAAATAAACCGCAAAAACTTGGTGTGTAAAAAATTGCGAAGCTTTACTGCACTAAAATTATTCCTAATCCTAGTTCCACTGCGAGACCAAATAATCGCAAATAAAATAAGACAAACCCGTATGCGCTACGAGCAGCACTTACTGAAAAAATTGGTCTCAAATAAGTCTCGAAATACATTGGAGGTGTAGGGCCGATCCTGTGTCCTAATCTTAATGAAAGACTTGCCGGAATTTATAGATGGAATGTCTCCCGGTGCATGTCGTTGAACAAGTATAAATACGTTTTTGTTCGTATCACTAATAAAAAAAACAGCCATTTCTATGCTCCTACAACATTTATGGCGCAGCAGTATATGAAGTAAGCGAATAGAAATATTTGGGAGAGTCCGATATGAACAGGCGAACATAGTCTAAGCGCACTGACAATATGTGTGCGTCTGCTTCACAAAAGTTCAGTATAATATTGCACAAATTAAAAACTGCAGCTACTTATTTAAAGCGTCTAGCGTATATGACTCTTATTTTGCCGAAACTTGAGTGGGCGAGCGTAACTTGTGACCCTATCACAAAGAAAGAGAAGTATTGGATTGAAATGGTTAAGAGACGCTCGATCCACTTGATCTTCAATAAACATAGATATGCAGGAAGTAGGTAAAGGCAAGGCGCAGAAGACCAGGACTTAGGAAGAAGAACACAAACGACAAGATGGTCTTCTGCGCCTTGCCTTTACCTACTTCAAGCATGAACCAACTAGCCCAAGCAAGAGTTTTACTTGAGGATAGATATGCAGATTCACCTTCTAAACTATGCTTGATAACTGTATCCGTAAACTAGAAACAGGAAGGAAGGTAGCAAGATTCAAGCTTGTTTCCTCACTATAAACTAACTCAGCCAAACTCGATGCGCACGCATGCATGAAATCATATTCATCTTGCTTGTCCAGACATCGCATATCACAATTTTCTGCCTTATTGTAAAGAAAAGGTTAAATTATCGGGTTTCGCACGCCAGAACCACGATCTAAATATGAGACACGCCGTAATAATGGGCTCCGAAATAGTTTGGACCGCATAGGGATCTTTGCAGACGATCTAAATTTGAGTACACGGGAGTTTTCGCATTTGCCCGTATCTAAATGCGGCCGCCGTGGCCATGATTTGATCCCGTGATCTAGCGCTTAGCAGCCCAACACCGTAGCCACTAAGCAACCACGGCGGGTGTGGTTTACTCTGTGCGCACAAAAAATGTTTATGTTCTCGTGTTGTTAAGCACCATCCCTTAGTGGAATTCTCCGCCGGCTGACGTTACTACAGTTGATCTTGCGTGGGCGTTCGAAGACTCGGTCGCGGTTCCTTCATTTTTGATGCTTGATTTGCACACAAGCAACTTTTCAGTGTAATACAGTGTACTTTGATTGTAAAACGTTTTCTGTTCATGTATGATTGATTCAGTTGTCGCGTTCTGTGCAAGTTATTTGAACAATTTTTACATAATGTGCGTGCTTGTTTACAATAGTTTGCATTGTACAAAGCAACGAAATCTATTTTTTTTTGTAACTATGCAGCTCACTTGCCGTATATCCAAAGCAAAAAAAAAAATATCCTCTTTGCACGTTGGACTCACGCCTCGCCGCCTGCCATCAACAGGTGACAGCGTGTACGCGCAGGGAAGCATTGTGTGGGGTAGCAATGTGGTGAAACACGCGTCAAGATCCAGCAGCGGGGAAAGATTGCATGAAGCATAAAAGTCTATCTTTTATGCTTCATGCGAGGGTAACGAATTATTTTGACTAAAGGAAACTAAGTGAAGCTTCAGCATTCGTAACGTGGCCCAACTGCTATGAAGGCCTCTTTGCTGTACAAATAACAGCTTGAGAAATTGGGCATGTGTACGAAATAGAAGCATGGGAGAGGCGTCGATGAAAGCAGAAACGTTTGCAGGCACAGGGAAGCGTCGTTCCGAACGCGAGCGCCTACTAGCTCTCAAGCAGGAAGTGGGTAGGCAGCGAGTACAGGCACTGAGCAACTGAGCATCAGAAAGTGCGGTGGATACTTAGCCGAGAAACATGAATATCCTCATGGCGATGCGCAGCGTAGATTGTATTGGAACGCGCTTTCGCGCAAATGGGAAGACACGCGGCGTCGATACTTAGCGTGAGGCTTATAGCGCGTGAAAAAGACAAGGACGAAAGTGTGACGTGACACACACAGGCGCTAACTTGCAACAATCTTTATTTCGAGCAAGGGACCCATACATATATACAACATTTCGTGTGCATCACACATGCGCTGTTTACAAAAAAAACCTTTACACACCATTGCGCAGGTACGATAACTCTTTGCGGGAAAGGGCAATCGATGGTTTAGACACACAGTTATCCCTAAGCCTATCAATCATTTCTGCTTTTATAATTTCGCGAGTTATCCTACTTCGGGCTCTTTCCACAATGGAGCAGTCTCTGTATGCTGGAGCACACGTCGAGTGGTCAGCATCATCCACCCCGGCAACAGTGCACCTGCAATGCCTGCAATGGGCGTGAAGGAACCCACCCCGCTTTTCTGCTACATTATACCAGTGTTCCTTTAAACGCTCGTTGAGGCACCTTCCACTTTGCATCACGTAGTTCTTCCCACACCGGTATAACACCGGTGTGGGAAAACATGCACGGAAAAGTAGTGAATGTTTTCTCGAGGCACAAATTCAAAAAAAAAAAAAAACAATATTGCCAAGCTTCCAAAGCGGTCCTGATACGCGGGAAGCCTGTAAAACTTTTTTCCAGGTTCATGTAACATTGTACTGCCACAGCAAATATATGGACGCTACAGGCGCATTTATGCCATGGCCGTAGCCGTGAGATTCCGTATGAGTAAAAGGACGTGAGGGTTACCGGAGAACGCGGTTTGATCTCGCGTGCGCGAGCGACAAACGCGGTCTGGATGCACGCCCTCTCCAGTGGCGCGCAAGGCGGTGGCGGCGAGGATGTAAGCCAAACGCATGTAAGCCTAACATTTGCAGGAAAATTTCAGTATACGTGACATATAAATTACATCACTCATTCTATGTCGCATGTATCATACATCTTGTTCAAGCAATCAATTTTTCTTTTTGAGATTTCAATAGCAGATGTGCTATCGCATTTATCGGTTTGTCTGGGAAGGCCCTTATATATCAGTATGAACCTTTAACCTTACATTTTCTGAGTATTTTGAGCTGCCACATTTGGTAATGCATTGACATCTTTTACAATGTCCTGCAAGTTTTTCAGACCTTGCTAACACGCCAAACTGCGCAGAATGCTCAGCCTGTCTTTGAGGCATGTTTGGGTGGCTTTAATGCCTTTCTTCGGTAGCAAGTGTTACGTTGAACATTCAATAATTTGTGGTAATGGTAGGCTGCAGGATCATCGTGTGGAGATGTAGGTAATAAAAGCATCGGTATCTCAACAAACATTGTAAGAGATGCGAATCTCTGCCGAAATTCGACTGCAAACATGCACTTTGCAAATCTAAGGCAGAGAAGTGCAGATTTGTATACTAGGTCCTTTCCATCCAAAAAACCAATACCTGCATTACCACACCTTGTACAGTTGTCTTGAATAAGAAAGTTCGTTACTCGAACGATATCATGTATGACGTGTCTACATCATGGATCACGTAGGTTATAGTGTCATGTATTGTGAAATTTCATGCAAACGTGTGGCTTTTATGTATGCAATCGTTGTTTAGTGAGATAACTTGATATCTAGCACCCAATCTCTGCATATACTGTTGATATTTTGTTTGGTCTTAGAGCTGCAATTATGTTTCATAAAACCTTACATTGCCAACATTACATTTTGGGGCAGTTTGATCTTTTCATCCAAATTGTTGTTTCTGTCATTTCTCTTACCGTGTAAGCATTTTCAGGAGCACATGCAGTATTTCGCATCCTAATACCTCATTAAAGAGCTTCTACTGTTATAAAGAGTTGATTCAAAATTTCAGAACCTTTTATTTCCTGAAGCCATAGATTCTTTTAGTGATAAGCTGTTTCTTCGCTACAAAACAGGGGTTCTTATATTGGTTATTGTAACATATAACCCATCCTAGAGTGACGAAAATGCTTTTCAGAAATTGCTCTAAGGCCTACTATATATAATTAAGTCAGAAAAAGAAGACACTCTTTGGAGATCAAAAAGCTGTAATGGTCTACGTCAACTAATCAAATATTAGGGAATGCATTATGGTCATTCATCGAAAAACTTGTATCTAGCTTTTTCAGTGCCATGATATTTAAACCTTAGCCTACAATGTAGGCATTTTGCAAATGTAGGCATGTTGCAATGCAAATGTAGGCATTTTGCATTTTCTTCTTCTGCATGGAACATAAAGAACAAGGCAGACAGGCAGGCTGATGATGCTGTGCAAGCAGTGGTGGCCTTGAAAAGAGAAGGAATCCACACAAAAAAAAACATGGTACTGTTGAGACGGCAGTGCATGATAGGGAGCATTCTGAATAACCAAATGTAAATTGATTATGTACTATTGTATTGCAAACTGACACCACATAAGTATTTAAATGTAGCATCACGAATTATTTGACAGCCCTGCGCCATTCAATGCTACCACACGAAGTGTATCTTGGCCACCTCAGATTTTAGGAAAAATGATAGCCCATTGTACAGTTGCAGCCAGCACACACAGAATACTTCCGTGAAAATGTCACATCGTGTGAGTATCATTATCGAAGACGATTGGTAGCCTCCAATCGTCTTCGTCGTCTTCACACTGCTTGCCTCTTCGTGATCGCAAATACTATTCCGTAGCACCACCCCTGGCGGTAAAAGCGCCGTCCCGGAGCGACTAAAAGCCGCACTCGGAAGCAGTGTAGTAGGCCTTGAGCCTACTGACATGCACGACATCACTAGATGCCAGAGGGGAGGACGACGTTGAACCTACAGGAGCAATTTCGTACGTCACAGGCGTTACCTGGCGCAGCATGCGGTAGGGCCCTGTGTATCGCGAAAGGAGCTTCTCGGAAAGTCCGACGTGATGAGGGGGCGACCACAGGAGCACGAGTGCACCGGACGAAAACTGTACGTCACGATGGCGGGCGTTGTACTGACATTGCTGAGTGGTTTGTGAGGCCGTCAGTCGAGCACGGGCAAGCAGGCGGTCATGGTCGGCGAGGGCGATGGCGTCGCGCGCATACTCGCTTGTTGAGATCGCATCAGGAGGAAGTGCCGCGTCTATGGGCAAGGTAGGTTCGCGACCGTACAGTAGATAAAATGGAGAAAATCTGGCGGTGTCGTGGCGGTGTCGTGGCGGGAAGAAGTGTACGCAAATGTGACGTAAGGAAGGACAATGTCCCAGTCGTGGTGGTCCTTGGATATGTACTTGGACAGCCTATCGGTAAGAGTACGGTTTAACCGCTCTGTCAGGCGATTGGTTCGAGGATCGTATGAGGTAGTCAGCTTGTGTTGAATGGAGCAGGAACGCACAATGTCGGCGATAACTTTCGAGAGGAAGTTTCGACAACGGTCAGTAAGCAGCTGTCTTGCTTCGTGGCGGGGCGCCATGAAGCAAGATAATGTCACGCAAAAGAAAGTCCGCGATGTCAGTGGCGCAACTGCTAGGGAGAGCCCGCGTGATACTGTATCGGTGGGCGTAATCAGTTGCGACAGCTGCCCGTTTGTTCCCAGAGGATGACGTGGGAAAGGGACCGAGGAGGTCTAATCCAACACGAAAGAACGGTTCCACAGGGACGGTGATCGGCTGGAGATGACCGGCGGGTAGCACCTGAGGTGTTTTCCGACGCTGGCAGGGATCACAGGCAGCCACATAGCGTCAGACGGAGTGAGTGAGAGCAGGCCAATAGAAGCGGCGGCAGACGCGGTCGTACGTGCGGGTTACCCGGAGATGTCTTGCATTGGGTGCGTCATGCATCTCAAAGAGCACAGTCTGTCGTAGATTTTTTGGCACGAGAAGAAGAAGATCAGAGCCGTCAGGGAGGAAGTTCCTTCGATACAGAATGCCGCCCTGAAGGACATATCGGCGAAAGCATGCGTCGGTAGGTGTACAGCGAAGACGCTCGAGGAGTGCTCGCAGTGATAGGTCGCGGTACTGCTCATCGGCTATGTTAGCGAAAACAGACACAGAGAAAATGCCGTGGGCGCTACTACAGTCGACGTCGTCAGGCTCGTCTACCGGGTAGCGAGACAGGCAGTCAGCGTCCTTGTGTAGTCGGCCAGATTTATAGTTGACAGTATACGAATATTTTTGGAAGCGTAAGGTCCAGCGACCAAGTCTTCCTGTAGGATCTTTCAGTGAGCTTAACAAGCAAAGCGCGTGATGATCAGTGACAACGCAAAAGGGTCGGCCATATAAGTATGGGTGGAATTTCGCGACCGCCCAAACTAGGGCCAGACACTCACGCTCAGTGATGGAATATTTGCGCTGCGCGGGTAAAAGGAGCCTCCTGGCGTAAGCGATATTACGGCCGTGGCCACACTGGCGTTGTGCCAGTACTGCGCCAATTCCGTGACCGCTGGCATCAATACGTACTTCGGTAGGCGCAGAAGGATCGAAATGGGCCAGAAGGGGAGGCGTTGTGAGAAGGTCGATTAGATGTGACAATGCAGAGGCCTCGTTATCGCACCACTGGAAAGGGGAGTCTTTTTTCGAAAGCTCGGTTAATCGTCCTGCCATGGCGGCGAAATTTTTCACGAAACGGCGGAAGTACGAACAAAGGCCGATGAAGCTGCGCACATCCTTGACACACTCCGGAACAGGGAAGTGCGTAACAGCATGGATCTTGCCTGGGTCCGGTTGCACTCCGTTCGCGTCAACGAGATGTCCAAGGACGGTAATCTGGCGACAGTCGAATGGACACTTCGATGCGTTGAGCTTCAGACAGGCTCGACGAAAAACGCCCAGGACTGCTGAGAGGCGCTCGAGGTGCGTAGCGAACGTTGGCAAGACTACTATAACGTCGTCCAAGTAGCACAGACACGTGGACCATTTGACACCGTGAAGAAGACAGTCCATCATGCGTTCAGAAGGGTCAGGGGCGTTACATAGACCGAACGGCATCACTTTGAATTGATAAAGACCGTCGGGTGTTACAAAAGCAGTCTTCTCGCGGTCGAGATCGTCCACAGCAATCTGCCAGTAGCCGGAGTGAAGGTCAATACAGGAGAAATAGCAAGCACCGTGGAGGCAGTCAAGGGCGTCATCAATACGAGGTAGGGGATACACGTTCTTTTGGTCAACCCTGTGAAGGTGCCGATAATCCACGCAAAAGCGCCATGAAGCATCTTTCTTTTTTACAAGTGCAACAGGTTACGCCCATGGGCTACATGATGGTTCAATAATGTTCTTGGCAAGCATTTTGCGTACTTCTGCGTGAATAACGAAGCTCAGCCGGTGACATTCGATACGGGTGGAGATGAATAAGAGGCGCATCGTCGGTATTATTGCAATGTTTAACAACTGTAGTTTGGGGAAAAAGACGATTGTTAAAGTAAAAAAAAATATTGTGGTAGGAAAACCTAACGCGGTAGAGCTCACGAGCGTGCTCGCACGGCAAGTCGGGCGCAATCATTTTCTATAAGTCGGCGATGGTACAAGTTGCTGACTGCGATGGTAGAGGAGGATCGGAAGAATTGTCGTCTAATGCAATATATGCTACTGAGTGACCCTCAAATGAGCAAAGCAGGGCCAGAGACAACCCGCGTGGCAGCACTTGTGTCATCAAGCCAAAATTGACCACTGGCAGGCATACGCAATTCGCCGTAATAGATAAAACTGCATAGAGTACTGTGATGCCGTGTGTAAGGAGGACATCTCGCATAGGAGCCGGGATGTAGTGACCATCAGGGACTGGTGGGGATGGCACTAAGTCAACGTAAATCAGTGCCGAAGGTGGAAAGCGAACGAAGTCGGCGGAACTGAGGCAACTGGGGTGTCGTTTAGCGGGATCCAGAAGAGGCAGGCCAAGGCGGAGAGTACTGGTGGAACAATCGATGAGAGCAGAATGTGCGGGGAGGAAGTCTAAGCCGAGGATGATGTCGTGGGGAAAGTGGGCGATGACTAAATAGGACGATAGTGCAGTGATCGGCAAAGGAGACGTGGGCGGTACACATACCAATGACGGGGGCTGTTCCGCCATCGGCGACACGGACAACAGGCGTCGTGGCGGGCGTGAATAATTTCTTGAGCCGGTTACGAAGGTCAGCGCTCGTTACCGACAAATGCGCCCCAGTGTCTATAAGAGCAGTCAAAGAAACACCGTCGACTTGCACGTCAAGAAGGTTCAGACGAGTGGGCAACGTCAGTAGAGGATTTGGCGACGTAGGGAGCAATGCAGCGTCAACACGAGGCGCTGCATCGTCTAGTTTTGCGGCTGGGAGCGGCGTCTGAAGGGAGTCGGCGAATAGGAGTGACGGGGCTGGGGAGAGCGAGATTATCGTCGTCTCGGTGAAGGCGAAAGAGAATTGGGGCGGTTCGGTGCAGGAGAATCAGTGGTGGCATTATCGGAGCCTGAGGCATAGGGAGGAGAAGCGCCACCTGGGGGGTGAGAGAAGGCGATATAAGTAAACCGGGTCGGGCAACTTCATTGACGGCGACAGTGCCGAGAAATGTGCCCGATTCGATGGCAGTGAAAGAAATGGGCTTGCCATCAGCAGTGCGCCATTCAGATGGGTTGCGGAAACGTGGTGGGTAAGAAGATGCGGGACGGGGCGGAATCGAAGCCGGCCGGGTATCAGGGCGATGGGACGAGCAGATGGTGTGAAGAGCCATGTTTACGGACTCCTGGCGGAGAACTGCCTGGATCAGGGACACCGTGACTGCATATGCGTTCGTGGGGCTGGAGTCGAAAGCAGCCGGATAGGCGGCCTCTATCTCACGCCGGACGATTCTGGTAACATCGCCAGTGTTGTTGGGACGAGGAGCGTCGGCACAGGAAGATCTCGCTGGGGCGTTGGGCAGACGGGTAAATTGCTGGTCAATACGTCGGCTTTTAACGAGTTCCCGGCGGCGGCACTCTGTTATAACTGCATCCACCATCGCCACGTTGTTGCAAACGAGCAAGTTGAATTCCTCATCGGCTATGCCTTTGAGGAAGTGGGAGACCTTGTCTGACTCAGTCATGTCTGCGTCAACTTTGCGGCACAGAGCCAAGACGTCCTGAATGTACGTGGCATAGGGCTCTGTTGACCTCTGCACACGGCCGTATAACGCCTTCTGCGCGGCAGCTTGGTGACCTTAGGGGTTGCCGAACAAGTCTCGAAGCTTTTGCTTAAGTGAATCCCAACTGGTTAGCTCATCTTCGTGCGTCCGAAACCAAACTCGAGGTGTGCCACCGAGGTAAAAGACTACGTTGGCGAGAATGATAGTAGGGTCTCACCGGTTATTGCGGCTGACGCGTCCGTACAGGCTGATCCAGTCATCGACGTCTTCCCCGTCTTCGCCAGAGAATACGCCAGGATCATGAGGAGCGGGGAGAGTGATGTAGGTCGTCGAAGTGGGCAGCAGGTGTCGGAGCCGGCGGAGTCGAGTTGTCATTGCCGGGAGCCATGAAGGAAGGCTCAACGTGCCGTCCACTGCGAAGCACCGTGACGAAGTACAGGGAACGTCCACCTTCACCAGATATGTTACGTAGGAAGACGCAGACGAAAAGCTATATACATATAAAGTATATTTACAAGAAAATACGCCACACTTGGCCAAGAGGCAACAGCCCCGTGCGAGCCTCTATTCGTCTTCGTCGCCTTCACACTGCTCGCCTCTTCGTGATCGCAAATACTGCTCCGTAGCAATATTATTAATAATATTACAAGTACTAGTACTAGAATAAGTGGTTTTACTATTGCATACTACGATTATATTTGTTTTAACATACGCATGGAAGCAGTCAGTGATTGTAGCTTAGCTAAATTGACAGCTAGAGGCGACATGGATGGAGTAGAAGAAACGAAACAGGCGCAAGCTTTCAGATGCAGACATGAGAGCACGTAAAACAATAAATAGAGTTCAACGAGAACTCCGTAATAATTCAATGAACACTACGTTGTTAATTGAATTAGATGCTATTATGGCACCGTGGCTTCTGTTCTAGATGACTTGAAGAACAGCGATTAAGTATTTGTAGTGCCACGATGTGGAGCTACAAATTTTTTACTTCGTATATCTTCAATAGAGGGAACACGAGATCAGATGGCAACGGTGGAGGTTGCAAAAGTCAGATATATCAACACTGAAACTACGTGCAAACTAACGCTTACGGCGTACGTCAGGATTATTAAATGTACTTTATAAACATTAAAAGTAAATGGGCTGTCAGGTGAGCTCGCAGATCATTGAATTTATTCATATAGATGCGGTTTCTGAAAAGACAAGGATACCTTGTCTCATAGTATGACTTGCGCGGACATTTTAAGAAAGGGTAGATATGCCACAGATATGCAGATCTCGTGCAAATCGTCGTAAAACGCCTGCTAATGGGGGGCGCTGGTTAGTGTTTTTCAAATGAATTAATATTACGGATAAGTAGGTAACAGCAAGCGAAAATAATGTTCCAAGTACCTTACATTAACAAAATACATCACAGTGGGGCTGAGAAAGAAAGTTATCATTCTTGTACATCAGAAATTTTAGCTGGGCTGCCCTACACACTTTTGCATCCATATTGTTTTGACTTGTAAAGACCCGCCACTTCGTCTCCTCAAAACAGCGCTAAGAACAGCGGGATGAACTGTGTGTCTTTGGTGATTTAATGACCATTTACCTGGATCTTACGTAGCCTGGCCACAAAGGCCATATGAACAGATAATGTTAGCAGACCCAGTTAAAACTGTCTATAGTGCAATTACCAGGGCATGAAGCTAGTATTCTGAAGGGTTCTTTTTCGGTTTAGCTTATAACTTTCTGCCTTCATTTCATGTATTAACTTGTGCGATAAAGTAGTGAGTTGAAAGCCTAATTACATAAATTGTGTTGATAAGTCAACTATGCGTATTAATTTGAAGTTTTAGTAAGGTGCACCACTTGGAGTATTCGACCTCATTAAGTATGCTTGTGGTAAACGACGCGAGTGATATAAAATATTTATTCTAACGTTAAATTCACCCAGCATATGGGGTTTCTCGACATTTACTGGCTATAAGAATTTCTAACTATAGTCTGGAACCGTGAGGACGCTAGTAGGCGTGCCCTTGCTCTTGAGACTGCATTTAGGTCAGCCGGAGGAGAAGATTCAGAAGGTTGCAGTTAGTCACAAAAAAAAAAACTTTTTTTCAGTGACACTTACTCCGTGGGTAAGACACCCGATGGGCGTTGTAAGGCGCCAGCATCGACCTGGCGAACAGCGCCACCACCGGCCGCACTGATGCAGACGACAAGGGCAAAAAGTGCGAAGTGCAGACATGACGCTTCCTTTGATGCTGCATCGCGGCTACTGGGAGATGAAATGTACAATTTTTCGTTTTCGCCCTTCAGAAAGGCCGCCACTGCTTGCTTGCGGAAGGTAGCGTTCATGACATCAGTAAGGTAAAGTAAAAATCGAGTGCAAACAGCACTGCAAATGCACCATGCAAACAAAACTCACTGCGTCAAGCTAGGACGCGAAGCGGGATGTATGCAATAGCTCGACCGACCAGGACTATCGCCGGCGGCTAATGCACCGAAAAAGCCAGAAACAACGGCGATGGTAAATACACGGCTGATATCACGTTCGACGTCAATTCGGTGTACTTCAGCTCGTGTGCCAAGGGCAATCATAGCTGAAGACCACAACCAAAATAAAATGTACCTCAAATGTACATGCTGAGCTCCTTCAAATCTTCGCTGTTCCCTTCCGCGTTCAATCTTCGGAGACCTCACAGATGTGGAGGGGAAGGAGCACAATTAACTTGGAACTCAACGCTCTTCCGTATGAACGGCTCCGATATCGATCTTAGAGCAAGTGCAGAAAAATTCAGAGCAACGTCGGTAATATCTGTGCCGTTCCCTGCGGACCACAGTCATTTAAGCTGGTGAGGCCACGTCAGAAACCAGGTGAGCAGCAACCAGGTCAGGAGTGCCTATACTTTTTGATGCAAGGCTAGGGGTAGTGCCGGTTTGGCAGCATTACGGGGTCTTACATAGGGCGACAGGTGGCGTTGGTATAGGCTAGTGCTGTTCACGACGTAGATAAGGAACAGCTAGTGACCACTCAAATTCTTCATTGACGATATCAGCAATAGAAACTTCGTAAGACCTAATTCTAGGGAATACGTTATCCAGCTTCTGGCTAATGATGACTACAGTTTTGTTTTTTGTTGCCAATGGTACGATAGATTTAGCAGGATACGCTGAATACGCAATAACGGAAAACACAATATAACGGCACACAGGAATATGCAGGGGTTCACTGTAAAATTGTCTAGTTCATGCAGAAACTAACTTCTAATATGTTGACACCATGGCCTCTATAAATAATATACAGTAGAGCTGGGAAAATCAAGAATCCGTAATGTGAAAACGCTGTAATAAGAAGTAAGACAAATAATGAGCAGTATTGAGTTATCTGCGTGTTACAAGAGAAGCCATCGAACCTAATAAGGGATTAAATCATGACGCTATATTAAGACTTCATCAATGTGGCAAATACTACAACGAAAGTGTCATGCTATGGCCACCATTAGGCTGTCTCAGTGATCAACAGTAGTCCCTTTTTCTTCAGAAATTCACACAAAGTTATTTTCCATTACAAGAGAAGATGGCATGTGTATGCGAGATCTGTTCGGCTATAATTACATTGTTAGTGTAGCTGCAATAAATTGCTAATTGAAGATAGCAAAAAAAGAAAATATTATTTATCTCTCACATTCAGTGCCAAAATGTTTGGGCAATTCAAGACCGTACAAGGTCTACGCTAACTTAGGGCATCTTTTCCTTGCACACTTCATTTCCTCATCTCTATTCATTGTTCTACTACACTAAAAGGCCTGAAGTACCCCATTTTGAGGTTGCTTGCCAACACGTTGCCCGGCCCGATACCCTGATACCATGAATTGAAGAAGGATCTTATGTAGCCAAAGGATGTCTTAAAAAAGCAGGCGGTAGTCTCGACGTAGCGCGTTATGTTGACGTTGGAGACACGTCATGTTCAGAGTGAAGGCAAAGTTTATCGCGACCGCCTATATTTGAAAAACAAATTTACATGCGTTATCCGAATGTTTTCCTGGTGTCAGGAGAGAAGAAAATGCGATGTAAGTCTAAATTTCCACGAAACTGAATCCTTGTCATTATTCATATGGAGGCCGATACCGGCAACCAATGTTCTTACTGTAAGCGCTGAAAAGAAACAGCTTCGCTGGAAATTAGTCTACCATTCGGCGAAGTTGAGGAAGGCTGACTTTTTACAGCGAAGCTGTATACGGCCCAGATCAGCGGTTTCGTGGCATCTGCGAGCAGAAATTATCATCATCAGTAATGGCTCGAGCGACGTCGTCTTCCTCGATGGCGACCCTCGGCGCGACCGCGCGAACGCGCTTGTCGTCTTCTACAGCGGGATGCGTTGTGCTACAAACTATGATCATCACCAATGCCTCTTTCGAGTGCGGCCCGCCACACGGTTCTATGGGTGAACCACGTAATTGATTTCAGTTTCCTTCCGTCGGTTCATTGGATAGGCCGCGTGCCCTCAGAATTGCAGAGCAGCGCGCGAATGAAGAGCGATCAAGTGAGCAGCGACTGTGATCGTCGTGGCGTGCGTACGTTAATGCGGCGGCCTGTGCGCGTGCTCGATAGACAGCACGTAAGCGACAAGGCGTCAAGGCGTCAACGTTGATGAATTCATCGCCATTTCGGCTCTACCTGCAACATCTGTGGCAGTCTACGGCTCGATAATGACATTCGTCGCAATGGGGAGGCCGTGTTTAGGGGAGTATGAGTCATTGCTTGAAGGGGTATGAGTCATTCGTTGTGTTACGTGACGGACATATTTAATAACATGACATGAGTGAAACTGTATCGAGGTCCTGAAGAGCTCACGTCCGAGTGTACCCGGAATGAGTCCATGACTTCACCCATGACCGGACTGACAGACCGAGACCCACCGCAACATCATGGATCTTCTTGACGGTCTGGAGTAGCTGTAGAGGTTCCGGACATTTGTGGGCGGTTTCCCAGGAGTGCTTGGTTTGAAGTGAACAGGCCTCTAAGGCTGGGCACAGCCAGAGAATGGGTTCAAAATTACAATATTTGTATTCGCTATTTGGGTATTCCTCTGAATTTTTCTGATTGATTAAATGCATTAAGCGAGGAATATGATAAGATCTAGTATGTAGCATTCTAAGCGTAGAGGCCTCGGGCCTGTCAAGCTTGGGATGTGGCGGGGGGAATGTTCCATGGCTACGCTTAGAATGAGTCGTAAATTCATCAAAGTAGGGAGCAGGTCTTTTCCCAGATCTAGGGTCATATATTAACACTGGTGATACACGAATGTGTGTGCGTATCTGTACCGTTAGGATGGCAACAGATCAGCACAATAAATATACTCGTACTTTTGTCGATAATTATGCGTCACCTCTCTGTCATGCGATAAACAATTTCGCTGGTCATCTACCTTTGCATAGTGGAATATCTCGATATTTTTGTGTCCACCGTTATGCCACCATTGTGAAGAGTAACTGCGCTCATCGAGCAGTTTGCATTTATGTGTGCCGCCGAGCTTTAAAAAAGGTGTTCATTTTCTCTGCGCGTATTTACAGAACTTTGCACTGACCGTATTTTTGCGATTCTTCCTTCGTGCGATATTCTTATACTTTGCTAGAATGGTTAATCCTACTTTTCTCTTCTGTCATTTCGACGCAGGTGTTGAAATCTCCGGCACGAGGACGTGGCATCTGTAGGAACCTTCATCTCCTGTTTGGTTGGGGCACGCCTTCACCAGTTCTGAGAGGACAGATGTTCTTGAAGGCTGTGTTGGGGACTAAAGCATCTCACAAGAACAAAATGAATGCGTGCAAACGACCGCTTTTTCTTACATTAACTGTCCCGATACTTCTTTCTACAGCTGTCTCACAACCAGTCAGTCCAGTTGCTTTAAGTACAATCGAACATCTGACAGTACCAGGATCGCTTTTAGCACTGCTACTAGAAAATGACAATGCTTCCCCAGCAAAACTTTTCAAGAACGTCACCGTCCCGACAACTGTCTGGAATCTCGAGTCGAAAAGTTGCCGTTTCAAGACTTTCGCAAGCTACCTTACACAAGGCGTTGCCTTTCAGAAACCAGGAGTTGTGTTTGCAATGAGTCAGAACGTGGAATCTCTTCGAATACTAGGTGATGTCCCGTGGTTCCAAAAGTATTACTCAAATATTCAGTGGATTTTTTCTGTGCGCGATCATGCCGATATTCTCCAACCTCTTAAGGGCCATCTGTGTCAGGTTATTACTGTCAGCGAGACGGAAATCAACGTCGCTGTAGATGGTTACAACGACTGCGAAACACGACTGGTATTCACGGCAGCTCACTCTTTATTGCAAAGGCCTAGATTGCTCGCTGGAACATACCCTAAGAACCAACGTTTCAGTTACGCAATTCAAGATGCCGGTTCCAAGTTTTGCTTCGAAGAACCCGGTGCCTTTGGACAGCTGCTCACAATGGCTCACAAGACCCTCAACAACACAGATGTTGAGCTGTGCAATCTAGGCGATACGGATTCACTCCTTTTCGATCGCCGCGTTGAAATGGTAATCGCGCAGCTTAATTCCTCACTGCCCTATTTTTACGATAGATATGCCCTCCTGTCGCCACTTTCTCTCAGTTTCTTTTCCCGCGAGGGCCGCCCCGTTCAACCATCGTTCGTTTCCACGTGGCTCTCTTTCTTCGCATTCTCGGTCGTGTTGGTTCCACTGGCAGCGCTCTTCGTGTCAGTGTTCAGCACCTACTGCGGCCGAGGTCGTAGACCGGTGCGTGCGTTTGCGGCGTGGATCTTTTTCTTCATCGGCATTTGCATGGGTCGAAGCCCACCAGCCTTAAATATTCCAGCTGCAGCAGCTGCGAGAGCCGTTCTTGCAGCCTGGTTATTCGGGATTTTCTTTCTGCTTCAGTTCACTCAAACTGAGATCACTGCTTCCCAGAGCGTTCCCGAGTACACTTCTACACTGCGCCACATAGAGGATCTCACTGCACGACTCGATGCCGGCGACATTCTGCCATGCATGCACTTTGCTTTTGCTAGATTTCTTGAATCTGACAGCAACGTGTCCCACCTCAAATCCCTGCGTCAGGTGATGAAAAAATGTGGTGATGAATGCGTCGGTGAGGCCTCAATGCAAGACTGCGCTGAAAAAGCCCGTAAAGGAACACATGTCCTCATCCACTGGTGGTTGCCGTCATTCAACGAAAGTGCTGCATCAACTAGGCTTGTGAGTGGCGAAGAATACCTGTTCACATATGTTCAGTGGTACCCGATGCATGGACGATGGCCGGCTAGGTAAGCTCAATAAAATGCTCTTTTCGTACTACTAAAACAGTGATTGCTCACAGCGGAGTGCCGGAAAGCTCATCTCTTTAATTCATCACCTTGAAGGCTATGCCTCCGTTTTTACATTTCTGGCTTCTTATACTGTTTTCTAAGCGCGCGGTATGCGTTTGCTGCCGTGGTTTATAGGCGCTACTTTCTCAAAGATTTATCTAAGCACAGAAATAGACCTGGGGGAGGCTGAAATAGTGGGGAATTTTAGATCTCTGCGTTCTATACATGGTTAAAATAAACAAGCCTCCTCGCGTAGGATCAAATAATCATTCCAGCAGTAAAATTTATTTCATTAGCCCTTTCCCTAGGGCGAAAAAAAAATCTAAGAAATTTCCCAGAATGTTTTTTCACTCAGTTTGTAGAACATTTTCTTTCTTAATGAAAGCGTACCATTATTTCAATTCAATGGAGATCGTTTATTTCACAAATTTCATAAAAAGGAAGCTAGAAGAAGGATTCACTGCATGGCCCTAGTTTTCAGCAGAGAAGCGTTTTGCGGGCCTCGATACACGATGCAAAATAAGAATACGAAGAAAAAATAGCGTAAACAGCGCAGAAACGTGCACATGAATGGTGTCTACTTTTCCGCCGCTCCTAAAGCAGCAAGTAGGTCATCTTCGTATGGAAGACTTCAATATAAGACGTGGCGCAGATGCCGACTCTGCGCTGTTCAAGCTGCTGAGATGAGAACACATAATTTTCCGTTTTCATGCAAAATTATACATTGCTGTCCTCTGATGAGGAGCCGTCAAAACAATTTATTTTGCGCATGCTTTGATTGCCTCGTTTCGGGGACGCAGCCATGTTTTATGCGTGGGTGTCAGAGGTGGCAACACAATGAAAGACGAGACGAATGTGGCGCAACATGAACAAGCGTGGCCATTTAGTCTCCGAAATCGCAACTAGGGGCCATAGGAAGAGTACAATTGCCGTAGCTTCACAGTGTGATAAATTTTTGTTCATGACAACTAGAGTCGTCATTGGTTGCATTGATGTATTTTTTTGTTGGCTTCTTATATGTCCAACTCTAAAGCTGTTTCACCACGTCAGAGTCTCAGAATGCCATTTACCTATTTTTGTTTAGTCTGTACACTTTAGCATGCCTTTCGTTTATTTGCGTTTTCTTATAAATGATTAAGGTTAAACCATTTATACAGTTGAGATAGAAGAAAGACCCGCTTTTATCAAGTTCGCTGCAGTGATTACCTTAAAAAAAGTTGTAACCGATCGTCAGAATATGCAACATATTTCGCTCCTGTGTGTGTGTGTGCGGGGGGGGGGGGGGGGTTGCTAAACTGCTGTGACTAAAGGCATGTCCGACATTTCCCTTCGTCTTTTTTTACAGGTACATTCGATGCATCCGGCAGTGTTTTATGGAAGTGCGAGCTATATACTCTGCAGCTTTTTTTTTCATTCTTCACACAAAGATACATCAGGCATAAGCGCGCTTCACATCTAAATACGTGCTATCTTCGCGCCAGAGCTATTCTCTGTGCTTTCTGGTGCCGCATGCGTGAGTCGCTGCCGCACGTGCTTATCGCGGTGTTCACCATTGCTGAAACAACGGCCGCATCTGCTTTCATAACATCGATGCACGCTTTCACAGTAAAAAAATCGCATTCGTTTTGTTGTCCATTCACTGCATAGTCTAACAACGCGCAGTTCTCGGAAATAAATCAATGATGTAGCTATGTCCCGTTATCGATTCACTTAGGTGTTTGGTGAAAATGCGTCCGTACATCTTCCACGAACTAACAGAAACGCTAACGGAAGCAGAGAAATGAAATTCTCTCCGGAAGAGCTAGCTCAAGTGTGTCTTCAAGTCACACTCAATTTTTCTTCGCGAACAGGCCCGAATGAGCCATGTCTTACCGTTGGATATGTCAGTCCAAGCAGTGCTTTGTCGACGCTCCTTAGAAATACTGCTTTATTGGCACTGCTATGCAGACCACTAAGAAAAACTTGAAGATTACTGGAGGAAGTTACGACGTGGAATTAGACGTAGTAGTATTGCATACGTTTGGAAGCATTTGCGACCGTATGCGTATTTACACCCGTCTTCTTTGATGCCGTTTCGTCTACCAAAGCATACATTGCTACGGCGCTAAAGGGATAGAGAATTAACGCGCCCTCATTCATCATTATCACAACGATTTGCTGGCGTCCCCTTTGAAACAGGGTAGTGACAAATAGTCGCCTAGCCTACTTGTGTTATTCAGTAATCCTATACATGCTTTTCGTTCTAACACTCCTTCATATGCCCTTAATATTTTTTCTCTTACTCAAAACCTCTATGTTTACCTTCGACCGCTTCCTGTGCCTGTGATGCATCTGTTCATGTAAATGCTTTTACCGCTTTTTTTAACTGATGCTCTCAATCTCACTTGCTTACCTCGACTGCTGACCGGCTGGTGTTCCAACGCATTTTAAATCCCAGCGCATCTGGAAGGCGTAGCGTACGTGCGGGTTTTACTGCATGAATACCTTCACATTTCATCAGGAATTCTAAGTTATATACTGAATCTCAATCTCATCTTTTTGCAAACATATGCTCTTCTACAGTTTTGTCCTTAGGCACCAAGTTGGAACTTCCAATTGCAAGGCACTGCACTTTGCGCTATCGCACAGGTTTTCTCTGCTAATTTCGTCCCATTCTTGTACGCCTTCGTCTTCTTTTTTTCCGTTTCCATTCCTTGCATCCAACTTTCGCTCTCTGTTTCACTCACTTTCTTTTGAGAGAGTCCTGGATTTCTCTTCACGCTTTCAATTACAATCTAGTTGGTTGCCAACTTCTTCAATCGAAGATCGTCTATGCCAACATGCCCGAAGGCTGCTATTGGATACGAAACATTCAGTGGGATATCTTGCTCTAGAAGTTATTATAGTAGGTCCCAGGACAAGTCAGTAAAACGCACAATATTTGGCTACTATAAAGACACAAATGAACAAAAATCGCGTGGTAGAATGCTGAACAGTTGACAGTGAGTGGTTATGTTTACAGATGCAAAGAGGATCGCAAGCCGGCGGTGTTGTGATCAGTGAGACGAAATTGCTTACTCCTGCCCAGGGTAACCGGGTTGGGTTACGAATTCACTGTTTTTCCTTCTCTCGTTTTTTTTTGTCTGCGACCGTTAGATAGACGAGTCGAAAAGCTTTCTCGCCACTCACGTGTACCTGACAAGATAGCAGTGCGTCTTCGTTGGTACCTGACAGCCACACGTATGACACCATCAGTAATGTGTTTAATCCTTACATGTACCGCAGAGCGCATAGAAAACTGTACAGCACACGCGGCGAAGCAAGAGCGCGATAAACGTACTCATATACTACGCCTGAGAGTCGGGCTTCTTTCAGTTCTTTTACCATTCTTTCATATAAGCTGCGACAATGTCACGTCAAGGAAAATACTGAAAAGAAAGATAAAAACGCAATAAAGGCGAAACGGCGAATTCAAGCACGCACCGCAATGGGTCTATCGGAAAAGCTGCGGCTAATTCCCCGATTAATTTTTTGTGTGTTTACTGCATGGAACCAACGCCACTAATGTAAAGCTAAGCTCATTTGCAGTACGTTTTCATCACACCCGATAAAGCATACTCTATCCTGAACAGTCCATTGAAACTTTAAAAAAATATATGGCAAGCAAACAAGTGTGCATTGTCGGAAGCCACAACGGAAAGGGAACAAGGTTTCAACCACGTTACGCACTGGAGGAGCCTGTTCTCGAAATAGAAACGTTGTCGAGCAAGGTGGCTTGGCGTGCCTGTCGATCATACGGTTCCTCCATAGCGAATAAAGCCCCAGTTACGTGAACAAGGCTGGAAGAAGTAAAGAAACCCTGGTAGCTATGCAAAGGGGGAAGGCTGCTCGGGAGGATCAAGTACCAGCTGATTTGTTGAAGGTTGGTGGGCAGATTGTTCTAGAAAAACTGCCCACCATGCATGCGCAATGCCTCATGACGTCAAGCATACCGGAATCTTGGAAGAACGCCAACATAACTTTAATCCATAAGAAACGCGACGCCAAAGACATGAAAAATCATACACCAATCAGCATACTGTCCGTTGTCTACAAGGTGTTTACGAAGGTAATCGCAAATAAAATTAGGAACACCTTAGACTTCTGTCCACCAAAGGACCAGGCAGGATTTCATAAAGGCTACTCAACAATAGACCATATTCACATTATCCACCAGGTGACAGAGAAATCTGCGGCATATAATCAACCCTTATATATAGCTTTTATTGATTACGAGAAAGTGTTTAAATCAATCGAAACCTCAGCAGTCATGCAGGCATTACGGAATCAGGGTGTAGACGAGCCATGTGTAAAAATACTGAAAGATATCTTTAGTGGCTCCACAGCCACCGTAGTCCTCCATAAAGAAGCAACAAAATCCCAATAAAGAAGGGCGTCAGGCAAAGAGATAAGGTCTCTCCAATGTTATTCGTAGCGTATTTACAGGAGGTATTATTCAGAAACCTGGATTGGGAAAAATTGATAATAACAGTTAATTGAGAATACTTTAGTAACTTGCGATTCGCTGATGCTATTCCCTCGCTTAGTCACTGAGGGGGCCAATGGCAATGCATGCTCACGGACCTGGACAGGCAAAGCAGAAGAGTGGGTCTAAATATTATTGTACAGAAAACTAAAGTAGTGTTTAGCAGTCTCGGAAGAAAACAGCAGTTTACGATAGGTAGCGAGGCACTGGAAGCGGTAGGGGAATATATCTACTTAGGCAAGATAGTGCTGCGGATCGGGATCATACGACTGAAATAATCAGAAGAATAAAAATGGGCAGGGGTGCGTTTCGCAGAAATTCTGTGATCATGAAGAGCAGGTTGCCATTGTCCCTCTGGAGGAAAGTGTATAACAGCTGTGTCTTACCAATACTCACCTACGGGGCAGAAACATGGAGGCTTACGAAAAGGGTTCTACTTAAATTGAGGACGACACAACGAGCTATGGAAAGAATGATGGCTTTAACGTTAAGAGAAACGAAGATAGCAGATTGGGTCAAGGAACAAACGCAAGTTATTGACATCTTAGTTGAAATCAAGAAAAAGAAATGAGCAAGGGCAGGGCATGTAATGGGGAGGGAAGACAACCGATGGTGATTAATGGTTACTGACTGGATTCTAAGAGACGGGAAGCGTGGAAGGGGGCGACAGGAATGTAGGTGTGCGAATGGGATTACGAAATTTGCAGGGACAACAAGGCCACAATTAGCACATGGCTGGGATAGTTGGAGTAGAATGGGAGGGGCCTTTGCCCTGCAGTGGGGGTAGCAAGGCTGATGATGGCTTGAACAAACCCGATTATAACAGTGATGGTATTTTAGAACTAAGAGGCAAAAACATTGCTGGGGCCACAAGGTTACTATGGGGACGGATTACCAATGAAGCTGTTTAGGCTGCATACATGGGGTGCATACATTGTGAAATCATACATTTTTTTAAATACTGTTACCACAGTACCACAGTACCAAAACACCACAGTACTTCAACACAATCGCCGCCGCGGTCACCGCGCATACCATGCATATGCCACAGCCACTGCTGCAGCCGCGCTCGTAGCTCCTTTGCGCCTGACACACACACACGTTGTGTGTGTGTGTGTGTGTGTGTGTGTGTGTGTGTGTGTGTGTGTGTGTGTGTGTGTGTGTGTGTGTGTGTGTGTGTGTGTGTGTGTGTGTGTGTGTGTGTGTGTGTGTGTGTGTGTGTGTGTGTGTGTGTGTGTGTGTGTGTGTGTGTGTGTGTGTGTGTGTGTGTGTGTGTGTGTGTGTGTGTGTGTGTGTGTGTGTGTGTGTGTGTGTGTGTGTGTGTGTGTGTGTGTGTGTGTGTGTGTGTGTGTGTGTGTGTGTGTGTGTGTGTGTGTGTGTGTGTGTGTGTGTGTGTGTGTGTGTGTGTGTGTGTGTGTGTGTGTGTGTGTGTGTGTGTGTGTGTGTGTGTGTGTGTGTGTGTGTGTGTGTGTGTGTGTGTGTGTGTGTGTGTGTGTGTGTGTGTGTGTGTGTGTGTGTGTGTGTGTGTGTGTGTGTGTGTGTGTGTGTGTGTGTGTGTGTGTGTGTGTGTGTGTGTGTGTGTGTGTGTGTGTGTGTGTGTGTGTGTGTGTGTGTGTGTGTGTGTGTGTGTGTGTGTGTGTGTGTGTGTGTGTGTGTGTGTGTGTGTGTGTGTGTGTGTGTGTGTGTGTGTGTGTGTGTGTGTGTGTGTGTGTGTGTGTGTGTGTGTGTGTGTGTGTGTGTGTGTGTGTGTGTGTGTGTGTGTGTGTGTGTGTGTGTGTGTGTGTGTGTGTGTGTGTGTGTGTGTGTGTGTGTGTGTGTGTGTGTGTGTGTGTGTGTGTGTGTGTGTGTGTGTGTGTGTGTGTGTGTGTGTGTGTGTGTGTGTGTGTGTGTGAGATGTTTCTCTTACCACGCCGAACTTGTGTGGTTCTATTTTGACCGAAGATATTAAACTTATTTTGGGAAGCTGGTGGATGGCGTGAAGACTCTGCTTCACCTGTCCCACTGGTCGGCCTGGTATTGCAATTCTCCGGGATCGGCCCTCACACTCCTCTCCACGCGCCGTGATACCGACGTTTGCCGTCCAGGGTACCATCCCTGGGAACGCATGTCCGGTATTATACCATCTTCAGTATAAGCGACACATTCCTGTAGCCTACACGGATGTTACCAGGCCAGGGCACCTCCATCCCCATTGGATCACCAACGTCCTACTTGTCGACCAGATCTCCGAAATGGGTCATTCTAACATCCCCAAGAGGTATGGAAAGCGCCTGTGGATCATTCTTAGATGTCCATGTAATCGTCCCATGCACGTGAGTTGACATTCGTAGAAACGTTCCATGAATCTCATAATGGTATATTGGGACGTCCGAAAGATGTTTAAATACACATTATTCTCTGTGAATAGTCCGGAGTACCTCTTAAGCATATATATGGCAGGATATAAGACGCTTCTTGGACTTTTGCGTTAACAATAGTCCAAAAGACGTTTGTGAAAGATTTTTTTCTGGATTTAAAACATCCACAGGACGACGATATTGAATATAACTTAAGATAGTAGGGACGTTCCTTACAATGTGCCCCAGGAGTGCAACAGGCCTTCTGCATTTACCCACATACCACTAAGAATGTAAGCTTGACCTGATTTTATGTCGGCTTGTGGGGCCGGATGAGGAGGAAGTGCATGGCTCTTGGAGGTCCATCCAAGCGCTCCCCTAAGGCAACCCAACATTTGTGTAATGCAACAGTCGAAATACCGGGAGAGAGACCAGGAATGCAGCCAGTCGCATCTCAAAGTATGCTTAAGAAGGCTGCAGTGCATTTAAGCACTGTGCCCATAATTGCTTCGGTTGGAAGGCCGAGCATTTCAACAAAAAAGGCCATAACCTAGATGTACTTAAACTCTACATCCTGTAGTGAAATTTCCATTCTGCGCGAGACAGAAAATACAGAGAATCACACCTTACCCATAAGTTCAAAACATTTCAACCAATAGGCGTAAGCCTTTCAAAGGGAGTTTTAGAATTTATTGTCAATACTAAGTTTCAAAGTAAAGGGAACAACATTTGGTTATTTTTATTGGTAAGCTTAGTGCTTTGTTTTTTTTTTGCTTTATTTGTATATTTAGTCCATTTCAGTAATTTATTTTGCACGAGCACCATTTTGTGTCACTTCGTTGATTGTCTCTTTCAGAGAGACGACAGCTCACTGACCTCAAGCGAAGCAGGTAATCGTCCCTCGCTCCCTACCGTCATCGTCCAGCCGCTTCCATAAAAAGACATACATCGCTACCTCAGATTCCTCCACCGACGTTGAAAAGAAAACCTTTCTTTTCAATTCTACACCCTCGCCTTTAAGCCACCCTCTGCCATTGCCTCGGCTAGTCGCCCTACGCCTTCTTCCCTTTAGAAGAAGCTTAGCTATATGTACTTTGCCGAGGAAAGCGTATGTGGGCTTGGAAAAGACAAGACCACTTGTCCAAACGTTCGCTCTTGCTTTTACCTTGTTCTCGTTTTACTCATCCTCATGAATTTCTATCTCGCACCTCCCGCTTGTCTTCCCTGGACTGACGCGGTAAAGTAATGCATAACACAGACTTTGATAAAAAGGCATTAAACCCTAACACATGGTATAAAATATGAACAGTCAGAAAGAGCTCTACTTTTTTCTGCTAACATGAAGGAAACTACAGAAGAAAGTTCTCCAGGCTGCTGAGTCATTTGAGAATCTGTTTAGAATTGCCACATTTATCTCAAGAACACAGCGGCAGGAAGACTGTAAGAACTGAAAGCTTTCCTCAAACCCTTGCAATATTCTTCATAATTGTGATTAGTTCGTGTTACTTGTTTTTGTTGTCCCGCTCCTTATCATACCTACTTGTCCACAACCTTTCTTTTGGGAAACATGTCATAAGGGGTTGTTTTAGATTGCCAAAAGAAGATGTGACTGCTTTATGATTTTTTTCGTTTACCTTTAGTATTTTTCGACCTGAAACCATCCAAGAACTGCTTAGGAGTGTTGAATTACCTTTCTTTTAACCCTGTCTAATGGTGACTTTATGTTCATTTTTTGCTGTTGTTTGTCTTTTTTTGCCTGTGAAGTATTTTATTTGATTTCGCTATGGCCGTTTTTTTATTTTAGTTTTTTCTTTGCTTTGCATGCGATGCATTTTATTTTTCTCTGTTCGCTACTACTGTTTGCTGCCTAAATTAAATTTTCTACATTCCAAACCCATAAGAGGTCCCAATTCACTCTCTGACTATGGGACCGCTACACCAGTCGTTATCGCGGTAGGTTAGGGGTACGACGGCGGTTGGACTTGGGAAGACATGTTGAAATTCATTTAGGGCCTAAATAAAACCACTTCTGACCTCGCAAATGCACTGATCAGTTTTCAGTAAAGCGCATGGAAGCAAACAAATCTCAATAACTCAATAACTTCATCATACCAGTTAAGCCATTAGAAAGTTTGGCGCACTATGACCAGTAAAAGAGATAACCAATTCAACTGTTTAGAAATGTACTTTGGCTATGGAGAAAATTCAAGAACTCGCGGTAAGGCCACTACGGACGTTATCATGGGACTGACTACGATCTTCTAGGAACAAGTGGACGCTGCCACAGCAGACTATGCCCCACGTTACGCTATTACACGCTCACTTGCAACCAGCTTTGCTACCAATATTGCCGACTTCCTAATCTACGATGTGATTCTGTATCACGGGCTTCTCCACTGCTGCTCGGCTATCGGTCCTTGATTCATGTCCGGTGTTATCGATGACCTTCTCCACTCATGTTCCGCATAACGGAAGGGCACCACCGTCTATCACCCTCAGACAAACGGCCTTACAGAAAACCTGAGTCGCAAAATGACTGACATGCAGTCCACGTACGTTTCCGCCAACCACCGCGACTTGAAAGCTACATTACCTTCTCTTCCATTCGCCTACAATTCATCACGCCATGGTACTGGAAAGTGTTCACCACTTCTTCATTTTAGCGGTGAAACGATACTACTGACGTGTACTTACCTGAATTAACAGCTGCTCCATAACAGCCATCGTAGTATTCGCAATATGCCATCGCAAAGGCGAACGTGCGCGTCACATCGCGAGTGAGCAACTTACGATGTCGCAGGTGTCACGGAAGTTCCGTAATGATCACCGCCATAAGTATGCCTATTACTTTCCTGGAATTATTCATTCCTCAAGTGGACGCCAATTCGGAGTTGGTTTTTGATTGAAGATTCTACCGTGCTTCAACGGACCTTATCGCGTTCGGCGCCAAGTAACAATCTAATGTATGAGGTTGCATCGGTCAAGTCACTGACGTATACAGGTCACGTCGCTCACGTAAAGCTGCGAACCCGTCCGTTGATGCTGCATTGTGATCTGCCCGGGTGGTGGGAATGATTTCACCCGGGGATAATGCCGCGAGATAGGAAAAGAAGACTGCAGCATTAGGCCAGCCGCAATGCAGATGAGGTAAAGGTTGCTTCTCGCCATCTTGGCTGCTTTTATGCCTGTGCCACTCGCCTTACTAGTAAATATATTTAAATACGCAGTTCTTGTGCAAAAATACAAAGTTGACTTGTAATTTCTGTAAGCGTTCTATTTCGCTGATTCTATGGTTTTGATAGTTACTCATGAATACATCGGGGTACTGAACTTATACGGACTGGTGTTTTGCAAACATAAAGTTAGCCATGTGTCGAAGCTCTCCGCCGTTAATTTCTCAGGAAGAACAGTTTCCCTTCAGCTTTGCGACATGCGCCTGAAGTCTATAGTTCGGAAAGAAAGGTAAGCGCGAGATGTTTAAGCTTAAAGGAGGTATGGTGAGTTGGTTATGTTTAAAGGAGGTATGGTGAGTTCCTAATTAACATCACACCGCAAGTGTTAAATAATGCGGTGTTTGCTGCAATGATCTCAAGATCTATATATTATTGCCTGTGTTAAGTGTGACGTTACATACAACACATAAGTGGGCAAATAATCGTATCTGAGCGGGACCTTTAACGGATCACTTCACCTCATTACTCTACAATAAAGGGAATAAAGGGAATAAAGGAAATATGCCCCCTTTTCATATTGTAAGTCATCCAAGGGAATATTTGTGGCTCATGACGTTAGCTTGTCATTCGAAGCATATCTTGTGAACACCTATTTGAAAAAATATTTGAGCTCATTACGAATGCCATCAGCTTCATCGATGACTTTGCCCGAAGATGTGCTTTGCTAAATGGTTAATCTTAGAAATGTGGCGATAATTTCTGTGGGTTTACCACCATATACGAAAGTAAGGAAGTGTCATTAAGGAAAAGTCATTTATGTGCTGTGAACCTCTATTGTAAGTTAATGATAACATTATCTATGGCACTGTGGTTCTCTCCTGTTTCGCCGTTTATTTCTTTTTCTATTTCGTGGGATTATTTGACAAGATAGCGATGAATACTCTCGGTAATGCGATATCTCTTGCGTGGTTTCGTCGCAAAATGTAACAGTGATTTAAAGCAAGCGCAGAATTCCATTACGCCTGTTACTTCAAAGAACGCAAAATACTTGAATTCCAAGGAACTTAGCACGGCAGAGTAATGACACGTGTGTGACCGTTAGTAGAAATCGGCAGTGACTTTTTGTATTATCGACCGGTTGATCTGTGGTAGGATCACACAAACACATTGTGGTCCGAATTGCCGCCTTCGATACGCATTGGACATCCTTGAAGCGCGCAGCTCTCTGAAAGTAGTTCAAGCAAAAAACACGACGAACTAACCCGACGGTTATCAGTAGCTAGTTGATCCAGTGAAAAGGTGAACGCTGCATCCAGATGCGATCCACAACTTCAGACGTTTCAGCCATCATATGAAAGAATGGTTCAATCTATTCTGGGTAAATTGATCCATGGTTGCAGTAATATTTGACTTAGAGTAGGCATGTTATAAAACATAAGCATGAATTAGATGTAATCAGGCATCGCGCGTGGAGTTCTGTACACGCGTCATGTATTTATGTTTTTGTCCAAATATGCGACTTTGACGCACACGCTTTTAGGGTCAGTGATGACAGCCAAGACTATAAATTTAATCGAACATTTAGGGGATGTTGCCCCTACTCCACCTCTTGAATTTCTGTGTTTAATAAATAGCCTGTATGAAGAAGAAACCATCGGAATTCCTATCTGGAATTTACTATGCGTTCATTTCAGACCACTACATGCTCGACCGTGCGCTATGCAGAAAGCGGAGTAGGGCGGCTTGTGTTTGTGCGAGCACTGTTTATGCCCGCAACATATCACAGAAGACCTCGCTACCTTTGCTCGACAGCTGATGTAAATTAGCGTGATGATGCGTCCATTGAGTTTGTGCTTGTTGTAGCCAAACCTTGATACCTAGGCAGTGACACGGCATGTACGCCCTGCGCGTTCCCATGCAATTGTCATCGCAATAGTGTATTAGTTTCACTTGCTTCGTGTATTGCCTCTTCGGCGAATGAGTGTCTATTGCACTTTCTCACCGCAGGCGCCAGCACCAACGGTTACTTCTGGCACTGGAGGAGTCGGGCCTTGTGACGCGCACTTTGGGTGGCCGCCATTCCCCTAACGACAGGAGGGGTCTCCTGTCAGTTGAAATTCCTTTCAGTGATTACGTCGCTGTCTACGCCGTTGGAAACAGCCTGGCTCTGCTGGTGCTTGGTGTCGAGGTGATGAGTCGTCGCTGCTGCAAGAGAAGGCGGTGGCGTCATGGTCGCCACAGTCATTTGCTTTTCGTGCGCAGATAATGTGGCTGGCAAGAGCACACAAGTTGTAAGGAGCAATCTCTTACCGACTTGGCTAAATAGCGTCTGGTAGCCACGAGAATGCGTTTTTTTTTTTGGCAATCTGCAAAGTTATGCCTGCTGTAGCATTTTGTTCCTTATAAGGTAGTAGTGCTTTTACCCTGTAGCTAGGACTGTTGTGGCGTGAACTTGGCGACAAGATAACATAGAATTGCATTTGATGGGCACTATAAACAAATACGTTGGGTTGGGTTAAACAATGGCCAGGTTTGTTCATTATTGCTTATTGAACTATAAATAGACAAATGATAGCCTGCGTATCATCTTGTTGATATACGATTGCTGTGTCTCACGTGATATACTGTTCTGGGTACGAATAAAATGTTTGTTCTACGCTGCATGCTTTCGGATACGCTTTCGAATGAGCACGTATATGAACTTTATAGCCCGTACATCTGTATCATGTGTAGTGAACGGGCGCGACTCAACTACACGTCCTCTCAGCATCCAGCACTGTAAAGCGCTGCACTTCACAAGATGTCGCTGATGGAAGCAAGACAGACGAGTAAGGTAATTTCTGCGAAGGCAATAAGGCTTTGCCGATAGCGTTCGGTAAGCGCGAAAGGTTAAGAGAGAGAGAGAGACAAACGGCAAGGCAAGACAGGGAGGTTAGCCAGTGTAAATACCGGCTGGCTACCCTGTGCTGGGGAAAGGGTTAAAGGGAAGAAAAGGAGAATGAAGAGAGAAAGGCGAAGGGTTAAAATAAAGACATGGATCCTAAGCCACCGCAAACATGCCGAGATAACAGAGCAATACATTTCGCGGCACTGGCGTCAGCCTAAGTCGGTCCTAGGAAATTCGGCTGCTCCGGTGGCAGAGGTTATTCGAGCCATCCATGAGGAGGGTGACAAAGCAAATCCGTTTCCCTTGCATGACCTCCTAGATTGGCGCGCGCCCGTGCTCGCCGATCCAGGAAGCCGTGCCATTTCGCCCCTCCTCTCAACTCCTCACCCCTTGCCCTCTTTCGCTACTGCCTCAGCTTCGACTGTCCCCGCGCGTGCCCGGCGGCCCGGCGGAAGTTTAGCCCACTGCATGACGTTTCATGTTTCGTTATCTGCTGTTATCGGGAAGCGTGCGCTGCTGTGCGTTGACCGGGGCGGGCAGTTTCTTGGTCCTCGAAAGCTGTGTACTTGAGCTCCGCGATGTTTCACCCGTTTCACGACTCGCACCACTCGTGCATCCTGCATTTGTACAAGAATACCTCAAAAACAAGCCCTTGCAAGGTTGTTCCGGGTGCCTAAAGACAACATTTGAGTGCGCAGACCCAAGGACATCAGAAGGCGCATGTACACGAACACAGCCCTGCGTTTGTATGTGCTCCGTGAGTCTCCGGACGGCGTTGCGCCTTGATTGTGCCAAACATCCCTCTTAGCAGTAGAGAAACCTGAAAAATGGATGTTCCTCCTCATTGTCACCAGGTGTATGACTTGTGTTTTTCTGTGCCAAGTCTCATTTTGTAACTTCAGTAACTTGCACAGCCTTCCATTCCGCCCTCAGTGCTTTTTCTTTGTCAGGTTCTACAAACGTACTAACAGCTGAAAAATTACTGTTCATATTTGTGTATTATCTCAGTAATCGCCGAAGGAAAAACCGCACGAACAACCTTAATGTGTAGGCATGATACGCGTTTTTTTCTTCTGGAAAGCATGAGCATTGCGAGCGTCCTAAATGCAGATTTTTTAAGTTCGGGTTCATTACACCAAGGAGTACACAATAGGTACCAAGGAGTACACAATAGGCCTTAAGTGACGTATTATACTGCTAAGCCTTGCATTCGGGGTGAAAGAAAAGTCTGAAAGAACAAAAGGCTGATATTACCTTGTCTTTGATTGAGAAATAGACCTTTCTGCTGCAAAAGCTCACTACGTTCTGTTCCCCCTTGCCACCGTTACTCAAGTTGTGGCCCAGTCCAGAATAATGTGATAATGTGTATTTCAGTTTTTAGCGGAATGTTATCTTTTTCTTCCATGTTTTTCATTGTGTTCAGTAATAATGAACATGTCACCCATTTAATGTACTTTTGTGTAGGTTTATAAGTAAGCTCTTGTTTTTGTTTTGGTATGGTTGTCAATCAAGCAATCTTAGCATTTTCTTTTATTTTTGAGTATGTTGCGTGTCATTGTTTTTGCCATTACCAGTGAATTTCCTTTTCTTTATTTGTCAGGACTATGTGATACTCGCCGTGCAGTTTCCTGCAATATATCAGTGCAGATATCAGAATCTCTCAGAGCGCATATCAGAAGCTCTTCTACACCTTGGTTTTTAGGTCATTATACAGGAATGTTTTATATGTGTGTACATGAAACGGCCTTCGCGCTTTCTTTAGTTTTATATATTTTTTTACTTCACTGTCTGTGAAAATTGGTCTTGTTTAGTAATCATGTACATGGCATGCATTTTTCACATTTCTTTATTTTCTGAGCGTGTATCAATATAAGTTATGCGAAAATATTTGTTTTCGGAAGCGGAAGTAAATAAAACGAGGCCAACGAACTGTTGTGTTGGAAGAGGAATTTATATATGTTCGGGCATATGCTAGCATACTGATAGTGTGGACAAGACTGCGTGCGTGCTAACGCATAAAGAACTCACGGCGCACCACGCGCCAGTTCGCAAACAATGCCTGTGGTAGCGCACGCGCGCGATAAAAAAAAAATACGCACCGCGGACAGGCAAAACGAAAGCAAAAAAGTAAAGGCGTGCGGGGCATGGGTAAGGGTCGAAAGGGTGCGGAGCGGGTTTTTATAATAAAAACAAAGAAAAACAAAGCGCACTAGGGTGAGGAGGTGCGACGTGTGTGCTGCTTCTGTTGCCATGACAACGTAAACAATCGTGTGCACCGCCATTTTGCCAAAGTATCACCCTCATGCTAGGGCCGTAACGGAAGGGGACCTTGGCGTAGCGTCGAAAGGGAGTCTGTTCAATAACAGCCAATGGCAGCCACGCGGAGATTGACCACTGGGTCCACGATGCGGAGCGTTCGTCTCGAGCGTGCTGACTGCCGAACATGTCAAGCTTTCGTAATTTGTTGCGGGCTATAACGCACCGCATATTGGAAAGTTGACTGAGCGCGTTGCCATTTGTCTGTACGCTTTACCACTAATCCGATGCTACGTGTATTCTGTTTATATAAAGATTACGTGGTCATATTTGGTGTGCCTAATTGTGTTGTATGCCAACAGGGGTACGAAAACGTGCTTACGAAGCTTTCGAGATTCAACACATGCCTTCTGAGAAAATGTGAGGCTCGAGCTGTAAAACTCCCCTTAAGAAAGCAACCTTCTGCCTTTTGTGGTTACTTATATGCCTTAATTAGAATGAATAGCTTCGTTCGTCGTTGGCGGTCGGCCCAAGGACTTGCGTCGCAGAGACGCCGATGAAAAGCGTGCGTGCTCTCCCAAAACCAAGTCACGGGAGGCGTTTGTCGCCAAGCAAGACTATCATACATCTTTGAGAGGTGCATGCTGCTTAGCGAGAGCTTTACAGTGTGTTAAACTTAAGAGTGTGCTGTGGAACACGCGCAAAGAAAACGTGCGGTCTCCCGCTCCTTTACTGACTGGTTTAGTCGTCGTTCGTTTAGTCGTTTGCACGTTCGTTTATTCATTTGTACGCTCGTTTCGTCATTCGCTTGCTCATTCGCTCAACTAGTACTTTGTACTGCCACTCTGTCTCTGAGACGCACTTGCTGTAGGGTGCATAGGCCGGTGCGTTCAATTCTGTAAAGAGACAACATATGGTGCCTAAAGAAAAACGATTGCCTCATTTCACTTATCGCAATTTCGGCCGCGTCGTAGCGCGTCAATGAATTGTGCGCTCATCACTTCACTAAAGTCGTATCTCTGAAATGTTAGTTCAGAGTGAGCGCAACCGTCCTTAATTCATGCACCTTAGGGCGACTCGGTTCACGACAATTCATCACTTCGTGAACGGAAGAGCTCACGCAGGATAAAATGTTAGTGGTGACGTCACTGACATGAAAAAAAAAATTATTCAATGCAAGCTCACTATGCTCCTGTTTTACCCTGAATGAGGCGCTGTTGCTGCATTCGCTCTTCGCAAACAAATGATAAAAAACCGATTTCATTGTTTCTCCACACAGAGTTCCGACTGAATCATCGGCCGTGTCTATTTCTGTCGACCTTGAGCTACTAGGCAGAAAATAGCACCAGCACCCTCCTCTGAGGCTTTACGCGTGCTTAAAAAATTGGGAAGCACGGATGTTCGCGGCACTTAAGCTTGTAATTCTCTATCGAACCTTCAGAGCAGCGATCGTCCGTGCCCTCTGCGAGCATTTGTGCGCCATGCTTGATACGTGCCGCAAACTCACATGGTAAGGTAAATCGACCTAGGTAGACGTACTCCTTCACAGACTCTAGAGGCCGAATGGCGATCCTGAACTCTTGTTCCTTTGCCCAGCTATTAATCATTACCTTTGTCGTCTGCATAATGATCCTCAACACCACTCTTGCACTCTCTCTGTCGCGGTCCTCAATCATTTGTTTTAACTTTTCTGCATCGTTGCTAAATTGAAATATGTCAGCGGCAAACCGATGCTTGCTGAGATATTCGCCGTCGATCTTTACTCCTAAGCCTTCCCAGTTTAGTAGCTTCAGTACT
The DNA here is from genome assembly GCF_023375885.2 of Dermacentor andersoni. NCBI lineage: Eukaryota > Metazoa > Arthropoda > Arachnida > Ixodida > Ixodidae > Dermacentor > Dermacentor andersoni. Next base: position 119,729,818 of record NC_092819.1, on the reverse strand, counting down.
TCTTCTAAGAACACAGTTAATCGCACTGGAGAGATTGTGTCTCCCTGTCTTACCCTTTTCTTTATAAAAGCCTTCCTGCTTTTCTTTCGCAGAATCGAGGTAGCTGTAGAACTTCTGTAGATATTTTCCAAGGCATTTACGTAAGCGTTCTGGTACTGTTTCATTACGTATTGCCTCTATGACTGTTAGTATCTCTACTGAATCAAGTGCCTTTTCGTAATCTATGAAAGCCATATAGAGAGGCTTATTGTACTCTGCAGATTTCTCGATAACCTGATTGATGACATGGATATGACCCATTGTAGAGTATCCCTTCCTGAACCCAGCCGGTTCACTTGGTTGACTTAAGTCGATTGTTCGGCTTGCTCTATTCGAGAATATTTTTCTAAATATTTTATATAATACTGTGAGCAAACGAACTGTCCTATAATTTTCGATTCTTTCACATCTCCCTTTTTGCCGATTAGTATAATGTTCGCAATCTTTCAGTTTTCTGGGACCCTCGCAGTCGATAGACACTTAGTACAAAGAGCCGCCAGTTTTTCAAGCATTGTCTCCTCCATCTTTGATTAAATCGAATGTTATTCCATCTTCTCCTGCCGCTCTTCCTCGTTTCATGTCTTGCAAGACCCTTCTGGCCTCATCGCTAGTTGTAGGAGGAGTTCCTGTATCCTGTTCATTACAGTTTTAATGAAGTATCCTGGTTCCTCCGGATACTGTAGAGGTCAGTATGGCATTCTACCACACACTAAGAAAAAAAAGAGTACCTCTTACTCTTTTCGAAGAGTCTGGACTCGCCACGTATACGACACACTTTGTGGGAGACACCCGAACTCTCTTTCGGCAGAGAGTCCCGAGACTATCTGTGCTCGATACAAGGTGGTTACGTGACTCCACACACAATAGTCATGCAACCCTCTTGTAGTAGTCTGCTAACCCTCTCAAAAGAGTTACACGACTAGTGCTGAGGGAGCCCGTTAACTATTCTGCACGAGTCAGACGACTCAAGATAAAGGGTCACATGGCCACTGCGGAAGGATTCGGGTAACTATTCTTGATGAGTCTGATGACTCCAGCAGTGTGTGTCAAGTTACCCTTAGTGCGTGGTGCAGGACTCTTCTAAATAGAGTAAAATAACTAATCCATGCAAGTCGTTTGACTCTCGAATGGCAGTGTCGAGCCGATTTTCAAAATGTCACCAACTTTTGCTGTAAGTACGCACGACTACGGCTAGTTCTCAAGATGACTACTGTGAAAAGACAACATATACGGAAGAACCCATAGCAAGCTTGCCAAAAAGGACATGGCAGGTTAGCAACAAAAAGTTAACATTTCATCACCCTTTGTTGTCTTCTGGAAAATTCAAATGTATTAGTCAGCACAGAATCACCATGAAAGCAAGACAGCTCTCATTACTTTTAAACTGGAATCAATAGCCAACCAAGCAAAACAGTCTTAAATATATGTAGCCTACAGGTGCATATGCATGACACTGCAATGCAACTCGGAACCATAACGAGACCCCAAAATATTATGTAACTCATGTAGAAGTTCAATTCAGCGCTGCACAAGTCTATAATGTCAAAACATTTGTAAGTTAAACCTACTTCCCTGTTCTTCGAGACATGTTTTTATTTAGAACTTACGATTTAACATTTTAAGCAAGTGAGCTACACATAAAAAATAAAAATATGTACAGAGGAGACCCAGATAATCAAGTGCAATAAAAACAATATTCCAACTTATATTACATAATCTATGCGTTATACTATGCTTGCTAAAAACAACTGGTTGGCAATTGATAATCCAATCTAACAGTAAAAACAGCTGTCTTACCTTATGGTACTCTTGTTGGCACTTTTCCCCCACAACTTGTGCATGTTAGCGTCAGTTGAAAATTGATCTGAAAAATACCACATTAAAAAGTTGTGCATCAATTTTATTCTGTCAAACAACATGCAACAGTGTATAAAAGCTTCACAACAGATAATATTACAAAAATAAATACAGCAACATTTATACTAATTGTTTATTTATGTTGACAAATGTACTTTTCCAAGACAAAGTATAGTAGCTGACACAGACAATTTCACAGATTGCAATAACCACTAATACAAAACTTGCCGTAACGCAAACACGCTGACAAAATATGTAGCACAGGTAGCTGTATTTTGTTACAGCAAAGATAGCACATGAATAATGAGGACAAGGGAGGGAGCAGAACACATAAACTATACCCAGCTGCATGCATGCAGCTGTAACAATATACATGGTGCACCAACATCTAAAATAAACAAAGAGGAAGATGTGAGGAAAGTTTCTTTTACTCATCACACGTTATCATGTAAGAGCAGATTATGCACTGGCTGTAATCTACCCTCGGCGCTTACGTAAATAAGTTACATTAGGTGCCACATTTACAAATCACTCATACAATGTTCTTGTGATTGTCCTTATTCCGATTTTTAACTTGGAAAGCATGATTGATTTACGTAAAGCCTTCCTACGGCTTGGCACATATGTATACAGAAAGAAGTGTTTCTATAAACACTGGATGTCATGGAAGGATGACTGACACATACCTCTTTTAATTCTTTTCTCTTTGTCTTTATGATTATCTACCACAGCAGTTTTTTGTAGAGTGAAACACATCCAGATAATACACTGTGGGCAACAAAGTGTGAATACCTGTTCTTAATTTCTACCTTTCTCTGGTGTCCCGCTAAGGTAAGATTGGTGCAAAAAATTGTCTTCCCAATGTATGCGTTCCCACAAAACAGGAGCAGATGATATGCCACATTAATGGTGCGTGAAATAAAACATCTGTTCTTAACTTACCACTGCCATGCCAATCTGGTGTGATTTTCTGCTTTGTTGTGTACTCTAGCACAGGTGCTACGCAGTTCACTTGGTGCCCAAAGCAACTCTCACACCATAGCAGGATGTCAATTTTGTTTTTCAAATTCGAAGCGAAACTCTGGTTATGGGGGACAATTGCAAACATAGTTTTGCTTTGTATCTTCATTATGTTGTAGAGCAGGGTAGAAAGCAAGAACAGGTATTTATAATTTGGGTTCCCACTGTGCATTACGCGGATACGTCTCAATGAACGATACAACTGCTTGGTAGATAAACATATGAAAGATAAGAGAATTAAGGTCGAAGCCTACCATATCAGTTACTGGGAATTTTATGTGTAAATGAACTTTTGTGATTCCCAGTGATGAAACAGTTTTGACAATATGTGCCAAGGCAATTAAGTCACTCATGCTCTCAAAGAAAACAAAATAAAAACAAGCAAGATTACAAGAAGTTCGAATTTGCAACCTAAAGCGAGACACCTCACATGACTGATTTATGCCTTTACTGAGTATAAATTACATCTGGCACATAATCTGCTTGTACAAGATGACGAACAATAAGTTACTGTTGCTTTCTCTCTGGGGCATTTGGCTCTCCTGAACACATGCACATTGTGTGGCACAGCTGCGTGGATGTAGCTGGGCACAGCTGTTATTCAGCATCAATCTGTTTTTATGGTCCTGTACTATTATCGTTGTAATTTATAATTAGCAAATCGCCTAACTATTGGGTTGATCAGCTCCATTTTAAACAAAACATACTGACAGATTTCCCTGTTTATCGCTACCAAAGATATGGGTACATCATTTCAGACTTCAAGAAACAGCGGTGGAACAGAACAAATGCTCAAGACACAAAATCTATAATGACCAGTACCTTTTTTTTATTAAATGCCATGTAATAGCTCTTTCTGCAATGAATACCATTATTACCAAAAACTGTAGCCTGAAAAAATAATTGGGAAATATTTACAAAAGTGACAGATTAGAACTGCATGTTAATTTCAAATGTCTTCTTAAACAAGATCACAATAATTGAAGTTTCATTAATTTCAGCAAAATGCTGACATCCCATTATTGAAGATAGTCAGTGCTGAAGGTATTGTTAGTTTGTAGGAGTCCTCAGACTGACAGCTCTGAAATATTTGTCACCATACTTGGTGGAGCATGCTTTGCTCTTTCAGATATTACTTCGCCAAAAAGCCTCCTGTAAGCCTTGTGGGACAATTCTGTGTGGAAGAGAAATCTATTTGATCATTACTTTTTGGGTATGCGTATCTCAGAACTGGTGCTAGTCGGAGTTCTTACAAAGTAGACGTTATTGAGTACTGTAATTCTAATGCCTGCCACTGCTATAAATTTCTGTTAGTGAAAATTGTCGCACTGTCATGAAGCAGTTATGTTCAATAATTAGTGGCAGTCACCGCTGAAGCACTCAGTACAAAACACAATATAAATATATGGAGTCAAAATTTAAATGTCCAATAAAGTTATAATCAAGTCTACATTTCACAGAACTGTCTTTCTTTCTGTTAGCGTGCCAATACCAATTGCACATTCACAAACATTTTAGTATTGCACTTCTGGCAAATGCAGGAAAATTCACCGTCTTTAACAGAAGCTCTTGGGAAGACAGCCCAGATTCGCTTCGACAAAAGGACTTGCCTTAAACTTTGCGTCGCTATGTTGTAGGTCACTGTAGCAAGGGGAACATTTTGCTGATTGAATATTACTCAAAATAGTTTTATTATTTGTACTAGAGGTTTGAAAAGAGAGCCAATTGTAGAGTTCTTCATGCAGATTTCATATATTCCATTAATTTTTGTTTAGCTGCTTCTTGAGTTATGCCCTACACAACGGCAAAATACATAGTGATATTAGCGGGCATTTTCTTGTGTATTAAAGTTTCACAAAAGTAGTGTGCTGCAGCTAACTCAGCTCCCTGTAGACTGCAAGGTGCTGATATCTATTCAAACAGCATGTAAAGTTACTAGAAGTATGCAAGATTGTAGGCAGGCTGTACACAACGGCAAAATACATAGTGATATTTGCGGACATTTTCTTGTGTATTAAATTTTCACAAAAAGCAGTGTGCTGCAGCTAACTCAGCTCCCTGTAGACTGCAAGGTGCCGATATCTATTCAAACAGCATGTAAAGTTACTAGAAGTATGCAAGATAGTAGGCAGGCAGGAAGGCCTGCCTACTAATCTTGCATACCTCTCATACTCTGTAAAAAAAAATTATTGAGAATACTTCAATAATTTTTTTCTCATAATAGCATGAGAATGACCTTGTGCACTTATAATTGTTCTATAGAAATGAAATTTGGCATACATACTCTTCAAAATATGCAGAATACCGATATCTAATTGAAATTGCAATCTGTAAAAGTTATTTAAAGTGGCCTAATATATTTTTGCATAGTTCCAGTAATTGTACAAGCTGTTTGGATAGGTATCGCCACTTTGCGGTATACAACTAGCTAAATAAGATACAGCATGAAACTATTTGCGAAACTTTTTACACACGAAAGTGCCCATAAAAATATATTGCCACTATGTAGGACATAACTAAAGAACACCAGCTACACAAAAAACAATGGCAATTCAAATCTACATAAAACTCCCTATAAATGGTGGCACATTCAAATCTCTATTACAAATAATTAAAAAAAGTTGTTTCGAGGAGCATTTCCCCTTAATAAGTGGGCGTCAGTATTTCTACTAAAGGGTTAAAAATGCCTTGAGGCATACCATAGGGAGTTTTATAAATAGCACATGCACGCATCTGCCTAAAAAGCCCTATGCCCTGCTTGCATTCCTTAGACATTTTTTTTTTGCATTCTGTTGTATGTCACCGTTTGCATCCCTTAACACTGACGGCGCAAAACCAAGAAACAGCCTATTAATACACTGAATTTCTAGCCTGTAAAGGGGTTGTATGCGAATGGGGGCAGCCAACTCTAGCATGAGAATAAACAAATATTTGTTCTCGCATTAATGAAACCAGTCAAAATATATTCTCGCAAATCTGGAAATTAATGCACAAAGAACCTTGCTGATTGTTACTTTAGTGTCCCGAACAAGACCTTTGATGTTTATAATTCCTAGTTTAATTCACTTTCCTCCAGTAACTAGGCTCTGACCTAGAATACTCAGCGTAGGAGACTAACCCAGGCCTGGAAGCCAATATTTAAATCTGAAATAGACTTCATCCCCCAACCACATGGCACTGCTACGTCATCAGAAGAAGCATGCATCCATGGACATATAGTCTGTAAAATTATTTTTACATGATCTGTAGCGCTACTCTTGCACTAACAAATACATCTGCTATTTAAAACGCTGCTGCAAACCTGAGTGTTTGAGAAATGCAATACTCAAAAGGTGTAATACAACCAATGTGTGCATGAAACCTATGCTGCCTTTGACATTCGTCAGTGTGGCAAATAAGCACTGAGAAATGCCAAGGGTATCATAGCTTTCATGTCTAAAACCTTGTATGCGAGTACCAGTATCTTTGCAGTGAAAGGAAGTCACATTATTACCAGACTTATGAGGGGAAGCCATGTTTCTCTAGTTCAATATTTTCTTTCTTGTGCTCCTATATCCTTGAGTTTTTCAAAAATAACGGGTGCTTGAAATAAGTTCTCTATATTACTCTTAAATTTATCCTGCACCAGAGCCCGTGTTATGTTACATTTCTTGAACACATTGCAGTGCTGTAGATTATCAAAGGAAGAAAAAATGCCGTAAGTTGGCATTTTGGCCTTCTGTATAACAAGAATTAAGAACCTATCAATTACATCCACAAGTACAAAAGAACTACGAGAAACAGGGCTTAAAGGCAGGTATACATTATAATAGCAGGAGTAGATGGTGAGAATTCCAAGAGAAAGGAACTATTAAAAACTAGGTACTAAAGACACGTATGAATTATAATAGCAGAAATATTTGCAAAGAATTTGAAGAGAAAAATAGAATGTTTAAATCACTCCACCTAAACATTCATCCATGGTTCGATAAGTGATCACAGATGGTGATGCTGTTTGGATAGATGGTAGGTGAGGCACGGCTGTGAAATAGGTAGAACATTAGAGGGGTCACCAAAGGTTGCACGCTGGTTGCACAGCAGGTTGCCTTGATCTCCGCACTCACTCGACACTCATGTGTTGAGCCTGGTTATACGTCGTTCGCAAGAGGCTTGGCCCAAGTGTGCGGTATGGCTTGGGTAAAATTTCGAGGCAACCTGAAAAACACAGATCCATATATTTAAGCAGCAAAATATTCTGTACCATAGGGAAAATCTGAAGTTTACCATCTGCAAATAGCAAATGATGAAAACAGACACAAGTCACCAGACTCAAGGTATATAAATATGCAAAAGTGTAAATGAATGTGAAGAGCTGCTTATAGGATGGAATCCTTCATTTTGTCTTTTGTGGATCAATAATAGTATCTTAACATAACGTCAAGTGTACATGACCCTCCCTATTTGTGTAAGTAGACTATTCCATGCCAGCTGTTCCAACCTGGCACACGACCACTTGGAATTTCTGTTTGAAAACTGAGGGCCCTTCAATATAGAACAAATCTCAATTTCACGCAATACTTAAAGCAAAAAAAAATTTTCACTGGCATAAACATTATGTCAAGTTTTGTGTAACGCACCAAAGTATGCATCATAAAATGGCATAGCCAAGAATTTGGTTCCTTCATTAAGAGGGCCAAATTTTTAACAACAATGAAGAGAGGCCTTATACAAAAACTTAACTGCTTATTAGCCACTGCTCAGTTTATTATGGCTGATTAAAAATGAACAAAATAGCTTATTAACTTTATTTTCACAGAAGTGACCTACAGCAAAAGCTGCAAATTTATGCAATCCATGTGTTTAGGACTTGTGCTGCGTGCAAGAATGGTATCAGAAAGATGCATTATGCAGCAGTGCAGAGAGAGGAGGATGAACTTGGAAAAGAAGTCAGTTTTGGTGTACGATTATCGGCCTACTTACCATTGAGGCAGCCCTAGTAAATTTATGCCAAATACCATGTATGAGAGTACATTGTATTGTTTTTAAATTGGTAAAGCTTTATCAAAGTAGTTTTTGTGTTAAGCAAGAAAAAAATTGTACAAGTGGTCTCTTGTAGATTCAAAATTTGCATCGCATTTCACCTAATACACATAGCCTCTTGGCGGCTAAGACAAAATGCATGGACTTAAGCATCCCAGCACAGATAGCAGGGAGTCTGAACTGCTTTGAAGTTACTTCTTTCATTGCTGAATGACTACAACTTATTTCACTCAAAAAGACGCCGCTTAATTACAGGTATTTACCTGAATCTTTCTGTCGGCTGTCAGCCTGCTGGCATCATCACTAAGCCTGCCAACTCCCTAGTGGATGTAGTTGGGACATGGTGGCGGCAGGATGCAGTGGCAGAAGCCGCCAAAGGCTCCCAACTTCCTAGTGGACGTAGTCAGGACAGGGTGGTGGTAGGACGCAGGAGTAGGAGCTGCCAGAGTGTACCTGCAACAAATTTGCACAATTGTTCTTAGTCCTACCATGTCATGATTTACAATAAAAATTGAGCTGTCTGTGTAACACGGCTACCAATACAAATAAAGGTAAACAGTTAGGTCCTACGACACAACTAGAAGCCCGACAAAAAAGAAACAGTACTTATGTTTATGAAAATCTAAACAATGAAAGAAAAATGTGCAATTGATTTGTGCGTGGAAGCTCGGCTGAAACCTGAGCTCATACCATCAAGTGATCTACTAGTCAACTGCAAGCCTGCCACCTTAAAATGTCTTTGCAAATTTTTTTACATGCATTATTTTAAGCTGCATTAATACAAGTTCAATATCTCTTAATATAAGTAAATCACCAAGCTAAGCTAATTCAATTAACGAATTCAAGTGGTCGTTAATGCAACAAAGTGCAAGGTCGGAATGAAGCTGGCCAAACTGGCCAGTGAAAAATAAAAATGTGGTTCTCTACATCTTGTTTTCCTGGCTTTCACTCTAGCACTGGAATATACAAGAATTTTGACATTCCTGATATTTCACCCTGCTAATTTTTATGCCATAATGCATAATACTTCAGCAAGAGCAATAATGCTTTCTTTTAATCATAAATAGTGATAGAACAAGAAAATTCATTGGAGCCAATGTTTTGAGGAGAAAAATCTCCTTCTCTTTGTCGAAATATTGACTCCAGCGATCCTTGTTCTATGGCTCTTCATCAGTTCAAGTCTGTCTTCCTGTGTATCTCTGTACTTTCAATGTTATGTCAATGAAATTGTAATAACGGATCATTAGTAAATGTAGCTGATTAGGAACTTGGGCTTGTTGGTAGATAATGACAGAGTAACTGCGCAACATAGAGATACGGACAAGGGAGGCTTGTGTGTGTTGTCTCCTCCAGGCTTGTCTCCCCTTTGGGCGATTACTCTGTCTCAATGTAAAACTGTTAGCCTTTGCACAATAATAGTAAAATGCATAAAGACAGGAAAGTGGACACAAAAATTACAACAAATAGCATCATATGCTAATGAGGTATGCGAAAGTGCCTGCTACGATTTGTCTCACCCATAACGTGCTGGATAAGATGGCGACTTCTGGCTGCTGCCGTTTCTTGAATACCTAAAATAAAATACATTTCAAATTTTAAAAATACACAGGACAACAGCAGTAGCCGAAGAGATAACGCATTGTTTAGTACAAGAAGGTAAACTAATCTCTGATACACGGCAAACGAAATTTCCTTTATTAAATTAGTAGAAAAATACACACTTCATTCCATTCAATACTGTCAGCGTTTCTTGGTACAAGAAAAAATGTATTTCTGCATGGAAGCTGCAAAATAATAAATGGCCTTCTACTTTCACAAAATATGCTGCAGCGACTAAGCCAACTACAGCTGTATATACTTAAAATTGTTGTATGCACATTACAATAGCCAAGACAGGATAAACGTCGGTTCATATGCAGCTCACTGGTAGGTAAACCTAGCAATGAACTATTTCTGCTTGGCAACTATACGCACTAACATAAAACTACAAATAAAAGTACCTTTTTTTTCATAAAACATCGGACTCAATATAAAAAATCCAGTAGTAATATTACAATTTCACCACATAACACAGCCACGTTATGTAAGTCTAGTAGGATTTACTATATAAATGTTGCAGCATATTCATGCTTTTAAATATATACAACCGTGAAAATAAAGATTACGTAAAAATAATACATTATATATAGGCTTAGATTGTCAGCTAATGCGTTTTGTGTTTTCTACTTACAGCCAAATGCACATAAAATTTGTTCCGTTTCAGCGTTTTTAAAGCGCTGTGCCTGTTCGCTTGTGCATGCAGCCGCTTTACCGCTCTTAAAATATATGTGCTGCCACATCGCCTGACACTGCTATACAGCGTTGTAGCGCTTTTATTATTCGCAGGTAATATACCTAAAGCGCTAGTAAATCTTCAGAATACACAAGCTGTCTTTTCGACTACCTGTCTTCGCCAGCCAAAGTCACACTGGTGCTAGTATTGTATCTACAGTTCAAGTTACGCAGTACTTGATATTCTACGTATTTTTCGATGCGACAGGCCACTCGTCACTAGAGTCGTTAAGAACGGTGTTTCTCCTGGCAGTACAACTTTGCAATAATTTCAGATGCTCTCCTGAGGCTTCCATTTGCCAGTAGTATTTTCGCATACATACGCGCACGCATGCCTAAGAAACGTCAGTGAACTGCCACGAGAAACGTGGCGCAAAATGTAGCCATACCGGAAGGGCCGAGTACGCGCCGTTTGTAAACTCGGAACAAAAGCTGATATGCTTACCTGAGACGTTAAGAGAAATATGGCACAAGTCACAGGTCCCCGCTGGTAGTGGTTCGTATGCATCTGGTCGTCTCTGTCCGTTGCGATCTCCCATATAACAATGAAAGATGCAGTGCAAACCGCAGCACTTCGGGCGCTTGTGGCGGTACGGCGAGCTGCACTTGCTCGATGTCAGCAAAGACGAAATCGGCGATACGCTGCTGCTGGCGGCGGTCCCCTTGTCGCAATCACACAGCACGGACAGAAGATCCCACCGTAACTTGCCGCAACGCTTGGTTGCAGTCGCCCCTAACGCAGCGATTTCAGAACCACTCAACGACAACGTACTCGAGCGTGATGCAGCGCAACTTCAAAATGGCGTCAGGCTATTGACGGCTTCGGCTTTGGATCATTTTGTATCTGCACAACTGAGCAAAACAGTTGCGCTAGTTTCGGTTTTGTTTCCTCGTGTTGAAATAAAAACTGTTTTGCTCTGATAATGTTACGTCACTTAAGTAATGTTCACGAATGAAACAGCCATGAATTTAACACGCGTGTTGAAATACCCGCTACGTTCACTTGGCAGAAGCAAAATTTGCTCGTCCGAGCGTGGTTGCGTTTGAAATATCTATCAGTGGGCTGTCGGACCGTGCTCGCAGTGTGAAGTGTCCTTAATTTGCTTAGCTATAACGGTGCGGCTGCCCTTGATTTGTCGAGTGCAGTTTGCTCTGATGTGAGGTAGAACTACAAAGCCGCCCATGTTAGTGAATGATCTAGTGCACCTGAAGCTGCCAGAACTCCGGTATTTCCTCCACAAGTTCTTGCGACTGTGTGCCGCTGTCACCAAATGCGAGCGTAGTCATTTGGCGGAGATTCAGCAACGCTTTTTCTAGAGGTATCGTTCACCGCTCTCTCAAGACATGGAGAAGCAGCGTGGTTGATCCTCAGTAAAATTTTCTATTTATTGCGAATTTTGCGATAGCAATTATATGGACACAACCGCCGAAATATATCTGTCGGTGTTGCCGTGAGCTTACGTATAATGTCAAGTGCGATAAGATCCTATCCTGCGCCGTTGGCTGTGCGCGTTAAAGGAAGTGTACGAGAGTGAGCCGAGATGTATAGTGCCTGGATGGGTGCCCCCGAGTATCTATAGGTGGTCACGTGATAAAACGCGCGCAAGCCCGGGAAAGGAGGCGTTGGTTTAGCACGCTTCTCCTCTAGCCGTTGCGACAGCCCGGTCTGGCGCCACTCTCGCTTAGTCTTGGAGATAATTTCCGATGGGGCAAAGCAAGGGGGGGGGGTAGAAGGAGGGCGCTCTTATAGCGCCATCATAGAGGCGCCATTTCAAGTTTCGGAGACTCTTTGAAGGACGAGGCAGGAGAAGCGTTCTGTCCGCTCTGTTCGCGCCCTTCATCACACCGACGCTGTGGCAGCGAGTGTCCGCGGTCATTAACTGAGATCTGTTCATGTTTGCACGTGCGCGCGCGACCCCGTGCTTGCTAATTTACGGAGTAAGCGATAGTTTACTACAGTTTATTCAGGCGTTGAAACTACGAACCTTGGTTCGTGCAGTTGTTGGTGCAGTGGTTCATGCAGCATTGGGGGGAAACTGCTACATTTTTGTTTTTACATTTCTAGGGGGTTCAAAAGCAGTGCTGCGTACGCTAATATTTGTTTCTGGTCGCGGAACGCAACGCACTGCGGCAGCCCAGCGGCTTTGGTGTTGCGCTGCTGAGCTCGAGGTCACGGGTCCAATCACAACCGCAGCAGTGGCTTTCCAATGGGGGCAGAATGCGAAAACGCGCGTATACTGTGCATTCCGTGCACGTTAAATAACTCGAGCTGCTGAAAATAAATCTGCAGTTTTCCATTACCGTGCGCCTCATAACATCTTGATTTTGGAACCTAAATCCTCAACATTTAATTTTACGTAGCGCAATTACATTTACAATCGACACTGTTGAGTCTCTTTAGTAGCCAATGCTTTTTTAAAGATTTACTTATAGTCAGAATCCAGTGTGACAAATCCGGGTCTTCCTTAGCATAGGAAGCCAGCTATCGCTTAAGCGTGTGAGATATTAACAAACATGTTCGAGGAAAATTGATATTTAGAGTTCGATGTAATTGCAGAACATGACAAGGACGAAAGAATGATACACCGCATTACAACCAGGACAGGAACCCGAAGGACTGCCTAAAACAGAAGACGTTATCTGGTATTTCTTCTCCAGCATTTTAATCTTTCTCTCGCCAGACTCATCTCGAATATCAGAGGAGTCGCGATCTTCCACGATGACTCTTCGCATGCTATTAAGAGTCAAACGACCCATACACAAATGTTGACTCTTGTTTTGTGACTCTACCCGCGCGAAAATGGGTCTTCGTAAGAAAAAAGAGAGTCAAGTTGCCGTGACTCACTTTTTACTCTCTTTTTTCTTATAGTGCACTGATTTTACTATATCTTCGAGATTGCTGATGATATTACCCTACTTATGTTTCATCGCTTACATTTTTGTTTGTCCTATGCCAAGTTTCTTTCTCACTGATTTCAGCCTGTGTCCCTTTTTTACGGCTTCTTCAGTCTTTCTCACGTTATAGTTTCGAATATCCCTAATTTCGCCTTGTTGATCAGTTTTGACTGTTCCGCGCATTGTATCCTTTCTTTTGAGCTGTACCCTCTCATTTTCTGTCGTTTCATTATTAGATCCTTTGTTACTTTGGGAAAGCTTGCCTACAGGTTGCCTTGGTGCCTTGCCTCCGACTTTAATTGCTGCCTAAGAAGCCAACCTAGTTGCGGTTTCATTCATTAGCTATATATCATCATCTCTGTGTTCTAAGGCGGCATATTTGTTTGCAAGTACCGACCTGAATCCGTCTGCTTTTACCCTTACTGCCTCTAGGTTGATCTGTTTCTTCTTGACCAATTTAGCTCTTTCTCACTTAAAATAGAGGTGAATCCTCGCCCTCACTTACCTATGATCACTGCACTTTACCCTACCTATCACTTCTACACCCTGCAATGTGCTGGCATCAGCAGCAAATATTAAGTCAATTTCATTTCTTGTTTCACCATTACGGCTTTAGCAGGTCCACTTTCTGTTGCTACGCTTCGTGAAAAAGGTGTTCATTATTTGAAGCTTATTCCTTTCTGCGAGTTCTACCAGCATCTCTCCTTTAGCATACCTAGAATCGACGCCGTAGTTGACAATTGCTTGTTCACCAGCCTGCTTTTACCCCACTTTTGCTTTGAAGTCACCCATTACTACAGTATATTGACTTTGCACTTTTCTCATCGCTAAATCAACATCTTCATAAAACTGATCTACTTCCTCATCATCGTGACTGGATGCTGGGGCGTAGGCTTGTACTACGTTTAATCTATACCTGTTATTAAGTAAGTTTGATTACAATTACACCTACCCTGTCAATAATTCGGTTGAATTCATTGTTGTCCGCTAGGTGTTTATGTATTAGGAATCCTACCCCGTATTGCTTCTTATCTAGGAGACCTCTATATCAGAGGACATCTCCGTTATTCAGTAATGTATAAGCCTCCCCATTTCTTCTAATCTGACTAAGGCCAATGATATCCCAAACAATGGCTGCTAATTCCTCAAAGAGTCCTCCTAAGCTAGCCTCACTCGAGAGGGTTCGGTTGTTAAACGATTCAAGGGTCAGTTTCCATTGGCGGCCTGTACGGATGCAGAGATTCTTAGCACAATCTGCTGCGTTACAGGTCTGACGGCCGCCTTGGTGAGACGCTCCTCAGCTGCTGGGGACTGAGGGCCATTGGGGACTGGGGACGGAGGGCCACTTGGGAGGGGGTGGCTTAATACTGCACCAGGGGGGCCAATTCCTGATCTCGTGAGTGAGTGTCTTGTTGAAATTTTGTGGGCCTTTCCAACTTGGTTGTACCTGAATTAGTATAGTCCTACTAGTTCTTGGCATCTTTTACCGGCGACAGATGTCACTCGAAGCCTGCAGAAGTTGTGCACTGGAGAAGGGGAATTTCAAGCTCACCACCAAAAAAAAAAAAAAAAAAAAAACTGATAGCGGGATCCGAACTTCCGACTATGGCAACCGAGCATTGGCCATAGCTCAGTCAGATAATCACACGGGTGGGGTGGCAACCTTATCGCCGACAAGTACAGCCACGAGGGCCTTACATGTCTAAAGACGTCTTCGGTTTGTTCGCTACAGAAGTGTTTTTCTGATCGCGATGGGTAACTCAATATAGAACGATTTCTAAATGGTTCTGACCTTGTAGTTCCGGAGTCGCACGTGCGCAGGTGGCACGGCGTTGTATTCCTCAATGGTTCCAATATCGTGGTTTCGGAGTCACCTGTACGCATTCGGCCATGAACGCCGCTAGATATAAGATATATTTTGGGCGAACTTGAACATTACCTAAATATAGTGTAAAAAAAAGAAAAAAGAGAGAGAGAGATTGTAAATGCGTTATTTACAACTATTGGCAGCAAGAATTTGCGACACGTGCTTTACAAATGTTGGGTGCCTAATTGTAGTGCAAGCAATACATTTGGAGTCGTCATGATACGGCTTAGCGCTCGTTTAGATACTTTTTTCTAAAAATAGTTATCGAAAAGGGAAGCAAAGCTGCCGCGAGTTAATTTCTATAACCCTCCCTATAGAAATATTATGCTGATCACGAAGTTAGTCGGAGCTAGAAAACCAACTGGAACGCCTAAACGGCACGGCCATGCTATGCGAGCGTTCACTATGCGGAAGGTGGTTTGCTATGCTCAAGAACTGTAGACGGTGCTATGGCCGAGGAGGCAGTGGAAAAGAGAGGAAAAACGAGGAACAGTCAAGGCGGAGGAGGAGGAGGCCACTACTTTACGAAGTTTCAGGGCTTTTAGGTGAACGTCCTTCCTTTCCCTGGTGCCAGGGCGTGGCAGCTTCGCCTCACGACAAGGCTGCGGTCAGTAGCCATTAATGTGGACCCCGCCCTGGTACATCGAGTAGGCGAGTTGCCCGTTAAGTGGCACCGGACACTTCAAGTAGGGAAGCTCTATCGCGTAGACAAGAATGATTACATGCACACCGCGAAGTCGGTTCCAGGCCTGTCTAGGTGTTGCATGTGTTTCAGTGTTTTGTGTAGCTTTATATGTCTTCGCGCCTAGATATACGTTGATAAAGACAATTTCGAGTCAGCACGTCTCCTTCGCTGTGGGCTCAACCCCTGGGGCGACGAACCCTTGTCGCAGTGCAACAGCAGGCATCAGCACATCAGATGTATGTTCCGATGCAGGACAATACCTCCGCTGGGATGAGCTTGTTCTGCTCTTATCTTGCGTTATCCCATTTGCCATGAACTTCTACAATTTTGTGAAGTCTCATTGAATCCGCGACTATACGACCATACAGTCAGTGCACACGGTGTACTCAAGGTGAATGCTAGTAAGTGCTCTCTCTATTCACGCAGGGCAGCAGTATTGCACCAGCCAATGCAACCAGAAGTTCCGAACGTGTCCTAGCGTCGATCTGCTAATAGGAGCCACATGTGACTTGTCGTTGATTCCGCCACGTCCATCACGGCGTAAATCGCGGCTCGGTACGCAGCTGTGGCTGACGTCGCAGAAGGCGCGCAGGTGCAACTCGCTAGGTGAGTTCGTTCACCCGCCATTATTGCGAGTTACCCGCATGTTCTGCAGTTGCTGAAACTGTCGCACCCAGTCTTGCCATTCCTCACTAAGGTTGTCGGGCAGTGTATCATCCCAGCTTACTCCTCGTGTCCGCAGTTTTTCGAATAGCGTACGCATGGAGACTCGTGTCTGGCGCAACTTCTCTCAGTTGATGGAATATTCTGGACACAGCCTGTAAGGTAATCCATTTGTGCGTATCATTGCCTTCGTGAAGTCAATCTGACTGCCTACAAAAACTGAATTGGTGGGTGGCTAGATTCCAAGCTACGCAAAGAACTTTGGCAGATTTCACATGTAGTACTATTATTTCCTGGTTGGCACATTATTTTCGACAATCCAAGGCACACGTAAGGTTAGCTGAATTTGTGGCCCATTTATGCTACATTATCCCCACCGCCTACATAATGTCTGGCGTGTCTTCATAAAGTTTTTCGGGACTTCATCAGTGTCCATATCTGCAACCAGGTCATTTGAGTAAAATGACCCGGTGAGTGTTGTATGTGTATTATAATATATATATATATATATATATATATATATATATATATATATATATATATATATATATATATATATATATATGTGTGTGTGTGTGTGTGTGTGTGTGTGTGTGTGTGTGTGTGTAATGGTACAAGCGTGAAAGTTTTGTGATTTGCGTTTGTGCCGCCAGCATTAGGGAAACATGGGGTAAGAGAGGGAGGAGGAAGAAGTTCGCCTAGTGATAACAGAACCTCGGCGGGTGCTCAGGGCCGTCGGTTGCATACCAATAAACCATCTGGTCCGGCGTATGCGACCTCGCCGTACTACGGATTCGCAACCACTTGAACTTCGCTGGAGCCGCCGCCTAGCCGGTCTCTCGTCGACAAGTTATCATGAAAGAGAACGGAGGACCAGACCCGGAGCCAGTTGCAACCGCTACTACCGCCCACCATTACATGGAACCACGCACGTTGGCGGAAAGAGCGGGAGAAGACGTGGACGAGTGGCTTACGCACTACAATTGGGTGAGCCGATACAACCACTGGAACTCGGTCACATAGCTTGACAACGTCGTCTTATTTTTGAGAGAGACCGCACTAATGTGGTTCGAGAATCACGAAGAGTCCTTAACAACATCGGAACTCTTTGTTCAGGAAGTTGGACAATATTTTGGCGACTCTGACGCCAAAAGGAAACGTGCAGAGGGAACACTTGCCCAACGAGCTCAATCTCCGACAGAGGGATGCACTGCCTATACAGGAGAAATACTCAAGTAGTGTAAGATCATAAAGCAGCGCATGTCTGAGCAAGACCGAGACGGATATCTTCTGAAAAGAATCGCAGAAGACGTCTACAATTTTATCATAAGCAGAGAAGACGTCATGTCCGTCTCATATGTCTTCCGTCCCTTCCGAACATTTGAGACGTTGAAGACGCGTCGTAGTGCGCCCAAATCTGGACGACTGGCAAACGAGACAATTGTCGCCTGCGTCGCTACGAGTCTGTCCACTGACCTTGCCTCTACAATTCGGGAAATATTACCCGAAGAACTGCGGCGACACAACGAACTAGTGCGCAACCCAGTTCAACCACCGGCTCCGTGCCCAGTATATCAGCCAGCGCCCGCAGCACCATGCGCTACTTTGCCACCATCTGTGTGTGTCGCGGACACCGATGTGGCTGAAACGACGCGGCCACATACAGAGGCAAATCCGTCAGAATAGCGTTATTGGCAATTCTTTCACTCCAGCCGTGATGCACAGAAGCGGAATGCTCCTGTTCAGCGCAGTAAGGTGACGTACTCAGTTCGGCGACCTCTGGCGGCTGAGCGCTTTGAGCGGCATTTCGTCGAGGGTCCCCTGGCCTTGTGCTACAGCTGTGCTATGGAGGACCACATCGTCAGGTACTGCAACGTGGCCGCACAACACTGCCAGCTGCTGAAGTATGACCAATCAACAATATATGACCAACATGGCGTTAGCCGTGCGTGCACATATCCATGCGGTATGTTGAACGAGACCCTGGGAACGCTGCAAAACCGTTCACCGGCCTCCCATCGGAGCTTGACAGCAACGCCTGCCCCTCGCATAAGCCGTTCACCGACTGCGCGGCGCCGCTACCCGTCGCCTTCACCGGAAAACTAGTCAGAGAGGCCATCAGAGGTGAGGCCGCTGGACAGTCTTCGATAATGACAGAAATACCACCGCCAATTTTCATATTTAAAAATTAGGTTTGTGTACGTGTAAACGGAATCTCAACAATCACCTTAGTGGACGCTGGAGCGACCGTTCTTGTAATGAGTTTCGCATTCAAAAGCCTGCAAGGACGAAAAGTGCGTTTTTCATGGGACCGTGCCTATGTGTTTCGCGGAGTGACTGGAGAACTATTGTAACCTCTAGGTGTGTGCAGTGCAGTAGTTACCTTGAGTTGAGTAACTTTTAACGCAGAGTTTGTAGTTTTACCTGATGCTACGCATGACGTAGTTCTGGGCCTCAATTTTATGAAGATGTGTGGCGCAATGTCGTTTGCCGAACGGGAGAAATTACTGTACATCCGAGCCTTCCCGCCATATTTGTGCAACACCCGCTGTGTTACGAAAGAGCCCTTTGTGTGTCCGCAGACACCGTCGTAACGCCGTTTTCTGCCAAATGTGCCCCCGTCGCCTACTCTCCTTCAACGGAGAGAACATTTGATGCTACCATAGAGCCCGTTGAGGTGATCTAAGGTGAATGGGCTGTTCACCTTAGTTGCCTATAGGAAGAACGTTCTAGTACCCTTTTGTACGCTGTCGGTTATCGATGGCTATACTGTCTTACGGACGATAAATTGCTCCAGTGAACCCACAATAAGACCAGAGGAGGCGTGAGACTTGCGGCTAGTCTGAACACTAAGTATTGGCGCTGGCCATCCTTGCAGAAGCCCCTATGTCAAGGATGAGTCCCATTCGGATACATGTGCCACGGAAACTTCCATGATTAGCGCAGTACTAACCAAAGTTAGGAACTGGCAAGTATTCTACGCAAACACTTCGCAATGTTCGGCGTTTCCCAGATATAGACTCTGCCAACCTTTCCCCCTTCTCCTGTACAGCACCGCATACACACAGGATCTCACCAGCCTCTGCGACAAAAGCCATACCGGGTGTCACCTTCGGACCGCAAGGTAATCGATGACCAAGTACATGACATGCTAAATAAAAACTTTATCCACGAGTCGAGTAGCTCGTGGACAGCTTCAGTAATTCTAGTGAAAAAGAAAGATGCCACATGGCGATTTTGCGCTGACTACCGCCGCCTAAACGCCGTTACCAAGGAAGACGTATTCACTTTGCCAAGGATTGATGATGCTATAGATTGCGTTTCTTTGGCCTCATACTTTTCAAGTGTAGACTTGCGGTCCTACTGGCAGAATCCTGTGCACAAGGCAGACAACAAAAAAGCGGCATTCGTTAAACCAGATGGACTCTTCGAATTTAATGTGATGCCGTTCGGGTTGTATAACGCACCTGCAACTTTTGAGCGCTTCATGGACAACATTCTGCGTGGTTTGAAGTGAGAAGTGTGCATGTATTATCTCGATGAGGTCGTTATTTTCGGACGCATGTTTGATGAACACAACGCTTGCCTCAGCTTTGTACTAAAGTGCCTAGGGAAAGCACGCTTGGAACTAAACTCCAAGAAATGACGCTTTGGAGAACGTCAAATACAAGTTCTAGGCCACCTTGTGGACAAGGAGGGCATAAGACATGATCCAGCGAAAACGGCTGCGGTAGAAGCCTTGCGGCAACCTCGCTCAGTAAAAGATACGAAGCTTCTTGGGCCTTTGCTCATACTTCCGTCGGTTTATTCCTGGATTTTCTCACATCGCGCATCCGCTGACGTGTCTGCTTCAGAAAGGAGTTCACCTTGACTGGACCCCAGCATGCGCGCGTGCTTTTCGTGAACTGAAGTTCCGTTTCACGTCCCATCCAGTTCTCAAACACTTCAACCCTTTGGCTCCCACAGAACTGCACACGGATGCTAGCGGTGTTGGTGTCGGCGCTGTTCTTATTCAACGCTTCGACGCCAAAGAACACGTCGTAGCGTACGCAAGTCGCTCTCTAAACAAGCTCGATCGCAATTACACTGTCACAGAACAGGAATGTCTCGCGGTGGTTTTCCCAGTGCAGCGCTTTCGGTCATACCTGTAAGGATGCCCTTTCAGCACCGTCACAGGCCATCACTATTTGTGCTGGCTCGTCAATCTCCGTGATCCATCTGGTAGGCTTCCAAGTTGAACATTCCGTCTACATGATTAAGACTTCTACATTGACTCTAGAAGCGGTAGACGGCATGCCGACGTCGACTTCCTGTCGCATTTACCGCTTCCCACGACTGACTGTGACGCGGAGAACTTTGACCACTACATCGTATTCTTGGAGCCCGCATTTCCTCATCCCAATACCTTTATGAATGAGCAGCCGAATAACGACACTTTAAAAGAACTGCTTGCTGCCGAACAGAAATAAAAAGCCAGTCGTTTTCGGACACGTAATGGGCTTCTATACAAGAAGTATTCTACCACAGGCTCACGATATCTCCTGGTGGTCCCGAAAGTCTGCGCACTTCTATCTTGCAGGCTATACATGACGAACCAACCTTCGGTCATTTTGGAGAAGCTAGAACGCTTTGCCGTCTCCAAGAAAGATTTTACTGGCCTAATATGCGCCAGATGACGCGGCCGTACGTGTCTAGCTGCAACAAATGTCAACGTCGCAAACGTCCCACAAGTACTTCTCCTGGTAGACTACACTCTGTGCCACCCCCAAGGAGTCCCTTCGAGAAAGTCGGGAGCGACCTCCTAGGCCCGTTTCCACGGCCCTCTAACGGAAATCGTCGGATCACAGTGTGCACTCACCACCTGACATGCTACTGTGAGACTCCTGCAATACCATCAGCTGCGGCAGCCGATGTATGCCCTTTGTTGCTACATTTTATCATTCTCCGACACCGTCCTACTAAAGTCATTAATAGCGATCGTGCGTGACAGTTTAATGCAGATATGGTTGATAAGATGCTTCGTCTATGTTGTTCAAGTTTTCGACACTCTACGTCGTACGATGAACAAACAAACGGCCTTACGGAACGCACAAACATAACTCTAACGAAAATGTTATCCATGTACGTCTCGGTGGATCACAAGATCTGGGACAGTGTCCTACCTTTCGCTTTTTAGGCATTTAACACCGCCCCAGCACAAAACTACAGGCTAGAGCCCCTTCTTTCTCATTTTCGCTCAGCCAGCACTTTATACCCTTGATACGATCTTCCCATTTATGAACCACTATGATACCTGCATATCTGAGACCATCTGTCGTGGAGAAAACGCCCGCCAGCTTGCTTATTTGCGCACTCTTGCTTCGCAAGCTCGCATGAAGGCACGTTACGACCGTCGACAGCGACACGTCACATATGATCCAGGTCCCTTAGTATGGCTGTGGACGCGTACAAGAAAACGTGGGCTCTGAGACCTACTGGCGCACTATGTTGGACCTTACGTCGTGTTAGACCGTATAAGCGAATTGACGTACTGCATAGCACGTCTCCTTTGAAATGGTCGATGCTATTCAATGATTGAAGTGGCTCATGTTGCCCGCATGAAGCCCTGCACCACTCGAAGTGCTGTTTGACTTCTCCGGTGAGCTTCGTCGGCGCGGGGGCATGTGATACAAGCGTGAAAGTCTTTTATGATTTCGGTATGTGCCACCAGCAGTAGTGGGACACGAGGTAAGAAGGGAGGAGGAAGACGTTCGCCTAGTCATAACTGAATCTCAGCTGGCACTCAGGACCGCCGGTTGCGTCCCAACAAACCCTTTCTACACATACAGCAGCCCGTAACAATATGTGTGTGTGTGTGTGTGTCTGTGTGTATGTGTGGGTGTATGTATGTATGGGTGTGGGTGTATGTGTGGGTGTATGTATGGGTGTGTGGGTGTATGTACGGGTGTATGTGTGTGTGCGTGTATAGGTGTATGTATGTATGGGTGTATGGGTGTATGTAGGGTGTGCGCGTGTATGTGCGTGCGTGTGTGTTTGGCGCGTCGTGCATGTGGGCCGTTAGAGTCCGTGTGAACCTGGCAATAAGGATCCCAGCATGATAGCGTCGCCTAATTGTAAAATACCTCTGTTTTCCTATGCAGTAGACCACTGCACAAACAATCAGCAGCACCACTCCGAACAACAATTCATATAATTCGCGTCCGAACAACGCAATATAAAAATGCGCCCTTCAAATTTCACCCTCCATTTTATCAGGAACCACAAAGGTCCGTGAACGTGAGCATACTCATGAAAAATCCAGTGTGAATAAACGCGAAGGCGACTAAATTCTGCAAGACAAGAATATAAGATCACTACATGCAACAAAGTTTTCCGACGACATCACGCACGGTCCTCTTAGGGAATTGATGCCTAAAAATGCATTAGACACGGAATACATTCTGCTCGAGGAAATTAAGACGATGCAGAGCTGATTTTTTGGGGCAGTTCTGTGTAAAATAAAAAAAAGAACTTTAGCTACCCTCCAAAAACCCCTGCTTTGGCGAATGTACAGTATTCCGGCTCAAGGACCGAAAGGAACTTTTGAGCACACTACTAGCAATTGAGGAAACAGATCCCTCAAAGCACAGCGTATTTGAATTATTTTGATAGCCGGACGGAAACGTTTATAAAAGTAAACGAGCCCGGTCCCGATGTGCGAGTGTCCCGCTTCGGGCTAGGCATCTAACGTGACCTGAAGGACCTGGATACAGGTTTTCATACCGTATCATACCCGCTCAATCGGGCGGAAGTCTTATTGCGCCGATTTGTCCGCCCATTTTACTGCTCGCGCACCGTCAGCGTGCCGGGCGTGTCCTTGTCGTCTTTTTGTGACCGGACCACTGTAGCACATAGTAGTGTACTACAGGGCCCCCTTTCTAGCGAGGAAGCCGTGAGCGTTACAAATGGCGAAGGGCAGATGGCGGTGGTGCGAAGCGCACGCGGTGAGTAGCATGATTGCAGTGGGTAGGTTAATTACATTCCCTAGGCCATTCGCTGTCAGTAAAAACCGAAGTGGAAACTTCGAGATATCATTCGTCATCATAATAATGTTAACGTCTCCACCACAAATAAGATGAAAATGATTTTTGTTGAAAAGCATGTAATTGATTCTAGATAATTAAAGAAAGAGGGGACAGTGTAATTGGGAGGACGATAGGAGACAGTTATTAGCATATTTAGTAATTTGCTTGAGGATGTATCAACATAGGATAGTGATGATAATATAAAGATGAAGAAGATGTGCGTAATGAACGCCCACACTAATATGGCCTCTCTCCACGTGGAACAGGCCATTCTGGAAGCAGGTTAAGGCGACGGCGAATGGCGCTTCAGGGTTTTCATGTGGGAGGCATGAACGCCCTCGGTGCAGCGAAAACGGCGGTCTGTTGCGGCGACATCAGGACTCATGCGATAATTGACGGGCGATGCCTGCTCCGTGAAAATGTATGGCCCTATAAATCACGGTTGGAACTTGTCACCCAAACGAGGAACTTGAAGGGGCGTCATAAGGAGTTCTTCGTAACCAGGTTGGTAGGACACAACGCGATGGAATGTGTCGTCAGTGATCTTCCGTTTTTGTTGCCTGCCTGCTGTGTTAACGTGAGCGCACGGGCGACATTGAGCGAGTCATGGAACGAAATCTTTGCTAGTGACGTTGATGGGTTGACAGGGGAATCAAAGAAAGAAACTTCGAGAACGGAATCAGGTGACCAACCATAAACCAGGTAAAATGGGGAGTAGGAGGTGTTACGCTTAACGGCCGTGTTATAGGCGAAAGTGACGAATGGTGGAGGCTTGTCCAGGTTTTTGTGGTCAGGTTGAGCATATACGGTGATCATGTTAGCAACTGTGCAATGAAATTGCTCGGTCAAGCCGGCATTCTGCGAATGGTAGCTCGAAGCTCTTTTGTGAGTGGCACTAGAGGGGCGCAGGGCTTCGTTTAAAAGACGCTAGAGAAAAGCTTTTCCACGGTTGCTCGGGAGTACCCGAGGAGCACCATAGCGGAGACTCATAGCTTCAAGGACGAAGTTAAAACTTCGGAAGCTGAGCCAGTGACCACTGAAGTCAGCGTAACACGTCAGATGGCCGATGACGGTCAAGATTCAGCGTTTGCTAGCGGGAGTAACAGGGAGGTGCTCATAAAGCTCAATACCAACAACCTCGAATGGTGTGGTGGGGTACGTGATAGGCAGTAATTTGCCGGCAAGAGCGGACATTGACAGTTTGCGACGCTGACACGACAAACAGGAACCGACGTATTTCGCATCACTAGAAGAAAGGCCAGGCCAATATTAACGGTTTCGAATGTGATCCTAGGTTTGATGTAAACGGAGATGGCCAGCCATCATGACATCGTGGAATAGTTCGTGCCTATTGGCTCGAAGAGAGCACAGTAGAACGGGCTCCCAGTGTTGACCGTCAGGCTGGGAAATGCGCCAATACAGAACGCGATTGTCCAGCTTGAATTGTGCGAATTGACGTAGAAGCCACCCGTTAGGTGGGCGAGAAGCTTTAGAGAAGTGGTTTATCCTACGCTGACAATATGGGTCAGCCCATTGGCGAGATGCGAATGTGAGATCCTCTTCCGAGAAAAGCAGTCTATGGAGGCTGCGGAGGAAAGCGACGTAAAAGTGACATCCGAAGAGCTGCTTTGCGGTGCAGTAGCGTAGGTGTAGAGTGAGTGCGCAGGAAGGAGACAACGAGAAAGAGTGGGAGCGCCCTGCTGTATTTTTCCGGGCTCATGAATAATGCCCAAGTCATACTCTTGTAGGCAGAAAAGGCAGTAACCGAGGTGACCGGTCAAGTTCTTGAGCGTCGAGAGCCAGCATAAGGCGTGGTGGTCCGTAACATTTGTAGCATGAGGCCTGTGCAGACGAGAATGAAACTATTCTATGAACTAAACAGGCGGGGAATCCCGCTCTGTGACTGTATAGTTCTCGGCATCCGTAAATAAGAGGCTGGCGTATGCAGCGACTCTCTCTCGCGAACAGTTGTCACGTTTTGGAAGAATCGCACCGATGCCACAGCCGCGACAGAGTTAGTAGAGTCTCACCAAAGTTGCAAAGCGCAGCTTTAGACGTTACAGTGTCTTTCAACATGTTAAAGGCTACTTCACATTTTCGAGACCAGAAAAAGTCTACACCGGAAGGAAGTAGTTTGTGTAGTGCCGCAGCTGTGAATGCAAAGTTCCGCGAAAAGCGACGGAAATACGAAGGAAGGACAAGGAAGCTATGCGGGTCTTTAGGCCTTTCTGGGCGAATGAAGTGAGGAACCGCAGCAATCATGTCAGCGTCAGGCCATATGCCGCCCTTGGTTACGGCATGACCGAGGACCGTATAAGAATCTGCAGACGATACGATATTTGTTCCTGGTAAATTGAAGACCGACGTCAATGTGGCATGTTAGAGCTTTATAGAAGCGTTCCAGGTGCCGAGGAAATCTTGATGAAAATTGGACAATGTCATCCAGGTAGCAAAAGCAAGTTTTCTATTTCAGGCCACGCATTTTAATCCAGGTCAACTATGCACTAAAGTGTTGAAGGTGCATTATATAGCCAGAAACGCATGATGCTGAATTCATCAAGTACACCTCGTGTGGCAGACGCCATTTTTTCTTATAATCTTCTTGCAAGGGAATTTGCCAATTGCGAGAATGTAGATCACGGCTTGCAAAATATTCTGAGCCCTGTAGCAAATCAAAGGCATCGTCAATGCGTGGCTTAGGATATACGTCCTTTCGAGTGATCTTATTGAGGGCTCTATAATCAACGGAAAAGCCCGCGGAACGGTGTTTTTTCCGGACCAAAACAACAGCAGATGACCAAAGGTTTGCTGAGGGTGAGATGGTGAAATCGCCTGTCCTAGCATGTCCGCGGCATGTTCTATGCTTTGCCGCTCGGCTAGAGACACGTGGTACGGACGTCGGCGCACTACAGACGCTGCGTCTGTTCGAATGACATGCGCTGCAACTCTGGTTTAGCCAAGTCGATAAACATACATCAGAAGAATTTGCATGTTGGTTCATCAAAGCAAGCAGCTGCTGCATCTGTAGAGGAGGCAGGGCGTTGTTGATGGCGGCAGTAAGAGTGGAGGAGAAGCAGTAGCAGAAGCAGAAGGATCGCTGGAGACACGACGCCTACAGGCCCTGGGTCGGCCACGGAAGCCACTGTGGTGCATTGCGGAAGGAGAATATTCTGCAATGTAGTGTTCATGGCGATGACGTGCGCAGAGCATTGCGAAATGGGAACACATCTGGTACAAAAGCGATGCCTTTATGAAGGCAACAGGAAAAGGGTGAGACCAGGACGTCAACATGGTCAATATTGTTGGGCTGAATGGTGACAATGCAATGGCGGCCGGGAAGTAGTTGGGTATCTGCCGCGGCGATCAGGCGCAACGTTGTGTAATGTTTTTGCTCAGGCAGGCAGTCGGTGGAGGTACGTTACACGACGTGTTGCTGCGAAAATGGCAGCGGAAGCAGAAGATGGAAAATCTCACCCTAAAATATGCTGAGTGTACGGGGACAGCATAGGCAACTTTTTTGTTGCAGGATATCATCGACTTTGTTGAATATTTGTTGAAGGATGGTGGGCAGATTGTTCTAGAGAAATTGGCCACCCTGTATACGCAATGCTTCATGACTTCGAGCGTACCGGAATCTTAGAAAAACGCTAACATAATCCTAATCCATAAGAAAGAGGACGCCAAAGACTTTAAAACTTACAGACCGATCAGCTTACTGTCCCTTGCCTACAAAGTATTTACTAAGGTAATTGCAAATAGAATAAGGAACACCTTAGACTTCCGTCAACTAAAGGACCAGGCAGGATTCCGTAAAGGCTACTCAACAATAGACCATATTCACACTATCAATCAGGTGATAGAAAAATGTGCGGAATATAACCAACCTTTATATATAGCTTTCATTGATTACGAGAAAGCGTTTGATTCAGTCGAAACCTCAGCAGTCATGGAGGCAGTGCGGAATCAGGGTGTAGACGAGCCGTATGTAAAAATACTGAAAGATATCTATAGCGGCTCCACAGCCACCGTAGTCCTTCATAAAGAAAGCAACAACATCCAAATAAAAAAAAGGCGTCAGGCAGGGAGATACGATCTCTCCGATGCTATTCACAGCGTGTTTACAGGAGGTATTCAGAGACCTGGATTGGGAAGAATTGCGGATAAGAGTTAATGTAGAATACCTTAGTACCTTGCGATTCGCTGATGATATTGCCTTGCTTAGTAACTCAGGGGACCAACTGCAATGCATGCTCACTGACCTGGAGAGGCAAAGCCGAAGGGTGGGTCTAAAAATTAATCTGCAGAAAACTAAAGTAATGTTTAACAGTCTCGGAAGGGAACAGCAGTTTACAATAGGTAGTGAGGCACTGGAAGTGGTAAGGGAATACATCTACTTAGGACAGGTAGTGACTGCGGATCCGGATCATGAGACTGAAATAATCAGAAGAATAAGAATGGGCTGGGGTGCGTTTGGCAGGCATTCTCAGATCATGAACAGCAGGTTGCCATTATCCCTCAAGAGAAAAGTTTATAACAACTGTGTCTTACCAGTACTCACGGACGGGGCAGAAACCTGGAGGCTTACGAAAAGGGTTCTACTTAAATTAAGGATGACGCAACGAGCTATGGAAAGAAGAATGATAGGTGTAACGTTAAGGGATAAGAAAAGAGCAGATTGGGTGAGGGAACAAACGCGAGTTAATGATATCTTAGTTGAAATCAAGAAAAAGAAATGGGCATGGGCAGGACATGTTATGAGGAGGGAAGATGACCGATGGTCATTAAGATTTACGGAATGGATTCCAAGGGAAGGAAAGCGTAGTAGAGGGCGGCAGAAAGTTAGGTGGGTGGATGAGATTAAGAAGTTTGCAGGGACAACATGGCCACAATTAGTACATGACCGGGGTAGTTGGAGAAGTATGGGAGAGGCCTTTGCCCTGCAGTGGGCATAACGAGGCTGATGATGATGATGATGATGATGATGAATATGAAAAGCATGAGAAGCACTATCATAATGTCAAAGTTTGACTTAGCTGAAGGTGGCTTTGTAGGCTTTTCACGTACGGAGGATGCAATGGGGCGCCTAGAATGACATACGCGATGTACGTAGACACAACTAGAATGTTCAAGAGTTGAACTTTCCCGCATTTCCTGAAACAAGCTCTGAAATCCTTGTTTTATAATTGGCAGCGCAACTGCCTTGAGCTAGTGTAATATTTATGTGGTTTTGTCTGACAAAACAACTATTTCATTATGAGGCACGCCGTATTGCGGAACTCAAGAATTTGGACCACCAGGGGTTCTTCAACGTACACAGAAATCTAAGTTCACGGGTGTTTTCGCATTTCGCCTCCATCGAAATGCAGCCGCTATGACCAGGATTCGCGCTCGCTACCTCGTGCTTAGTAGCAAAAGCCATAGCCACTAAGCAACCATGGTACGTGTTAGCTGAGTTTCCACCAGAGTAAAATAAGCACTACTGCAGTTATTAGCTTTTTACACCATTTTGATGCGTTCACGTTATATAATACTGCCACCCCGTCTGGAAAAGGCAGTGCTCACAGCCTATCGAGTACAAATACTTCTCCGCCCCCAAAAAAGCGCCGAATATGTGACGCGCAGTTACTCCGCAATAATGTCATGTTTAATGCTCTATGTCATCATTTATTTTCAGTGTGCACTTCCAACTGCTACTATTCTCAAACACGTGCTGGAATTTATTCATGAGAACTCTGATATTTGTGTTCACTATATACTGCACATTCGCACAACTGGTGATAAACGACATAGGCACAATCAGCAATCTTTATATGGCCCTAAGTAAATTAGGAACTGCAGGCAACGGTAGATATACGAGTAGGGCACGGTTAATTTTGAGTATGCCTGTTTCCTTTGCCTTCCTTTAATCACATGATGTTTCGACTTAGGACACTTACCTCTGCGTATAGTAGAACACCTGTTTTCTTTTTGTAATCCTAGTCAGGTATCTTGCAGTCTCTACATGACATATATTAAATAGAGAGACAGCAATACCCTAAGCACCATTTATTTTTGGAAGTCAAAGTGCAGAAGAAACTTTGACCAACACTCGATGGAGGAGTAAGATAATTCCCCATGATCCTTGCAAGTTTTCCAAAAAAATGCTGAGGATCTGAAAATAGAAACTTGTAAGAACGGATGGTATTGTATCCGCGCGTATACTTAGGAGAGACATAAGTACATTCATACTTTTCGCGGTGCCATGAAGTGAGTTTTCACAAACTTACTATAAAAAAGAGCGATAATTTCGTATTTATAGTGTATATAGTGTATAGTGTATTTATAGTATTTTTCGTATTTATAGAGGCCACGTTTGATTCCCTAAGATGATGTCTATGCACCATATTTATTTGTTTTAAACAGACTCGTTTCCACTTAATGCTTTAACTAGCAAGATACAAAATACATGGCCTTGAATATTTCGTAGCCACAATTTTCTCATTCAGTGCAAATACATACGAAGTGAAATACAAAATATTTCTCCAAAGACTAGCCGAAATAAAGTAGGTCAACTATATGGTTGAGCTGTCCGATAAAAGAAAATTTATGTTTTGAAACAGGTGCTTAGTCCTAGCGTAATAACGCTTGGAACTCACCCTTTCTCAGGGCTTTGATAATGATAAAAGTAGCAAGAAGGTTGCTCGTACTCTTAAAACACAAAAGGCATCGTATTGTGAACATTTTTTATTCTTCTTTTTAATTGTTTGTTTAATGGATTCTCTGCGTGTAGGGGCCAGAGGTAAAGGAAAAATGCCTGACAGAGCCTCTACACCCCTACAGTGCAAGACAGCATGACACATTATTTACATACATATTTGCCAAACATATTGACGGAGTGTGCTTTTCGGTCCTCCGTCCTCTGACTCCCCGCTCAACCTCCTTGAGCTTCGCTCGGGCCGCCGATTGTGCCAGCTGTCCGCCAGCATGTCGCAGGACGAGCCAACAGGCACTTCTACTTCTACCATATCGGCCTCGGCTACCCCAGCCTCCCCGTATTGGGTTGTCAGTGGACACCAGCGTGATCCCCATCTGTTTGCTGAATTTCGCGGGGAAGACGTCGAGGATTGGCTGGACTACGACCGAGTGAGTTCGGCTAACCGTTGGGACGAGGCGTCCAAGCTACGGCACGTCGCCTTTTATCTGACCGGAGTAGCGAAGACTTGGTTTTTCAACCATGAGGTTGATTTCACGAACTGAGGCGCTTTCAAACAGCAGCTCCGCCAAATCTTCGGCACACCGGCTGTTCGTTCCGCCCTCGCAAAAAAGACGCTCGGCACTGGCAAGCAACAAACCGGTGAATCTTATACGTCGTACATCGAGGATGTGCTTGCTCTTTGTCGACGTGTGAACACGGCTATGATCGAATCAGACAGGGTTCGCCACATCCTCAAAGGCATCGGAGCTATTGCTTTCAATGCTTTAGCCATCCAGAACCCCGCTACCGTTGCTGATATCGTCGCTACTTTCCAGCGCCTTGACGAACTCGAATCAGTACGGTTGTAGCAAGACACCACTGCGAACACTACTGCCGACGACCCTACTTTACGAGCAATGATACGCGCAATAATTCGAGAAGAGCTCCAGTATCTTGGCTTAGCCGCAGGGCCTATGCCTTCTCATGCCTTCGATACCAATCTGCGAGACGTTATCAAGGAGGAATTGGCGTCCATGGCTGGCGCAGCGTACACGGACCCTCTTAACCCTTGGGCCTCATCCACGTACGCACAAGTAGCAGCAGCTACTCCAGTCATCGTTCCACCGATGCCTCCAAAACCAACACCGGCCCCCATAGCGTCCATGACTACCAGCGCACCTACCCAAACCAGCTATCCGCAGTGGCGTCCTCCTCGTCCCATCTGCTACTACTGCGGCTATCGTGGCCACATAGCACGTTTTTGCCGCAAGCGCCAGCAAGACGAGCGTCGCGGATATGACGTATACGAACGGGATGACTTTTCGCCCAGAGCTACTTTCCAACGTCTAGGGAGCTTCCATGACCAACGCCGTCCTTATGGTCCACCGCGTGGACGCTCTCCATCGCCTACTGTAGCATCCGAGACGGCTTAGACGTACCGTCCTGCGAGACGCCGCTCGCCGTCACCCCTTCGCCGCTCGACGTCCCCACTGAGACCTGCTTCTCGATTCGCCGAGCGTCGTACGGAAAACTAAATTATGCAGCTTTTGGAGGAAAAGCTGCATCGAACGACAGGACAGAAATTCCTCCATCGCGTCCGTGCTATGTCATATTGGTTGTAATAGAAGGTGTACAAGTCGAAGCTTTAATATACACTGGTGCTAGTGTTTCAGTCATTCACTGTGAATTGTGTTCGCGACTTCGGAAAGTTACGACCCCCTATGATGGACCTACGCTACTCGCTGCTCAAGGGTCTGCCATTCGACCTATCGCCATGTGCACAGCTCGTATTTCCATCGATGGACTTGTGCATTACGTACAATTTGCAGTGCTAAGTTCGTGTGCCCAGCAGTGCATATTGGGATGGGATTTTCTTTCTACGGCCTCCGCCTCCATCTGCTGCGGGCAACGCGGTCTCCACATGACCGACACGACCTATTCACTTCATGCAGATGACGCACGACTTCACTTTCTTGCTGCAGAAGATACCGCGCTACCTCCTCGCCATCAAAGCATTGTGACTATCACGTCTGATGTGATTGACTGCGGCGACGTGCTCGTATTACCATCTGCACGCTGTCTCGCAAGAGGGATTGCCTTTGCATCAGGGCTGGTTCGGTTTGATCATGGCTCTGCACTTCTCTACGCTACAAACCCGACATCCCGAAAACCAGAAAAAATTCTCAGCCCTAAAGGCACTACATTGGCTTCCGCCACCAAATCGGAGTCTATATCTGTTGTTTCCTTTAAACCAGCTCCTCTGAAGTTCCTTGTACTGGACGGGCCGCATCTCCTTCAGCTCTTGCAGCTGCCATCAGTTCCGACCTGACACCTTCGCAGTCACAACAATTGCTTGCTTTGCTCCAAAAACATGAAGCTTCGTTCGACGCGCATTCAGCTTCGTTGGGAAACACTTCGATTACGACGCATCGGATAGAGACAGATGGTACATCCATCGTGCGCCGTAGACCATATCGCGTATCGCTAGCCGAGAGGAAAGTCATTGACGAGAACGTCACCGACATGCTCCAACGGAATATAATACGCCCTTCTGCTAGCCCTTGGTCTTCCCCCGTTGTTTTGGTTCGGAAGAAAGATGGCTCTATTCGATTTCGTGTCGACTACCGAGCACTTAACAAGATCACACGCAAGGATGTATACCCTATGCCGCGAATAGACAATGCCTTGGATTCCCTGCATGGTGCCGACTACTTCTCCAGCATCGATCTGCGTTCCGGCTACTGGCAGATACCTATGCATGAGGACGATAAAGAGAAAACAGCGTTTTCAACAACAGATGGGCTCTACGAGTTTAATGTCATGCCATTCGGCCTCTGCAATGCACCCGCAACGTTCTAGCGCATGATTGACACCGTTCTTCGTGGCCTGAAGTGGAAGACTTGCCTGCGCTATCTGGACGATATTGTTGTTTTCTCGTCAACCTTCTCTCAGCACCTGCAACGTCTGGATGAAGTTCCCACATGCCTTGCCAACGCTGGACTTCAGCTAAACACCAAGAAATGCCATTTTGCGAGCAAGACGATCAAAGCACTAGGTCACATTGTGAGCAGAAATGGCATTCGTCCTGATCCTGACAAGGTTTCGGCAGTTCGGCACTTCCCTTGTCCCGAAAAGACCAAAGATTTGCGCAGTTTCCTAGGCCTCGCCTCCTATTTTCGCCGATCCATACGAGGCTTCGCCTCAATAGCGTTACCTCTGCACAAATTACTGGGTTCTAATGTTCCCCTTGTGTGGTCTCCCGAATGTGAATCTGCGTTCGCCCACCTGAAGCGCGCTCTCACATCTGAACCAGTATTACGCCATTTTGATGAAGCTGTGCCTACCCTCCTGCATACGGATGCTAGTGGTCACGGCATTGGTGGCATTTTCCTGCAGCGAGACGACACTTTAGGGGAGAGGGTCGTCGCATACGCAAGTCGCGTTCTGACAAACGCCGAAAAGAATTACACCATCACGGAGCAGGAATTCCTAGCTATCGTTTGGTCTGTACAGAAGTTTCGACCTTATGTTCACGGCCGCCATTTCACCATCGTTACAGACCATCATGCATTATGCTGGCTTTCGACGCTGAAGAACTTGTCTGGATGGCTTGGTCGGTGGATCCTTCGTCTACAAGAATACGACTTCACCTACAATCATCAAGTGCAGAAAAACCTATCACCTACAAGTGCAGAAAAAAACACCAGGATGCAGACGCGCTTTCTCGCTGTCCGCTTCCTACGACAACATGCAATGAACCTCCAACTACCGTCCGTGACAAGCTTTCGCACGAACCCTCTTCACATGCTTTCTTGTTGGCCACTGTAGACGAGATGCCTAAACACGACAACAGATTCTTCCATTCTCATCAATTCGCGGACTTTTACTGTCGGCGCATCATCGACCACCTTCAAGGAGATTCGCGCCCGCCTAACACCCGCATTCGTCGACAGCTGACGCAATTTAAGATTGACCACCACGTCCTGTACCGTCATGTCCATCACCCTGACGGTCAACGCTGGGTTCCTGTCCTGCCACGCTCTCTACGTGCTCATGTCCTGCAGGCTTCTCACGACGACATGACTGCTGGTCACCTTGGTTTCCAGAAAACCTATGACCGCATCAAAAGGTCGCTTCTACTGGCCTTGATTGTGCGCCAGTGTAGCGAGGTATGTCGCTTTCTGCGCCCTGTGTCAGCGTCGCAAGCTCCCTACATCAGCTCCAAGCGGACAACTGCAACCGGTTCCTTGTCCGTCGCAACCATTTGAAATCGTTGGCATTGACCTGTATGGTCCTCTTCCTGTGACTCTCACCGGTAAACGATGGATTGTGACAGCCGTTGATCACTTGACATGCTACGCCGAAACAACTTGTGTGAGTTCTGCCTCATCCTCTGAAGTTGCTGCTTTCTTACTTCAATCCCGAATACTGCGCCGCGGTGCTCCTCGCGTGCTCCTGAGCGACCGTGGAAAAGCATTCCTCTCGCAACTAGTAGACGAAGTACTCAGAGCCTCCGGAACCACCCCCAAGACAACCTCCAGTTACCATCCGCAAACTAACGGCCTCACAGAGCGATTTCATCACACGCTGTCAGACATGCTAGCCATGTACATCGAACCGGATCACAGAAACTGGGACGCAATTTTGCCATTCGTGACTTTTGCGTATAATACCGCCGTTCAACGCACGACCGGTTACTCGCCATTCTACCTTGTCTATGGTCGTTCGCCCAGTTCCTGTCTTGACGTCTCTTTCTTCGCGCCAAGTGTCAATCAATGTCCATCCTCCTGTGAAGAATGTGTCCCGCATTCTGCGTTGTCGCCAGCTCGCCCGCATCAACACCGAAGCATGGCAACAGGACCGCAAGCAGCATTACGACGCCTCTCATCGCGTCGTGTGCTTCCGTCCTGGCGACGAAGTGCTACTCCGGACACCAGTTCGTACTCCTGGCTTGTGTGACAAGTTTCAACTTCGGTTCATCGGCCCCTACAAAGTCTTGGAGCATACTTTTCCGGTTAACTATCGCGTGGTACCAGTTATTATTCCAAATGGCCGCCGCTGTCGCGCCGCTGAGGTTGTCCACGCTTCCCGTATGAAGCCTTTCACGAGGCGTTTGCCGCCCCTTTGAATTGCGGCCAGGATGGCCGCTCTCGCGCGAGGGGACATTAGTGTGGCCTTTTATAAGCCATTCTTTGTCATCTGTACATGATCATCAGCATGTGGGGTTCATATGGGATTCTCCATCATCGCTTGTGGGGCTGGCTCTCGAGTGTGGTCCGTGCTGTGGGCGTGATCGGTTCGCCGCATCTTCGACTCGGAATAAACGTAGTGACAACTGCTACGCCACAATATCTTTAATAAACAGCACACAGCAACTAAAACTACAATTCTTCAGAACGCATGTCTCCAAAGCATTACTTTTTCTTTAACGTGATAGATTTTGAAAAAAAAACAATAAAATTGGCTTACACCAAAAGTCAACAAAGAAAAAAAAACATAGAAGCACTGGCCCGAAAATAAATAGCATATACAGTAAATAGATCAGTACATAGAAACATTTCAAAAAAGAACGAAGCCTTAGACTGATGTACACTGTAAATACCGAAACAATGGCAAATATAACTTACACGCACTCAGAAAAATCTGTAACATAACTGAGGGTATATGTGTTATCAGGGATGAGCACATGTCACTGCCCAATAATAGGTTCTTAGTCATTTTTCAAATTGCGGAAGGATTGTGTGTATAGTACTTTAAGGTGATCACTGTTTAATATAATATTCGTTTGATAAGTCAATGTTTGCCTTCCGTAATTAGTTCTTGTGGCGGGTTTTAGATGGTGTGTTCTACGTACTGGGTATGAGGTGCAACTGTCGACAGGTATTGTGTGCAGCCTATTTTTATAAATCCACTGGAGTAGTTTGAAATCATAAACTTGATCTGCTTTAAGCATGCTATATTTAATGAAGAGCGGTTTTGTTCGGAGTCCTGGTTTGTCACCCACATAGTTTTCGCATATTCTCAATATTTTCTTTTGTACAATGACTAGTTTGTTGTAGTTTGAAGCTGTCGCAGTTCGCCATACTGAAATGCCGTAACTGAGTTTTGAATAGAAAAGTGAGTAGCATAATGTGTGTTGCAACCAAGTGGGTACTATATTTTGCATTTTATACAAGGAGACAGTACCTCGAGATAGCTCACTTTTTAATTTGTTAACGTGAGTATTCCATGTAACGTCCTCTGTAAACCATACGCCCAACAACTTTTGCTCTGTAACTTGTTCCAGTAACGTGTCCTCAAAGTTCAGATCAACATAGTAGGGTTCTCTTTTGTTTGCGGACTTAAAAATTATATATTTGGTTTTGCATGTGTTTAAACTCAG
Organism: Dermacentor andersoni; assembly: GCF_023375885.2. Taxonomy (NCBI): domain Eukaryota; kingdom Metazoa; phylum Arthropoda; class Arachnida; order Ixodida; family Ixodidae; genus Dermacentor; species Dermacentor andersoni. The sequence continues at coordinate 119,693,323 of NC_092819.1, read as the reverse complement.
CCGGTTGCTTTTAAGCTACCTGGAGAGGAGTAAGAGGTCACTGTTAGCTGATGATTCTATGACCTCTTTTGTAGTGCCAGTGAAGAAGATATTAGTGTCGTCAGCATACATTATTGTTTCAGGGGAGTTTGGTATTGACGTTATATCATTTAAGCATACAAGAAATAAGAGGGGCCCTAAGATTGATCCTTGAGAGATGCCATATTCGACTTTTAATTTTTGTGATACCAGATTGTCGACGCATACATACCGATACCGATTTGAGAGATATGATGTAATTAAAATCCATGCTACACCTCGAACACCATACGCAGCAAGCTTCTTAAGAAGGATATCGTGTTGCACATTGTCGAATGCCTTTTTCAAAGCCAAGAAAATCCCCAGAGTGAGCGGTTCATTCTCAATACTTTGAACTATTGTGTCCTTTATGTTTATTAAAGTTGTTCTGCCGGCTTATCCTTTGGAAAGCCATACTGCGACTTCGTAATTATTTCGTTTTTATGAAAAAAAGACACGTAAGCCTATCATTATTAACACGCACAAATATCTTGGAAAACACCGGCAAAACAGATATCGGCCTGTAGCTGGAAAGCTTTTTCTCCTCGCCACCTTTGTAAACAGGGGGTGACCTTAGCTATTTTTGGTTCATCTGGGAACCCACAACCTCTAAGCATCTCGTTTATTATATGGGTTAATACAGGACAATATGAGCGACATACTTGACAAGTAAGGCCTTTATTTCGTCTTCCCCGCCTGCAGTTTTGTTTTGTAGGGCCCTGATAACTGTTTCAATTTCAGTACGGGTTGCTGGTGTAAGCATAATGGAATCAACCTGCTCTGTAGTCATAAAACCATCCGCTTCCGAATCTTGTGCACTATATACCCCTGTGCTAATAAAGTGTCGATTCATTTCATCAACAAGCTCTTTCCCCAACTACACTGGCATTATCGATTACAATTTCATTCACGATATGCGTTTTTCGCTCTCGTCCAGTTAAATCGTTCACAGTGTTCCACAGTCTACGTTGATCGTTTGAATTTTGTAAAAATTTCTTTCGTAATAATCATCCCTTGTCTTTTTCAAATCTAAGTTCAATTTATTTCTGAATCTTTTAAACTGAGTCAATATGTCACAAATACGAGAGCTAATGAAACTGGTACAATTTATTCTTTTTACGTATTCTTTCGTAGAAGTCCGGAGTTATCCACGGTTTTCTAACTTCCTTATTTCTTTTTTTCTGCATTCGCACAGGGAAGGCTGCATTGTAGCACTGTTTGAATTTGTCCAAGAAGATCTTGTACGCAGTGTCGGGGTTGTGCTCATCATAGACGGCCTGCCAGCTTTCTTCGTTGATGAGGCAGCTGAACATGTTCAGCGCAGTTTCGTTTACCGTGCGGAGGAAGAGGTTTCATTCATCATTATGTTGTTCCTTGTAGGATGCGTTTGCTAGGCAAAACACAGGCAGGTGATCACTGATGTCATTGAAGATTACACCAGCAGAAAGACCATCGCTATCTATGTTTGTGAAGCAGATGTCAAGGGATGCGGCCGTGTCAACGGTAACCCTAGTGGGCAGTGTTATCACATTGTTGCACGCGTACTGGTGAACAACGTCTTGAAATGTGTTAGCATGTAAGTTACCGGATAGTGTGTCAATATTTTTATCTCCAAGTATCATAAACGAACGGCGCATTGGCCGAGTTAAAAGAGCAAAGTGAATTTTCCAGAAACGACATGTATTCAGATACGCAGCCAGAAGGTGGCCTGTACACGGCGCAGACAGTGGTGCTAAGCACTTTCGCCGATAAGCTCTCGACATTTTCATCCATTCTGCACATGCTGCCTAATACCTTATGCGGTAAATTATCTTTTAAGTAAATGGCTATCCCACCACCTCTTTTGTGTTTTTTCTATTTATGCTTTCCAATTTGTAACCTTGAAGGTAAGGAGGTTCGTTTTCAGCTGACAGCCATGTTACCGTAAATACTATAACGGTAAATTTTAAGCTAAATGCCTGCAGAAGCAATTTCGAGATCTTAAACCTTAGTTCTAAGGTTTCTCCTATTTAGATTAATTGCTGAAAACTTTCCTTCGGCTTTTTTGTGTCTTTCTGCAACTGATCAAATTCATAAATGTGGCATTCCTGTGGTATGTCTTCCATTAGAGCTGTTTTGCACTGTACAGCTTGTACAGTTTTTCTGTACAGTTATCTCGCTCGATGTCAGCAGCGCTGCTAATTATGTGGCTTGTGATTCACTCATCCTTGCGGGCAAAAATTTTCCCGTCAGTCACCCACACAAACTTCTATCCTGCTACTTTTTTCTGAGCCATCGCAGCACAAAGAATTATCTTGTTTGAGCAGGTCAGGTGCTCGTTCCCATAGATGGGTGTGCCGTCTCCACCATAAGGAAGATCTTTTGTAGTCATTCTGTGCTTTGTCGCTTTTTGCAAAATTTTGTCCCGTTTTGCGCGTTGTACAAAACGGACAAGAATGTTCTTTTTTTGTAGGACTCTGATGTGGGTACCCCATGGCAGATGTCAATGTCCGAATCAGCAATCGGCTCATTCAGGGTACTCCAGATCCTCCTCACAACGTCGACGACGTCTCCTTCCTCAGGCACTCCTTTTGTTTCCAAGTTGTACATCCTTTGACACTGTTCTGATTGATCTATCCATTCACTCAATCAGCAGTCTTCAGCTTCGACCTCTTTGTTTTTTTTTCTTTTTAAAGATTTGGGACTTCCTTTCTATGTTCTTCCGTTTCTCCTATGATTTCATTGACACCATCGCAGGTATCATTGCAGTTTTTCACACTTTCTTTCAATGACCTGAGATCTGTCCTTAGTTCTCGCCTCAGGTCCTCAAGCGCCTTGGCAATATCTTTCACCTCCTTAATCATTTACGTTTAAGTATCGCAAGTGCCTTACAGAAGTACCCAACAAAAGCAATGCCAGTGTCAACTACAATGTTTGCTGTGTTCTGCAGCAGTGCACAGTCAAGATTTCGAGCGTTGTGCAATAGAAAAGAATATTGCTCACCTGCAGAAGATACAAAAATTACTTGTTCCTGTGTGGTCCACCGCTGCCGAACGGAAGACTCAGCTGAGGCGTCGCTCCTAATATAGGCAGATTCGTCCACTGGGGGCGTCCTTGTGAATGCGCTGTTCCGCCACTCGAAGCTTGTAATGCTTGCAGTTATCCGCTGACCGCCGCTGATAGCACCGGACCAGCGACGAAGCAATGCCTTTCACGGTAGATGGGCACGTGCCGAAAGCTGCAGAAGATACAGAAATTAGTTGTTGCTCTGTGGTGCACCGCTGCCGAAGTGGCCTGTCTGTATAACCGAATGGAGCACAACATAATGAAGCCTCAATGCAACGATCGCATCGGAATTCGCAGCGACTGACTGCGCGTCTGCATACATGTCCGCGCACAATGTTTTGCTTTCGCTGCGAGCGCGTTTTCACACCGTGCCGTGAGCTTTAGGCCGCACAATATGAGCGTCTGACAGTACACAAGCAACCATTGCTGCGTGGACGCTATCAGCTGTTGATAAATAATTTCGTGATGTGCCGTCGCGAGGATTGAATCTTTTTATTTCTTTTCTTCTAAATTCATATATGTTTCAATATCATTATTTTTCATGTTGCGCCGCACTGCATGTTTATCTGTCTTCTCAGCAATCGATTTCCCGCTGCTTCTTTTGCGTATTCCAGTACGTTAATTCATAACGCAAACATGACCATGTGCCATGCCTTTTCTAATGTACTTCTTACCGCTCGCTTTCCATTCCAATGAACTTGTCAGTGTCTAGCGTCAACAAGTTCATAGACCAAATGAAGCGTCGATCATGATATTAGCCGGTCAAGGCGCACGGGCGAACGTCTCAGTGCGCGCTTTCTGCTACTCACCGAACATCGCAGTCCCGACGCCGTATCAGAAATCTTCCTCGCGTCTGTGGTTGCTGCATACCCCAGTTGTTGCGGATGCCTGTTTGCCGGTTCTATGTTTCCCCAGCCAAGCAGCTTCATGTCTTGGGCTACGTGTGAATAAGGCTGAGAGGCTCCGTTGCCTACGTCCGGCACTGCGGCACCGAGCAGTAAGTAGCGTGCCATGCTGCACGCCTCGAAAAGCAGCCACTACCTATTAGAGTGCTTTCATATGCTGTCATGCAGGTACCAAAGGCGGGAAAACCTTTCCATTTAATCAGAACCACAGCGCAGGTGGGACTTTAAACTTTCGTTTTCAGTTCGCTTCGGCGCTCCCGAAGCAGCCAACGCGGCCTTTGTGTCCACGTGATCCCTCATGCCACGTCACGCCGCTGGTGGCGCCACCTTTACCAGTGGTGGAGCAAGCCCCCACTATTGTTGTACTTTGGGTGTAGCCTGTTTTTGTGGGCACTGGTTCGCCCAATAAATACTTGGTGTTTAACAGTTTTGCTTCGAGCGGAAGGTCGTTAACGTGTCGTGTGAAGAGTGTTGGTTCAATGACTGAGCTTTGAGGTATACGTGTAATTACTGCATCAAGCTCAAACGGGGTATTGGCTATTTACACTATCTGTTTACGGTTTAATAGGCAGGTATTGACCAGGAAATAGGTGATGATAATGATGCTGATAATACTATGGCTTCCCCTTTGAAGCAGGGGGCCGTGAAAATCTTCTAGCCTGCTTGAGTTATTCAGGTACACTATATATGTCTTATGTAGCATTTTTGTATACATCTCCTTAATCATTTTTTTCTTAGAAAATCTACCTAGTACCGCTACTTATGACTAAAAGACCTGGCCGCATCTTATTCTTTCCACAAATACTCTAAACGTATCTTGCTTATCTCGACTGCTGACCCGTTGACACGTCCGTCTCCTTTAAACCAAAGCGTATCCAGAATGTGCGTAGAAGCATGGGCTCGTTGGTGATTGATTGCAAAAAATGACGCAGTGCAATTAAGACTGGGGCGCGAGAGAGCGGAATGCACACTGCGGCGAGTGTGTATCCCTAGCGCAGTAGGCGTGTTGCTCTCTCATGCCCCTGTCTTTTTTTTTGCATTGTGTCCTTTTTTTCAACGTTTCTAAAAGATGTAGGTTAACTATTGTTGTCACCGATTGAATCCCTTCCTATTGCATTAGGATGGGCCGAGTCGTCTCCGGATTTTTCCTGCAGCGTAGACATAGCTCATCTAGTTCCGAATATTTGCTCCGGTATGTTTTTGTGCTTAGGCTATCTGCTCGAGCCTCAAATAGCAAAGCACTGAATTTTGTGCTATCTCACACATTTTCCATTCTCATTCCCTTCTTATTCTTGTTAATCTTCATGGTCTTTTTTTCAATTTTTCGCATCCCATTACCTGTCAGCTTCTCTCACTTTCTCATGACTCTTGGTTGTCCATTCAAAGTTTCAATTACCATGTACTGGGTCGCCAAACTTCTTGTCCTCTTTCTCCATTCTGTGTCCACGATACTCAAGTACAGATACATGTGCACTTCAGCCCTCCATTTACTTACATTCATCTGCATGAGTCTTTCTTCAAATCGACTTTTCTCTGTGATTCTCTGACTTCAAAAGAGGTCCTACCCATGTCACCCTTTACTGCCTCATTTCTGATTTTGCCGTGGGCTCCCAAAGCCAACCCGTGTACCCATCTTTGGTAAACGTCAAAACCCGACAAGATAGCAGATTTTAGACATACAATGGCATTGGCGTGCGTTAGCGCTGACACCATTACTTGTTTCCACATACCACGCGCCACTTCATACTTATTACTTATTGTGGCCCCAAAGTACTCTGTGCTACGTTATTGCACCAATCCGCTTATCCTTTATTTTCCGATTCAGTTGGGTGGGTGCGTAACTGGACTGGAAACTTTCTTGTGGTCCTGGAGGACGCGCTTAGCGCATAGCGGGCGTCTCCTACCACGGTGTAAGAACAGGTGCTCTGACGACGCGGGTGCTGCTGGTGACAATCGCGTCTCACTATTGGTGTTGCTTGAAGTCTGCACCGATGCATAGCAGCACACGCTAAGAAGCTGAACAAGAGGGCAGTTTGAACGTCTAAGCAATTGTAAATATACGCAAAGTGCATTGCAAGAAATTAACAGTAATTTTTTCCCTGTTCCTGTCCTTCACCATAATCACTGAAATCCCGCCGATGATGATTCCGACAGTTTAGTCGCGCCGCGTGCTCTAGCAGGCGCCCAGACGGCGTGTGTCGATCCTTTGAAGCGGTCACCGACAAGTGCTGCGGGCAGACGGTGCTCTATTAATTAATATTTGCTTCAAGATTGAGCAATATATCATCGTCGTTCTAGGCAAGCGCTTAAATATTCAGGCGAAGAGTCTGAATCGTAAGAGAGGGAAGGGAGATGTGTATCTCGAGCCGCGACGTTGCCTGGAGGAGACTGATTTTAGCCAAGAAATGATTCGCACCAAACTGCAACAGCAGGTCTTGCGTGTCCAAAGACATAGTTTGCATGTTCACTGAAAAGAGTCGACTTAATGATTCGTAGAATGCTCTCGAACGTGAAGACCAAGTCATGCGACTAGGAGAGTAAGGGTGCGAGAAGCACTTCGACCTGGTGTACACCAAAAGTTCGTGGGCAGCAGTGCACAAAAAAATTTAAAAGGGTGTGAACTTGGGCTCGTTCGTAAGGCTTCGTTACGGAGAAACAGCGCGAAAAAATGAAGACAAGAAAGACGAACTGGACATTCGCTGTGCTGTTTGTCTTTTCTTTTGTCACTTCTTTTGTTAGCGGTTTCCCTGTAATAAAGCAGTGCATAATACTTTTGTTATCTTCAGCACGTCCGGAAGAGCAAATTTGAGAGATATGGCTAAGCTAAGATGCGCGTCAAAGAAAGCCAGGGGCGTATAAATAATACTGGAGTCACCCTCTACGGTGTACACCTTAATTGGAGTGTGGTGTTGGCAACCGAAAACCCTGCCCCTATGAAAATGATCATTGCCTTTATGTTTCTTTTATGTTTCCTTCTTGTGCCCTATGTGACCTTTATGATTCCTTGTCCTTTGTGTGACCTCCGGGACGCCAACTTTGTGTGTACCACATGTTTACTCATCCTAACGTATACCTCGAGGAAGTGACCTTTATTATGCCTCTAGGATGTGTCCTTTATGTTTACGGCAGGATGTTAACGGGGTGTGTACTATGTGTGACCTGAGTGTACACTTGAGTGCACATGTAGGTGACATAGAGTGCACATAACAACTGCCTGTACATATAACACAGGCAGATATATCTGTACAGTGTGACAGCCATTGATACACTCTGCAGAGTCATTGTAATACTAAATCTTGATTTATCCTTTCATTTGTACCAAGAAAACAACCCTTATTATAATTATTGTAGGGTGTGCCCTTTGTGTTTACGGCGGGATGTTACCTAGGTGTGCACTTCAGTGCATACGTAGGTAACATAGAGCATTAATCCATGTATGGTGCGCATGCACTCTATATATGTTACCTACATGTGCACTTGAGTGCACATGTAGGTAACAGAATGTGCGCAGTGAGCATCTTTTGCAAATAGTACAGTTAGATCTATCTGTACTAAATGTTAGTCACTGGCAGATTCAGGGAAAAGGCACTGCTTGCCCCCCTCACACTAGACATGCCGACCGGCACTAATTGTGCCTATATTGTGCGGAAAATTGAGCATGCCATGAAATAGGATGGTGTATATAATGATTTATGCTATGCATTCTCTTAATATATAAAGTATTTCTTACATTTTCAACCTGCTATTCTCCAGTAGCAAGCCAGATGCAGAAATCTGCAGTATTTAACCTAATATGCAAGAATTTTATGAAAGTTTCAAATATAGTTGATTGAATGTTTAAGACGCTTCTCATAGCAGGCGTCTTTCAGATGCTCCGCTTCGCCTCCAGTTTGGGAAATAATCTACGTAATTTATATATCTGGCTTATATATAAGCACTATGTTACCTGTGTGGGCACTCTATGTTACCTAGCTGTGTACTCCCTCGAGTGCACCTCCAGGTAACATAGAGTGCGCCCAATGATTATCTTTTCACACATGCTACAGATAGATCGTCTACATGAAAGATGTGTTAACTTTAACTACTGGCGTATCACAGTAAAAGAAAAGGGGGGGGGTGCACCTGCCTCCCCCTCCCTATCTATCTTGGCTGTATTGATCACCACGCGCCATCAACAGTACACACGTACACCAAAGCCTCATGCAGCGAATAATCTCTCACGACAAATAACAATTGCGCGGCGGCTGGAGACGCGGTGGCACGACGCGCAGTGTTCGATGGCTTGCGCTACATGAACCGAAAAAGAGGCGGACGCCTCCGCGGCCAATCCGCCGTTTATATGATTATACAACCATTTAAGTAGCTGTTCGCGGTGTTATATTGGCTTCATGATAGCCTCATTACACATAAATATCTAATACGTACATTACGATTGTCTCTATAATACCCTCGTAAGATTTCTTTGCAGCCGTCAGCAGGAAATGCAAGCGCTGCCACCTCCAAAGCTGAACTAGAGCTGCCGCTAACTTTCAGAACGCTTAGTTCGAAAGAATGCACTGAAATTGATTATCTATAACGTTTCTGATACTCTAAACTGAAAAAAAAAAAAAAAAAAACTCGAACATTGGGAGGCGCTGCCACTGCTCCACCTCAAAACCGTGGTCTTCGAAGCACTTTTTGACATGTTGCTTTTTCTACGCAATTTTTTTTCAGCCCTCGGCCTTGTCATGATACCTTTCCTCTACTACTCACACAGATTATACACAAAAGTATGGTCACTAACCAATGCATAACCGGCGGTCGATGCTAAAAGTGCCTTTCTTTTTAAAACTGCATGTGATTGCTGTAGCGAGATAGCAAAGTGGGCGAATTGGTTACGATTCATCGTACCTTTAGCAACAGCGCAAAAGCAACGCGGAAACAAGGAAGAAACACTCCTAAGAAACAGCGCCGTGTTGTTCTGTTTCTTCCTTTTGTCCGTGTCGCTTTCGCGCTGACCAGAAGTACGAGTCATTGCTGTGTCAATATTAGCAGGCGTAGAAGTAGGGCAGCGCGGATCCCGTAAATGCTTGCTTGGGCGTACAACTGAATAATTTATAATTGTGAGTTGGCTGAGTATGAAAGTTGTGTGTGAAGTATGGCGGTATTTGATTACGCGAGCATGCAAGCAGTACGCCTGTTTCACTTTGGCCAAAGCTCCAGCTGCCGCTGCAAGCCAGCCATCGCCACATTTTGTCGTCTTTATTCCTTACGCTACGAGGAAATATGGTTCCACCTATTCAAGATAAGGCCTGACATTCTCAAGAACACGCCACTGGGCGCCATAAGAAGCGTGTATATGTGTGGTGATTCCGAATTTCTGATCGGTGGGTCTCACAGCTATCGCGGCTGCCCGCACACCGTCCGCCAGCGCAAGGAGACGGAGCTGCACATGATGCGCGCTGATTGGCTCCTGTCCGTCGGCAAAAGTTCGCGCATAGCTCGTCTGAAATCTCTGTATATACTTCAAAAGAACAAGGCAGTGTACCAAGACACTTTAAAGTCAATAATTTGTGTTTAAATATCAGTCTTCCTTCCAGCTACGACTTTTTTCAAATCTCGAAGGCCGTGCTTTTACGAAATGCCCGCTCTAAAAGAAAATGTAGATCTCGGAGGCTAAATTCACTTGTTAACCGCAGCGCGGCGCTGCCGCAGTGTGACGGTTGGGCCACGTTGTGTTGGTGTGCACGGTGAGAGTGCTCGTTGCAGTTACGCGGTAATTGAATCATATTTTCGAACTGGCTAAACAAACTGTGGTCCGTATCGTGTGCATTAACCATCAGGAACCCTCTGGACTCGTGTAATGCCATTCATTCGCCTTATGTTTCCTGTGATACGCCTGTCTTATGTGCACTACAGCGCCCGTCCGAGCTGCCTTTGTTCTCGCCTGTCCGCGTTCGCTCGTGAAATACCTGGTACTGTGGCTTCGAATTCTGGTGCGTGGAAGAATTTGTTGAAAGTTGGGCTTTCGTGCGCTGGTGTTCATCGGCAATTCGACCGGATTCGCGCCGGGAAGAGCGTCGTCGCGTGGTGCCTGCGAGACAAAGGAGCCGTTCGCCGACCGCATTGAAGGTAAGCAGGTCTGACGCTTGCGCGCATTATCGCAGCTTATGGTTCATGTAGTAAGCTTTGTGGAACGACAACAGAACACTTTCGTAGCGTATGTTGACCACGTTGCTGTGCACATTGAGCAAAGCGTTTCACGAGGGGAATTTCTGTGAAATGTATTATTTCTCACCGCTTACTTGCTTTATGCAGTGATGTGCTCACACCGCCGATTGTTGGGACTTAATGGGCAAATATTTACGTAAACGCTGAAAGTTACTGTTTCCTCGGTAGTTTCCCAGCACAAAATTCTTCCGTAGATATGCATTTCCGCAAGTTACGTGTGTAATGCATGTCGATGTGTAACGGGCATCGCGAGTTGGCACTCGACTGCGGTGTTTTACACTTGAGCAGATATTAGCTTATGTGAAGATTATTTTATTGATGCAGTTCAGTTAGAAGTCCAGCTTCGCGAGAACCTGTCTGCATTGTTTCTGTTCTTCGGCGTGTTCGCTTATTTGTCTTCTATATTGCACGGCAAATATAGACCGATATTACAACAGCGAAATTTCTTTTTAATCGAGGCATGTCAATCAGACGCTCGTTTTCATCAATATTTTGATCTGAAGAACAGGATGTCAGCTCCTGCGATTGTTGTGAAAGTATGTGGGTTGTAGCACTGCGTAAATAGGGCTGCGATTTTGTTGCGATGCTTTCCACTCGATGTTTGCCTCTCTTATAGCCCACCATTCACAGCTGGCGGTTCTAGTCAATAACGATGGCGGAGTGTGTCAGACCACTGAGGAAAAGGAGTAGCATAGGAAAGGGCATCGCTACAAAATCGCGGCCTAGGTTTTAGACCGTTCATAAACGATTGTTTTGATTCTCTACATATTTAGGTTTTGGTGATAATTTCACAGATATTCTGATGTTTGCTGCTGGTTTTATTCCCGCCTGAATTTTAAAATATAACAGTGTAACCTCGTGAGATATAACTACAAGACATCTGTACAAGCAGGCACAGATTGATGTGAGAGTCCCTTTTTTTTTCAATTCCACATGACACTAAAGCACACGCTTGAAGTTTCACGTCTCAATAAATTAAACCTTTCTTACTGTTGAAGGTTATGCGGGTTCTGGAGTCAAGCCTACAACCTGTAGGAACCTGCTGCACTGCTACATACTGGATCGCACAATGATGCACTTGACCTGCATGCTTTTACAAGGTGAGTAAAAAACTAGCTGCACTGTGAGTTGTAGGATATGCTTGTGTAATATGCAATCATTTTACTGTGTACGTGTGCCATTTCCAGGATTTCTAGTAGCAGATCACTTGCACAATATCTTTTATTTATCTAGGGAGCCTTCAGTTGAAGCAATGTAACCAAATTAAATTCTTCTGAGATAAATATAAACAGGGCTGGAGTGACTATGCAATGTATACGCAATACAGACTGTATATTATGCGAGCCAGATTGCTTTTTTAGGAACGTCATTGAGGAACACGAGGGTGTCTATGAGCCACCCGAGAGAAACGGAAGGCTTTGGTTACCTTAATTATTATTAATCACTTCTCACACTAATACCTGCACACCTGAATTCTTCCCTTTTCGCAGTCACAATTATGTATTGCATACCATAATTCATCTAAAAAATACCAGCATGAAGGCAGTAAAATATTCTGATTTATTAGGTAGCTGCCAAATTAATAGTCACAGTATGAGTGCTCAATTTTTAAAGCAAACAACAAGCCATTAACCTTTTAATGTGGCAAGTTCAATATGTGTCTCAAGAGCTCGTGGGCTTCCGGGTGGAAGCGGGTCTCCTTTATATGTCACAGAAGTTTAATTGGTGATAATGTGGTGTAGAATGCTGCTGAATCATAAAAGTCAGCCCAGTAGACTAGTTGCAAGCCCACCATGGCAGCACAGCTGAAAGCAGAGCATTCTCTGTTGCATTGCATTTTTTTCTCCGTTTCACTGCACTGGTTCAGTTGATAACACAAACTTGTCCTATGCTGTCATTTATCTCAAATCTTTTTTACCTTCTCTTCTTTATTACTTGTCAACTGCCTAATACACAAGCTTCCCGTGACACGCAAACAATGCGGAGTACTACGTAGAATTTATGCATACATCTGTGGTTTGTGGTGCCATACGCTTACCACCTCAGGTTTCCGATATGTTACAGGGAGGCTTGCTTCACACTCGAGCCACACTGCACTTGGTGCAATTTTGAAACAGCCACTTTTTGATATAGTGTAATTATTTGTTGCACTCTCACTGAATTGAGGTTTTCTACTGTGAATAATGCGCTCTCGATGGTTGTACGAAAAGGTTTTAAAAACCTGGGTTCTTGGGCCATTACTATTTCTAATATACATTAATATACCCAATAACGTTTCCTCACACGTGCGCATTTTTGCAGACGGCATTCTTTATCGTTCCATCAAATGTGCCGATGATCATGCAATGCTCCAAAAAGATCTTGAACTTATTTCTATTTGGTGTAACACTTGGCTAATAAAGCTTAACGTTTCTAAATGCAAAATTATCTCTTTTAGCCGCAAGCATACTAAACCCACGTTTCCTTATCACATAAATAACATCAGTATTTTGCATGATAGTCAAATAAATATCTTGGTGTTCATATATCTTCGACTCTTTTATGGTCAACCTACATTGCATACATATGCGCCAAAGCATCAAGATCATTAGGGTACATAAGACGCAAGTTGCATAATTCTACTAATCACATTCGTAAATTGGATTATCTAACATTTGTTCTACCTCAGCTTGAATACGCCGCATCCATCTGGTCTCCCCATCAGAAATACTTGATCGAAAAACTCGAATCTATCCAGAATAGGGCTGCGCGTTTTATTTCACGTTGTTACGACTATAACAAAAATATCCTTGTTTCATAAATATGTCCATAATACAGCACCATCTGTCCTGCCTCATGAACCTCCTCATTACAGGTCACACCGGCTGTGCAGTCAAATTTCATGCGTATCTATGAAACGACTAATTCATTTAATACTCCGCTCTTCCAAGAGCCATTCGCCTTTGGAACAATCTTCCTAATGCCATTGCTTATGAGTGTGACCAGGAAAAATTCCGACATCTTCTAGCATCGCATTTTTCCAAGCTCTCCATAACCTAACATGTTATATTTTCTTGAGTTTCCTGTTATTATTGTGCTACTACCCCTTAAGTACTGTTTCATTATAGCCAAATATTGTCCCGCTCCCTTTAATTTTATTGGTCATATTTTACTTTGTGAAAATTTTTTGTTCACTGACCTCTCGCATTCAAAAGCATTCAGTTTGTCATTTGCACGATTTTTTAACGCTACCTTACTGCACGTTAGCGTATTTCTTACAGTGTATATTTTTCATATGTATTCACATATGTATTCTAATTATTGTATAACCTTTGAGTGTACTCGCCCCACTTACACAATGACTAGGGTCCTGTAAGGTATATTTAAATAAATAAATAAATGGTTTAGGCAGAAAGCCTCCTAAGTAATGCTGTCACACAAAAGTTGTATAACAGTGCGGTATGTCTTAAGATTAATCATAACTAAATTTGTGGCCTTCAAGCCCTAGCTTTTTCAACACAATTGTGTGTGCAACAAACACCGTGCTTTTTAACCACTATTCTTATGGTGACAGACTTCTGTCTGTTTAAAGCAAGCGGTCCAATATGTCTTACTATTTCTGGTTAATGCCACTGCATTCTTGACTGTTGCTGCAATGGTGGCGGCTTCAAGGCCAACTAGATGTCCCAGACTCAGCTGAAAACATGGACACAGTGTTTGTTTCTTTTGATGATGGTTGTACGTGTGAATAAAGCCTAAACAACTCGCCACACGAATAACACCTTTCTTGCTTGTGAAGCAGATGCTGCTACATACACAGAATGTTTGCCTCCCACCTTCTGTGGCATGCTGAAGGTAGTAAAGTGTTGTGCTAAAGGTTCAGTAGAATGCACACCTACAGCCTGCAACTGACAATAAAGATGTGTAAGAACTACAAAAACTTTGTGAAAATGTGAAAAATGCACAGGATATTGTAACGCCTTTCAATTTGGCATTAGAATGTGTGCGCGGCTAACTTTTAACCACATTACCTTATGGCATCGACAGTAGCGTTGCGCGATGGGAGCTTTCCTGGTAGATACTGGCAAGTTTTTGCTCGTGGCCTAGTGAGGGCCTCAACTTCGGGAACCTCGATACTTGAGGTACCACACAAAGGTCTATTGGCCAGTTGCCTACTCGTACAGTTCATGTACTACTTAGCAGCTGCTGCAATAATGATTAAAATAATTTGTGAGCAGTTTCATACCTGAGTGGACTGGCAAACAGTGCAGTCTGTTTCAAACAACTAGTTAAAAGCTTCTGTGTTGCCCTGATGTTTTTATGAGCTATTTTTGACTGCTGCAAGTTTCTTAGCTGTGCATACAGGCCAAGCTGTTCTTGCTTACATGAATATTTTTGAATAAGTGAGAAAGATTGGCTTTTGTTTCGTTTTTCAGGTGCCCTGTGAGCTCTCATCCAAGCACCGCATTCCAGAGGTCTGCTGTGAGCAGACGTGGAATTGAAGTAACATGCAGATAGTCCAATAAACTACTCGTAATTTCAGACTTTACAAAGTATAGTCAAAACTTCCTTTTAAAAGTGTAAGCACTAATATAACCTAATTTTCCAATCAAACATTACATTTTATATTAGTAAGAAAGACATAACTAGAACAACAGCAGCGCTGCAGTGAAGAACGTACAATGGTACTCAAGTGTTATACTGAAATATTATATGAAGGCCAATTAGTTTGTAACTTTAGAACGAATTGGCATGAATTTCTGTGCCGTAGCAGTGTTCCAATCCGTATACTGCATTATGTAGGGAACAGTAACTTTACAATGAAACCAATGCAAAACTTTAAAACTCACAATAAGTGCATAAATATAAAATGGGCACAGGGAACTTCATCTATGCATGTCTACACAAAATAGAGGATTTAATCACTGGGGCTACATTAAGGATGCATAAAGGTGGGACATACGAAGGAAACATAAAAGCAGTGGCCAAATTTCAACATGGAGGAAATATAAAGGACGGTAACGTAAAGGATGCACAAAGGAAGGACACATGTAGGAAACATAAAAGCAGTGGCCAAATTTCAACATGGAGGAAACATAAAGGACGGTAACATAAGGGATACATAAAGGGAGGACACATGAAGGAAACATAAAAGCAGTGGCCAAATTTCAACATGGAGGAAACATAAAGGACGGTAACATAAGGGATACATAAAGGGAGGACACATGAAGGAAACATAAAAGCAGTGGCCAAATTTCAACATGGAGGAAACATAAAGGACGTTTCCTCATGTGAACTCTGGGAAACATACAGTAAACATAAAGGACATAACCATTTTCATAAGGGTGAGTTTCTTTATTCGAAGTTTAGGATAATTCATTCAAGAGAACGCGCGTTGATACAACGGATTCCACGGCAGCATGGTTCATAAGGAATTAGCTGTCTCTCGATTCGCGGCTTCTAGAGTTTGGAACTTCTGCATAAAATCTGCGCGCGAGACATACGCGCTACGCATAATTTTTCTTTGACTATAAAGAATGAACTGTATGAACGTTGATTTACTTTATTAGGTAAAGGTGCTTCTTTTCATTCAGGAGCTAATCGTATGCAGCACTCCTCAGAACCGTGCTTCGTATGAAATGAGAGCGGCATAACCGCGTATTGTGACAAATAGTAGCAACGGTTTGTTGAAGCAGAAGTAACAGAAGTAAATTAGGTTTCTAGTGGATTCAGCAAAAGGCGCACTGCAAAAGGATAGAAAGTTGGGCGAGTTGGTACGGTAACATGATCTTGGATTGCAGCGCGAAGTGACACGGACACCTTTTGACTTTTCCTTATGACAAATTCCTGTTTACTTCCTTACCTCCTGATATGTTTAAGAGGAAGCTCTAGCTCGGACCCAACTCCGACGCGGCCTATTCAAATACATGTAAAAACGCAAAAACGTTTTTCTGAGATAACCCCTGGACCGATTTTAATGAAATTTGTTGCATTTGAGAGAGAAAGTTGAATTCTAGTGACTGTTGGAAGCGGAATTTTGATTTAGGGCTTGAATTTTGTTAAAATGATTTTCAAATATTCAGAAGTTCGAAAAGAATAGAAGCACGAAGTTTACAAACTAATAGCTCTGCATCAAAAACAGATATCGCGATTCTGTAAACGTCATCCATTAGACCATTCAAAGCGGTCAAATTTGATATGTCATTTTACATCTTACGTGAATTTGTTACGTTATTTACGAGGGTTTTGCAAAAGTTGTAATAACACATTGACACATTTTTTGAGGTTCATGTGTAAAATATCAATTTTGTCCGCTTTAGATGTGCTATCAGATACAGTTCACAGAATTGCTATATCATTTTTTCTTGCTGGGTTACGGAATTGTAAACTTGATAGTTTCGTTTTCTGAAAATTTGCGATTTTTGCCAATTTTTTATAAAGAAATGACAACCTAAATCGAAAATTCAAAACCAACAGTCACTAGATTTTAAGTTTTTCTTTTAAATGCAGCAAACCCCGTCATACTTGGTGCCTTGGTTGCCGAGAAAAACGAATTCTCCTTTTACATGTATTTAGATAGGAGCACCCGAGCTAAAGCTTCCTCTTAACTGCTGTCTTTATACCTTGTCATGTTCTTATGCAGCGGTTTCTTACAATCATCTATATATATATATATTTATATATATGTATGTATGTATCAACAAAAATTGTGTTGACAGTTAGCGCTCGTCCTGTCTGCTTCTAGTCGGTGTCCCTGTCCCTTTGCGCTACAATCCAGGATCAAAAGGCGAACTGTTACGGCCGCAGTGAGCGTAATACTATAGGCTTTCGTTTAGAGAAGGTACGAAAGCAGCACAGCAATTGTATATCACATTTTAAGTTTTTAAACGTAATGAATGGGCGTTAACCAACGGCTCGGATACTTATTAATAATATGATACGAAGCCAACACACAAAGGAAAACATAGGGGAAATTACTTGCACTGACTAATAAAATTGAAGACATGATAAATAGTGGAAATGAAAGTGAATGAAAAAACAACTTGTCGCAGGTGCGGGACGATCCCGCACCTTCGAATTGAGCTACCGCCAATAGAGCTACCGCGGCGCCTTTTTCCACAGCGCTTTCAAAGGTTTAAAGTTTTGTGACATGAAGACAGTGGCTTAAGGTTTGCCGCTAAATACAGTAGCAGGCACTCTAAAAAGCACAAGCTGCAAATCACACTCTGGGAATGTCTCGACCCAGGCGTACAAGCACCTAGTAGCGCGCACCTCCTAGCGGCGGCCCTACATTCCTTAGACGCGCGCGCTTAAATCGGAGCACCTGTTCTTCTACACCGTGTCTACTATGTGGGGACCTCATCCATATTATGGCCCCAAAATTCTATGTGTTTCTTTATTGCAGGAATCCGCTTACCCATTATTTTCTGACTTTGTTGGTGAGTGCTTGACTAGACAGAAAAACTTTATCATGGTCTCGCAGGATACGCTTAGCGCGTAGCGGGCATCCTCCACGTTGGGACCATATTAAAAAAAGTATTTCCTTGGTTGATGTATACGCCAAAGTAGTTTTATTGCTTAACTATAGGTATGACTTGCTCTTGAATTGGCACCACGTAATTAGTCGTCTCTTCATTAAAGATCATAATTGCCGATTTTTCTGTGCTAAATTGAAAGCCTAGATTAGTTGTGGCAATACCACACATATTGGGCTGTGTCTACGAATTTCTTGCATTGTCCGCCATCAGCACTTTGCCTTCCGCAACAGATTCTGCCGGCGATGCGGGCACATTCTGTTGCACCATTTGTCCATTATGCATGTATGATGAATCAAATACTAATTGACTGTTTCCAGTTGTCCTACACTCTGAACATAACGTGTACAACACTAAAGGCAGAGGGGACCTTTGTTTCAGTCATTGGTGAATTTCCGCCGCTTTATTACAATTTCGGCTTTCTCATACAATTTTCACTCGTTTGTCTGTATATCTGAACATCTCCTCCGATACCCAGACAATAATGCATGGTGTCCCGCAGGGATCAATACTAGGGCCTTTATTATTCATTGCATATATCAATGACCTAGCCGATATATATAATTCTCCAGATCTGGTAATGTACGCTGACGACACAAATCTTTTCTTTTCCTCCCGCTCATTACTCACCCTCCAAAGTATGGTTAACACTTATTTACTGAACCTTCGTGATTGGTTACACGTAAATAAGCTTAGTTTAAGTATAAATAAAACAAAATATGTTCTTTTCAAGCCGATCAACACCGTGGAACGTTATTCTATGCAGATTTATTATAATAATACACAAATCAGTCAGGTTTCTTCTCAAAAATTCCTTGGTGTGTGGTTTAATGAAAATCTCTCTTGGTCGGTTCATATTTCAAAACTTGCTTCTGAACTAAGCAAAATTGTTGGTCTGCTCTTTAGGATTTCTAAACTCTTACCTGTTTGGTTAAAGGTGTCCATGTATAACGCACTGTTTTTCTCAAAACTGTCCTATTGTAATCTTGTATGGGGTACGACTACGTCTTCAAATTACCATAAACTACTACTGCTACAAAAGGAGCCTTGCGTGCTATTGAGGGCTATTGCGGCGCACCACATGAATTACGTACACAACCCTTGTTTGTTGAACATAGCATATTACGAGCTGAACAAGTGTATTATCTACAGCTGTTGCAAAACATTCATAGAAACAGTTTGTACTCTATTGCTGACAGTACTATAAAATGCAACCTTCGTGAGGCAAAACTACGTGTACCGCGAACACGCACGAATTATGGTAAACAAAAGCTAAATTTTCATGTACCCAACGCCCTCAACAAATTTCCCTTTAGAGATGATTTCTTTTTATCTAAAAATGTGTTCAAGAAAAACATGAAACGACGTTTGATTGAAGGCGAAATTCAAATGTAAGAAAATGTATCGACCGTTTCTTCATAAATACGTTTCTTTCTATTTTTGTTGCAGACAAGCAACAATAGTATGCTGCATTTGCATATTTTCGCGCCCTAATTCACCAGCCATGTACGCATTCTATTTGTACGCGTATAACTTTGTGTGCTTGCTTATTACCTTGCACATGTTTGTATTTTTGCCGAATTAAGTTTCACTGCACGCATTGTAGCTTTGTTTTGACATATTTGTCGCGCCTTCTATGTACATTTTCTTTGCATATATATTGTTATTGCCAACTGTATGGGTGCCGGGGCCTCGTCAGGCCTTACAGCCTTTTGTCCCGGTCCCCTCTTTTTCTTGAAAAGAAGAATAAACGTCACTTCACTTCACTTCCTCCTTCAGCAGCTCCACGAAATCTTCATCTATTGCTCCGGGTCTAAGGATTTCCCGTAACAACTCCCACGTTGTTGTAGGCTCCCTTAATATTGTAAAGGAGAACTCCTGGACGTAGGCATCCGGATTGCGAACGGCATCGCGTGCCGCGGATGCTCGAGCTTAGAGGCTGTTCTAGATGAAGCACTCTACCCGTCATCGGCCTGTCGTGTAATAAACCTCCTTTATAATTTCGAAACTTTCGCAGTTCTTGCCTCGCAAACTGCGTCGTATAGTTTCCCTCGTTGTTAGAGACGGGTCACGGACGCATCGGTGAAAGCGAAAAGTAACGTGGGGATGGCGAGAGGTGATGGTCCATGAGGGAACGATCAGTCAGGGTACGAGTTGGTGGTGGGACGAATGGAGTGAAATTTGCATGGAAATCGACCGGATAACGAAGCGCCCGGAGTTCATTGTCGACTGTTTGCACCCGGTGGCAGAACCTTGCGACGTATCCGAGATACCTACATGCAAAGCATCTAGGCCGTTTGTGGTGTGTGCGCCACGGGATGGCAACAGGAGGGCCGGACCAGGAGATGGGAGGAGAAGGGCGGCGCACGGGCTGCTCAAAGGGTCGTATCACCTCTTAGCGTGGCCTAGCAGCTATCGCAGCATAAGTTAGCGGAGTGGCCCCAAGCGGCTGCTGGGGAGCAACCGGGAATGCGTCAGTGACTTCTTCTTGAATGACGTTGCGCAGAGCAGACTGCAAAGGAGTAGCACTCTCCTGGGTGAGGGGTACCCGAGACAGCTGTAGCGTGATTTCACCGCGGAGAAAGGCCTGGATCTGCGTGATTAGCGACACTTGGCAGGAACCAATGGTCACCCCGGAGATCGACGCATCTTGCAGGAGGATTCCACATCAAAGCTCGCTGTTTGCGTAGCTCGGCGTAGCTCTGACAGAGGGTGATAACGTCGGCAACGGTGTACGGGTTCTTGGCCAGTAGCATTTGGAAGGCATTATCATCAATTCCTTTCATGATCTGCTTAATCCGGTCCGCTTCTGACATGGTGACACTGACGCGTTTACATAGCTCGACAACGTCCTCTATGTAACTGGTGAATGTTTCATCCGTATCCTGTGCGCGTGTGTGCAAACGCTGCTCGGCTAGGAGTTTGTGGATGGCAGGAAGAATAAACACAGTTGTAAAGGTCGTCTTGAACGCATCCCACGCTGGGAAATCCGCCTCGTTGTTCTTGAACCAGAGGATGCCCACGCCCGCGAGATAGAAAACGACATTGATTAGCTTGGTAGAGTCATGCCATTTCTCATGAGCGCTCACCCGCTCGTAGGACCCAAGCCAATATTCAACGTCGTTGTTGTCCGTCCCGCTGAAGATGGTAGGATCCCGCTGGCGAATAGCGCCAGTGCATAGAACAGGTGGCGAAGGGAGGGTCTGCTGGTTTGCGTCTCGCATGGCAGAAGGTGGCTTCCGAGTGCGGAGTTCTGGATGGTAGAGATCAAAGAGACCCGGTGCCTCCACCAGTCGTAAATGACGTT
Organism: Dermacentor andersoni; assembly: GCF_023375885.2. Classification (NCBI taxonomy): domain Eukaryota; kingdom Metazoa; phylum Arthropoda; class Arachnida; order Ixodida; family Ixodidae; genus Dermacentor; species Dermacentor andersoni. The sequence goes on along the minus strand of NC_092819.1, from coordinate 119,672,285 downwards.
TATTACAGGACGGGCCAATGACGGGTAGAGCGCTTTATCGAGCCCAGTCTCTAAGCTCGGGCATATGCGGCTCGCGATGCTGTCGGCTCTGCTGCTGCCTGCGTCCAGGCGTCCTTCTTCATTACACCTGTATGTATCATTTGATGCATATTAAAAAAAAAAAACTTCATTCAGTATGTACTTTTGGCTCCATTACACCTATGAAGTATCAAAATTGGCACATCTGGGGCCGTATTCTGAAACGTTCGCCTTCCGCGAAAGTGGAGCCCTGGCCACGGCTCCGCCAACGGCGCGCCCTGATTGGCGATTTCGGCAACACCGGAAAATAAACAGCGCCATCTAGTAGTTCCGGCCTACGTCATTTTAACGTCATGGAGCCGATGGGTGCTCTCGAGATGTATTGAATAAATTAACATCTCTTTTGGCGTCTCTTGGCGTTCGGTTAGTGGTAAAGTGTAGTAGACATAAGATTGGTGATACCTTATAGTAGTCTTCTTGATCGCGTTTTACATGCGTTATTTTGCGGCGATATTTGTTGATTCATATAATATAAAACGTTTCACACCTCCTTATTCAATTTATTTTACCTAAAGAGGCCGTAACCAAACGTAGTCAGTGCGCAGAACCCGTACCGCGGCTACTACACTCGAAAACAACACACCAGAGCCGCTCTGCACTCGCCGGGCGCAATCTCTCATGCGTTCTGAAGCGTTCGAGAGCGCGCGTTAATAGTGCACGCTGACGTCACGGGTAAGCAGTCGCTTGGTTTATTGAATATTACTTTCGCGGCGACTAAACTTTCGCGGAAGGCAAACGTATCAGAAGATGGCCCCTGCTTTGTCAACTTTCAGGTTCATCGCTTTTCTTTTTTCGGATGTACCCAAATATGATTTCGTACAACAGTTCGTTGCTATACAGAATGACGAAACACGTACAGTCAGGGTATCCAGAGATTCTTTAGCACCTGCAATTGATTTTCCACATTGCCTTCCCGAAACTCGTAGGAATGAGCCAAGGTGGCAGCAGTACCTGCTGAGCAGCTCTTGTCGTGGCCCCTAATTAGCAGTAAGTCCAAAGATTGAGCTTGCAACCTCTTGCGATGCGACCAAGCGCACTGCTGGAATGGTGCTGCTTGGGACAAAGGAGGGTGCTGTCCCTCTTGCAGCACTTATCTACAAGGAGCTAATCATTTACGACTGCCTGGAAACGTTCAAGCTTATCTAGGCTCCCATCCAATTTGCTTTGAAAGTGAGCCCGTAAGTCAGGGCGAACATATGCAAATGTTTGCAAATTTTTGTGCAGCGGTTTGCTGTCCTATGACTAGATGGCACTAAAGCTTGAAATTTTCTATTTCTCTTTTTGTTGTACTATTAACACATACTTACTGTTACTCCACCATTATAAGAATGTGTACGTCATTGCTTAAGATAAAGCTTCGTTATAGTATAGCATATGCATTTTATAGGCATTAAAGCTTCCAATAGAAATTATTTCTCCGACGAAAGTTCGATAATCACTTCTAAATAAATCCATTCTGGATTAGCTCTTATTCAGTAAAGCTGCACTTGCAGGCAATGAAAACGGTTAAGTTGAAAACGAAGGCAAACAAAGTGTGCAATGGGACAAAAATGTTTATCACGCAAACTTAGCAGGTATCGCTGGACTTAAACCTTGTGTAAAAAAGAATTTCTGTGTCTGTGAACGAGAAGAACAAAAAATATTATCTCGGAGTATTAAAAAACCTTAGGGGCCTTGAAATAGCGAGAATGACAATTTATTATAGCATCAAATGATAATATTTTCCTAATTACAAACAAGTGCAATGAAAAGGCAGCCCAGGACCTGCTTGGTATAATAATATGCCGGGTTTATATTTATCCGGTACATGTAACACCATTCACAACTTGACTTTCGGTCACGCCAGGACCTTGTAAATAAAACTGAAAGTTCAACAACCAAGGAATGAATGACACAGTAACAGAATATACCCATATTTTGAAGGCGCAATGGGTAATTCTACAGCACTGCAGATTAGAGAGACTTATTATAGGATTGTCATCTGGTATAAGGGTGCTACTGCTCAGCGACACCAAGCACTGCATCCAGGGTATATTTATTTATTCATTTATTTATTCACACAATCTTACAGGCTATTGAAGGGCATTGAGTAAGGGGAGCAAGGGTAATAATATCACAACAATATCAAAGTGCTACATCGTTATAGAATATTAACAGGCAACGAATTCAAGTTATCAGGGAATGTTTCACGATTGGAGGTGGATGCAATGTGATCTCGGAGTCTGTCCCAATGTGCAATAGCTCTTGGTAGTGGTGATGAGTTAAATGCCTGCTTTTGACCATGAATGCGCATGAAACTAAGTGCGTTGTGAATGAGACGAGATGTGCGCACAGGAGCATGAAGCGAAAAACAGTAAAAGTTATAAATCTGCACTATAAGAAAAGTTTACACGCTTTGAGTCGTATCTTTCCACACAAGAATAAACGTCATCTGTCTTGTCCGTAATTCATTTCTTTAACGCTCCGAGCCCCGTACTTCCAAGTAATGAAGTGAGTGAGTGGGTGAGTGAGTGAGTGAGAAACTTTTATTTGGTCCTGCAAAGCGCGATGAAACGCGCACCCGGCTAATCCCACGACGGGACTGACAGATCTAGTCTGCCGGCCCGATCGCGGGCGCGCTGGACGGCCAGGATTTGATCCTCAAAGACAGGACTTCGCAGGAGCGCGTCCCACTCTTCCTCGGTGAACGTCGGGCCCAGCGACCCGCACTCCCAGAGCATATGAGGCAACGTAGCTACCTCACCACAGGCCACGCAAGAACAATTTGGATAAATCTCTGGATATATGCTATTAAAGGAAGCCGGATTTGGGTACGAATTCGTTTGCAGAAGTCTTAGTGTGACCGCCTGCGGCCTGCTTAGCTTGGAGTGAGGCGGGGGGAAAACCCTTCTCTCTAAGTAAAAGAATTTCGTGATTTCGTTGTGTGTGAGAGGAGCGTCTCTGTGTCCGGGGAGAGAGTCGCCCGATCCGAGGGCAGCGCGGTCGGTAAAGCCACGCGCAGCCTCGTGGGCAGACTCGTTGAGGTTCAGAGGAACCCCCTCAATCGCCCCGACGTGTGCAGGGAACCAAAGGATCGAGTGCATGGAGGTGTTGCCCTGTTTGGCGCCTTTCAGAATTCGAACTACCTGCCGGGCTACCCGGCCTTTCTGGAATGCCTTGATGGCGGCTTTCGAATCGCTATACACCCTGTCTCGCCGACCGTCTTGCATGGCGAGTGCAATGGCCACTTGCTCGGCCACCTCTGGGTTCCAAGTAATGAACGGCATGCGCGTTATCAGCATGGCATAGCATTGCCAACAGGAAAGTAGCGGGTGCAGCGTTTTCAAGAAAGGAAACGCAAGCAATGCGGATGACGATTATTTTTGTGGGGCATATAAAACGCCCCAAAGTGTGTAAAATTTTTTAGACTGCGAATGTAGCGGTGAAACGCACATAAAAGAGCAATGATGAGGCGATCTTCTAATGACTGAAATACAACATCTTGTTTTATTCGGGTAATGCTCGAATGATAGTCGTAGTTGCCAGAGATGAATTTGGCTGCCCTATTCTGAACGGTTTCCAACATACGCATTTGATAATCTTTTTATGATGACCATGTATATGAAGCGTATTCTTGATGTGGGCGAATATAAGTTAAATATGCTAATTTGCGTTCATTAGAAGGCGCGTTACGCAAGTTTCTACGCAGGTAGCCAAGAGATTGAGAAGCTTTGGATGAGACAGTTGCTAAATGTGTTCGCCAGGATAAGTCCGATGAAAAATAAAGTCCGAGATATTTGTACGATGGGACAGTCGAAACTACAGTATTATTAATCGAATAGTGGAACTCTGAGTTAGTGCGCTTTCGACTAAACGAGATTAACTTCCATTTGGAGGTGTTAAGGGACATCTGCCAAGTTAGGCACAATATTTAGGTTAGTTCAAGGTTACTTTGGAGAGTAAGATGATCATCAAAGCATTTATTATTGCAGTAGATGACGCAGTCATGAGCGCACAACGTAATTAACCTAAAAACTTAACAACCTAGCTTTATATTCTTCTTACATGAAGCCATACGTACCGCTAGCGCAGCCTAGCGCTAGCGCAGCCACGAAGGCTCGCTATGGGAAGCAGCGTACATTAGAAAAATAGATACCTATTATTCTATTATTCTTTTCTCCCTAGATCCATTCGGGAATGGAATACCATTGACCGACTTATAGTCGAACAACAAAGAATTGAAGATTTCCTTGAGATGTTACAAAACTCGCTTAATACGTACTCATCAACCTGATGTCATTTATTTTTACTCTCAATATGATAAGTTGTTTTTTCTATTAGCATGTTTGTCAATACTCGTATTCACAATTACTGTTGTATGTATATTTCTCCTTCTTATCTGTGCTTGTTTAGCATACCTACGATGACAATTACTATTATTACTGTTTCTTTCTGTACCCCACTCCTGTAATAACCCTGTCAAAGGGTTGACAGTATGTTGAAATAAATAATAAATAAATAATACCAAAATATTGTAAAACTTCCAGTGTGCTGCAGGAAGAAGCCTTGTACACCAGAAAGCAATATTCAACACGTAAAAAAATGAAAATACGTAGTGCGGTCATTGAGGCAGTGACGTGGGATACTACTGTGAACCCCGTGCTCATTTCCTTATTCATTTCACCGTGTCTGGTGTTTAGCAATGCTGCTATTCTAGTGACGGATGCGGTTTCGTAGGTTTTGTTCGAATTGGGATTCGTGGCTATTATTTTCGGAGCTTAGTTCCTGCTTCGTGGACACCTCAATTCTGGTGTTGCCAACGGCACGCACTGCAAATTGTGTGTTTCCGGGCAATATTCCTCCTTGCAGTGAGATGCCCGATGGCTTTTTTGTAGATGCAGAAAAATATCTCCAAAAAGTCTGGAAGGTATCTCGTGAACAAGGCAATTTTGTTGATTTCGTATAATCTTAAGCCTTTTAAGGTGCAAACGATGACCTCATTCGTAGAAATAGACAGCGCACTTGATTGAATTGTTGCGGCAACAAAGTTTTTAGAGTACAGTCCGTTGGACCGCTGTTTATACCGAGCTAATCAAAGCTACTTTTTTAGGCATCTCTCATTATAATTCACAATGGTAATGCCTTTTCTACAGCAACTTTTTCACCAGTTTTCATGCCGTGTGCAGGTGGCGAAATAGAGAAGAACGAAAAGCGGACTCCCTTGCGAAAAAGCACCTTACGCTCTCAAAAGAAAATGAGGCATATGTAACTGAGTTCGCTGTATAGCGAACTTATTTTATGAATTGCAAAGGTGACAGGAATAGTACATGGAATTATTTCTGCAATACTGTGTATGAGCCATAATTGACTGTGTATGAGCCATAATTGTGCAGAAAAGACAAAAAGTAGCCCCTTATTCTTTGAGCTTAGGCACATGTCTGAGCCCTGGCCTGCGTGGAAGGGACAGCAAAAGAAACTTGCGCTTCCTTTTCGTGGGAATTAAACTATGGATAATTTGCCTTGTTTTACCACCTTTTCTGCATCCCCAAGGAGATGCCCACCAGCGCATAGGGGAACCTCTGCGGCACTTGCATGCGATGAATGAACGCAATCCTTCACACCTTGATATCCTACAGGGCATCTCGATGGGCTGATCCGTATACGGAAGGGAAGCGATGCAACGGGGCTCATGCTGGCTTTGAAGGCAACTGATGCAGCATGAAGGCACCAGTTGCGTCAAATATGAGTGCCACAAGGAGCATTGCCACACATTGATCAGAGCTTAAAAGAGGTTCGAAGAAGGCGCCAAGGCGTGAATCTGAGCAGCTGAGCCATCGTCCAAGAGGACGAAGAAGAGGCCGAGGATGTGGCCCCAATCCCTCGAGAGAATATCAGTTAGAAATTGCAATGTGCATGGCTGCATTCAATTGCACAGCCTCCGGCCTCTTTGGTTTCATGACTGACCAAAAAAGAGAGTCAGCTTGCACCTGCTGCCAGATGTGATCCTCGGGCACCTCTCTAAGTCAGAGTAAAAGATTACTTCATTAGTTTCCCTGCACAGAATCAAAGTAACACAACATCACAGTGCTCTGCTTACTTAGGCAAGAAACTTCAATTGCAGCGCAACTGGAAATTCAGTGCCGGGGTGCTTTTATGAGCTGCAAACTGAGCTCATTAACTATAACATTCTACTAGCTGCCCTGGTGAACTTACCGCAATAGCGCGAAGAATAACTTGCTTAGAGAGCTGGGCTGGGATAACGTAAAACTATTCAAATCTGTTTGCCATTAGCATTCTGTGATAGGCATAAAGGGCCCGTGTTCCGCGGATATGCGTGACGCCCGCCAATATGATTTGAAGCTGAGGCTGTTTCATATATCACGAAAGTGTAAGGGCGCATTTTCAGTCACAACAGATTGCAATACTTTTACGTTACTCCGGCCCTGTATGCCTTAACTTTGCAGTAGGTAAATGAGAATGGCGTGTTGGGCCACCGGCCAACAAGTTTAACCTCTAGCATAATTACAATGAGGGCGCTAAATGATACAACGGACGAAGGAAAGCGACAGGGAACAACCACGTAGACGCAGTAAGAACTGAACGTTTTATTTCTTGACACAGGAATAAATAGCTGCTGCCCCTAATCAAAACAACATGAAAAACAGTGCCGTCATCTGCATCGCACGACGAAAACACGATACCGAATCGCTTCTACGCACTGCTCCCAAGATACGCCAGTTCCTTTGTCGTTCGAGGAACTGAAGGTTCACTGATACAAGCATTACCACGCTTCTTAATCTCAAGAGCTTCCAATGTGATGAGTTGATCATCAGCTCTGTTCAAAATACAGGTTCTATTAAAATCTGGAATGCACTTGTGAGCCTTACAATGGGCAATAGTGTGACTGGAGAGCTGGTTTTCTATCGTATATTGACGCTCATGAAATCTGTCATTCAGACATCTGCCCGTTTGGCCTACATAAGATGAACCACACGACATGGGAACTGAGTAAACTTCTTTCTTTACACATCTGACATGCTTTCGCACGTTTTTTTGCGCACACCTGTTTATTTTCCCGATGTCTCGCATTCACCTTGGTACATATCAAACCAAGACGTTTCGCAGCGGAAAATAAAACGCGAAAACCAGCTCGTTTGGCTATTTCTTGCAGATTGTGAGATATGCCGTGAACATATGGGATCACAGCACATCTTCGTCCAGAAGGGCCTGCTCGAGCCTGTTGTACAATGTTAGGTTCCTTGAACTGCCTGAGCATTTTTCCTCCAACAGACATGATAACATGGTGAGGATAATGTGCCCCTCTGAGGCGGCTGACCTGATAATGAAAACTGCTTCGCAGCCGATGCACACGTGACTTGTTAAGTGCGTTGATTAGACATGATTGAATGATGCCACTTTATATTATTATTGAATGAGGTGAATTGAAGGAGAGGATGGGTTTACTAACCCTTGGCTTGAAGTACCAGCACACAAGAGACGATAAGAAAATGATTTCAAAATCTAAAAATTTTAACAGTTATCGGCCGGAAACTGGTGAGTCAGGGTTAGAGGATGCAAGGCTATTTTAAACACTTACTATACTAATGATGACAGCGGCTCTGATTCGGCACTGTCACAATCTAAGAATACTAAAAAATCATCCACAACTCCAACGATCTGCATCACATTTGTCCCTGATAAGCACTGCTTCAACAGGCTGTCGGTTGAACCTAAAAAGATGTCACTTAAAACATGGGCTATACATGAACCTATACACAGACGGCCTTTCTGTAGGAAGATGTCATCATTCCATTTTATGTGCCTAGACTTCAGGTAAAAGGACAGCAGTTCCAAAAAGGAACCTACTGCTATGCCAGAGGCATTCTGGAAAGCAACTGCTTCAAATTTATCAATAAATTAAATGACGCATTCCATCAATTCATTTTGTAGTATCGAGTAATACAAGTCGTTTATTTCAACTGAAAAGGCAGATAGCATTTTGTTTACATATAGTGCGAGACATTTTGCGACGTGCTCAGATTGGATTTCGCGAAACGGAAAGAGCGTGTGTGCATAGGTTTATGTATAGCCCCCGTTTTAAAGGACATATTTTTAGCTTCAAAAGACAACCTGTTAAAGCAGTGCTTATCAGGGACAAATGTGATGGAGATCTTTAGTTTTGTTGATGATTTTTCAGTATTCTTAGATTTTGACAGTCGAGAATTGGAGCCGCAGTCTTCATTAGTATTGTAAGAATTTGAAACAGCCTTACATTCTCTAACCCGGACTCACGAACTTCCGGCCGATAGCTGTTCAAGATTTTTAGATTTGGAAATCACTTTCTCATCGTGTCTTGTGTACTGGCAATTCAAGCCAAGGGCTAGCAAACCCATACTCTCCTTCAATTCAGCTCACTCAAAAGTAATAAAAAGTGCCATCATTCAATCCTGTCTAAACAACGCAATTAACAAGTCATGTGTGCATCGGCTGCAAATCAGTTTTCATTATCAGGTCAGCCGCCTCAAAGGGACACATTATACTCACCATTTTATCATATTTGCTGCAGAAAAAATGCTCAGGCAGCTCAAGGAGCCAAACATTGTACATTAGGGTCGAGCAGGCACTTCTGGAACTAGATGTGCTATCATCCCATGTGTTCACGGCATATCTCACAATCGGCAAAAAGTAGGCAAACGAGCTCGTGTTCGCGTTTTATTTCCCGCTCCCAAACGTCTTGGTTTGATGTGTGCCAAGGTGAATGCAAGACATCGGGTAAGTAAACAAGTGCGTGCAAAAACGCATGGGCAGAAACATGTTGGATGTGTAAAGAAAGTAGTTTATTCACTTCCCTTGTCGTGTGGTTCATCTCATGTAGGCCAAACGGGCAGATGTCTGTATGACAGATTGTATGAGCATCGATACGAGATGGAAAACCAGCTCTCCGGTCACAGTAGTGATCATTGGAAGGCTGACGAGTCTATTCCAGATTTTAATAGAACCTGTGTTTTGAACAGAGCTGATCATCAACTGACAAGTTGATGATCAGGGAGCATCACCACGCTGCTTGAGATCAAGCAGCGTGGTGATGCTTTTATCAGTGAACCCTCAGTTTCTCTATCGACAAAGCAACTGGCGTATCTTGGGACCACCGCGTAGAAGCGGTTCGGTATCGTGTTTTCGTTGTGCGATGCAGATGACGGCAATGTTTTTCTTGTTGTTTTGATTCTGGGTAGTAGCTATTTATTCCTGTGTCAAGAAATAAAACGCGCAGTTGTTAGTGCGCCTTCGTGGTTATTCTGTATCACCTTTCTTCGTCCGTTGTGTCATTTGGCACCTTCATTTTAATCATGTATAGCCAACTCATCGAGCAACACACTCTAGCATAAGTATAACATAGGGACGTATAAGCAAGGAAACATCCTATATATGCACACATTTTGGCTGCGTTCCATTGGATAAGAAGTGCAGCATCAAAGCTAGGGGAAAGAAACCATTACGAATGAGATAATTAAAGCACATATGATATACCTAGTAACAGACGAATGTGCGAGAAGCCCCGGCATTTCCTGACTAGCAAACAAATTGCTTTTCTGCACAAGCTTTAAGAAAGTTGTATTGTTTTCTTGTGTTCATTCTGTACCACATGAGATTTATTGGTGTCTCGTGTGCCAATAAATCAATTGGGCAGTCGGTGCCCGGTGTGTCTCCTTTCTATCATCATCCTTTTTCTGAACGAGCTGTGATTTACTTAGTATTACAGCGCCCAATGCTCCGTGGCTCGTGGTAACGACCTGTGGATGTTTTCCTGGTAATGCAAAGGATGCAAGTACAACATAGCTTAGGAGTACAGACAGCACCAAATATTCAGCACCACTCTGGATAGTGCACTGGATTCAACTTACTGAGCTCCTATTAGTACTCACTTGCTCAGACAGATACACTTTTTTTAAACACTGCAGAAGGCAACGGAGACTATCCTGACCTGAACAACTCTGCTGTTCCTGCTTAGACAACTGTACTGGACCCTGGCGCAGCCGGGGACCGTTAGAGGGCTTATTCGGGATTGTGAGGCAATCATGTGGATCAAATGGTCATCCCACACCAACACAGTTCCTGATTCTTGCAGGCTGCTTCTCTTTTTATATCCTCGCAAAAGCAGTCAGCTCGGGCATTGCAGAGCTTTATGAAGAAATGAGCTCTCTTCGTGAACATTGCCATGGCTCCACGCCAGAAGGCGGAGTTAACTAAGAAGATAATGCAACCGAAGCAGGGGCGTGTTAGTATTGGCGTGTTTGCAATTAAGAAACAGATTCTTTAGCGCTATGTATGCAAAGCACCATAGGGCATCAGAAGTGAGGCATGATATGACAGCCCATGCTCTGGCGGCGCCATCTCGCGGCTTTCAACATACTTATACGCTGCCCGGAGCCACATCGCGCTGGCCTCCCGCTGCTCGGTGACGAAAGGAGAACTTTGCTTCGATGGCGGGGCTTCGCGTTCGCTCCAGCCTGTCACTTACGGCTTTGGGCTCTCTGACAGCCGAAATTCATCGTGCGCAGTTTCATGGCAAATCACTTTTTTCCAGATCCAAATGTTCATATGACTTCTACGGAGAGTTCAATTTCCCAATGACCAACTGAAACTAAATCGAAAAGTGAAAAAAATTATTTTTCATAATTGCCTACAAACTACTCATTACACCTGTAACCTCGTTGTCACCACCACATACCGCATGCCTCGCAACGAACTAGCTTTTTCTTTCAAAGCGGCGATTTTTATAATTTTATTCAAAACCTTCCGAGAAACACCCAGTATATTTGTGGGAGCAGAGCCCTCGACCTTTAGCAGTAGTCGAACCCACTTGGAAATATGGGCGAACCGACCATATCTCCTATTTGGATGGCAGTTGAAATCCCGAACGTCGAAAGTCGAACCCACAACCTTTGGTGGGCGTGGAACCCTCAACGTTTGGTAGGTGTCCAACTGACTTAGAAATATAGGCGAACGTGCCATATCCGCGAACTGTATTCCATTTGCCATTGTGACCATGCGGAGTCGAAGCCATTGCCCTTGGTGGCAGTCGAACTCTCCAACTTTGGTTTTCCTAAAGGCAAAGTTGATTACCGTACAGGTAATTGCTATATGGCTTATTAAGGCACTCGAAACCTCTACCATTTATGGTTGTCGAACCCGCAACCTTTATGTTACAACAAAGTTGGCTAGAGCACATTTATTTACGACACAGTTCATTAAGACAACTTTTACGGCGAAAGCCTTAATCTTGGGGCGAAAAATCCCTTGCCCGGCCTTATCGAGAAATTTATTGTTCCACCCCCGACTATTGGCGTGACTCGAACCCACGGTGCTTACTGGAAGTCGAACCAAGACCATTGGTAGGAGCAAATTTCAACGTCACCAAATTGATGTTACGACCGTTGATGGTGGAACCAATGCACTTCATTGTGAATTAAGTCAAAGTTAATTAGGGAACTTAAGCTTAAGCTTAAGATTTAGCTAAGCCAATCAAACCGAGAACCTTAAGTTGGAGTTGAACCCACTATGTTTGGTGGGAGTTGGACCCTCGTCGTTTGGTGGGACGAAAATTTAATGGCACGAAAATGGATGGTGACCGCATTTATGGTCGAACACGCGACAGTTAGTGTAAGTCGAACCTAAGGTTTATGATTTTAACAAAGCCAAAATTAATTGAGCCACTCAGCAACAAACTGGTAGGAGTCGAAGCCTCGACATTTGGTGAGACGTAAATTGAATGGCATGAACATTAATCATGTCACCATTGATCGTCGAACGCGCGACCATTAGTGGGAGTCGAGCATATGCATTTGGTTTTATTTAAGGCGAAATTAATGAAGCCACTTGAAGCTATAAATTTTGGTGGCAGTGAAACCTTCGACATTTGGTGGGGCCAAGATTGTATGGCACCAAAATGGATGATGCCACGCACGACCATTGTTGGGACTAGAACCCAAGACCTATGGCGTAAGTCGAACCCACGACCATTAATGAGTTTCAAGGCACAAACTTCGGTGGTAACTTAGGCAAAGTTGATTAAAGCCCTTGAACCCGCGACCTCTGGGAGGGGGGCGGGTAGAATCCTGGGCCTCTGGCATGACCATATTTTATGTTTCGACCGTTGATGGTCAAACCCACGACCATTGGTGCGATTTGAACCCAGGATCTTTCATGTTAACTAAGACAAAGGTAATTAAAGGACAGGTATTTAAGATGGAGTTAATAAAGGTGCTTAATAATATTGGTATGAGAAAACAATTAGTAGCAAGTAACAACGCGTTCCAATGAGAATTATAAGTGCTTTATTGAATGTCTCTTGAGCACGCAGGTTATCGCCTTCATCTTCTTTAGCGTAGGCTGAAGTGACTGTGGACTGTTCTTTCCTTATGAGAAAGTCAGACAAAGCATTGTTTATGACAAGAATGCTAAAATAAACTCAACTTTAAAAAATCTCATGTTTGCGTTAATATCAGCGAAAGTACTCGCGCTTCGTGTTTGATTCAATATGTAATTAGTAGTATCATTTAGACCCGTATAAAATAAGTTTTATTTGACGAACACCAAGAAGTAATATCGCGATTATTGAAATAACAGGAGTGTATCTTTCACAGCTTGAGTTAGTGGAAGTTATTAGTTTTAAGAAGTCATCTTCAGTGGCAAAATATAGCTGCAATATCTATGCCAGATAACTTACTCGGCCCACATATATATGTGTCTGTGCTCGGCGTAGGCTTTACGAGCATGACGAAAACCGACAGACCTGCTTCGTATTCCTTGCAAAGTTATTAATTGGAGGTTTGCCTTTCTCTCTAGCAACCCGATTGGCTCGAGGATATCTACCTCTTCAGTAAATTTTTCATTTCCTGACATAATCAGCATAGTGATGCTGAAAACTTATATTTCATAGTAAAAAATTTATATTTCTCAAATGATTTAACCTGTAACTGTTTCTAATGAGAGATCCAGATCTTGGTCATGTCCACATAACGATCCGCAACTCGATGGAATGTCATTTATGACAGAGCAATTAGTGCTTTCCTTACTGGATTACATGAGTGTGCTTCTCGATAAAAAAATCTCAGTAGTCTGATGAAAGGCAAGGAACACCCTGGAGTTCTTTCTTTGCTGCTGCCAGTGCAAAAATTGTGAAAAAGAATTTCTGTATTCAAACTGCACAGCGGAAAATGGTTTTAACGTATGCAGAACCAACACGTTTTTTACGACGCCGTAAGTCAGACTACCGGCAGCCGCTCTTTCCACCACAGCCTTGAACGACAAACGATACCTGATTGACCGGACTAGCCGGATAGCAGCAGCAAATGGGGCCCTGGACAGAGGGCTCCACCCTGTGGGCATTCATTGCCAAATAACAAATAAAGTTTTGTACCACTACTACTAGTACTACTACTACTACTACAAAACGCCGGAAAAGTGTGAGAAGTACTCTAAGAATGATAGAAGAATTATGATTGCCTCAGAAGCTAATCTTGTTTGCTTCATTTCTTCACTTTGTCCATGCAGCTCTTTTCACAAATAGACAATTTGGGTCAATGGTTATCATCTTCAATAGGTAACTCGCTACTGCATGCTGTGTTGCACAGTGAACAAGGGCCGTCTCGGTGTGCACTCTTGCAAACAACATTCGTAACTGGGTACTTGACCATTCAAGGCCATTCTCCTTGAAAGGGCAGGTGCCACTATTGCACGAGGGGTATAGGAACCCTAAACGTAATGTATAAGTAGTTGTATGCCACTGCGCATGCACCTGTAAATATATATTTTGCCGCTACAAGCGTCATACATCACCATCATTATCGTCATGATCATCAGACGATTTATGTCCACTGCTGGAGTAACGCCTCTCTCTGCGATCTCCAAGTACCACTGTCCCGCGCCAACTGATTCGGACTTGCGCCTGAAAATTTCCTAATTTCGTCATCCTACCTAGTCTTCCACCGTCCTGGACTGTGCTTCCTTTCCCTTAGTACCCATTCTGTAACTCTACTGCTCCATAGGTTATCCATCATACGCATTACATTGCCTGCCCAGCTCCAACTTATCTCTTAATGTCAATTGGAATATCGGCTATCCCAGTTTTCTCTCTGATCCACATCGCTCTCATCATGTTTCTTAACGTTGCGCCCAATATTTTTCGCTCCATTGCTTTTTGTACGGTGCTCAACTTCCCGGCTTAATTGGCAACCTCCAAGTTTCTGCCCCATCGGTTAGCACAGGTAGAATGTAATGGTTGTACACCTTTCTCTTCAGCAATAGTGGTAAGCTCCCAGTCAGGATCTGTAAATGCATGCCGTATGCACTCCAACACATTTTTTATCTTCTGTAAATTTCCTTCTCTTCATCGGGGTCCCCTCTCTATGTCCCCTAGATAAACGTATTCCTTGACCGACTGTAGAGCCTGACTGGCGATCCTGAACTTTTGTTCCCTTGCGAGACTATTGATCATCGTCTTTGTCTTCTGCGTATTAATCTTCAACCTCACTATTACACTTTCTCTGTTAAGGTCCGGAATCATTTGTTGCAATTGGTTGCAAGTGTTCATGAACTGGACAATGTCACCTGCAACCCTAAGGTTGCTGATATCTTCGCCGTTGATTCTCATTCCTAAGCCACCCTAATTTATTAACTTGAATACTTCTTCGAAACATGCAGTGAATAGCATTGTAAACATTGTGTTTATTTGCCAGACCCCTTTCATTATATGTATCTTTCTACTTTTCTTGTGGAAAACCAAGGTAACTGTGAAATTTTGTTAGATATTTGCCAAAGTATTCAAGTATGCCTCCTGTAATCCTAGATTATCTAATGCCTTTATGACTGGTGGTATCTCTACGGACCTAAATGCGCTTTCATAATCTACGAAAGCTATACACAAACGTTGACTGTACTCTGCAGATTTCTCGATTACCTGATTGATTACACGGATGTGATCCTTGTAGAAGATGCCTCCCTGAAGGCAGCCTGTTGTCTTGAATGGCTGAAGTCATGTTGTGCCTATTGTATTGGGAATTATTTTTTTACTCTTTCTCTCTTGATAGTCAAGGAAACCTTAGACCTCGAAAACCTATGATCATTGCACTTCACATTGCCTAACACTTCTGCATCGTTCATTATATTGGGATTGGCAGACAGCAAGAAATAGATCTCATTTCTTGTTTCATCATTAGGGCTTCTCTGGTCCACTTGCTGTTGCTTAGCATCGAGATGAAGGCATTCATTATGCGGAGCTTATTCCTTTCCTTGTATTCTAGCAGCATCTCTCATCTAGTTTTGCCGTAGTGTCCAATTGCTTGTTTAACAGCTCGACTTGTCCCCACTTTTGCATTGAAGTCGCAAATGACTACATTATACTAAATTTGCCCTTTTATCATCGCTACATCAGTATTTTCATCGAACTGGTCTAGTTCTTCATCATCTTAACTGGAGGTAGGAGCGTAGACTTGTACTACCGCTATTCTATACCCCATATTCAGCTTTATTACGACGACTTCTACCCTATAAATTATACTGTAGATTTCGTCAATGTTGCCAGCTATGTCATTATGAATCAAAAATCCTACCCTGTATTGCCTCTTATCTGGAAGTCCTCTGTAGCAGAGCACGTGGCTGTTAGTCGGCACTGTATAAGACTCTACTGCTCTAGTCTCAATAAGGCAAATATTATCACATGCAATGCCTGATAATTTCTCCAAGAGTCCTGCTAAGGTTGTTTCACTCGAGAGGGGTCGTGTGTTGAACGTTACCAGGTTCTGTTTCCAATGGCGGCCTGTCTAGGTAAAGATATTCTTAGCACCCTTTGCTGCGTCGCAGGTCCAGCCAACCCTGCTTGTATGTAATTAAAATATGTTCCGCCAAATATCTTCAACTGTATTCCTTTTTATGAAAACGTCTGGGGCTTGTATCAATTTTTCTTCTTTTGTGTCTTTTAATTCTGCACATTTGACGGTAACTTACTTTTCTATTACGTTTTAAGAAACAGCACAGTCGCACAAACACGCGTTTGCCGTGACATAGCTGCAGAGGCTAGAATAATTTTTAGTAATATTATTACGATATCATCGAGCGATGCTCAAGGGACGAGCCGCCGCGAGAATGACGACGAAGTGGGCCTGTGCCCTTGGCGCGAGTGAATGTCGGCCTGGTGCTCTGGTTCCAGTTCAGTGTAAATCAGTGTAAATAACCTGTAAATAGCCTCTTTCGTCTGTCTTTCTACACATAACAATATCGTCATAAACCTTCGCCTTAAGAAAACAGCTTTCAAAACACTTTACTGGGTTTGTTTAATGTACATTACACCTCAAGTGAAAAAGAAGTTTGGAAGCACGTTCGCATGTTCACTAATCCTGCAAGTTATTTTTTGCATGAAAACGTCGGGGCAGATAGAACGCAACAAAACAACAACCGCGAGCACATGATTTGCATTTCGTAATATGCCATCCGGCGGAAAAGCGCAAAACAAAGTGATAAAAGCGAAGCAAGGCACTTTCGGCTTTAAACCTGCTAATTCGCGGTCATGGTATTAGTGAGTTTGATTTTTCGTCGGACAGAGCGCTCAGCCATCGGTTCAATACGCTGCCGCAAGCAACAGTCATGTTCATATATTTACCACAATAGAGTGTACGACCTTGTTATGAAAACTAAAATTTGGGAACAAGTTTTTTAGCATTTCTTGACATTCTGCTGCGACCAGCTGAGAGCCGGGTCATTAAAGTTCATAAATCTCCAGGAATATACGATCTGACGCAATTGTTTGATTGGAAACCGCGTTTTACTGGCCAAAAAAAAAAATTGAACGCTTCCGTAGATTTGCATAATTCAAATTTGCCCCGCTATTGGCAACGGGCTTGCGGCCGTAAGTAATGTTACTGATTGTATGAGATGTCGAGGTAGGAACGTAAAGCTTATGTATATGGGCATATTTTAAAATATGGCTTCTATGATTAGTTATTCGCGAGAGACAGCGCTTTTTCACAGAAAACGCGCATGTATGTAAGAGCAGCCGCTAGAGGCGCTGTTCGGCGATGTCCCGAATTGCAGGACTTATATTTGGAAATGCGGTTGTTTGCTTGAAATCAGGGGTACAATCAGGGCTCGATGGCAACCAAAGGTGAGTTGGACGCCTCACAGTGGACGCCCACAGGTAGACTACACAAAGCCTGTGCAAGGTGATATGTGCTGGACATGCTTTGAAGTGAAAAAAGGTGATAGTAAAATTAATTTTAAAGAGCGACTGGTGCATATGGAAGAAAGATTAACGGGCTGGGAGAGTTTTCAAGTATTTGCACAGAAAAAGAAAACATTAATTCATAATGAAGGCAATGAACTATGAAACTTACAAACAACTTCCTTACTTACAGCAACTTACTTTCTGGAGACGTTGAACGAAATCCTGGTGCGATGTCCAAAACTGAAGCTGATCCATTTGCCCAGGCTCTAGAATCCAATTAAAAGCTTGAAAATGGTCACGCTGCTTTAATTGCTGAACTTAAGAAGACGAAACAAAAGTAAGAGGCAGCAGAAAACGAGATGAACCTGCTCAGTGCAAAAATAATAAAATTAGAATCCGCCACTTCTTCGCATTCTACAGCCGAAGCCGGGACAAATTCTGATGCTATAAGCAGCGTTTCCAAGCAATTGGCAGCCATACATTCAAGATGTAATGACACTGAAAATAGACTACGCCGCACGTATCTCTTGTTTTTCGGAAAAAATGATGATCGCAGAGAAGATCGGGCAGCGTCCGAGCAAGAAATTATCAAGTTTTGCTCAGAAAAACTTGGCGTTACCACGACAGCTCAACAATTTGAACGCGTGCACCGTTAGGGCAAACATTCGCAAGAAAAAGCAGGCCAATCATACCAAAGGTCCCTTTTTTCAAACACAAACAGCGTGTCTTGGTTTCAGGACCTAAACTTAAGCGATCAACGTTTTCAATCCGCGAGGATTTTGCTCCCGCAACGCGACAAGCGAGGCGGAAATTAATTATCTTTCCTAAGAATAATAACAAGGCATTTAAGTTGCATGTCGACCGAATGCGCGTAGACTCTGAGACGTACACCTACGATGCCTCAACCGATGCAGTTGTCATTGTCAACAGATAGCACTGGCACAATACGCATGTGCGCAATCACCATGAACCAAATCAAACGTATACTTCTTCATCCTTCTCATTATTGTTTGATAACATCCGTAGTAGTTGTTGTTGTTGTTGTAGCCTGCGATGCGTGTGGCTCCTACCCACGATGGGGGATCGGCCAAGAAATGGGTGGATTATTCGAAATTATTATGGAGCATAAATTTCCTAATAGCTATTGAAATAGCATTGAATAGCGCTTAATTACCTGTTAAATAAAATCAGGAAGGTCATATTGAATGAGTAATAATTAATTTAGAAGTAAAAACAAAGAGAAAGGAATTTAGCAGGGCATTCGTTTAGATTCCGTAAGAAATATTATGCCAAAGCGCGATCTTGTTTCTTCTTTTCTTGACGATTGCAATTCGGATGCTCTTGCTTTTATCAAAACCTGGTTATACCCTGTAATAACTGACAACGAAATTTTTCCCAGTAACACAACCTACAACATATAAAGGCGCGACCGAGATAAGAAAAGAGGGGGCGGTGTCATGATAGGGATTAAAAATAATATGACATATTTTGTTGGTGAAACCCATACTAACCTCGAAATCATTTGGGCAGCCTGCTCTGTATCAACCGTGAAGGTACTGCTCGGTAACTGTTACCGTGTGCCGGATTCTGATTTTTCCTTCGTAAATGTATTACATGACAGTATTATTGAGATAATTGGTCTGTATCAGGCAGATATAATGTACCGATTCGAGTTCAATCTTCCTTTAAACGACTGGGTTAATTTATCCTGTTCATGTCACATGTGCACAAGCTTTATTTCCTTAACATTAGATTTGAGCCTATTTCAAGTAGTTAATCAACCGACTCGTAATTCCAATCTTTTGGATCTCATTTTAACAACAGCTCCAGAAACTGTGACATATGTAACTTACTTAGACGGATTCAGTAATCACCAGCTAGTCCAAGTGACCATCGATATTCTGTGCGCCGGTTCCACAACATAGCAATGTAGAGGCTACAATAAAGGCACTTATAATATCATCAATATAGAACTAGACAACCTTTTCATTGATGTATTGGAGCCATCCATTTACAGCAAATGTGTCAACGAAAATATGGTTCTATACAGAGATAAGTTGTTTGCATTGATTGAAAAGCACGTTCCTTTTGTTACTATAACTAACCATAATTCTAACGCATGGTTTACCAAAACTCTTTTCAGAATGAGAAACAAGAAAAAATGCCTATATGAAAACGCAAAGTGCGTACAAACAACATTGGAACATAGTTCTGGAACATAGTTAACCCTAGTAATAAGTGCAGTAATATTTCATTGCAGCATAAAAACAACACACCTATTCCTGAGAGTTGTTGCATCTGGGTCGGAAGCCCCAAGGGTAGCGTTGGCCTGGCCGCCTGAGGCACAGCTGGAAGCATCCGAAGGCCCTGGCAAAGCATGAGTCGACTGCTAACAGAACAACTTGTTTATTCTAGCATCGCAAAAGAGTGGCCGGTCAGGTCGACCGAAGTGGAGAGAGGGGAGAGCACGTTACTCGACGGAAGAAATCGGAGCCTCTCTCGGCGTCCGGGGGCAGCTGCTTTTATACTCTCGGAGTTGAGGGCAAGAAGGAACGGCTCTAGATGGGGCGCACGTGACGGCGCCGCTCGGGCACGTTGAGACTAGAAGGTGACGCATCCGCAAGGCCGGCGCCGGTCAGACCTCCTCGCTTCACAGTTGGGGAGCTCCTCTCCCCGGCTGCCCCGCATTGACAAGCGTGGGCACCAACATGCACACACACACACACGCACACACGAAGACACGTGGCTTTGAAACATGCCTGGACGCGCTTGGCGGGGAGGCGTTGCGGCAGCGCTGAACGGGCCAAAATGTCCGCCGCTTTGAACGAAGCCCCGGCGTCCGTTGCATCCGCGCCGGCTATACCGCGCGTCGTAGGCGAAACGTAACACAGTCAATATCCGACAGCATTCAACTCATTTTTCACATCACCCGCCGTGGTTGCTCAGTGGCTATGGCGTTAGGCTGCTGAGCACGAGGTTGTGGGATCGAATCCCGGCCACGGCGGCCGCATTTCGATGGGGGCGAAACGTTAAAGAACCCCAGGTGGTCGAAATTTCCGGAGTCCTCCACTACGGCGTGCCTCATAATCAGAAAGTGGTTTTAGCACGTAAAACCCCATAACTAAATTAATTTTTCACATCCGTCTTTACAAGAGAAGATAGTTGTAACATACCTTTTGCTCCCGATTTTGATTTCGAGTACATGGCTCCTATCACTATCACTTTAAAAGGCGTAGTCGATCTTATAGATAACCTTACTATGTCTTCATCCTCTGGCATAGATGGTATAAATTCAAAAAGACAAAAAGCTTAATACTAGTATCAAAATTCTGCTACACCTATTTAACCAATCCCTTACAAATGGTATGCTTCCTACAGACTGGAATATAGCAAAAGTAGTGCCTGTGTTTAAGAAAGGTAACAAGGCTTCTAGTGATAATTACCGTCCTATATCACTAACGTGAATTTGCTGCAAAATGTTGGAACACTTTATTGCATCCCGTATATATTATCATCTTGAATGTAATGACCGTTTTTACCCGAAGCAGCATGATTTCCGAAAAGGATTTTCTTGCGAAACCCAACTACTATAGAATTCACGTCAGACTTACACTTTGATGTGAACAATAATAAACATCTTTTTGGACTTCTCGAAAGCATTCGATCGTGTAGCCCATAGTCGCCTGATATCAAAGCTCTCAGCAATTACACTCGACTCACTAACCCTATCATGGATTCGTAATTTTCTTACTAATCGCAAACAGTTCACTGTTGTCGCTAACGTTTCCTCTGGCCTCTCTGACGTCACCTCTGGTGTACCTCAAGGCAGTGTACTTGGACCTCCTTTCTTTTTAATTTACATTAACGACTTACCGAACAATATATCATCTTCTCCACGATTATTTGCTGATGACTGCATTGTACACCGTTCGATTAACTGTCCCTCTGACCACGTGGCACTCCAACATGATCTTGCACGTATCAGTGATTGGTGTGCTACGTGGCTCATTTCGCTAAACGTGTCGAAGCGCAAAGTAGCTTCCTTTTCTCGAAAAACTGTTAACTCTCACTTTTCTTATCATTTGGATTATAACATAGTTGACCACACCACAGAATATAAGTATTTAGGAGTGTTCCTTACGCACAATCTTTCATGGACTAAACACATCACGTCTATTTCTGCTAACGCCTTCAGATCGTTAGAATTTCTGCGCCGCAACTTAAGAAGTGCACCTTCACCACTACCAAAACTAGCTTACATAACTATTGTACGGCCACAAATTGAGTACGCCTGTTGTATATAATTTCCTCACCAAAATTACCTCATCGAACTGCTGTAGAGCATCCAGAATAGAGCGAGCCGTTTCACTTCAAAAAATTATAGTAACCAGTCAAGTCTAACCCAAATAAAAATTGATCTTTCGTTGCAACCACTAACTACTCGCCGTGATATTGCCTTTCCATTATTATTTCATAGATTCGTTCACACAGTTGGCCTAACCTTATCAAACCTGAAAAAAGCATCTTCGACATCACAACGACAGAACAATCAGTTCAGCTACACACAAATTTCTGGCAAAACACACGCGTTTAATTTTTCACCTTTGCCCCGTGTGGTCCGTTTATGGAACGCTCTACCAGACAACATCGCTTGCCAATCTAAATACAGTGCCTTTCGCAATCTGCTACCCGATCAATATGCCGTTTCAAAAGTCTAAACACGCCTTGCCTTTTTTAATTTTCCTGGATTTTTTCTACAAGTTAATAAAATAATTTTAGTGGTCTCAATTTTTTTACAATACTTACTACTGTATAAAATGCAAGAACGTTTACAATGATATTATGCTATTATGTTGTTTTTTACCTTTTATTGTTATTGCTCTCACATATTGTATTTGCTTACGTATTAATTTTCCATGTTGTGTGCATACTCCTTTCATTATACTGATGTTTTATTTTTTCCCGATTCCATACTAATATGTTACCGTATTTCCTCCCTTGCACTAGGCCTTCTGGAAGGCCTGTAAGGTAAATGTTAATAAATAAATAAATAAATAAATAAATAAATAAATAAATAAATAAATAAATAAATAAAGTAAATGTGCGACCTGTACGGTGAGCAACATGACAAGAAAGTCAAGCGGAAAGTCAGAAAGGCTGAGATAATCTGAAGGGTGGCGGCAATAGAAAAGAAACCTGCTTCGAGTAACTATATAAGAGGAACAAACGAAATCAGGAAAGAAGAAATTATTATAACACAATTATTAAAACACACGCACTAATAAAACGATATAAGTAGGAAGAAGAAGCATGTACTCGGGCTGCGCTAAAACTACGGTAACGATGGAGCATGTTTTATTACAATGTGAAGTTATCTGCCAAGCGGTCAAGTTGGGTATATCAGGCCTGCTATGAAGCCCTTGACCTGATCTAGAGCAGGGGGAATGTAAACATGAAATCAGTAGGGATTAGTAAGCGGCGATTGAAAGATTGGGGTAAGAAAAGTATAGAACCGATAAACAACGAAGGCAGGCCAAATCAAAGTTCCCGTTTGGGGTTCAGAACGTTTGCTGCTGAGAATTCATTGTGGGCTTCTTTTTTTCCTTCTTTTTGTTTTGGCACAGGTAGTACATTATAGAGTACGATAACAAGAGCTTTGTGGGGCAACCCACTGCCCTGTTCCAAAGGCGATGCTCATAGCATCCATCCATCCATCCATCTATCCTTACTCCTGGCTTTGCTGCCGCCATCAAGGAGACCCACGCGATGTGTTAAAAGAATATGCGCTGTATTAGGCCTCGAGTGGTACCTGTGGAAGGGCACCTTGACGACTCAAGAGAGCTGCCAACCGGACTGCTCTTTGCAACTTGAACTTTATTTTCTGAAGTAGAACAACGGGGGGCATGATGCGGGGCGCCCGCCACACAGCTTGCTAGACAGATTCGTAAGCATGGGAGAGACTATAAGAATTAGCGGCAACCACCAAACGGCAGGCATGACCTTGGTTACAGAAAGAAAAGGAACACTGTCATTTTGTTAGTTGTCACGGGCTATTTCCATAATACGTCCTCAATCAACGTTCACCACAAGGCTTGTTTCCAAGCATGATACTCATACAATACATTTCAACGGGAAATCTTTATTGCTAGTGCAAGAAGTAATAGTCGACTTCGTCCATTTGAAATGGTTACCCGACTCGAATGCTTACCTTTCTGAGAGTAAACAGCACGAAAAGAAAACACATGGCAACGAAAAGCAACTAAACGGGAAAAGCGCTGAATATTGACAGGACAGGAATGTGAATATATACACATGCGCGGAAAGATTTAGCTGCAAGCAATTTTGCAAGGGGAAAGAAACAAGAACAAGAAAACTAACAAAAAGCGAAAAACAGAACTGCTCAATTGCGAAATTGTGATTGCGAAAATCTCGATTGATAGAGCATCCCACACGTAATGCGGAGACGTGGGATCGTGCCACACCTGCCGCAAGTTGTTTTTTCAGCCAATTTCAATTCCATTAATTTTTAATTTCTTTATTTCAATTAGTTAGTACAAGTAATTTCCCCCTGTATTGTTCTTGGTGTCTTTGTGCGCTTTTCAAGATATGATTAATAAAAGTAGGCCCCTCGCTTAACCCCCATTCTTCTCGTTCATTACATAACGAGGGTCTAGAATGCGGCAACATTGATGCCTTCAGGCAGCACGCGTGGGTTTATTGACCAGTTGCTTTCAGCCAAAAAGGTCACGTACTCGTGACGCCAACGGCAGAAAGGATGTCCTACATCCGCCACCAAGGTTTTTGAGTAGTGACATCGTCTAGCACTCCCACGGTTTGTTGTAGTAGTAACACATAAATACCCCAGAAAGTTTATGGGAAGACGGCGCCGCGGTAGCTAAATCGGTAGGGCATTGCACATGTGTGATTCGAAGACGTGGGATCGTTCCACACCTGCGGCAAGCTGTTCTTTCACCCAGTTTTGAACGCATTATTTATTACTTCTTTATTTCAATTAGTAAGTACAAATAATTTCCTCTGTGTTGTCCTTGGTGTCTTTGTTTCTTGGCTTCTTATGATATAGACCGTTATTAGGAATACAATAGGTATGCGAATTTGCCAAATTAAAACGTACCCACTTTAGCATGAACTTGTAGCAGACATTTAAATTTGCGCATGCGCTGTTGACACAGCCTATGAATTTTCTCACAATCCTGTCTCTGTGCGGTACAGTTAATGTCAAATCTTTGAAGGATTAAGATGTCAAACATTCCTGTCCCGGGGATTGGGGGCACGGTAAAGATCTACTGGTGGTTAGAATTATTTTGGATACATCACAACGCGCTCCCTGTAATGAAATCCTTATTTTGACTAGCGTAAACCCCAAAATTTTAGTCAACTTAAAAAGATCTAGCACAATAAGCAACCAAGTTCTTTCGAGGTAGGAATACGTTAACACAGTAAAACTTACTATTTGGTTCTTAATACGCCCGCTATGCTCACGTATCTGTACAATTTCAACTCCGCATGGCACATACACATAAAGAGAGGAGCAGTACCTGGCAAATGCTCGCAAACATGTGCACTACAAGGTCCTAGCATATGTTTGAATTCCTAGCATTGTTCTAGCATAGTTCGAATTGACTGCGTTTACATAAAAAGTGCAAGAACTTCCTAGGTCGACGACAATTGTATTCTTTCTGCTTAGCAAACGTAAAATATTTTAGAGCCCTTTCTAAAGCTCGGCTTGAATTTGACTCCTCCTGTAATTCTTTCCTTTGGGGCTATCGTACTGGTTTACAACATGAACATTTATGAAGCCCTGTGCATCTTTCCACGTAAGACAAAAAGAAATGCATGGTAGAATTCTCCTTAATACTATTATGCCCCAGATAATGCTTTTCCATGTATTATTTAGCTATTTAATTATTCATACAGCTAACAGTAGACGTTTTGTGGCATTTGCAAGATACTTATTTTATTACACCTTGATTTGTAAAAAAATATTCTTACAGCTTTTCACCAGCCGATTCATGGCCGATTGCCCCGAGTGGGTTGCGCCATATCAGTATGGAACAAGAAAAACATACTGAAAGCACGGCCAAATTCTGGCTCGAGAAACATTAGCATGCAGATTTATTACTCTTCTACATATTTTTATGTCTGCTTATATGCACTTGCGCCAATTTTCCTAGCATTTTTCATTCTATTTGGTCCAACATTCTATTTGGTTCTACTTGGTCAATAACACCTTCAATTTTACACATTATGTTCCAAGTTGAAGACCATGTTGCACCCGGGTCTCCTGGTGAGATACCTGACGGCAACGTAATATACTATACACATCATTGTAGTGACACTTGAATAGCAGCTTGGGAGCCTTCGGTTGCATGCAAGTCACATTTTACAGCAATATGTGAGCCTAGGAACGACACGGGACGCCCAAAACCAGACCCAACGCCATATTTCAAAAAATGCATTTCCGCTTCATGGTTGAAAAAGGTCATCTGCGCCATTTCCCCGTACGATATTTTAGTTCACAATGCCTCCGCTGCACTTGTTTTCGCTGTGCAGTGGAAGGTCCAGTCTCCTTCTCAAAAATGTTTTAAGCGGTGTGTGGCCACGTAGCCCGTAGTAAGCATGTCTATTTGCGCCAACTTGTGTAGGTGGAGTGTGTCTGCAGTCATGCATGTGACTTTTTTTACTTATCTGGGTAGTCCTTCACGATTTTTTCTAGTGACAAAGACTACAAAGATACAACACGACGAACGTGGCGTTCCTGAATACTTACGTGTGTTCAAGAAAAATACTGAAGATTATTTTCGTGAGCCGAGCCTTAGACGCTTGGAGGCAGCATTGGCCCCACAGCCACTTTTTAAAGAAAACCATTAGAAGTGGCAGCATTTTTTGTTCAAATAATAGTCTTTATTGTTTTTCCATATGTGGCTTATTGTAAAGTAACCCATTACTGACTTCCCAGAAACACATGCTAGGTGCTTGTGGTTATTACATGCCAGTCCTTGTGACAGTTCTGTTGTTCGTTCGACGCCTTACAACCGTCGTGAGCGTTACGGTTCACATTCTCGCGAACCGCTCCACAAACGCTGCACAGTGAAGGAAAGTCTGTTCCGCGTAGTGATAAAACGATCGGATGTATGTTTAACGTACACTTACTTAGGAGCTATATAGTTTCGTTCATGCAGTCATGGCGCACCTACTGGGAAAGTATTGGTAATTATACTTGGATTAATAATCGATACCGCCTAAGCAGCAACTCCACGGCCTACACGAAGCTACTGTAGCTGTTCTGATGCAAATATAGCTCAGAAGGTAGGATCATTTATTACAACATTTACACTTGCTCATTTTTTTTACATGCTTGCTGGTTTATTTGCGTGTACTGTTAAAGTTATTTCTATTGCAGGAAACGTAATTATAGGATCTGTGTGTGAAATTGACCAACAAGTCTCGTTCTTTCCCCCCTCAAAAACATTTGCATTGATTTACTGCTTTGTATTTTGTTCTAAATCGTGAGATAGGTAAATGAATACTCAACCTGGTATACTTGTATTTTAAAACCTTTTTGCTTGTTCCTAGCCAGTAGCATATCTCCACGGTTCTATCGTGAGAGGCACTAGTATGCTGATGTGTATTTTTCGTTGCTGTTGCTTGCAGGTTTCTTGTATGATTGAGGCTGAATTTGCTGGTCAGCATGTGTTGAACGTTCAATTTAACTTGAGCTTCATCCAGGTTCGATAAAATGTTCATATGATATATCCTGTGTTCTTTTTACTCATCATGTCATATTTCAAATGATTTTTCTAATAGCAACAATTTTTTTTCCCGTTGAAAGTTCATTTTGAAGGATTGATAATATTGTCTGATGTACGTTTTGTGAATATCGTGCGAATTTACATTTTGTAGAATGGGATGAAAGTGCTAAAGTTAATCATCATCGATGGTTGGATGGCGGAGGGTTTACAAGTGAACATGTCATGTTATCAGAAGTAGGAAAATTAGAAATTACCATGACACGTCTCAAGCGACAAAGTAACTAAAATGTGGGCGTTCGTGATTTCAAAGAAAGACGAGCGGAGAGACATGGGCTGAAAGGACTCTGTGACATTTGCGAGATTTGTTGCTCTCAAGACCTGGGTTAGAGATCAAGCACCTTGGCTTAACGAACGTGGGTTTGTCTTCATTGCTCTGGCTGATCTAAGAGTTGATGTTCCCGAGTTCCGATCCTTGCACTCACCGGGGCCTTACTCAGGGGCTTTTAGCGGCCTCAACCAGGGGCCTTACTAGGAGGCCTGGCAGATACCTAAATAGGCCTCACTAGTAGGTTTTCTCAGCAGGTCAAAGTGCGAAGCCTGACTAGAAGGCTGAACCTATTTTGAGACATCAGGAAGCACAGAGCCATTTCGCTCATTGACGGCCCATCATCCCTGCCTCCCTCATTCCTTCCACATCGGCACATTTGCCATCTGCCCAGAAGTGACCATGCATTATCAGTGAAAGACTTACTTCGCTTTCCTTTTACATCCTCAGTATATGCATGGGATGTAGACATAGGGTTGAATATATTATTCTTGTCTGTGCTAGTTAATTTGTGCATTGATTTTCACCTTGGGCTATAACATGTATATTATTAGGCATTTTCCCAACCCACTGGATCGTTTTTCTTAGGTTTTCAGGCTCAAATACTCATGGTAAGAAAGGTATCAAGGAATGCTGGAAAACAAATTAGCAACCATGAGAGGAGTCGAACGTGCAATCTCTTGGCTGGTGTTTGAGCTGCTGCTTTGTGGAAATATTCAGTGGGCCTCTAAACTGCTGACCATAATTGAGCTTGATCCAAGTTGGATTCTGCTTGCAAAAGAATAGTCACTGAAAGCTCGTTTCAGAAATAAGTTCCGGGACATCCAATGTTAAAATATTGTATTTATGCCTACCTATATGTGGCAATGCCCATTCGAGGCTCCAGAGTATGCCTGCCCTAGTCACGTATAGTATAACGTATCTGTTATAACGACGTTTATTTAGTCCGAGTACTCGACATCGAACCAGCAAAGGCACACACCCGATGATCATGATTGGACAGCGCTGACAATGACAATGACAATTATTTTTGTTTTCGTATCACTACAGTGTAATCATAGGAAAGGGCGTGTGAAAAACACTGTCATTTCGAGAGCTTGACAAAGGTGCAGGCCCTCGCATTGGCGATTACAGCAACAACAAACACCATCAGTTTATAACTTTTGAAGCACTATACAGAAAAATTACGCAAATAACGAAAGAATGTGTATCAAAATGCAAACTTACATAATCTTACAGGTATACAATGAAATTATAAGCATATATTCCTACTCAGAGAAATGCGATCTCCTACAGAGATGCAAAATAAGAAAGAAAAGCCCAAGGGGTACATTATAATGCAAATATTTTTCTGCTAGATGCAAAGCAAAAATATTGCTCATGTCCAAAAAAGGCTGTAGACCAGAAAACGGAAGTTTATTTTTGCTAAGAAATTCTAAGAAAAAATAACATCAAAGAAATTCGTCTAGTTTAAGTCGAAATGACTACGAATGCCTTTAAAGGCAGTGTTCTCCAGTCGAATCTCTTCGCTGTGTAGTCTATTTAGTAATCTAGGCAGGTTATTACAAAGCATTCATTGTCCATATTTTCTTACGCTTGGTACCTTCCAAAATTCCTTTATGCGTGTTGTATATATAGTGCTACTGTTTTCTAGCTTGGCGAATCGCTCAAGAAAACTCTATTCAGTGTTTAACTCTTGTTTATAAGCTCTACACAGCCGATAATCGTACGTTGCTGCAACTGGCATAACTTCATATTTTAGAAAAAGTTAATTAAATTATGGGGTTTTACGTGCCAAAACCACTTTCTGATTATGAGGCACGCCGTAGTGGAGGACTCCGGAAAGTTCGACCACCTGGAGTTCTTTAACGTGCACCTAAATCTAAGTACACGGGTGTTTTCGCATTTCGCCCCCATCGAAATGCGGCCGCCGTGGCCGGGATTCGATCCCGCGACCTCGTGGTCAGCACCCTAACACCATAGCCACTGAGCAACCGCGGCGGGTTACAAAACATTCATTCAACCAGGGACATTTAATTACCCCTTGGAACTTTTTCGCAAACGTGAATGTTATGCAGATTTTGTTGAGCGGTGCAAGCCCAAACTAAATGGCAATAATTAAGCCGAGATTGAAACAAACTGTTCAAATCATCATCAGCACTTTTTGTGGCAGTATATAGTGAATACGATAAACAATACTAATTACCTGTGACAGGTCTACTGCTAAAGAATCGACATGTGTATCCCAGGATTACGCTTCTTGAAAGACGACACCCAATGCTTCAAAGCTGCATA
Source organism: Dermacentor andersoni (assembly GCF_023375885.2). Lineage (NCBI taxonomy): Eukaryota > Metazoa > Arthropoda > Arachnida > Ixodida > Ixodidae > Dermacentor > Dermacentor andersoni. Next base: position 119,642,620 of record NC_092819.1, on the reverse strand, counting down.
AAATAACTAACGGAGAAGAATTTAGAAGTATGGGTTGATATTTTGACATGCCCATTTGTGTAATTTCTTTAAGGTTAAATTGGCTTCATCAAATTATTTCTCAACTGAATTTCCTAATAAGAAACTTCCGGTGTCGTCATCGTAAATTATCTAATTTGCCTCAGCGTTTATACTGATGTCATTAATGTAACGATTAAAAACAAAGGTGCAGGGTGATGCACACCACAAGATACTGCTAGCAGATTAGAGAGATCCTCATTGGTGTCCACTGTCTGGACATGATACTGCAGATAAGATTTATTAATTGTGCAGTTTTGTCGTGGTAGCGATATTGTAGAAGTTTCTCATTTAGAAGAAAATGGTTTATATGGTCAAAGACTTTGGTAAAGTCTATAAACATTTTTTAGTTCGACAAATGTTTTTGTTCGAATTCAATAAAGCGATTTAAAACAACCTTTTCTAGAATTTTCGAAGGTGCAGGAAGGTTTCACATGGGGTGATAATTAACAATGTCATTTTTATACCCTTGTTTATGCTCAAGTTCTCGAGCGCCGAGAGCAAGCTTAAGGCGTTGTCGTCCGTAACAATTGTAACATGACGCCTCTGCAGATCAGGACGAAACTACTCTATGGACTAAATAGGCGGGCACTCCTGCTCTGTGATGGTATAGTTATCGGCATCGATGAGTACGCGGCAGGCGTATGCAGCGACTCTCTCTTGCGAACAGTTGTCGCGTTTTAGAAGAATCGCACCGATGCCACAACCTCAAGAGAGTCGGTAGAGTCTCATCAAACTTACAAAGCACAGCTTCAGACTTTATAGCATCTTTCAACCCGTTAACGGCTGCTTCACATTTTTGCGACCAGAAGAAGGGTACACCGGAAGCAAGTAGTTTGTGTAGTGTCGCAGCAGTGGATGCAAAGTTCCAAATAAAGCGAATGAAATACGAAGCAAGGCCAAGCAAGCTTTGGCATCTTTAAGCCTTTTTGGGCGAGTGAAATGAGAAACCGCAGCAATATTATCAGCGTCAGGCCGTATGCCCTCCTCGCTTACGACATGACCGTGGACCTTAATAGATCTACTGACGAACCGATATTTCTACCTGTTGAACTCAAGACCAGCGTCAGCGTGGCATGTTAGAACATCATACAAGCGTTCCAGGTGCTGAGGAAATCTTAATGAAAATGGGACAATGTCTGCTGGGTAGCACAAATAAGTTTTCCATTTCAGGCCACGCATTTCATTCCAGGTCAACCAAGCACTCAAAACTCGGAGGTGCATTTAATAGCCTGAAACGCATGATGCTGAATTCGTCAAGTGCATCTGGTGTGCCAGACGCCATTTTTTCTTATTATTTTCGTGCACGAGAATTTGCCAATAGCCAGAACGCAGATCATGGCTTGAAAAATATTCTGCGCCCTGTAGCGAATCAAAGGCGCCCTCAGCGTGTGGCATAGTATATAGGTTCTTTCTAGTGACCTTATTGAGGGCTCGGTAATCAACAAAAAGCCCACGGAACAGCATTTTTCGGACCGAAACACCAGGAGATGACCAAGGGCTTGCTGAGGGTCAGATGACCTGTCGTGTCATGTGCGCGACATTTTCTTCATTGATATTGCGCTCGGTTATAGACAAGCGGTACGGTCGTCGGCGCACTACAGACGCTGCGTTCGTCCGAGTTCCATGCGCTGCAACTCTGGTTTGGCCGAGTCGACAAACATACATCAGAAGAATTTGCATGTTGGTTGAACAAAGCAAGCAGCTGCTGCATCTATAGAGGAGGTAAGTCACTGTTGATGGCCACTGTAAGGGTGGAGGGAGAAGCAGTAGCACAAGTAGAAGGGTCGGTGGAGGAATGACTCCTACATGCCCTGGGACGGCCGCGGAAACCATTGTGGTGCGTAGCGGAAGGAGAATTTTCTGCAATTTAGCGTTCGTAGTGGTGAGGAGCACAGAACAGTGTGAAACGGAAACGCACCTGGTACAAGATCGATGCCTTTATGAAGGTAACAGGAAAAGGATGAGACCAAGACGTTATTATGGTGAATATTGTTGGACAGAATGGTGACAATGCGACGTCGGCCGCGACGTAGTTCGGTATCTGCCACGACGATCAGGTGCAACGGTGTGTAATATTCTTCCCCAGGCAAGCAGTCGCTGGCGGTAAGCTACAGGACGCGTTGCTGCCAAAAGTTACCGCAGAAGCAGAAGATGGAAAATCCCGCCCTAATATAAGCTGAGTGCACAGGGACAGCCTAGACAACTTTTATGGTGCAGGATATCACTGATTAGGAAACATGCAATACAAAGAGCGCAAGGGCGAACAGTGTCACGTTGGGCTGCAATTAGCGTAGGTCCATTGTAAGGCGTCCTGAGCTTCCTCTAGCGGGAACTTAAGTAACCATGGATAACAAAAATGGTCGCACCGGTGTCCCCCAAAGCATCGGCGGGCACCCGCCGTTTCTGGACAAACAGTGCAGTTGAGTTAAACGGGCCGTAGTGGCTTGGTGAAGCGGCCGAACGGCCAACGAAAGTGGCGTCTGGTTGAACAGTAAGTTTTCCAGTCCTACGACGAAGCGGGTGGAGATATAAAGCGGAGCGGAGATGAAGAGAAATGCACGCTTTGGGAAGAAGCTACACTGGAAAAGTTGCGTTCAGACATATCGAAACCCCGACGCTCGTCTTGCTGGCGCTGGCAGCAGAAACGTGACACATGGCCGCTGATGGCTGTATTAATAGTATGCGGGATGTGATTGACGCCAGGGCGGTTAGTACTTAGTGCCAGATGCTCCATGACCTAGTGCAATCAGATAGGCTGATGAAGGCTCAGTCAGCATGGATGGGATGATCAGTGGAGGCGTGGCAGCAATTGACGTATATGTTGCTAGCGGCACGGTTTAGTTGACGTTGCCTTGAGGCGAGGCAACAACTTCCGCATACGGTGGCAGAGGACGACAGACGGGCGGTTGCACGTGCGCGCTCTGGGTCAAGGATGCCAGTTTATCCCTGACGACTTCACGCAAGGCCGCAGCAGAACACCAACGACTATGACAGGCCCATTGCTTCTAGTTATTCGCCTATTAGTGTTCTTACCACGATATGGAGTTGTGGGTCAACCATAGAAGCATATTCGCCCACGTACGTCTGAAGGCGAAGAGTCTCAAGTTCGTCCAGGCGCTCACACGGTGTGACGATGTCAACGATTGTGGCGGGGATCTTGATGGCAATGTGGAGGCCCGAACGCGACTGAGGAAATCTTGATGAAAATGGGACAATATCATCCAAGTAGCAGAAGCAAGTTTTCCATTTCAGGTGACGCATGAAAGCGACTTAACACGACTTACCTTATCAGCTTACCTTAAAGCGACTTACCTTATCAAGCCTTACCTGAAAGTGACTGTTCTAATGTCTTTCATTGTGAGGCGTACTTTGACTCTGACGTACATGAACTCGCCCGGCGGCAGAGCGGAAAACATCCTCGACATCTGATGTGCAGGACTCGCCTGGCTGTTGTTAGCGAGTACAAACGGTTTTCTTTGCGATGGTTGAAAGAACTGCCAGTGTGCCAAACATGGCACACGATCATACTTAGCGGAGCTGCTGCTGAAAAGCAACCTAATCAGTAAAGTGTATCTCGGGGTTGAAAAACCAAGTTTTCGTCACACCCGTCCAGTAGAAGGAAACATGGCGGAGCTTGAGGGGGTCTTCCCAACAATTAGCGGAACTTGCTCACTCGTAGTCGTTCAGCCAGTACTTCACGGCTTCCCCACGGGAACCACTGAAGAGATGGGGTCATGCTGGTGGCTGCTTAGAATATAAGGGGTAACTTCCGTTGTCGAAATGGTAGCGACAAAAGTGGAGGGTGGGTTGGCTAGCTGACAGTGGGCGCTAGTGGCGGCTGGAACGAAGAGTCAGGAGGTAGGCTGAGCGGGTACAGGAGTGAGGATGGAAGAGTCAACTCCACCACGTATAACGTCTCTGTTGGAATGCCGTTTATTTGGGAGGAGTACTCGGCATCCCACCAGCCAAAACACACACGTGATGATGATAATCCCATGGCATTGAAGATGAGGATCGATCAACGTACGATGATAATACACAGAGGAAGAAGGCCTGCGTAATAAACACCGGCAATATCAAAAGCATCACAAGCACTTTCAGATATGTGAAAATTTGGCTTAGCTGAGGGTAGCTTTTTAGGCTTTTGACGTTCGGAGGATGCTCTGGGGAGCCTAGAATGACCAACGCGACGTACGTAGACATAGCTAAAATGTTTAAGAGTTGAACTTTCCCGTACTTTCTGAAACAAGCTCCGACATCCTAGTTTTACAATTGGTAGCACAACAGCCTCAGCTGGCTGAAAATGTATGTTGTTTTGCGTGACAAAACAGCAATTCCATTATCAGACACGCTGGAAGGGGGACTCCGGAATAATTTGGACCACCAGGGGTTCTTTAAGGTACACCTAACTCTAAGTACACGGTTGTTTTCGCATTTCGCCCTCATCGAAATGCAGCCGCCGTGACCAGGATTCGAGCTCTCTCTTAGCAGGCAAAACCATAACCACTAAGCAACCACGGCATGGGTCAGCTGAGTTTCAACAGAGTAAAATAAGAACTACTGCAGTTAATAGCTTTCCACAGTATTTTGATGGGTTCTATACCCTAATACTACCGCCCCCTATAGAAAAGGCACAGCTGACAGCATATCGAGAACAAATACAGCACCCCCAAAAAAGCACCGACTTTATGACACGCAGTTACTCCGTACATAATGTCACGTTTATTGCTTTATTGCATCGTTTATTTTCAGAGTGTGCACTTCCAACTGCTTCTAAACACTTGCCGGAATTTATTCATGAGATCTCTGTGATATTTACGTTCACTATATACTAGCATGACTAGTGAAAAACAGTACAGGCACAATCAGCTAATTTTATATGGCCCTAAGTTCTTTCAAGAAATTTTGATGGGTAAATAAGGAAGTGCAGGCAATGGTAGATAAATGTGTAGGGCATGGTAAATTTTGAGTACGCCTGTTTTGTTTGCTTCCCCTTTTGCTTCCCCTTTATCACATTATGTTTCCACTTATGACACTTACCTCTGGGTATGGTGGCACATCAGTTGTTTTGGTAATGTTAGTCAGGAATATTGCAGTCCCTTCATGACGTATAATAAATAGACAGGCTTTAATACCCTCACCACCATTTATTTTCGGAAACCAAAGTGCTACCAGAAACCATGACGAGTACTCGACGAAGGAGTAAGATAGTTCACCATCATCCTTGCAAGTTTCCCAAGTTAATGCTTGTCATCTGAAAACACAAACTTGTAAGAACATATTGTATTGTATTCGTGCGTATACTTAGAGGAGACAGAAGTACATTCATACTGATGGTGTTGCCCTGGAGTGAATTTTCACAACATTACCCCGAAAAAAGAGCGATCATTTAATCTTTATAGCCTAGAAAAAGGTCACGTTTTGCTCCCTAAGATGTTGTCTCTGCACCATATTCATTTGTTGTAATTTGACACGTTTAGAGGTATTACTTTAACTAGCAAGATACGAAATACATGACCTAGAATATTTGGTAGCCATAATTTTCTCATTGTTTACAGATACATGCGACGTGAATTATGAAACATTTTTCGAAAAGCTACCCGAAATAAAGTAGGTCAACAATATGGTTCTGCTGTCCGGTAAAAGTAAATTTATGTTTTGAGACTGGTGCTTAGTTCTAGCGAATTAACGCCTGCAACCCACCGTTTCTCAGAGCTTTGATAATGATAAAATTAGCAAGAAGGTTGTTTGTACTGCTAAAACAAGAAGACATCGCATTGTCAATATTTTAAACAAGAAGCACCTAGGTTCCAAACATTGGCGATTCTGGTATATAGGGTCTGGAAGAATCACCTTCTGTTCGCAGCGTCGCAACCTTCCTCAATGTACCATTTTAGAATTTTGACGCATCTTAGTTGAGAAAATGTAGCTCTGTTTGATTTGGCAGTTTTGGTTGTATAGTGGGGTTCTTTGTCATACTGCGTGCTAATGCAGGAGAGGTTCATAAGGTTTGTAATACTGCAGGCAGCATGGCGTCGTGCGTTATTGTGTAAATAAATGAATGAATGAATAAATAAATAAATAGGTAAATAAATAAATAAATAAATGTGGTCAGTAATGGGAATCAACGTAAACTCGATGTCATCGAAGGAGAGCAAGTTTGTGTAGCCGAGAGAAGTATTCATAAGGTGGTGCAGTAAATCCGCCGGCAAAATCAGTTTCGGAACGTTTTGCTTAACTGCTGACTGCTGTGGCGTTTTGGAATTACATTTTTTATTAACAACCTATTGACTACCAGTTCATACAAGTTCGAAGTGTCTCTGAATGAATTCAGTTGTTGTGCTACGCCTTCGTGTCTTCTTTTTGTGCTACAGAGAAGCATTTTGCCGCGGCTAAATAGAGTCAACAAAATTGGAGGTACTAAAATATTGCAAATAGACGTTTTGATCGAAATATGTGTGTCAACTGACCAAGTTGATTTTGTTTGGCCCAATACATCACTTCGAATGTGCTATGCCCAATCAAGTTTGCGTAACTCAAACAATTACGATGTGGAGAGGTGTTGTGGTTTAATTTCCAGAACTTCTAGAGCGTAGGGCCCTGCAGCAAGATGTCGCGTAGCTCAGGCAACTCAGGCATAAGGCTTCGACCAAACTCGTCGTCGTCGTCTTTCACGAAGCAGTGTATACTGCTCGTTATGCTCCTCTACAATTCATTCCCCGGGGAAGAGGAGCCGTCCCGGTGACATATGGGCAGGCATGCACAGGTGCATTGAAGTAACACTTTTGCCGTTGAACAGGCATAAGTTCGCACCATTGTCGGAGCTTGTATGAAGGTTGATCAAGGGGTTCTATCCTATAGTTCGCAGAAAACGTTTCATTGACCACAGGCCCTGGTACTGTAAACCTGACTGTCCCTGATTGATTGACCCTGGTACTTGTAAACGAGCTTGAGTGAAAGTCTAGGGATGGCAGCGGGAACCCAACGCCAGGCTAGTGAGTAAGGGGCAGAGGGTGAAAGAAAAGCGGGAATATCCCGTCAGTGTTTTTGCCGCTGCTGGTTCCCGGAAGCAAATGTGCGGGCGAGCTTTCGGCTCTTTTCTGCGTGTAAAGCAGCTTCGGACCGGATGGTAGCCTCCATTGTGTCAGTGTCACACAAAAAGATGTGATCCATTGTGCAAGAAGACTCACATTCATAAAGAAGATATCAAGGGCAGATTCCCGTACTGGTCTGCGTGGCGGTAGCATAAGGATACGTCACGGCGAGTGCAAACGGGATCACAATTGGTCCACTCAGATGCGAAGAGCATTTGGGACGTGCAAGCATGTCGCCATGAGTGCGGTGAAAGCGCTCAGTCTTCCTATTAGTTCGCGGTGGTATGCAGAAGTGGTAGAATGAAATACGTTAGATTATTTCAGTAGAACTTCTAGAACGTCTGAGGGCAAGACACGCCATCCGTCGCTCAGAAATGTTTTAGGGGGCTCCATGGCGAAATATGATGTTACCTAGAAAGAACCAGGCAACATGAACATATGCGCTAGGCAGAGGCGAAGCTTCCGGGTAGCGAGTAAGATGGTCTATCGCCGCAGTCAACCAGCGGTTGCCGTCTGCAGTATTCGAGAGGGGCGTGTCAAAATCAACTACCATGCGGTCAAAGGCGCGTCCTGGGCTAGGTGATGGTTGCAGTGGAGCAGCTGAGTGGAACTGAGAGCGAGGGGTATTCTTGCTGCTTTGGCAAGTGAGGCAAAGGCGGGCATCTTGGCGGACGAATCGGTACATCCCACGCCAGTAATACCAGGATCACAGGCGCCCGTACGTTTTTAGTGCTCCTGCGTGCGTGCTTTGCGGGGCAACGTGAAACGTCGCATCGATGTCCGAACGTAGATGCCGAGGGATCACGTGTAACCATTTGCGGCCGTCTGATAGGTGGTTACGGCGGTAGGGGAGCCTGTCAAATGAACAGCGAAGTGGTGGGCTTTGCAACGCAAGGCTCGGCTAGGAGAAATCATTCATCGGTGTGATACAAACGCCAGCATAGAAACAATCCGTTGATCCTTCCGCTGCTGCGAGTGCGTGTTTGTGGCGATAAGGGAATCCTCATATATTGATATTCTCTGGTCAGTCAGCTCGCCTGACAGAGGGGACCGAGGTAGGGCACCGGTGGAATGCTTACGGCTAGAGCGGTACAGCACTCGAATATTGTGCACTTTGAGGCGGAGCGCCCATTCAGCAAGGTGATCTGAAGAATATTTCAAAGACTATAGCCAGCAGGGGCGGGCGTGGTGGTCAGTTAAGACGTTAAATAAGCAGCCCTAGAAGGATGGAGTGAAATAATGATAGGGCTGTGGATAATGGGAGACAGTGAAGGTCGTCTTCGAGAAGGAGACCGGTGGTTGTTGAAGATTCGGGCAAGAGGAGAAGAGGAAGCGAATTATGAAACTGGTGGAGCATACGGGGTCTGGAAGTCAGGAGGACAACACGGTTACAATCCCAAAGAGACCGTAGACGTTGTCCCGATATTTACGGTTTACATTTTGGCCAATCGCTCGTTGTGAGTTTGCACCATAGTATGGAAATCATCGTCATGATCAGCGCGCGAGCACGCTTCTTGGCTGATACTTGGTTTTCAGTGTGTGCGATGGTATAAAAACATTCTAATCATTAACCTTTGGCGATGGACTCAAAGAACAGATGTTGGCATGACATCTACCGCTCCGCTTCTTCACCTTTCACCTGCTGAGGGTACGATGTACGGCAGAAAGGCACTGAGGCTGATTTTTTCAAAGAAAATTTGTTTTACTTTTACACACCAATGTAATCCACTCAAAAATAGTTTGCTTAGGCAGCTATACATTGGCGGGGGCATTACTTCCTCTCACTGTAACAGCACTGGAAAGCTTCAACTGGAATTGCGTTCAGCTCCTTCGCTACGCTCCTTTGGATGTTTTCGATCTTACCAAAATGGTGCCCCTTCAGGTGGAGCTTGAGCCTGGAGAACCAAAAATGTTCCACATACTAAAATCAGGCGAATAGGGTAGCTGAGGAATCATTGAAATTCCTTTTTTTTTCGTCAGAAATTGATTGATGAAGATGGCCGTACGACGGGGGCGTTGTCATGGTGGAGCACCCAAGTAGCCGAAAAGTCCGGCGTGACGCAAAGCACCCGTTTTCTGAGCCTTTCAATAAATTCTTCGTTAGAAAACTTGGTTGACCGTTTGTCATTCGGGCGCAAATTCTGAGTAAAAAAAAAACAAATTCTACTGTCAAGAAAGCAAATCAACATTGACGTTATTTTTGATTTGCTTATTCTTGCCTTCCTTGCTCGATAAGTGTGCGTGTACCACTCGTGACGTTTTGTTACACCAGTGATAAAACAAGTGAAAAAAAAAGTCTGGCTCATTTTATATCCACACGAGAAGGTCAAGGCACACGTTCTTACTATTGTCTTTCTGTTCAGTGGAGAGGTTTTTTGGTACCGACCCGGCACACACCTTTCTCATGCCTAGAAATAGAGAATAAACACTTTTGTTGGGTGGATGCAGCTTTGGAGAAGCGTCCTCATTCCAGAATGCCTTCAGCTCGGGCCGCGTCCTGGGCCCTCGCATTCAGCGGTTGCTGATCCTCGAGCTCGAAGCTCGCCAAGGCTCTCTACCAAAGCTCGTTGGTGTGGTGAGGATTCGAATGATTTAATGGTGCCGTTCTGCAACCCCCTACTATCTGCCTGAGGGACCCGGGCTCTGCGTAGAAGCGGCATTGCGGAGATAATTGTGTAGGGGCTATGAGGTAATTTCAGAATTTCAGTTCAGGGAATGCATTAACCTGTAGAGCTTGGAGGAACCGCTCCTTCTCTCTAGGTAGTGACTTGTGTGGGGCGCATTTATTCTGCGGGTTAGCTTTTAGTGTTCTCACGCCCAAATTCTGAGTAAAAACTTGATTAAGGGTAAAACAATGAGGATTTAGCACACTGCTCATCAGTTTCAATGTTTGTCGACGGTCCGACGTTACAGGAACCCTCACTCTTTCCGCATTTTCCTTAGTTTTCGATAATGAAGGCCTCCCTGAGTGTCGTTCGTCATCCGTTGTCTCGCGGCATCCAAGAATGCTTTGTCCCCAAGAAAAGCTTGTGCTCTTGATAAGTTGGGTTCCCCAAAAGATCGTTTAAATTTTTCTAGGTAAAACTCGTGCATTCACCAGGTTTGACACAAAATTTCGTGGGACACCGCTGCTCCGAATTTCGCTGTTCGGTTTTCATAAAGCAGTACAAACACATAACTTCACTTATTGCGCTCTCTAGGGTCGCGTGTTTACTGCACGAGGTTGGTACTTGCATTGATCGTCTAGAAGTGCCTGATGCAAAAATTACGGGAAGGGGGTGCTTAGCATCGCTGCCAGATTGCTCCCAGCGTTGTCAGACTCGTCACATTTCTGCACCACCTTGTATGTAGCCATACTATGGACATTGTTAGCATGTCAAAGATGTAGCTACATTCTGAACGAGCTAGTTGATGGTGGCATGACAGAAATATACGCGAGTTTGTGGCTTCAAATCACACAGCGCACCCCAGATCACAAACATAAAGGAACAACGTCGCCTCACGGAGTTTGTGCAAAGCAAATAGTGATTCACAAACATACTGACATGAACATCAAATGAATGGGAACGAAGCAGCCACTATCATTATTGTCACGTAAAACTACTGAAAGCACTTTGGAAAGGCGTCACCTGACATCAGGTTTATTTTAAAATAATTCTCGTGTGGGGGACCGAGTTTCACGTAATTTTATTGCGCGCCACGTGAAATAAACGTTTTTCTGCGCAGCTAAGTTTGGAAGTTACGGCTAGCAAGATAGCAAACCAGTTTCCAGGCGCTGCGTAGCAGCCGCAAAGGGCTCTGCGTGACGTCCTCGCGTGACCACGTGATCGAATTTTTCCGGATCGATCTGAAGAAAGGAGGGCGCGTGAGTTGGCTACAACAGTTCCCGAAGCTGACTTATCGCGGCGCTAAGCAGCACGCAATGGTCGCCCACGCGGGCCAGTGAGCAGCCGAATTCTCAACATTTTCGACCAGCCAACTGTTGCTGATTTGTGGGCAGCTGCTTCGCTACACAAACACGCTCTCAGGCGCTGCCTACGTGGGTGATGGCGCACGTGCAACGAAAGCTCTCTAACCATGAAGTTCCTGGTCAAAACGCCGAATGAACTTACAATCGTTGCTTTGCAGTGCAACGTATTGAAGAGAAAAGAAGGTAAACAAAGCAAAAATATACAGGACATCTGCTTTACTCGTTGTCATTGTGGTGCATGACATCCGGTGTCTACTTACGACACCACGTATGTAAAACCCAGGGTGGGCGTGTGGTTATAAAGAGAAGCAAGACACACTGAAACAGGCTGCCAAGCTGGCTTTGTTCCAGTAAAAATAATCCGCCTTTACTCCAAACTGTGAAAAATGGATGTACAGCAAAGCTGTGGCGGACGTTAGACAAGCACCACCACCCGAAGCTACGTACGCCACGAGCGAACGCAGGCGAGTGGAAGTGCAGGATACATCCGCATTTGTCTATAGGCCCTCCGACAAGCGCAAACGCCTTATTGAATAATTGAATAATTCAAAGCAAATTGCGTCAGAAAATTCTTAACGTACGTCTTAAACACAACGTACACACATCACAGATTTGTATTGTAATTCGATAAAACTAGAAAACATAATTGTTTTCAACGGAAACTGAAATAAAAAGCGTTTTTCCAGTGGCCATTTGAGGTCCGTCTGAGTCGCCATGGCAGTAATGTTTGTGGGTGAGCCCAGAATGAACCCACGAAAAATTCTGATGAACTAGAATCTAACAGCTTTGCTGTAGATTGCTTGGTTGCTAATGAAACGAGTAACCGCAAGCGTAGAGGAGCAATGAATCACGGGTTTCGCCGAGAGGGGGTGACGTCGAAGTCATAGTAGCACAGAAAGATAGATTTAGTTCAGCACCGCTCCACTAAGAATAAACGTGTTCATCCACTATAGAAAAATACGTACATTAGAAATGTAATAAGCGTGTCTTGCACATGCGCTAGAGACACGCCATCAGCTCGGCCAGTGCGTGAACAGTGGGGCTAGTCTCGGCAATGAAGCGTAGCCATGACACTGGTAGCCAAAAGGAAATTCACTACCTTTTGCATATGTGGCTATATGTTTTCAACCTACTTAACAATAAATTGAGAAGATGCAATTATGTGTAGAAATACGATGTGCTTTTCGCTATTTTCTTTGTCGCTTCATTTGTTGCGCCAAAGGGTGGCGCTATCGCTCTTATCGCTTCGGCGGCCATTCTCTTCATGTGCACCTGCGGCTATGCATGTGCACGTTTTTTCTTATGCTCTGCAGTTTAAAACTTTCCCTGCTTGCGAATGTTCCGGCAATATTGCAAAAAAAAAAAAAAACTGATGAAAGAATACAAGGCTTCCTGCGCGGCTGTGCGTTGTGCCAACTTGGGGAGCAACACAAGCGCGAAATTTTTCCATTTCCCGGCGGACAAGAGGTAAGCGCCCTTTTTCGGCAGTCGTTATGAAGAAACGAGCACTGTGCTTATCAAAACACCTCTAGGACGAAACGAAAGATCTTCCGCACATATTTTGAAATGAATATCATTTTTAACGCGACAGCGTTAAGGAGCTCGCGTCAGAGAAAAGCCGGCGTTGTCGGCGTCGGCGGCGTTTGCCGTGAGCGAAGGTTCTCGGAAGGCAATTCATAAATAAAAAACTACTTGCAAGATGGGCTGGGTGGTAATCGAAACAGAGTTTCCGGAGTGTGAGACGGAGACGCTACTTCTCAGCCACGAGTTCGATAGTTCAAAGCGGGACAGAAGCGCCTGTAGTGAAACGTGCCGTAGAAAGTTGTATATCGGTAATTATGAGCATGTAAATTACAGAAGTCGCCGTTAGACGAGTAGCGAAGTACGTTTCCGCTACATTTCTTCTGTGCTCTGCGCACACGCAGAGCCATCTTGCGGCAAACACAGAAGACCCCTTTCGTCGCCATGTACGGCGCTGCCCCGACACGTGGCGCGCCACTCGCCCCATGATCGCGTACGCTTTCATGGCGCGTCGCGGCCCTGCTGTCCGTGCCGATCACGAGGTTTGGCTCGCGTAGATCGTTTTGAGTGGTCGCTGCGAACGGGGTGCGATAACGCTATCGCTTTCCACTCTTGAAGGTAAAGGGAAAGCACTAAAATCCCGTGTTTCATTTTTAACACGCCGGCTAACATGGAAACTTCAAGATAACTTACGGTCTACACCTTATTGTGTAGCGCAGAAACATCATCTGGTCGAAAAACAGCCAATGACGTCGTCGTGAACGTCGACTGGCACGGCGCGGCTCTTTTCTTTCTGAAACGTCTTCCCAGGCGCCGAAATTTATTCCCCAGGGACTTCCATCACTTCTGCAGCGCTGTGATAACGTCATCTGCACAGATGAAACGAGTTTTCGACATCTGCGAGTCGGCTGATGAGAGAGGCAGCTTATACCAGTGCCACACAGCTAGGCTTTCGATGGCGATCGAGCGCGATCAAATTTCTCGATCACGATCGGTTCTACGCAGATTGCGCGGTACAGAGAGAGAGAGAGAGAGAGAAACAACTTATGTAGTGAGCCCTTAGTGACGGTTGGTGCGCGCTGGCACCAGATGGGGTGGAACCTTCTTCTCAGGTCCCATATGTGTCCAGCAGTTCCTGGCCCCTAGCCGCCAGCGCGAGCTGGGTCGGTAGGTCGGGACTGGACAACAAGGTCTCCCATCGCTCGGGGGGGTTGGGGCAGGGGAGGGTACAGGCAATCGTGATCACAAAATCCGACCCCGATCGGGCTCTATCGCGATTGAAACTGCTCCGCTATGACGCCCGTATAAAATTCCGAGCACTCACCTGTTCGGCAGCGTTGGGCACGACGATCCACGACCACCTCGTCAAGTGCTTGTTCTAGTGCCGCTTGTGTTTCGCCTGCTACCAAAGCGCAGGTCGAGCCTCAACGCAGGCGATCAGCGCTTCGTTGTTGATCGCCTCCATAGCCTCTGTGCTCTATCGACACGAAACCAGGAGCGACTCCCGGCGTCTCCGCACGATTCTGAAACTTCAACAACCTTTCCGAACCGCCGGAAGTGTACATGCGGCCCACGTGACGTCGGTGCACAAGCTGCCACTTCCGTCGCGTACGCTCAAAATGACGCCCAAGATCAAGACCACCTTGACGCGCGCGTTTTCTGCGCGTCTGCCCTCTCTAGACGCGTAGGACAGGCGCGTACGGCCTCGCAGACGCGTGACGCGCAGCCAGGCGCGCACGATTCACTACGTGTGGTTGGGCCTTTACTCACAAGCAGAGGCCTGGACTGGTCTTACTCTAGTCTGCTGCATTATGAAACATATATCGTCGTTTGCGCTGCCTACATAGCTAGTTATTGGGAGGCAGTGGTCCTACCCTTTGTTGGAGCTGAGTGAATAATGAGACTATGGTCACCAGTTGCATACCTCACCGTTGTGGAACGACTTCTCCGTTCTTGTTCCATTCTCCGGTCCACAACTTCTGCATCCTTCTCTTCACCATCCCCAAACACACGGCCTAGCCAAACGCCACGAACAGATGAATCAATATCTTTGATATGTTCTGAATGTTAAGTCAAGTCCCAAGGAATGCGACAGCGTCCCGCCGTTCATCACCTCCGCCTTCCGAAACCATTCGACGCGACAAGACTGTCTTCAATCCATCCTTCTGTACGCTCAACCCACCTGAGCTATAGCTTGGACAATATCTCCTAATTTTCTGGTGGCCCCTCCTGAAGAAACCTGTTACCTCACCCACCTTTGCGCTCTCGCTTCCCAAGACTGCTCTAAAGGGCGCTATGGCGGTTCATGCTAGCATGGGCATGATACTCACTTATCGACTGGGATGCTGATACGGTGCTGTAAGTGATTTCCAAGCTAACTGTACCATCTGTCCAAGGAAAGATTATCGTATCATTTGTGAAGGCTCAAGCCACCAGACTTTGTTTCGTCGTGAGAATACAGAGCCGCTTCATGGGAGATTCGTACTGTACCCTCCTCGGCACTGTGCTGCTCGCTTACCCTGTTGGGTATGGGAGCAGCATGCCTTTTCTGTAATATGATTTTGTCGTGCAGCATAATAACTCGCCCATACACAGGTCCAAAAATGTTGCTGCGTTTCTACAGGGCCCTGACGTGGCAGTCCTCAAATGGCCTCCCATGTGGCCTGACCTGCATATCATTCAAAATATCTGGGGCAACGTGGGCTACAGGCCGCTCCATGCTGTCTCATTAGACGTGATGTGGGCTATTTTCTAAGAGCATTGGGAGCGGCTTAGAACAAACACCAACATTTAGTGGTCCCTACACAGCTCTGCTGATCACGCTGCAGGCTGTGATAGGCGCTGGAGGCGAATACAGCAGCTGTTCGACTTAGGGAACTTTTGGAAGCGCCCCCCACACGCGAAGGATACTTCGTACGAGCAAAGCGGCAGTGAACTCAGCAACAATACAGTTTTTCTTGGTAGTTAGCAGCTCTCCTTGTGGTTCTTTGCGATCGTTTCTTACGCTTTGCGCCACCTTTCGCCTCTCCCAAGAAGGAGCTGTGGCGGCAGAAAACCTTAAGCGGAGACCCACACAATGGCTGACCCATTATAAGACGATTCAGCACTACAAATAAGTTTCTGCAATTGAGCGAATGAACTTCCTACCAAACACATTGTCGTTCAGCCTGCTTAATAATGCAACTCGCACATAAAAAGCACTTGCATTGTGGATTGAACTCATTCTATTTTTTTGTTCTTATTTACGGCATGTGTTGTCGATTTCCATGAGTTCGTTGGTCACAACCAAAGTCGCATCATGCGATCCACGAGCCCCTTCAAGCAAGATTGAGCATGTTACCACTCCGACCAAGAAAAGCGAGGCAGACGTCATATCCGGGCACATGGTATTGGCAGCTGCTGCTGTATAACGCCACATGTGCTTTAGAGGGCACACGCAGAAAATGAAGCTTTGCTCCTTAAACTCTCGCTACTTCCAGAGTGCGGTCAAATCCAGAGAATGCTCCACTGCGGTCGCTGACAGGTTAGGGCGCTCGGCTGTACTGATTTGGGATACTCAATTTTCACACCGGCAGGAGCTGTCGCGTTTCAATGGAGGCGAAATGCAAGAACGCCCTTTTGCTGCGCGAAGTCACGGCACATTATAGAGCACCGGGTGATCGAAATTATCCGCCGCCCCTCAACAGCGCCATTATAGCTACAGGGGCTTGCGGCGTTAAACCTAGTAAATCAAAGCAAGAAATTCTAAGAAGTTTGTCACAATACATTCATTTAACTGGAATCGTGATACTGAACAGTGGAACCGCTAAGTTGTCGTACGCGCCGCAGTGAGTGAAGTGCGCTTTCCCGCACACTATCGCGGCCTGCGAAAGCAACACAAGCATGCAGAGTTAGGTGTGCTTCACAGCAAAGCAAACACTGCGCGCTCGTGCACTTTAGCAGACGACACGAAGCCCCGCCTCCAAGCCCCTGTGCGCCTACACCGCTCAGCTTCGATGCGCGGCCGCGCAGTGTGCACTGGCGCTCCGGGAGGGCGGACATAGTGTCCCTATACATGCTGCCGAAGGGAGCAGAATTGCCCATAAGTTTTCCGGCGCCGTGGCACCGCTATTCGTCGAGCGTTATCACGTGGTGCAAAATGACGTCAAATGTTCAATTGTGCCACTGCAAAGCCAACTTTACGGGCGAGATGCCGACTCGTCGTTGTCGTCGGTGCCATCGACATTGCAATCAGCGGACCGTCAAGCGTGGGTTGGATTCATCGGCTCCGGGTAGCAGGTACGGTATTCGGCGTTATTAATTCAAAGACCTAGGTGAAGTGATACGAAATACATCATACTGACACTTGTGTTCCAGCTTGACGCGGTGCAGCGCACCAAACTGCACAACCCGCATGGACGATTGCAAAGGTGTTTACGCGGTGCCGTGCGCACGGACAGATGTACGCCGGTGATTGGCATGGTTACTGCTTATGGGCCGTGACCAGTGGGCTCCGAAAGGCTTCAGGATATGCGAGGTGCGTTCACCTTGTTTTCACTAAAACAACATTTGCGTCGAGTAACATCCATGTTAACGCTGAGATGAGTAGGTCTGGCATGATGTATTGTTCACTTGCACGATTTTCGGCGTATATGTGCAGCGCGACACAGACGCAGCACAAACCATTAACGACACATTTGTGCCACGCTGCACATATACGGCAAGAATATTAACAGAATGTTAACTTACAGATATGCCCAATTCGCTGTCTTGCTTGTACTATTGTTCTGACTACGCGGTTCTGGAACAGTGTCTTCAAAACAGAGTAAACACCAGCAGATACAATTTGCGTGTAGCGCCCTGGTCTTTATATTCTCTTATATGTATTATTTTTGTCGGCGCTTTAATTTTTATGTAACGTTGATTGATGTGCTAGTATTTTATTTTTTGTAATAAGGGAAGACCTCGCGTGCTCCCGCTTGTGAGACAGCTGTGTTAGCTTCAGAATTTACAATCCGCAGTATCTTGCTTTTTAGATCGGCCTTAGTCGACCTGAGGAATGTAAAATTCTGCCTGTATGTTTAATAACCGCTAAGTTACAGTAAACTGACCTGAGTAGTACGAAGAGATCAAGAAAGATGTGTTCTCATATTACAGTCTGCAATGGGCGAATAATTACTTTACAAGTTTGCCGTACTGGCGTGATTATTGCAATAAAAAGGACCTCTTGTTACTCTTAACAGCTTCTTGCCTTTCCAGTTGCTTTCAATTCTGCCCCCCCCCCCCCCCCCCCGCAAGGCTCTAAGAACCAGCACTCTTGTCCTGCTTCCAGCAACCACTGGGCCTCCATTCCCTTGTACCAAATAATGTATCTAGAAGCACGTGCGTCATGAATCTTTTTCCACTTGCAGATTTGTTTCTACGAAGCAGCTGTTTAGTCAGTGGTATGAATGAATGGTAAAAATAAGTTTTGCATAAAGTGTGCGCATGCGAACATTAGAAATGTGTTTAAATCTATGTGTCGGCGCCGCATATATCGAAAACGTGTAGCTGCTGTGAACGGCGGTTAGTGATAAAAGAAGCTCTGTGAACGCTCCCTGACATAACTACAGGCACAGTAGTTCGCTCGGCGACGATCATTGATCGGCTGGTTTCGGAAGCCAAAATGCGCTCACAGAATTGTACACCTTACGTGTGAAGTTTCGTCGAGGCCGGACGGCAAGAATTGCCTTCTGGCCTCGACGTGAAAACTTCATATGCATGCTGAAAAACATTGCACTGCTTTTTATTGTAAGGCACTGTGTGTTTGCACGCGAAGTTTTGACCTGTTCGAGCCACGGGCGTAGTCAGGATTTCGAGGGTGGAGGGTCCTACCACCCTGTTTGTACGTTCGTGCGTGTGTTTGTATATGTGCGTGGATATGTACATACAAAATAAAATTTCGGTGGGTTGGAACCCTACTCCGCTCCGGCTACGCAAATGGTATGAGCGTAGCCTGCCTTAAAAAGTGCAATCTTGCTCGGCACTTGCGAACAATTGCCGCATGTAGCGCGCGACCAGCAGACAAAAAGCAAATGGCACATGCAAAAAATGGCAAGGCAAATCCTCGCTCGGCACTTGCCGCCTGCGCGCGCGAGGAGGGGCTTCACTGCATACCTGGAACATAATCCGGACCTATGCGCAACTCTGCTCCCTGCGGGAACATATACAGGGACACTATGCGGACAACCAGCGCCCTTTGCGTACTAAGGGCCCAGGGGTGAATCTCCGCACGGCTGCCATTCGCTGTTTTTAAGCAGACGCTCTTTCAACGCTAGCGCCAAGGTCCCCTTTAGTTAGGCCCAGCATCATGACAACAGAAACAGCAGGTGCGGGGCGGTTCCTCACCCTAGCGCTCTTTGTTTTTTCTTTGTTTTTATTACGACGACCAGCTCCGCTTCCTCTCCACCCTTCCCCATGCACCGCGCGCCTTTTGGTTTCTTTTTGCCTGCCCGCGGCGCCTATTGTTCTCTTATCGCGCGCGTGCGCTACCCAGGCATTGTTTGTGAACTGGTGCGTGGGTGCGCCGTGGGTTCTTGATGCGATAACACGCAATCATGGAGTCCTGTCCATACTTCGAGTATGCCAGCATATGCAGATCATTTATAATTTCCACTTCCAACACAACAGTTTCTTGGCCTCGTTTTATTTTACTTCCGTTACAGAAAACAAACATTTTTGCATAACTACTTAGTATGATACACGCTCAAATGTAAACAAAGGTGAAAAATGCATGACATGTACATGATTACTAATGATTGCTAATGATTCCTTTTATTATAAACAACACAAAAATTCACAGACAGCGAAATAACAAAAGAATATATAACTCAAGAAAACGCGAAGGCCGTTTCATGTACACACACATAAAGGATTTTTATACAATGCCCTAAAGACCAAAGTGCAGAAGAGCTTCTGATATGCGCACTGAGAGCCTGTGATATACTCACTGGGACACTGCACAAAAATGGATGATGTGTATGACATAGTCATGGCAACGAAAGGGGAAATGCACTGGTAATGGCAAAAACAATGACACGCCAAATACCTAAAGAATAGAAATAAAATGTTAAGATTGTTTGAATGACAGCCATAGCGAAAAAAAAGAGCTTACTTAAAACCTGCACAAAAATATATGAAATTCGTAACATGTACATTACTACAGAACAAAATGAAAAATACACGGAGGAAAAAAAAACATTGTACTAAAAACGGAACTACCCATTATCACGTTATTTGGCAATTGGGCCAGAACTTGAGTGACTGTGGCAAGCGGGAGCAGAAGATAGTCAGCTTTTGCAGCAGCACATAGAAAACATTTGCAGAAAGGTCAATTTTCAGGTGCAATGAAAGACCAGGTGAAATAAGCCATCAACACGACTTTTCTTTCACCACGAATGCAATGCTTAGCATTAAAATTACGTCACTTAAGGCACTATGTCGTACCTACTGGGCACTCCTTTGTGCAATAAACACGAATTGAAAAAAAAATCTGCATTTAGGACACTTTCAATGCCCATCGTTTCCGGTAAAAAAAGCGTATCATGCTTACACATGAAGGTTGTTCGCGCTGCTTTCCCATGGGCGATTACTGAGATAATACACAAACACGAACACTAATTGTTCAGCTGTTAGTACGTTTATAGAACGTGACACACAGAAAAAAGGACTAAGGGCGGAATGGAAAGCTGGACCAGTTACTTAAGTTGCAGAATGAGACTTGGCACAGAAAAACACAAGTCAGAGACCAGGTGACAATGAGGACGAACATCTATCTGTCAGATTTCTCTACCGGTAAGAGGGAATTATAGCACAATCAAGGCGCAACGACGTCCGGAGACTCATGGAGCAAACACGCGCAGAGGACCGTGTTCGTGTAGATGCGCCTTCTGATGTCATTGGGTCTGCGCGCTCGCTTATTGTCTTTAGGCACCCAGAACTACCTTGAGGTACTCGTGCACCACTGCACGATGCACGAGCGGTGCGACTCGTGAAACGAGTGAAACATCGCGTAGCACAAGCACACAGCTATCTAGGACCACGAAACTGACAAAACTGCCCACGCCGTTCAACGCACAGCAGCGCATGCTTACAGATAACATCAGATAACGAAACATGAAACGACACGCAGCGGGCTAAGCTTGCGCCGGGCCGCCGGGTGCGCGCGGAGAAACTCGCAGTAGAGGGCGTTGCGAGAGAGGGCAAGGGAAGAGCTGTTGAGAGGAGGGGCAAAATACCACGGCTTCCTGTATGGGCGAGCGCTGGCGCGCGCCGATCTAGGAGGTCATACAAGGGAAGCGGATTTGCTTTCCCGCCCCCGCGATGGATGGCGCCAATTAACTCTGCCACCGGGGCGGCCGAGTTTTCTAGGCTGGCTACGAGTGGATGAAGGCACTACGCCGATACTGTCGTGACCGGCAGTGACGACTGTTGCAGTGGAAGAGGTAAGGAAACGAAATTATTAGCGGTTGCCAGTGTGTGCTTCTGTAGTTCATTCTTTTCGCACAGAAACCACCTCAAAGTGGACGGCGCTATAGCCGTAAGCACGGCGAGCGCTGTCTTTGCCACGTCGTCTTATAGGGCGCCGGGCGCTGTGAGACGTTACGCAGAGAAATTTGCTCCGCGTGCGCAAAGGAACCGCGTACTTGTCAGTTTCTCGTTATGGCATGCTCGCCTGCGGTGCGCGATGTTCCCGGTTATAGGCTAAACTAAAAAGTCGAACAGTTTTCGCTGACAATAGCGAATTCACCTTCGCAAAATGTCCCGCCTCGATTGGCGCTACAGCATACGACACGGTAAAGCCAGTTGTTGCCGCGCCCTGCCCTCTCCTCACTAAGCTTGGGTTGGCGCTTTATTGCAGAAATTCTCCCGTAGCAAAAATTGCAATGCTCAGTTGCCCAGCAGCTTTAAACTATTGCAAGTTATGGGTATGGGTAGGAAAATCAAATATCTATGGGTATTTGGCAGGAAAATACTTATGGGTATTTGGCAGGAAAATCAAGCCAAGATAAATATGCTCAACTACCTAATGCTTACCAAGATTAAACAAAACTGTGATCGATCAAGCACACTATAGCTATAAAAACTGATGGCTAGTATTCTCATCAAGGTATTGAGACACCAGCAATGCTTAACATGTTACATGAAAACTTGGAACTTTGCATAATAAATGTTGGGGGCGTACTTCTACTTGCACTCCAGCAACCGAATATAATCAAAACTAATACACATGGATTAAAAATACCATTTTACGAAAACAGTTGTATTTTTTGTCACATGCAGTACAAATTTCATAATGAGAGGTTTATTCATGTCGTGTTTTCATAAACGTGAAACGATGTCATAAAGCACGCATGTGTCGCCAATGAAATACGATTTGCAGTAGAGCATGACACTAAAGCACTGACAGGGCATTGCACTTGTTTTGTGTGTCTGTGTGTAGTATTCCTTGACACAACGTGCAACTTCGGTGAAAAGTTGCCAACTAGCCTGACAAGATGTTCTGTCCATTGTCTGTCTTTACAGGTTGTACACCGCCGCAGCAGGGCCAGTAGCGGAAATTATATTCACCAGAAACCGCAAGTGTTATCAACCGACTTAGAGATGATACACAAAGGTATCGCAGTTCAGCGAGGTTAGAGCTGCCGAAAGATTAGCACGAGTGCAGCACTAGAGACGTTGGTGCACCATGTGAGTCCAGAGTTCTATGAACTCTTGCAATGCAAGGTGACGCTCCATTATCGCAAGGGGAAGTGAAAGGCATGGAGAAATGCTTTCCGGAGTACGTTGCTGTGGTCACGCAGTTGTCCAGTGTGCCCACTGTGCTGAAAGGTACGCTCAAGAGCGACAAAACGGCAAGTTGGGCCAGCTGGTTGGGATTCATAGTAAGGTTCGTTTGAGCGCAACACAAAGGCAAAAGAAGGTCGTTTTTTACCTTCTTTTGTCCTTGTCTTGTGTCGCGCTGTAACGAACCTTACTATGAAGCTCAATAGCAGCCTAACATAAGAAATATTTTGCTCTAATAAGTGTCGCATAGACCTGCTGCATTAGTTCTGCTATACGTAGCTTATGATGTACATAAATAACTTCATTCTGGATCTCAAAATACGTGAGAGAAACCCCGCTGCAGAAAGAATACTCCAAAAGCTAGAAAATTAAGAAAGATTTTCTTACTAATATTTTATTGTTTTTGTAATTCTGGTAGCTCCACATGAGCCTATCGTTGGAAAATATTTCGCCATATTTCAATATTTGCATAAATATGATTCGACATATTCTTTTTTCAGACAGTCGCTGCTTTCACACTTGCGCCCTCCGCTTCAAAGATTATGACATGGCTACCATACACTGATCTTGGAATGCTAGAATCTTCTTAAGCTGACTTGAGTAAACTGGTGCTAGTACTAATGTTGCTCGGCACTATTGAGTTCGACGGTTTCATTATTATGGCAAGAGGGGGAGGGGCGGGGGGGGGGGGCTCCTTTCGCTAAAGCCACGAATATTCTTAATAAGAAAAGAAAGCATGCTGTGCCAGAAACGAGTCTTCTAGAAAAGTGGAAATGCCTTCGCGTCGTGTCGACACCAAAATTCTCATGGCGGATGACGTGCAGCCAATGATGAAATTCATAACGTAGCTCTAACACTTGTCCTATGCTTAAAAACAAGTCGCACGATACTGAGCCTATAGGCTCCGGTTAAAGAAATTACGTAATATAGGTTCATAGAATTAGAGGAAGGTCTTTGAAACCATTCAAAACAGAATTGTTCTGAGCAGGTTGCATTGATGCATTGGATGCAGACGACCTGTGCTGCTTTTAGAAAATATTCCTCCACGTCCCGAAGCTGCGCGTTCAGTAATAAATTTGTGCATCATTCTGTCCTTGCCCAACCTTTGCTGGCGATCAATCACCGATTGAGACATGCTTCTCCTGCATTTACTGTTTCTCAACAAAAAATAAACTTAGCGCTGTTTCTTGTTATTCTCTAGATGACGACAGAACAAACAAAGTGCATTGAAATATAAAAAAATATCTGCAATACGCTCGCGAGGAATTTTTTATTTATGCCTTGTTCGCAATCCAAAGATCTGAATGAAGTTCTAGTGGTCTTACATGTTGTATTGCGAAGAAAAACCACACATGAAAAATGATATAGACATTTTCAATATCACTTTATGTATTTATTGCCACATTAGCGCAATGAGACCTATGCAGAAAATTGACTAAGTATAGCATAGAGGGATCAAAGGGGATAACAGAGGGATCAAAGAAGAAGACGCATCGCGCCTGGTGCAGGCATTCGTCGTGTCACGCGTACCGTACTCCGCCCCGTACCTCCAGATTACGAAGGTGAACTGCGAGACGCTGAACACCACGATAAGGAAAGCAGTGAAACATGCCATGGGCATCCCCGTCTACTCGTCCACGCAGAAGCTGCTGGACAACGGTGCCCACAACATGGTGGAAGAGCTGGTGGAAGCACACCTATTCCACCAGAGAGTGAGGCTGAGCCGGGCAGAGCACGGCCACGCCGTCCTACGCAAGATAGGATGGCAAATTGAACAGCAACCGACAACGGAGCCGCTCGCCACAATGTGGAGAGATTATTAAGACCAAGCCCCTCCCCCGGAACATGCAGCCGGGGAGGAACGACGAGAGACGCTCTGCGCGGGCCAAGGCACTGGCTCAACGCTGAAAGGGGACCCCGAGGTTCTCTACGCGGACGCCTCGCTTCCCAAGCATGGCACCAGAGCAACGGCGTTCGTCACCACCATCTATAAGCTGGTAACAGGCGCGTCGTTACGGACGGCGAATACAGCCGAAGCAGAAGAAGTGGCCGTGGCCCTCGCACTCGCACAACCGGGAGTGAGGACCGTGGTCACAGACTCGAAGACCGCCTACGCAAGCTACCGCAAAAGGGAACATCTCTCCCGCGGCACTAGCGATCCTCACCAAACGCAAATCGCCGGGACGACCACTGAGCTCGTGTGGGTCACGGCTCTCTCGCAAGTGGAAGGCAACGCGCTTGCCAACCACTATGCCCGAGAACTGTCAATCCGGTCCGAGGACGAGCCAGAGCTACCGCACTCCGTGACAAATTACAAGGACATCACCCGAATGTACGAAGCGGCAGATATAGGCTTCCCCGTCCGCATCCGCAACTGAGCCGAAGGCAGCAAACGATCGTGCGACTCACGCAAGCGGGGTCGCTAGCGCATCCCGTGCTCTTGCACAAGATGCTCCCAACAGAGCTTGACACTTCATGCCCGTTTCGCAGACGATCAGAAAGGACTGAAGCACACATCCTTGCAGAGTTCACTAAGCTCAAGGACCCACCACCATCCCTACCCCCACCCTCCCCAGCCCCAACCCCCCCCCCACCGATGGGAGACCTTGTTGTCCAGCCCGGACCTACCGACCAAGATATCGCAGGCGGCTAGGGGCCAGAAACTGCCGGACCTATATGGGACCTGAGAAGAAGGTTCCACCATGTCTGGTTCTACCGCGCACCAACCTTTACTAAGAGCTCAATAAAAGTTGATTCTCTCTCTCTCTCTCTCTCTCGAAGTTGATCAATGTCATTTCTGGTGCGGCGCATTGTTGTTGCATCCTTCTCGCCGAGCGTGGGCAATCTTGTTGACGGTCTTCAGAGGGCAGCCTGTCGCGAGAGCAATATTGTGTGCCGTATAATCTCGGGTATATATTTCTAATATATATCTGCACTGCTTAAGATGCCCTCGAGTCATCGTCAAGCTGCAGAACATTACACTGCTGTACGTGGATCACAGTTGTGTTCTACATATCTGCTTCTGAACAAACTTTGTGTATCACGGATTGAGAAAACAAATTTACATTACTATAGACTACAGAAAAGATTTAAAATTTTTATTCTGTTCGTCCATTGTTATTGGTTCGAATGCCAGCGCATTCAAGTGTCACCACAAAAATATTTCAAGGTGCCATAGATAACGAGTGGCGTCGATTGAAATAAAACAATCGGTTGAAAATACGAGCCAAATATAAAAGTCCGTCAAACGTCTGCGTAATGAACAAAATATAATAGCATTAGCGAAAAAAGTGTACATTGCCGTATCCCTGCTAAAAATAACCTTACTTTTTATCTGCTGTCGGCGGCCAGCGAAATGCCGTAAGCTGCCGTTTTGGAGAAACGCAGGCTTGATGGGAGTACCAACTATAAAGGATGGCGCTGTAGAAAACAGCGGCATCTGCCTATTGATCTGACTCCATTTCGGGAATATTTACTACACGTTCGCATGTTCCCGTTCATAGTGGGGAGTAGAATACGTGCACAATGCGATATAATCAGTAACACAGGTTGATTCCATGGTACATACTCTGTGAGCCACGTCGGTCCGTTGGTTGGTTCCCAGCATTATTACCTCAGCACAGCAGCCTGATGCACTGCTAATTCCGGTACGATGTACGTAGTGACCAGTGTAAGTGGCAAAACGGTGAGATGCAAACATACATAGATACAAAAATATATACAAGCATGCTAACTAATAGTCGGCCTTCGGAAAGTGCGTGAACTACCTACAGAATTAGAATGCATTAAAACAAGGCCCAATTGGGACAGCATAAGAGCTATTTCAATACGTTCGCATTCTTGGGGTACTTCACAAACATTGTAGTACCTGTATATGTTTTTATCAATCTGTGTTTGTTCCTATCTAACTACTTTTCCGCCTACATGCGTCCCTTGGTTTGCGGTCGAATGGGTAGAGCAACGGGCTGCTGTGCATGTGGCAACGTTTACATAAATGCCGCTGCTCAGCGAACCTCTATCACACCGACATGCTCTCGAGCACGCGCACACAGCTGAGTCCCATGCTGGAGAGCAACGGTATGCTGTACCGTATATAAGCTACATGAAGTGCTCGGTACGGTTGTAGTAATGATGCCTCCAAAGTGCTCCGCCTTTATCCTGCAACGACACGAAAGACATGACCTCCTCAGCGTTGACTTCAGCGCTGAGACGTGTCTTCACCAAGATAGTCTCCCGCCTATCACGACACCAAGGACTGTGGTTCGTTACAGCAGGTATTCCTATTATGTTAACGATTATGCAATACCCGGTCATTCTCTGCGTGAATGCCATCACGGAAAATCCTTTTGGTGAGAGCTGGACGCCATGACGGCGCAGAAACCTATCTGTGATTGTCATGGGAATTGAAGCGTGGTAATCATTTGGGGATGGGTGGTTCTAGATGCCCATCTGCGTATATCGTCCTCCTATGCGCTAATATTCACCGTGTTATGGAGTTCAGATGCAAAGTCAATCAAATAAACATTGTAGAGAGTGGGACTTGTGGAACACCTCAGTGGATATTGTCAAGGCCGGTGTCGCCATTTCTTGCGGACGTTTACAGGGTACGGGCACGGCGATAACTAACAATTCAAGCATATAGTCGGCCACCGATGTTTTATTATTCATGCGCATCATTATTTGCATATAGGAGCACGCTGTAGCACGCGTGAGCACGCTTTCACCCTTAATATTCAGGCAGACAGCTCCACCTAACCGGCGACGAATTCTTCCTGCTCAGCAGCGCAAAAGAAGTCAACAACATCGTCTATGAAAAAACAGTCTTCTGAATCCATTTATAAAATCAGGAACGAGATAATTGCTGTCTGGGAACTATTGATTTCTGGACAAAACTGGTATGTTTATTACTTTGCCGACGTAACTACCTTAGGCGATCGGCATATAAGAGGGGAGCTGGCTAAGGTACTTCCCCCATTTAGACAACGCTATACAGTGCGACTGTATTTCCAACTATAAAGAACAGTTCCCTACTCCTTATTGGTATTAAAAAAAATAAAAAGATACGTCGTGCTCCTGTGCCGAGATGGCAGATTGCAGCGTACGTGATCCCGTGAGGTACTGGTGCCGATGCGTAGCCTGGCTGCTTTGCGTCAACACAGCACTAGATTTCGCTAATGTTCGTCACGCAGGTATGGCTTCGCATGATAGTCCAACTTCTGTTTCTTGCCCTAGCTACGGTTTCTCCCGATGTCCCCCAACCGCATTCTGCCTGGCAAGTCGACTACGACAGAGCTGGCTTCTACCAGCCGATGGGTGCCAGCATCGCTTCCACACCGCTGCCACCGTTCCTGTGTCTGGCAGTGTCACTGTACCCGGAAACATCATTCGACTTCCGACCGAAATGCCTATCGTCACCGACATAAAGTCACCCGTCATCTATACAACAGCAGGCACGGACAGAGGAGTTTTGTGTGCCCGGGTGCTGTGCGTCAACAAAGCACGCTTATTCGCTAATGTTCGTCGTGCATGTTAGTAAATCATATTCTTTTTTGCAAAGAGTTCAAGTAACTAAGGAACTATTCTGCCACAGCTTCCGCGCCCGCATTGTTGCCTTTCCATTGTTGTTCAGTGTTGTGATCTTATTCGCTCTTTATTTTGGCTGGCAGGTGACATCGAATCTAACCGTGGACCTCATAGTCAAGCCATGCTAAAAGAACTTAAGAGTCTATCCGCAGGTCAATTGCAACTGATCACGGAGATTCAAGGCCCCAAGTCTCAGTTACTAACAACTGACAAAGACGTATCCGACCTGAACGTGCATATGACTGATATGGAGACCCACTACCAAGGAAACTCAAGAAAACTGGGCACTCTCTAGAAATAAAATAATGAACTCGTAAACAAACGTATACCAAGATTAACCATGCACAGAAATCAAGATAAGCCATGGTTCACCAAAATAATAAAGACGCGTGAAAACAAAAAGAAATGTCGCTTCCGACTAGCCACTTGTCTCGGAAGCACCGATGCATGGTCAAACTAGTACATTGCAGAGAACGCCTACCTGAGTGCCGTTCGCACTGCTAAAAATGTTTTTATAACGCCGACCTACCCAGCTACTTACTCGAAATCCTCGGCAGTCCTGGGGCGTTTTAAATCCTCAAGTAGCTCGTATTATCAGCGTGACGAATGCAGCAGGCGACAGCGCCATGGACGCCGAATGCGCTGATAGTTTGAATAAAGCATTTTTCCGTGTTTACAAAAGAAACTGCCACTACAGACTTTCCACTCCTACTAACATCACATCGCATGTGCCACGCATAGTGTTTTCGATGGATGATCTACTCTGAATCGTTATAAAAAATGATAATTATCTACTTCTTCTGGTGTAGACGAAATTAACTTGAGTATACTAGTGAGTACTAAGCGTAGATCTACGGCATGTTTTACTCTGTTGTTTTGGGAATAATTGTCTACAGGTGCCTTAACAGGTGATTGAATAGTGGGAAAGGTCGTTCCAGTATTCGAAGCAAGTAACAAAGACTTCCTCTTAAACATGCGCCCCATAGTGTAATTGCAAGGAGGCTTTTCTCTTTAAGGATATAATAGCAGAGCAGGTAAAATGTCCAAATTTTCTTGAAGAACAGTTACAGGATCATTTAGCCTGCAGCACACACTATAATGAACGTCCTATGAAACTAAGATCAACAGTTGGCTGTTGATATAGACGGAGTTCACTTGTTCCTCCATCACTGAAAAGTTCGTCATACAGCGCGCTTTGTTACTCTGGTTTCACCTATTGCACATTAATCAGCACTAGTACTTCACAAAAAAATAAACTATAATATATAATTATGATACCATCGACACATGCGCAAGACATTCGCTTGCGCCAAGCGCCCAGACGCTTGCTCTACCTCGCGGCGTCTCGTCTCTTGACCATCTGTCGATGGCATGGTAATACTACACGTAACATTATTTCTGGTATAAAAAAACGATTACACGCACTCGAGGAGAATCATGGCTATATTCAAGAGTTTATATATGTTTATTATTTTTCAAAACTTACGGAGTCAAATTACAGCATGTATTTAGGGGTCTATGTATGAAAGGTACACATAGCAGTCATGAGTGAAATCACGTAAAGTAAATAAGTATATTATCATTATTAGGCATAAAATGGAACAATTAGGTAGGAACTACTTTATTAAAAATGGAACTAGTTTCTCGTATACTGAATACATAATGTACTCAAGAATTCAGTTTTTCTTTTTCATGTTTGGAATTTTCTGGTAATGTTAATGCATTCGGACGTATCTTTTGTACCAGACTTCAGAAGGCTGCTTACTCTTTTTTTATGCCTTTGATTTTGTAAACCCCCTTACACAATGCCCATATATGACATGTAAGGTATCTAGATAAATAAATAAATAAATAA
Source organism: Dermacentor andersoni (assembly GCF_023375885.2). Taxonomy (NCBI): domain Eukaryota; kingdom Metazoa; phylum Arthropoda; class Arachnida; order Ixodida; family Ixodidae; genus Dermacentor; species Dermacentor andersoni. The sequence goes on along the minus strand of NC_092819.1, from coordinate 119,612,733 downwards.
ATAAATACGATAACACAAGAAGCACACCTATCCTAATAAACGGAGGTACACAAAAAAGTTTTAGGGTGCAACGTGCCCAAGGACATCACTCAGGCAGTAAGCTTGTAAAAATCGTGGAAAACAGCCAGAAAACAATGAAAATGCAGCGAGATAAATAAACAATTATTTCAGCCAAAATTAAAAAGTGAGCCTATACTATATGAAGGATACGCTTGAACTATTTAAAAAAGAAAAGAAATACGCACGAAGAGATTATTTTAAATGTGTGTAAGGCAAGCCACGCGCTCCACTCTCGCGTTTGATCGGGAGTAAATATGCAAGGACGCTATTCATCTTTGGTCGTTGTTCTCCTTTGTTTCGTGTCTTATGTTGTAAGTTCTCTTAGGCTTTGAATATCCCTCGCCTTATAGTGCGTCTACAGGGTTGATACAACGAAGGCAATGCTGCTTGTGTTGAACGATACAAGGCACTCGAAAAACAATTGGGAAAACACGTAGTTATGGCACCACGGCTAGAACAGGCAAATAATTTTCTTTACAATCGACCTCCCATAAATGCTGTCGAGGTTCGAGTTCTAGTTGTGAAGAATTTTTGACCTGTAAGAGGGTAAAGCTCTATAAACCAGAAAAGATTGATTCGCTCACATGGAGTTGGAGCAGCATTCTGAAATGTTCTTGCGTAGTAGATTTCTGCTGAGAGAAGGGATGTTTCTCCCGGGCTATACTAACAAAGGGATTGTAAATGGGCTTTGTCAGTAATAGCGAATCAGTCTAACATAACGCAGCATGTTCCTTTGTTAAAGGGTTCGCAAATTCTTTCTTCAAATGTTACGACAAAAGGAAAACATTCTACAGATCCAGCGTATATGTTCTAATCTATGGGAAACAAAGTGCTCGTGTACCAGTTAAGGAAATGCTCGAACTTTTACCATTTCTTTCCTGCGTCCTTGTCGTAACAGAATGTGGCGCGCGGGCGCGCTCGCGTATCCCTGCCACCCAAACCGATAAACTTATATGGCGTCGTGTCCCCTAATTTGATTCTTATATTTTTTATATATACTGTCTGCTTCTCGGCCAGGCCCGCGTGGTAGGCATGCGTCGTAGTTTCGAAGTCATAATCATCAACAAAATGCTGCAATCTTGTCTAAGAGCTACTTGACATTGGCATGATTGTTTATCCTCCACGACGTGTAGACTATGATTGGCTCATGCGCATCAGCGTACGTCTGCCGGTCTAGCTCATTACCGCCGTTCTATGGCACTAAAGTAACGTGTGGTCAACCTGCGCAAGATATAGTTAAAATGATTAGAAAATATTCAATCTCTCATCAGGAGTATTGTGGCGGCATTCTAAAAAAATTCCTGCGTTATAGATTTCTGCGGAGAGAAGGAATGTTTCTCCCCGACGATACTAAAAAAGAGATTGAAAATCCCTTGACCAACAGCCGTAGTGGGCGCTTAGTATAGTACAAAAATCATCATCATATTTAACACTCGGAAACGCTTTTTGGCAGTTCCCTCGTCGTGGGTATGTGCTATTGTATGGCGAAACACCGTTGCTGTTATGGTATGATTAAGCTTCATTGAGATCCTACAGAACGTGATTAATCGCGAAGCGGGCCGTTCCAACGTGGGGACCGGAAGGCCATGCCTCTCTGCCACATCGTGTGCTTGCTGGACAGCCCAGAGTTGGTCAGCAAAAAGACGGCTGCGCAGAACAGCCTGTCATCTGGTTGAGAATCACCGGGCAAACCGCCAGAGCATGTGTTCTAATGTAGCTATTCTTCAGAATCGCGGCAAGTAGTATCGGTGTAAATATCTGGATAGATTATATGAAAGTGCGACTGAATGCAACACGTATTTGTTTGTAGTAGACGGAGCGTTAGTGATTGGGGTCTATTGAGCCGCTGATGAGGACGATGTAGGTTCTGCGGCTGATATAATAGTGTTTAGAAATCTCGTTGTAGGTGCAGGGCGTGTCAAGTTCTCTGGGGAGTCGGCTGCCGATTGGTCGGGGATAGCGCGGTGGGCAAGGTCCACGCTTCTTGGCCCATACCCCGTTGTGCTATAGTTCAGCCATCCCCTGTTGTTGTTGGCCTCTGTCATATTACGAGCATCATCACAATAAACAGACCGACACGCTTCTTGGCCGATCAGCCATTTTGCCATAGTTTAGCCAACCCTATTGCTGCGTTCTGCCATTCTATGAACATCGTCACGACGAACCAGTCAGCACGCTTCTTGGCCCGATCACCCGTTGGGGCAAAGTTTAGCCAACTCCCGTTGTTGGCGTCTGCCATAATATGAACATCATCACAATAAACAGGTCATCACGCTTCTTGGCTGATCACCCGTTGTGGGTATGTGCCATAATTCGCCAATCCCCATGGTGCATGGCTGCCATAATAAGAATGCACTTAAGTAATTAGTCTCAAAACACCTAACAAAGGTATGCACTTTAACCCATTTGTACACTTTACTGACACAGAGGACGCCATTGCCTGCAGATATACTATCTGCATCCTCTATGTTCCTCTCAATAACTTTTTAGTGCTTCTTATAACGTCCTTGAATAGGCCAAAAACGTTGGTTTAGCATCTTTTAGTTTAATCTCGAAGTGACACACACTTCAAAGTTTACCTGCTTATTGCCCCTAGCATTCCTCACAGGTTGGTGAAATATAATTATCGTGAATGATGCTTATTAATGTATTGAAACCCATAACACTGGCATATAACGTTTTTGAACGCTTCTAGCCGCCTTAGAAGATGCGCAGTAAAATCATCACAAATAAACATTCATTTTCATCTGAGGCATTCGAAGCATTTCTGAAAGGTATAGACGACGCAAATGTGTGCGCAAGCGTTTCATATTTTTTAAATGCTTTTGTTAAGGACGTTCTGCGATCCTTCATCAGCCGCATGGATGCGATCCAATGTAGATAATTCGGGCCTATCTACATTGAAATACGAGGCATACTTGCAAGTGGCTAGATCGACCCCTCCGCTAAGCACAAGATCAATGACACCGTCTCGACGCGTAGCGGACGCTCAGTTTGTTGCGTTTATGGTGACGCCAAACACTTCCTCTATGTAAAGAGGGACCACTGATTGTCCTGGTTCTGTCTCTTTCCACTTTGTTCGCAAGAACGCAGAAGAACGCAATTCGGTCGCTTGTGGCCGCACAGAATGCCCAAGCAAGAAGGAGTTTCCTCGACCAAGCACCATGATGCCTACGCATACGACGCTCGTAGGAGTGGAGAAGATGGTATAAGAGCAATACTGTGTCGGAAATTGTGTGATGTCCATGATGTTACGATGAATGATGTTACGACGACTGAATAACGACAACCAGAAGACAGTGTTGGAGTGACGATGTAGGTACGATGGCGACGGTGCGACGACAACGGAAAACACGCCAACGTGATTCCAATGTTGGATTGATGCCGGTCGTATGACGACAACGGCAGGAAGCCAATGGTGTGACGAAGAAAATTACTGAGCTGTAACGACGGCGGACCTGGTGAAAATGGGACCCCGATGTCAAAATGATTCCAATCGTATAAAGACGTTGGCGTGACGGCAACTGCATTACGACCATGTCATGACGACGAGAGATGATGAAGGGGGACTCCAGACGACGACCTGACGAGGACACGAAGAAAGCGGGTTGTCCAGAAGGGCGCGACAAAGGTGGAATAATGACGATGACTTGAAGGTAGCGTGCTGACTTCGAGAGGACAACACACTGATACTAATAAAACGGGCGCAAGGATGATGATCACATGACAAAGAAATAAATACCACGTGTTACAAAGGCAATGAAATGACGTTAATGGAATGACAATAGCATGACAACGACGGCTGTAGTTTACGTATGCAAGCACATGCTTAACCTAGCCACCGCAGGCCGCCTTAATGCGCACCATGTGCCCTGCACGTTTGCAAATTATATTCTTACACTGCACAGCTTTATGTAATCGATCCACAATTTTCACAAATAATAAATAAAGAAAACGTATTCGTGTCCTTTTGGGTGACGTTGCTCTTGTGTTGGCTGCGATCAGGAAAAGAAAAGTTTTGCATGCAAATTTTGGCGAGTATATAAATATTACAGAATCACCATAAGACTGGTTACGCCCACTGCAGGGCAAACGCCTCTCCCATACTTCTCCAAGAACCCCGGTCATGTACTGATTGTGGCCATGTTGTCCCTGCAAACTTCTTAATCTCATCCGCCCACCTAACTTTCTGCCGCCCCCTGCTACGCTTCCCTTCCCTTGGAATCCAGTCCGTAACCCTTAATGACCATCGGTTATCTTCCCTCCTCAATACATGTCCTGCCCATGCCCATTTCTTTTTCTCGATTTCAACTAAGATGTCATTAACTCGCGTTTGTTCCCTCAGCCAATCTGCTCTTTTCTTATCCCTTAACGTTACACCCATCAGTTTTCTTCCCATAGATCATTGCGTCGTCCTCAATTTAAGTAGAGCCCTTTTCGTGAACCTCCAGGTTTCTGCCCCTTACGTGAGTATTGGTAAGCCGCATCTATAATACCCTTTTCTCTTGAGGGATAATGGCAACCTTCTGTTCATGATCTGAGAATGCCTGCCAAACGGACCCCAGCCCATTCTTATTGCAAGGAAGATAACGAACGTGCGCACTGGGTCAGCAGCATCGGCAGCATCAAGCGCGCAGCAGAAGCTCGAGCTCGGGAACTGCTCGGTGCATAGTAGAACCGGCGGTCGCTACAAACCCCAATAGATCTCCTTTACAAGTGGTGGAGCCGTGCGGGGTAACGTTCCACTCTACCATCCTGGAACTCCGTTCTCGGACGCTACCCTCTGCAATGCCGGACGCCGACCAGGAGACTCTTCCACCGCCACCCGTCCCTTGCCCTGGTACCGTTCGCCAACTGGAGCCTCCCATCTTCAGCGGAACCGACGACAGCGACGTTGAAGAGTGGCTGTCGTCCTACGAGCGGGTGAGCGTTCATAACAAATGGAATGACTCAGATAAACTGGCTTACGTATCATTCTATCTCGCGGGCGTGGTCAGTCTCTGGTTCAGAAATCATGAGAGGGATATCCGAACGTGGTCGGTGTTCAAGACTTCGATTACCGGAGTATTTGACCGACCCGCCGTCAGGAAACTCCGAGCCTAGTAGCGTTTGCGTACACGCGCACAGGACACGGGTGAGACATTCACCAGTTATATAGAAGACGTGCTAGATTTGTGCAGGTGCGTGAACGCTGCCATGACGGAAGCGGAAAAGATCAAGCACGTCATGAAGGGAATCGATGATGACGCGTTCCAGATGCTTCTGGCCAAGGACCCACGCACTGTTGGCGACGTCATCAGCTTGTGCCAAAGCTATGATGAGTTGCGTAAGCAGCGAGCTCTGAGAAGGCGACATCCCACACCAAATGCGACGTCACTCTGCAGCCTGACCACCGGCCCAGAACAAGCCTCCCTGATAACCCAAATCAAGGATTTCGTCCGCGAAGAAGATGCACGACAGCTATCTCTGGTGTCCGTTTCCCAGGAGTCTGCCAGCACTTTGCCATCTCATCTCCTTAACGTGATCCATGAAGAGGTCGCGGAAGCGCTGCGGGCTATTCACCAGCAAGATGTCGTGACTACGCCACTCACTTATGCTACGGTTGCTGCAGTGGCCCCTAGCACTGTGCCCGTGCGTCGCTTCCAGCAGCCTGTGCACCGCCCTCCCCCTCCCGTCCCCTGGACCACCACTGCCGTCACTAACCCGTGGCGTACGCCGGACAATCGCCCTATATGCTTCGCCTGTAGGTATCCCGGTCATGTAGCAAGGTTCTGCCGCCGCCGATCGCAGGCGTTCGATGGCGATCGCCGCGCGCCCTATGTGCCGCCTGATGCACCTGCGCCTTACGGATCCTTCGACCCATCACCAGCTCGCTCCCAGACTGATCGCCGTCCTCGCTTCGAACGCTTCCGGTCACCCTCCCCACGTCGCCGATCGCTTTCCCCTATGCGTCGACGGCCCATCTCTAACGAAGAGGGAAACTAGACGACGCAGTTCCTGAGGCAAGAACTGCGGAAGTGTCGACATGCCGAAGTCCTCCTCCTTTACCTGCTAATGTCATTGATGTGTTTATCGAAGATGTCGCTACAGTCGCCCTCATCGATACCGGTGCCGCTATTTCAGTTATGGATGCAAGATTTTGCCGTTCGTTTCGTAAAGTGACGACGTCTCTGTCTGGATTGTCGCTCCGAACGGCGAGTGCTCAACCCATTCGCCCTACCGCTGCTTGTACTGCCCGTGTGACCATACAGGACGTTTTGTACACGATTGAATTCATAGTTTTTTCATCGTGCTCCCACGCTGTTATTCTAGGATGGGATTTTCTCTCACGCCACAACGCCATCAGCAATTGAACTTTGAGATTGAGATTGAACTTTTCCACCTTGGTGACCTGGCCTCCGTCGATGCTCATCCTGCCGCTAAAATTGTCGTGAAAGAAGACACCTGTATTCCTCCGCGCTCTTCAGCATTCGTACCAGTCTTCTGTAGTATCATATCCGACGGGACGGTCTTCTTCATGCCCTCTCATCACTTTGTTACCCGAAAAGCGCTTCCTTTCCCTTTGCAGCCCTTCACCTTGCCGCCGGTGTCAGCACGATGCCCATTTACAATAATCTTTCATCGCCGCTATCACTGCTCCGCCGCGAATGCCTTGGTTACGTCGAGTCGGTCGATTCAACACGAATTGTCTCCGTCCTCGACGAAGCGCCTGCTACTGCCGTCCATGAACTGAGTGCCCTCTCCGTACCCGACTCAACATGCACTGGTGTGTTCAGCCCATTCATCGCCGAAGATCTGCCGCATTCGCAGCGATCTCAACTTCTCGCACTCCTACCAGCACTTCCGCCGTTCTTTCGACGTTGCGCAACCATCTCTTGGCCGCGCATCGACGGTCGAGCATTACATCGACACTGGCTCGCACTCACCGCTGCGACAAAGACCATATCGCGTGTCCGCAACGGAACGTCGCGTCATTGCAGACCAGGTCGATGACATGCTCCGTCGAGGCGTCATTCAACCTTCCCAAAGTCCATGGGCCTCTCCCGTGGTCCTCGTCGCGAAAAAAGACGGTTCCATCCGCTTCTGTGTTGATTTTCGACGCTTGAACAAGATCACGCTAAAGGACGTTTACCCATTACCACGCATCGATGAGGCTCTGGACTGTTTACAGGGAGCCGAGTTCTTTTCTTCGCTGGATTTGCGGTCAGGCTACTGGCAGGTTCCGATGGCAGAGGCCGATCGCCCGAAAACTGCCTTTGTTACACCAGACGGCTTTTATGAATTCACCGTCATGCCTTTCGGACTTTGCAACGCTCCTGCTACGTTCGAAAGGATGATGGATTATGTTCTACGTGGCCTCAAATGGAAAATCTGTCTTTGCTATCTTGACGATATTGTGGTGTTCGCCCCTGATTTCGCAACGCATCTGCTCCGTCTCCAGCACGTACTCACTTGCTTGACCAACGCCGGGTTGCAACTTAACCTGAAGAAGTGTAGATTTGCTGTTCGTCAGCTCACAATTTTAGGCCAGTGGTGTCAAAGGAGGGCATTCGGCCGGGTCCCGAGAAGCTACGTGCTGTTACTGCGTTCCCAATACCTACCACTATGAAAGAGCTAGGCAGATTTATCGGCCTCTGCTCTTACTTCCGACGACTCATTCGAAACTTTGCGTCAATTATATCGCCTCTCACGCAGATCCTTGGTGGTGCTAGAGATCTCTCATCATGATCTCCAGAGTCTGACGACGCCTTCGCAACCTTGCGCCGTCTTCTGACGACGCCACCCATTCTTCGCCATTTTGACCCTCAAGCGCCAACCGAAATCCATACCGATGCAAGCGGTGTAGGCCTTGGCGCTGTGTTGGCACAGCGTCAACCTGGCCACACAGAATACGTCGTCGCATACGCGAGTCGCACGTTAACCAAGGCGGAAACCAATTACAGCGTTACAGAAAAGGGGTGTCTGGCCATTGTGTGGGCGCTTGGCAAGTTTCGCCCATATTTATACGGCCGATCGTTTGACGTAGTGACCGACAACCACGCACTATATTGGCTGTCGACGCTCAAAGATCCATCCGGCCGCCTTGCCCGCTGGGCATTGCGAATCCAAGAATATGACATCCGCGTGGTTTACCGTTCCGGACGAAAGCACTCCGATGCTGACGCGCTATCCCGATCGCCGCTTCCCCCGAAGGCCCGTGACGACTCCGCCTGCGAGTGTACATTATCCTCTCTGGACGTTGACACTATCGCTGCTGCACAGCGTAATGATCCCTGGACTGCATCTCTGCTCGACCTTCTCTCGGATACGTCGAAAGTTCCAGCGTCACTTACGCTTCGGCGCCAAGTTCCTCATTTTGCGATTCGAGACCAGCTACTATATCGACGCAACTGTGCCCCAGAGGGACGCACCTGGTTACTCGTCATTCCGAGAACCTTGCGATCAGAGCTCTGCTCCTCGTTCCACGTCGACCCTCAGTGTGGCCACGCGGGAGTCTTCAAAACCTACGAAAGACTTCGACACCGCTATTACTGGCGGGGAATGTACAATTTCGTTCGAAAGTTCGTCCGCTCTTGTCGTGAGTGCCAACGCCGTAAAGCACCACCACACAACTCCGCCGGTGAACTCCAGCCTCTGCAATGCCCATTCCGACCCTTTGATCGCGTGGGCATAGATCTGTACGGGCCACTTCCGTTTACGCCTACCGGCAACAGGTGGATAATCGTTGCGGTAGACCACTTAACCCGTTATGCTGAGACCGATGCTCTACCAAATGCTACAGCGCAAGAGGTCGCCAATTTCATCCTTCACCGTTTTCTCCTTCGTCATGGAGGTCCACGTGAACTTTTAAGCGACAGAGTCCGCGCCTTCTGATCTGAAGTCATCGAACAGCTGCTTGCTGAATGCGCTATTGTTATCGTAAATGCACTGCTTATCACCCACAGACTAACGGTACCACGGAACGCTTTAATCGAACTCTTGGTGACATGCTCGCCATGTATGTTTAACCTGATCACTCTAATTGGGACCTCGTTCTTCCGTTTGTCACCTATGCCTACAACACCGCGACTCAGGCCACTACCGGATTCTCACCCTTTTACCTTCTTTACGGCCGTCATCCTTCGCGCACAATCGACACCATTCTGCCCTACCGGTCAGACCCATCCGAATGCCGGCCGATCTCGGAAGCCGCCAGACACGCCGAGGAATGTCGCCAGCTGGCCCGCCGATTCACCTCGGACGAACAGAACCGTCAAAAAGCCGTTCACGATGCCCAGAACTCGACACCCACTTTTCTCCCAGGCGCTCTCGTGGGGTTGTTAGTGCCACACCGTACGCCTGGGCTCGCTTCAAAACTCCTTCCGAAGTACGACGGGCCATACCGCGTTCTCGAGAGAATATCACCCGTGAATTACCTGATTGAGCCGCTAACGCCGCCGTCCGACATGCGACGTGGTAACCGCAAAGTCGTTCACGTTCAGCGTCTCAAGCCATATCACGATTCTACCGTCCTTCCAGAAACCTAAGTCGCTAGGATGGCTCCTTTATTTCCGCGGAGCCATTGTAAGGAAGATAACGAACGTGCGCACTGGGTCAGCAGCATCGGCAGCATCAAGCGCGCAGCAGAAGCTCGAGCTCGGGAACTGCTCGGTGCATCGTAGAGCCGGCGGTCGCTACAAACCCCAATAAATCTCCTTTACATTATTCTTTTATTTCCGCCTCATGATCCGGATCCGCCGTCACTACCTGCCCTAAGTAGGTGTATTCCCTTACCACTTCCAGTGCCTCGCTACCTACTGTGTGTAGCTGTTCTCTTCCGAGACTGTTAAACATTACGTTAGTTTTCTGCTGATTAATTTTTAGGCCCACTCTTCCGCTTTGCCTCTCCAGGTGAGTGAGCATGCATTGCAATAGGTACCCTGAGTTACTTAGCAAGGCAATATCATCAATATTAGAGAAGGCAATATCAATACTACAGAAGATATACGGTAAACCGGCACTTTTTGTCCTTGCTATCGTTTGATATCGCTTGTGACGTTCGGTTAGTTAATCACGGTTCGGCTTCTCACCAAATAAATTCCTCCTCACTCAGGAAAAACGGCGTCGGGTGATTGTATTCCAACATCTGCTACCCAACACGGCAGCGCGATGCCCTAACCATTGCGTTGCTAACGTCAAATAGTTATCGTAGAGGATCGCCGCGTGTTGATTTCCATACTGGGGTATATAACGACAAAGGGCGATCGGCGAACTGGGTGGCCTAGTTAAAGTGAATAATAACAAATCGCGATGTAGAGGCCAATTTGCTCTTTCTCACATCGCGTAGCACGGCTGCGCGTACCAGTTTCCATTCTGCCAAAGAGGTAGAAATGAAACGGGCGAATTAGACCATTTCCTTACTGGCCTGACATCGCATATTACAAATGCACGTTGGATCTGCATAGTTTTTTCGAAATAAATTAGTCAGGCAGAAACTCTGTTGAATTTGTTGCAATGCTTGCTCAGCTACACTTAACGAACCTAATTTATTCGTAATTATTGTAAACATTTATTTTGTATAGGCAAAAGACAGGTCTGGAGCAGAAATATCTGCCATGCTCTGTTAAAAATAACGGTTGATTTTGCCTACGCTGATGTCAACCATACGGCTTCAAGCGTATATAACATTTTGCGTGTCTTAGACGCTGGGTTTACAAGTTGTCAATTGCGGTACACCTACACTGCATCGATATCGTGTGAAAATTGTGAGGGGTGTGAACGAAATACGTTATCGCAATTCAAGTACGGTTTGCTCAGCAGATATCTTTATGAAATATATTCAAAGTTCGGTATCATTAGTGTAGACATATTGTAAGTAAACTTGCATATATTAAAATAAAGAGTAGATTTATATCTATTTATGAAATAATCAGAAGAATAAGAATGGGCTGGGGTGCGTTTGGCAGGCATTCTCAGATCATGAACAGCAGGTTGCCATTATCCCTCAAGAGAAAAGGTTATAACAGCTGTGTCTTACCAGTACTCACGTACGGGGCAGAAACCTGTAGGCTTACGAAAAAGGTTCTACTTAAATTGAGGACGACGCAACGAGCTATGGAAAGCAGAATGATAGGGGTAACGTTAAGGGATAAGAGAAGAGCAGATTGGATGAGGGAACAGACGCGAGTTGATGATATCTTAGTTGAAATCAAGAACAAGAAATGGGCATGGGCAGGACACGTAATGAGGAGGGAAGATAACCGCTGGTCATTCAGAGTTAAGGAATGGATTCCAAGGGAAGGAAAGCGTTGCAGAGGGCGGCAGAAAGTTAGGTGGGCAGATGAGATTAAGAAGTTTGCAGGGACAACATGACCACAATTAGTACATGACCGGGGTAGTTGGAGAAGTATGGGAGAAGCCTTTGCCCTGCAGTGGGCATAACCCGGCTGATGATGATGGTGATGATTATGTCTACATCGTCCATTCGAAAACAGTAGATGTTCTGAATGAACTACGGTGGATAAGTGATCATAATGTGTTTGGAAAGCAAGCTGAAAATTTAAGAAAAATCGCTTGTTTCAATTCCTACTAGTCTTATAGATAGAAAGGGTAACCTACTGCATCTCTTCTCAAGCGTTCCGTTTCTATTTAGGCAGTTGGATTTTTGTCCCGTCTCACACTGCGGAGGTGCTTTTTGACAGTCATCTGAAATAAAAATAAGGCCATATAATGAAGTTTAATAGAATATGTAGGTGCTCACGGCATAGGATTTTCCTAGCGAAAGTGCATCAGTCCGATTTAGACAAAAAAAAAAAAAAAAACGTAGATCCCACGCATTGTTAAATCAATGCTATCAGAACCGCTTTGTACGCGACTAGGATTTCAATACCGTTTGTGTTTCGGCGAAGTGCTACCAGATGGACCAAATCTCGGTGCACGTCAAGCACTTTTGTTCGCGCAAGCGACGCGAGCGCATGTGTCCAGTAACTGGCAAGAAGACGTTGACGACGTAAGTATCACATCAACAACATTACGAGGAACATTTTAGGCTTCGGCCACGAAACGTTACAACCAGAGTTGCTACACATGGACCTATCGCGAAGGCGGCGCCATGTTGCACAGTGTCTGAAAGTGCTAGCTGTCATCACCGAAGCTTGGCATAAATTTTCATAGTCTAGCTTTCATAAACAAGTTGTTGATACCTGACGTGATGCACTCGAAAGAGTGTGAGCTTGGTTTTACTAATTTCAGATTGCGTGATCTCTACCATTGGATGCTTCAAGTATTTGTGTTGAATGGGCTCAAAACCATGCGATACACAAAACTACTTACCACCAACTGGCTCAGGTGAGCCGTAGAAGGGTTTGCATTAATATTGGGCGCCGAACGGTTGGATTGAACCTCGGTCTTGCAGCGCCACAGCTTGAAGCTCGAGCTATCACGCTACCAACCGAATGCCACCTAGCTCTCTTAATCTATAGGAGCGCGCCTCACGTCTCTGGTGGAGTGGCGTGCCAGCTTTGATTGTCCAACAGATTTAGAAGTCTTTCACATGCATCACGTCGCATATCAACACCTTCTTTATAAAAGGAAGAGCCTGCAAGTCTCTCCCAATCTTCACTGCTGGCAGGTAGCGCATCCATAGGCGTTGCTATACTGCAACGCATTCGATATTGGCGGACATTGTCCAGTACTGTCCTTGTTATAGCTTATGCAGCGTAGACGCTGCGTAGCATTGTGCTCACCATTGCGATAGTCCTAGTCGTAAGAGACGGGGATTTATTGTTTCTTCTCCGAAGTACCCCCCCCCCCCCCCTAAAAAAAGCAGCAAAAGACAGTCGTCAAGCCATCGGTGTCATACTACCTCGTCGCCTTTCTGCTATCGTCACACTCGTGATTTTGGGCTTCTACAAGAATATTGGTCGATAAGTTAACACTTTGCAGAACACTGAAGAATGTGTTACATCTAGCTGACTGGAAAATTGCTTGAAAGGAAAATTAATATTAAATTATAGTGTTTTACGTGTCGAAACTTCTACCTCATAACTGGACACGCTGCAGTGGAGGACTCCAGAATATATTGGACCACCTGGGGTGCACCAAAATATAGGTACACGGGTGTTCTTGCATTCCATTTGCCTGGAAACGCGAGCACCGCGGCTGTGGTCTGATCCCGCGACCTCACGCTTGGCAGCGCAGCACCAAAGCGACTAAGAAACCACGGCGGCTGAAAATTGTTTGCGCTGATTGCGCTGTGCACAGTGCTTGCGATGTGCATCTAACTTTCTTCCATACAGATACATTTGTTCGATATCAGCGGCGTTACACCCTTTACACTTTGGTCGTCACTGTACTCTCTTGATAGTTGCCACCGGCGTTTATTTGTACTAGCAAGGGTTGCTGTAACAATAAACTATTCCGTTTTCTTTCTGTTAAACTTCCGCCATAAGCCCTCCGCGATTACGCAATTTTTTTAAGCCTTGTTAACTAAGCATGTCTATCACGCACAAAAACCATGTCTCTAAAAACGACGTGTATGCATTGCTTATGCGAAGTTCTGCCAAAGAAGAGAAGTTATTTACCCTTCTACGTCTGCGTCGCCGTAAGTATTCAGCAATCGGCAAAAATTTTTTCTGCTGCGCACACTTCGCCTACTCCTCACGCGACGTCATAAAACGGAAAACCTACCGCACCGAAGCCACATGACTCATTAAACGTGTACCATTATGCCGAATAAAAATAATTTTAATGCGAATGCAGCAGGGTTGGCTGCGCGATGGCCGTAAAAGACGCCATCATTCTGTACAGATGGTCAACCAGTGAACTTGAAATGTGCAGCTGTGCGGTGTTTATTACTGGATTAATCCTGACGGCTCACTAAACGACCACTTCGTAGGCTGCCAGATCCTCGGTACGCAGTTGCTGCTTGCTCTTGTATGCACGAGCCTTGTGCATACAAGGCTCGTGCTCGGGTTGCAGCAGCGGCACGGCGTAGACGAGCTCGTTCCCATCTGTGCTCGCGCCGTTGTTTATCGAAAGCTGACTGCTCCTCACGAGAGCGTATGACGCGCGGCCTACCCATTTTGAAGGCGGATAGAAACTACTGCGAGCGCGCTCGGCTGTGACGGAGAGGAACGGCGTCACTACTGGTGCAGCTAATGGCGCGCCTCTCTCTTTTTTTTCGCGCATGTATATGGCGTTGCGCAGGGGGTCTTTTCGGCGTACAAGCGACAGACAGACGAACGAATCGGCCAGCCATATGCCGCTTCGCTGTAAAAACGCGGCGTCTAGTGAAGTGGTACAAAATACCCATGTGAGCTTCTCGGAGCGAGCAGTGCGAGCAGAGGGAAAAAACGGCGCGCGCAGACAGAAAAGCTTTTGTTTCGTCGCTGACGTCAGAACTGGAGCGACAGTCGACTGCAAAGCGAGAGAGACGGTGATGGAGGACATGCGCCCAGGACAGGGCGGATGGCGTAGTAGGCGTCGAAGTACGTTACGACCGAGCATTCCCGAAAAGGGAGACATGAGCAGCGATGTGTGACGCGGCGAAGGAAGGTGTTTGACCGCGAGTACTGCTTTCTCTGCTGAGAGGATGCGACATAGATGCGACATAGCGTCGAAGCGAGCGGACGCACGTCGCATGGGCTCAGCAAATTTTCGAAGTTTTCGACAGGACAATTTTATTAGGCCACCAAATTTTTTGGCAACATCAACGCAGCTGATCGTCAGGACCACGAGGATACCACCTTCGAGCCGGTAGGCCCATTTTTGGACTTTTTATCGGACTTCGAAGATCTCCGACGTGGCCGGGGAGCAAAGTCTCGCGTTAGGCTTAGCCACACCCGACACCCGGGCGGGCACCAAGTAGGTCGGAGCGACAAGACTTCGACCGAAATGGATCCCCGGGGCGCTACCAACCCATCGACAAGCAATTTTATGGCCGGGCCGGCCCAAAACCCGGCAGAATTCCAAGATATGGAGGAGGCGCCCGCCACCACGCACTCGAGCACGGAGGAAGCGGGCACCGGAGCCGCAGAAGAGGACCTCATGCAGCAGGACGCCACGGGCGAGGCGAGCCGGCAGCAAGACGGGGAAAAAAACTGGCAAATCTACCATTCCAGGCGCCAGAAAAAGAATCTCAAGCGCGCTACAGAGAGCGACGTCATTTTGAAGACGAGAGGATCCCAAGCCACGGAGAACAATAACAAGATGACGCCGGCAGCCACAGCTGGCAGCGGCGTCATGCAAGACGGCGTGACGGGAGCGCTGCAGCAACAACAACAACAAAAGGTGGGAGCGCCGCGGCAGCCGAGGCAGAGGCTGCCACCGATGCCGACGGACGACGCGAAGATCATCATCCGGCCCAGAGGCGGGCTGACAATCAAGGACATGAAACCATATCAAGCAACGCAAGCCATCATGAGGCCTGCGGGATGAAATTCAAGGAAGAAGACTTCCTGGTCAGGCTCCAACCAGGGTCCAACATCGTCATCGCAAGTGCTTCCAAGGAAGAAGTAGCGGACGTCATCAGGAAGATCAAGTACCTCCCATACAGCGCATCAATTACGAAGTAAACGCTTACGTGGCCATGCCTGGGGACGTAAAGCGGGCGGTCATCCACGGGCTACCGATAGGATTACCATCTGAAATACTGGAATCCAAGCTGCGACTACGTACTCAAGGGGTGGAGATCCTGGCGGCAAGGATGCTGGGCAAGTCGGAGACGGCGCTAATCACCTTCGACGGCCCCATCATTCCCAAGTGGGTCATCTTCAGCGCAGTAGAATACAAGACATACCCCTACAGACCAACCAGACAGTTTTGCTACGTATGCGGCACGCAAGGACACCGCTCGGACGTCTGCCCAACGCCGGGAGCGAGAACCTGCAGGCAGTGCGGAGCAAACAACCCAGTTGAAGGACATCAGTGCCAACCAAAGTGCCTGGTATGTGGAGGCGAACACGCCGCCGGTACCCGGGACTGCCAGATGCGCCTCAAGAACATCGACGAGCTGCGAAGACGAGCCTCGCAGAAAAGCCGAGGGTGGAGCCGGAGCCGTAGGCACCGTCCCAGGTGGCTGAGCTCAGAAGGAGAGCAGAGCCGCTTGCGGAGCCGGGTCCGCAGCCAAACGCGGAGCCGGGACCGGAGCCACTCCAGGGACAGCTCCTTCCCACCGCTGGGGCCACCACCCGCAGCCAAAGGGCAGTGGGAACAGCAGCCAAAACCACAACAACAACAAAAGAAGGGCGGAGTTAAGGTAAGCTGGGGGGCAGGCCCTCCCAAATCACTGTTTCCGCACTCGGACAGTAACAATAACGACAACGAACTTAAACTACTAAGGGAAGAAAACAAGGCTCTAAGGCGAGAACTAGAGCAGAGTAGGAAGAAAACAGAACAACTAGAGGAGAGAATCAAAGAACTAATCAGGGAACTGCGAGAGCAAAGGGTGGGTAGCCTGCCGCGACAGCTGACTCCACCTCCAGCTATGGAGCAACAGCCACAGCAGCCGGAAAAGGGAACCATAAAATTGCAAATGCAATCCTTTATGCAAAAAATGCAGGAGCAAATGAATTTGATGCAACAAAAGATCGCAATGCAAGATCAAAGCTTTCGCAACTACATAAAAAATCAAAATACGCAAAAGATAACAAATGAGGCCAGAGATAGACTCTATCCCGAAAAAAGATTCGGCACCGAAAACCAAAGTATAACAACAACCAACGATAAACCAACATGGCTAGAAACAACACATTAGATATATGGCAGTGGAACTGCAGAGGCTACCGCAAGAAGCAAGGCCAGCTGCAGCAATTCATAAATTCACAGTTAAGTCCTCCTGACATAATCGCGCTGCAGGAGACAAACACCGTGCCGACACTCAAGGGATACACGTGCCAAGAAAAAGATCGCACGGCCACCTTAAGTAGTAAACAACTAGTCGCCATAGCACACGATGAAATTCCGGACACGCGGATAGAACACATCGTGACAGAGATAATTCCAAAGAAAAAGGGAAAACAAAAAAGCACTTTTATCATAAACTTATACAGTTCACCGCGACAAAATGACGGGGATTTTCAGAAACTTTTCATAGGAGCCAGCAAGCTAGCGAAATCCAACACCCTGCTTATAATGGGTGACTTTAATGCCAGGGGGCAGAGCTGGGGATATCAAAAAGACACTAAGAAGGGAACGCAAGTTGGCGACGCAGCAGAAATCACAAGCTGCACCCTTTTAACGGACGCAAACCATCCAACGCGCCTAGGCAACAGTGTTAGTCCCGACACATGCCCAGACCTGACATACGTCAGGGGAGCTAGGCAAGCCACGTGGGAGAACCTGCTGGAGAACCTGGGTAGCGACCATTATATTATAAGAACGCAAGTGTCAGCAGAGAACATCAAGCTCAAGATAGGAACAGCCAAAATAACGGACTGGAAGGCTTTTCGCAAAGAATGCAAGCACATGGAGGGGGCGATAACCTCCATAGAGGAATGGTGCAAACAACTTAAGGAAATACAGCAACACTACACCCAGGAGGTCGAAAAGTCAGAGCAAACACCGGAGGTGGACTCGCGACTCCTCAGGCTATGGGAGGCAAGGCGTGGACTAACAAAAAGGTGGAAGAAACAACGAGTAAATAAGAAGCTAAAGAAGAAGATAGCAGAGGTTACCAAGGAGGCAGAGGAATACGCAGCCCAACTCACACGACAAAGTTGGCAAAAGTTTAGCGACTCGCTGAATAGAATCCTCAGCACCGCAAAGACCTGGCGTATCCTCAAGGCTCTAATGGACCCAACCAAGACCAAGTCAGAAAGTAACAAGGCCATCCAAATACTAGTACGCCAATTTGAAGGGACAGAAGAGGATCTACTGGAAAAAGTCCGTGTAAAGTGCTACGGGCAAGATAAACCCGAAGCGTACACGGAGAGATACCAAGGCGAAGAAAACTCCCACCTAGACAGACCCATCACCAGGGAGGAAGTTTTCGCAGCCGTTAAGGCATCGACCCGGAACACAGCAGCAGGTGCGGACAAGATTCGGAACGCATTACTCCGCAACCTAAGTGATGAGGCGGTCACACAGCTGACGAACTTCCTCAACGCACATTGGGAAGCGGGGACACTGCCAGAGGAATGGAAACATGCGGAAGTAGTTATGATCCCCAAGCCAGGGAAAAAGCTACTAGTAGAAAACCTACGGCCAATATCACTCACATCGTGCCTTGGCAAGTTGTACGAGCGAATCATGACAAGGAGGCTACAACAATACATGGAAGATGAAGATCTGTATCCCCACAGTATGTTCGGCTTTCGCACCAAATTATCAACACAAGATGTCCTACTACAAATTAAAGAGGGGGTTCTAAGCAACATCCCCTACAATGGAGAAAACATAATAATGGCACTCGATGTCAAAGGAGCATTCGACAACGTCAGCCACGCGGCCATCCTCAAGGGACTGGACGATCTCAATAGCGGACGAAGAATCCACGGCTTCGTGACAGCGTTCCTATCGAACAGAACAGCCACGGTGGGGTTAGGAGACCTGCGGACAGACAAGTTCCACACGCCTAACAAAGGAACCCCGCAGGGATCCGTGATCTCACCGATCCTTTTCAACATTGCAATGATTGGGATAGCCCGGAAGCTGGAAGAGATCGACGGCATACATCACGCCATTTATGCCGACGATATCACCATCTGGACTAATCAAGGCTCGCTCAGCCAAAAAGAAGAACGACTACAAGCCGCAGCAACACGCGTGGAAGAATGTGTTAGGGAAAGAGGCCTCGCCTGCTCGACGGAGAAGTCAGAGCTCCTGCGAGAAAGAAGAGGAAAACGCTCGGAAGAACAAATCAGCGTCACCCTAGAAGGACAAAAAATACCAGAAAAAGAAGCCGTCAGGATTCTGGGAATGTGGGTGCAGAGCAATCAACGCTGCACACACACCATAAACCTACTCAAGCAAGCGACGGCACAGGTGGCACGTATGATCACCCGCGTCTCGCAAAAAAGAAGTGGCATGAAGGAGGAAGATACAGTCAAGCTGGTTAAGAGCCTCATAATCAGCCGGATTACGTACGCCCTCCCATATTACAACACAAACAAAGGCGAACGGGACCAGGCCGACGCCATCATAAGGAAAGCGTTCAAAACAGCGCTTCACCTGCCGGCCAACACCTCGACAGAGAAGCTGCTGGCCCTCGGACTCCACAACACGTTCGAGGAGCTCAAAGAAGCACAATTAGGGTCGCAGCTACTCAGACTCCAGCAGACTACCACGGGCAGAGAGCTCCTAAAAAAACTGGGGCATAAAGAAATTGAAAGGGAAGAACAAAGAACGGCAAACCTACCCGATGAGTATCGCAGTACCATCAAGGTAGGGTCCCTGCCAAGAAACATGGACCCGAATTTACACACAGCCAGGCGGAACGCTAGGGCACAGTATGTAGAAAAATACCTAGCAGCCAAGGCGAACACGGTATACACGGACGCCGCGGTATACCCTCGAGAACGAAGGGAAAAAGAACATAGAGTCGTCGCGGCAGTAATAGGCTCGGACTATAGGGAAATCGCTTGCGCGTCGGCACGGGATTGTACGGTAACCGAGGGAGAGGAAATGGCTGTTGCTCTAGCAGCTGTGGAGGGCTACCGCACAAATAGATCCCTTATAATTTTAACAGACTCCAAGGAAGCATGCCGAAACTACATTAACGGCAGAATCGGTCTAAAAGCGCTCCAAATCTTCCTCCGCGCTGGCCAACAGAATAAACGCATTAGACACACCATCTTTTGGGTACCGGGGCACACTGAGATTGAGGGCAACCAAAGGGTAGATAGAATCGCTCGCGAGCATACAAACCGAGCGGACCTAAACAGAGATCCTGAGGACTTCATGACAGTGATCCCAACGTACTCTGACATACTAAATTACCATAGAGGGACGAGGATCAGATATCCCACGCCTCACAATACACTCACTCAAGAACAGGCAGTTTACTGGCGAAAGCTGCAGACAGGAACTTTCCCAAATTTACATAAACTATACAAAATGTTCCCAGGTCAATACAGGGACACATGCCCGTGGTGTGGCGCAATACCCACACTTTATCACATCACATGGGAGTGCAATACGAATAAGGCATTCCACAAAATAGAAAATCCGAGTGCGGAGCAGTGGGAGAGCGTGCTCTCCAGCGGCGACCCTAGCCTCCAACGGAGGCTGGTGGATCATGCCCGACGAGCAGCCACGCTCAGTGGTGCCCTGGAATAGGGGCGCCAACCATGCAGGCCGGAGATCGGCATCAACCAATAGAAGATGAAGACATCCGGCCCGACTGCTGAATTACTCTTTCTAGGTCAATAAAGTTTACTTCCTCCTCCTCCTCCTCGGCTTGCGTCACACATTTATAACACTTAGTGGCGACAAGCATGCTGCAGCTTTAGATAGTGCATTAAGTGCGGACCAATAAAAGAGCCCATAAAAAAACGGTGAATACATAATGTTTAATATCTGATCGAGTCGAATAGTGAAATCATAAACGTTGTACTGATTTCCTGATTGGAATACTTTCTAGACCTGGTTCATTTTATTCTTATAATGCTTCTTTCTTACTGTTGTTGCGCACACCTTCGTTGAAGAAGCAGCATGCGCCCACATTGCTTAGCCTGTCATGTCGGAGAATGAGTGAAACACGCGGAAGTGGAATGCATTCGTGCAACTGAAGGGCGAATGGTGGGCACGCCATGGAAGCTTGGACGTGTATGACTCTCTTGTTGATGGGAAAGAGCGATGCGGCGACTCTGCGATGATAAAGAAAAGGGCGGAACAGAGGCTACTTCAACGCGCGAAAGTGCCAGGTGAAACCCGCACGAGCTATATTGAGGCAGTAATAAAGCTGTGTAGGATGGTGGACTCTGGTATGTCTGAGGAAGACAAAGTCGGGCACATCCTAAAAGGAATTGCCGCAGATGTTTACAATTTCCTCAATTTCCGTCGCTGACATCATTTGGCACTGTCGCACTTTCGAGCAACTGAAGACGAGGCGCATCACGCCGAAGTTTGGCAGGCTAGCCAATGTGACCACACTTGCAAGCGTAGACAGGAACCAGACCCTCGTTCTTGCATCAACGATCCGACAAATAGTTCGGGAAGAGCTCAGCCTGCACGCGCCAGTGACACATCCAGGCACTCATAGCTTCCGCCTACCCGCAGATTTCGAGCCGAACGTGGCATCCTTCTCCCCGTATCCTGCGGCGAGGGGCACAGAGGATTATGAACTCGCGCCCCGACAGCAGCCACGTCTCCACGACAGAGGCCCTAGTTATTACACTCGGCCACAATGAGAGCAGCCGCGTTTTTACCGCCGAGGCCCTGTGATTTATGTCAGGCCGCGGCGACAAGAACAGCACCAACCCTACTATCACGACGTGACTTATGAACGATATAAGGAATTTCAGCAAGCAGCAGAGACACGTAATCCACATGACAACGAACTTCCTCTCCGCCCACAGCAGATTAGCATTAGTTTCGAGGAAGATGCTATGAACCGCGACCCTCCCGTGTCCTACAACTGCGGTTCCACAGGCCATATAGCTCGGTATTGTCGCCAAGGCTGTTAATCACGAAATACACCACCGACGTTCTCACCACCCGGAACCCGTACTTCATATGACTTGCGGACGACCGATTTGCTTCCCATCGACCACTTCTCACACGAGACCAGACGCAGTGATTCGCCAGTATCTGAGCGGAATTTGACGCCACAAGATAACCGTCCCCGTTGCTCTCCATTCTCTCGGCGCCGTTCTTCCTCACCGCCGCCGGGAAACTAGCATCCGCAGCCAATGGAGGTGAGGTCGTCGGACGGTCTTTGCAAGAAATATCTCTGCCTGTTGTGATGCTCAAAAACAAAGCGAATGTGTCAATTGACGGAATACCGACCATGGCGTTAGTTGATACTGAGGCAATTGTGTCTGTGATGAGCCTCGCTTTCCAAAACTGTTTAGGCGTCCAGGCTACGATGGTGTGTTTTCTTGGAACGACGGTATTACCTTTCGTGGAGTGGGCGGCAAGTGGCTACACCCCCTTGATGTTTGTGCTGTGAGTGTTTTGTTGGCTGGTAAAGTGTTTGTGCCGGAATTCTTTGTTCTTTCTCGTTGTTCGCACGATGTTATTCTTGGTATCGAATTTCTTGAACAGTACGGCGCTCCCGTGGACTGTGGTTGTGGCGAAATATCGTTCAACAATTATTTACATCAACACATTCCGAACAAAGCTCGCGTGGCGAAGACAGGGATGCAGACACACTCACTGTTCTTGATGAAGTAATTGCGCCATTGTGGTGCCTGACGCCCGTTCGTGTTTTTGCAACTACTGTTGACGCTGATTGGGTTGACCTTGTAGTTAGGCCTCTACGCATAAACTGTGCTAAATATATACTTGTGGCGACTCCTTACGAAAGGAGTCGCCGCATTGTGGGCGCTGACTGTTCCGCCACTCCGGTAGTCCTCCCTCGCGGTATGAAAATCGCTCTCTTCGATGAAGCCCCATGTAGCTCAATAGCGGCACTAACTAACCTTGCGATATTCGCCATTCTGAAGAGCTAATGCTTGGCATGATCAGCAAGGCTCTTTGTATATCGGAACGGCAAGCACTGGTACAGGTCCTTGCCAGGCATAAGGCTGCATTCGACTTCACGCATGGAGATGCACCCCTTCATTTGCCGTCGTCCCGCGCTCATCAAAAATAGTTACCGGCTCAACACACCCCACCCGCCAGAACCCCTACCGAGTGTCATCCTCCTAACGCAAAGTTATCGCATAGCAGTTCAATGAGATCATGAACAAAGATGTCATTCAAGAGTCGTCTAGTCCATGGGCAGCCCCAGGAATCCTGGCCCGAAAAAAAGATGGCTCCTGGAGATTCTGCGTGTATTACAGACATCTAAACGCAGTGACGAAAAATGATGTCTATCCACTACCACGAATCGATGACGTCATTGATTGTTTACACGCTGCTTCTTACTTCTCAACACTTCCTTTGCGATCGGGGTATTGTAAAATACCTATGGACCCTGCCGACAAGGAAAAGATCGCTTTCGTGACTCCAGATGGCCTATTCGAATTTAATGTTATGCCTTTTGGCCTTTGCAATGCTCCTGCCACCCTCGAAAGATTCATGGACACAGTACTACGTGCTCTAAAGTGGGAGATATCCATGTGTTAGCTCGATGATGTAGTAATCTTTCGCCGCACGTTTGAAGAACATACCGAACGCCTCAGCCTTGTTCTTGACTGCATCGAGAAAGCTGGAGTGGTTCTAAACTAAAAAAAAATGTCGGTTTGCAAACGTCAAACATTGGTCCTGGGACACTTAGTCGGCATGGATGGCGCCAGACCAGATCCTCGTAAGTTTGAAGCGGTGAGCTCCTTCAAGCCACCGCAGTCAGAACGAGAACTGCTCTCATTCATTGGCCTATGTTCGTATTTTCGTCGTTTTGTTCCCCGGTTTGCCGACATCGTTTACCCATTGTCATGTATTTTGCGATAGATTGCGTCCTTCAATTCGACACCAGAGTGTGATGCTTCATCCTCTCAAATGAAGTTTATACTAACGTCAGCACCACTCTTGCGTCACTTCGATCCATCTTGCCCGACTGAAGTTCACACTGATTGTAGTAGAATGGGGATAGGAGCGGTGCTTGTACAACGTCACAGTGGCGCAGAACATGTTATCGCATATGCCAGCCGTTGCCTGAGCAAATCTGATCGCAATTATACGGGTACGAAACAGGAATGCCTGGCAGCTGTTTTTGCCATACAGAAGTTTCGGTGTTATCATTATGGTAGACCATTCAAGATTGTCACCAACCATCATTCTTTATGCTGGCTCTCATGCCATGATATCATGCTTCGAATGAAGCATGACATCAATACACCCAATAGCAGTCTAGATACGCAAGGAATTCTCAGTCTGGACCTCCACGGAGCCTTCAATAACGCTTCACATTCTGTCATCCTCCGAGAGCTTAATCTCATTGGGGTTGTCGAAAAGACATATGACTACATATGTACCTTCTTATGCAACCGTACCGCAACCGTACACATAGGCGCAGAGCAATCCCTTTCGTACGCATTAGGTAGCTACGGCGCGCCCCAAGGCTCAGTGCTGTCCCCTTTTCTTTTTAATCTTTCTATGATGCTGATGGCGCAAGCATTGCGGTCTATTCTTGATCTCAAGTTTTCACTCTATGCCGATAACATCACTCTTTGGGCGAGTGGCGGCTCCGATGGAGAGATCCAGGATCATCTACAGGCCGCAGCAGACGCCGTCGTGGCTCATGCCGGGGCTATGAATCTCACATGCTCCCCTCAAACATCCGAGCTACTTCTGCCATGCCACCGGACGCCGGAAAACACAGGTCTAGCATACAGGTTATCCTAAACAACATCCCCGCTACTGGAGTGGACAGGCTCCGGGTGCTCGGTTTACACATTCAAAGCAACCGGCTCAACACATATACCCTACATCCACTCCACACCACAGTCTATCACACCCTGCGCCTTCTAGGGCGAGCCTCCAATAAATATCGTGGACCAAAGGAGGCCGAACTTCTCCGCTTGATCCAGGCCTTCGTTATCATTAAGATTACATTCGCAACACCACATCTACAATTCCTTAAATCAGAATCATATAAAATCGACACTCTTTTACGCGAAATATATAAATTCGCTCTGGGGGTCCCCATATGTACTTGCACTGAAAGGCTAACGCTTAGTGGCACCTTCAACACACTTACTGAACTCACAGAAGCCCACCTCACATCCCAATATAACAGACTTTCGAACACCGCAACACACATTCGACACATTCTACAAACTCTTTCTATCTCTCCAGCGCCCATCATGAAGATTAAATACACCCTTCCACATCACATACACGAGAACCTCCGCATCCCTACTTCCTAAAAGCATGCACCCTATGCACCATAAACAGCGCAGCAGGAAACTAGCAATGGCTCTCCAAAAACAATTCTGCACCTCAGAAGACATGTTCTATGTTGATGACGCCGAATATGGGAAAAGAAATCATTACGCAATATCAGTCATTAACTCTCACGGCCAGGTCGCTGCGGCCGCCTCCATTTCTCGCTCTTCCTCAGAGGAGGCGGAGGAAGCGGCCATAGCCCTGGCCCTCACATTCCCAAATTCATCAGCTATCGTTATCGACTCCAAAGTAGCTATAAATAACTTCGGAGCGGGCAGAGTCTCTAAGCCAGCCCTTTCTCTCCTCTTGGCCCATCGTTTCCATCAAACTGTGGCATTAATCTGGACTACCACGCATGCGCGCCTTGCTGGAAACGAGGCGGCTCATGCCACTGCCCGAGGATTTACAGTCCGGGATCAGGCATCATATGTGTCGGACCTCGCCACGGAGGAGGCGCCGTTTACAACGTGGGGTCGACATATTACTTACCACGACATCTGCACCCACTACCGATTAGACCGTTTAACCTTTCCGCCTCTCATGGGCAAACCCCCGTGTAGGTGTGAAGTTCTGTGGCGACAGCTGCAGACTCGCACCTGTCCCTCCCCTTACCTCCTCCATCGAATTCATCCCTCAATTTACCTTTCTGCCTCTCGTAAATTCTGTGTCTCTTCCAAAGCAGACTTAAACCACATAATGTGGGGGTGCCCTAAGCACTCCCTTCCCCCGTTCCTCACGTAATTAATATCTAGTGAGGATCAGTGGGAGGCTGCCTTGCGCAGCTTGATGCCCGATCTTCAGGAGGCCATCCTGGAGTGGGCTGAGAGAATAGAGGAGGCCTACTTCTAGTAATTCCGCCCCCTACCCTCTATTCCGTTGCCCCCTTCCATTTAAAGAGGTATAAATAAAGTTTTTATCATCATCATCACCTGGTCGCCTCGCACATTGAGCGTTGCGCCTCCAGGAATACGACTTTGTGGTATCGTACAAGAGTGGCCGTTGTCAGGCTGACGAAGACTGCCTCTCTCGGATTCCCACTATATTACCACTGTATTGCCGTGATACCTCTTATGACCATAAATATTAGGAGTTGGCCGTATGTTCTTTTTTTTTTTGTTTAAGCTGCAGAAAGACTTCCATGCTCACACGGGCACCTGATTAACTATTTCCCGTGGCCGTTGTCACTGCCTAACAGGTATTGAACTTTATCATTTGTCGCTGGAGGCCTGCTGATTCGGTCCGTGCTTGAAATCCATGCACCACCTGCTTGTAGCCATCTTGTGGATCTGCTGCATGTGCGTTGAAGGGGTTTTGTTTTTTCTCGCAGCTCCGTGCATCCAATTCGATGGACGACGTCCGCCACCTCCAGTAAGGGTGTGGAGACAATGATGATATTTGTCCCCTTTCGCATTAGCAGTATCAAATCTTCTCCGGTGATTTTTTGTTGTTTCCGTCCGTTTCCTGAGACTATATCGTCCAAGTGACCTAAATAATGTTTTGTGGTACTGCGGTCCTCAGGTATTCCTTGAGCATGAGCCCCTTGTGGTGTTTCAGTATTATCTTGATGTCATTCTTCGGTAATCAGGGGAGAGGCTTCCCCTTGATCGGGCGCTTATTGCGACGACCAGTGCCCGTCTCACCCTCCTGCCCATAACTCTCTGCGCCTCAAGCTGATGGCTTTCCCTTAATCTTATTCAAGTTGTTGGAAGCTTTTTGCCTGTCGTTGTGCTTAGCACCCTCTCGCTATCGCTGCAATACAACTGGCTGCCATCCGTCGGTCGCCTTGCTATGGGCGGCGATTCCCTGGGTTTTGCTAGTCCCCGTGTCATACATTCGTCCTGTGTTCCCGTTTCGTGCGTGTTATTCGTATGCCGGGCGATTATGTGGAGATCCATATCTTCTAACGCATCCATCGCCTACGCCCGGTAGGGGCGAACCAGTGGCGAGACGCTTGCTCACGCGTTAAGCCTATCGATGCCTAACGAGGCTTCCACCAATTCGAATTTTCAATTGAGCGTTCGGTGATTAAAAATTCAATCACTGACTTGAGTTTGGTCTGGAAACGCCGCTTTTGTCGAGTGGAATCCTAAATGATGTTCAAGGTAGGTGCACTTGGTGATTTTCGGTTAAATAGTCCATTGTCGGCGCAGCCCATGTGAAGAACGTGTTTTCCCTGGGAACTTCTTCTCTGACCTCACCAAAGTAAGAAAAACTTCTGGGCAATCACGTAATCGAGAGTAGATGTAAGCATAAAATGGCGCATTGGTTTGAGATGACCCTAGCCACAATCTTAAAATGGATGTAGAGCATGTTCGCAACGGCAAACGCCACCTCACGACACCGCACCATGCCTTACTGTGAATTAGCAGTCCACATGGACGCTGCCCAGCTGGAAGAAGAAACCCGGCTTAACGCTGCACGACGGGAGCGAAAGCCACCGAGGACATAGAGCGCACTGCGCAGATAGAAGTAGAACGAATTTAATTATGGGCTTTTACTGCAAAACCACAATTTGATTATGAGGTTAGTCCTAGTGGCGGAGTATGGATTGATTCTGCCCGCGAGGGCCTTAACGTGCCCCCAATGAATCAGACGCCTGCATTGTTTAGTTCCGCGTCCATCGAAATGTGGTAATCGCTGCTGGGATTTGATCCCGCGACCTCGTGTTTGCAGCGCAACGCAATGACGACTAAGACACCGCGACATGTAAAAGGACCAGAAGGAGGCGTGACGCAGCGCGGCGCCATCCCTCGAGGTGACGCGAAAAGCGCGCAATGGAGCTCGCAGGCCGCTGGCGTTTGGAGCTCATTGCCAAAATGACAAGGAAGTCTATAGTGCCCTGTATCTGCATTTAAAGCGTCGCCCCCCCCCCCCCTTATTGGGAATGCGAAATAAAACTTCAGCTTGCTCTAAATTACAGCTCTAAATGTCGCCCTGAACACGTAGTGATATTGTGAACAAAGATTAGGAAGAGTTCGAAAGCAATATTTTTTTAAACTTCTTTCGGGAGTAACTGGCGTATTTAATGTGCTCCTGTAAAAACGGTTGAGGCCAGATACGGCGTTTTTAATTTTTGGTTACTTGTCCAAGTGATCTCGTATTGTTCTTGCAACTTGACATGGAAAGAAATCGTTGGAACTGGTTCTCAGACGCATTTTCATCGGAAAAGATTTACAATGCACAACTCTTGGGTGAAGAAGTTGCGGATTTTTGCGCTAACGTACCTCACGTGGAAGATACAGAAGGCCAGAATTTATTATCTCCAACAAATCAGCAAGAAGTTTTTGATGATATACGATCCAACAACAGCGGATCAAAACCCGGTCCAGACGGCTTGCCAGTCAAATTTTACCGGTCTTGCTCGAAGCAAGCAGGCACTGCCTTAGTGTCGCTCCTTAACGGCATTTTTGCATGGGAAGGTATTCTTAAATTGTTAAATCGGTGCCGCGTAATGCTCTTGCCAAAGCCAGTCTCCAACCTTGCAGAACTCTCCTCCTGGAGGCCTATAACGCTGCTCAACACAGACTATAAAATATTGACAACCCTTCCTGTAAATCGCATGAGGATAATATAGCCGAAAATCGTCAGTGTACATCAAACATGACCCGTGCCTGGTCGGAGTATATTTTCGCCTCTCAACTTAACACGTGATATCATACAATACACAACAGTGCGTGAGGCATGAGGAGTATTAGTGAACTTGGACCAAGGCAAAGCGTTTGACTGCTTAGAAAACCAGTACTTTTTTGAGGTTTTACGACGCTTTAATTTCCCTGAAGAGTTCGTAGACATCCTGCGGGTGTATTGGGGAGCAACAGCTTAGCTACTACTTAACCGCATTCTGACACCTAGATTTCATGTGACAAGGGGAGTGCGGCAGGGGTGTCATTTGTCACCCATATTGTTTGTCTTTGCGATGGACCCGTTGTTAGGCGTTTTAGCAAGAGCCCGCTCGTAAGATGTCTTCCTATGCCGGGAACAGGGTGCGTAAAAGTATCGGTGTATGCGGATGACATCACATTGTTTTTACGGGACGGGGACAGTCTTGTAGAGGTATATCGTATTTATGATCAATATGCTTCAATGTTAGGGGGCAAAATAAATATGAGTAAATGTGAAGCACTAAATTTAGGTCGCCCTGAGATAACACAACCGGGGAACATTAAACAGGCCGCACATATGCAAATAATAGGCATCACATTTTGTACAAGTGATGTTTCACCTCACACGTGGCGAGACATTGTAAGTTCCATTCAAGAACAGTCGGAAGCAGCGACTGAGTCGCTACTACCGCTGGCAGAGAGGGCTTTCTTTATTAAGAACGTATTGTGCAGTTAACTGTGGCTTGCTGCAACGGTAGCTCTCTCGCAGTCACCAACAGCACGCGTTGTAAACTCACTTATTTTCTCATGGTATCATCAGCCTGGGCACCACGCATTGCGTCCTGGTTGCTTAGGTGAATCAGCTATGGACAAACCATCGCCTGCTCAACGCATAACGAAAGCCCAGTACTTTCTCTTCAATGTACCGCCTTCAACGCTGGTTGAGGCCATCATCGACTCCATCGAAAAAGTCATACGTGCCGGAGAGTTGCAGTATCTGGAACATCGTGGTGGCAACACGTTCTTGGCAGCTGTCTGCTCTGCGGCTCAGGCAGCCAAGATGGCGGCAAAAGGCTCTCTGCTGCTCGCCCACAAGGTCGTACCGCTGGAATGCACGGGGACTCCAGTGGTTTATGTGACCGTGTATCGTCTTCCACCCTGTGTCAGTGACGACGCCCTGATTGCTGCACTTGCACCGCATGGGAAGTGTCGAGGCAATTCCTACGTTTTCTTTAAAGACAGGACGGACATCGGCAATGGAAGCCGACTGGTCAAGCTCGAGATGGTAAAACCTCCACCGAATTTGATCATGACGACTACATTTGGGGTAATGCTGTAATACATAGGAATGAATAGAGTGTGCTCCAAGTGCGGCACAGAAGGTCATTTTGGGGCCTCCTGCACACCAGCTCGATGCGCCCGTTGTGCCATTTTCGGCCATACGACTCCGACGTGCAACGCGCCATGCAGACGTTGCAATGGCGAGCACGGCACTGTTCACTGTGTGCTGCCAGGTTCGTATGCTGCTGCAGTGTAACCAAATGAAGGGAACATCAGACATCCACTCGTTCGTAGCAAATGCTACAAAGGAAACCCATACGGGTCCCTCGAAAGAAAAGCCTCGGAGTTGAAAAATTTGTCCTGGTCCCGGACTCGAACCCTGGACCACCGTCTTTCCGGGGCAGCCGCTGATGAATGTAACCAGTGACGCCCGTCCAGCCACCTCTGGGACGGAATACATCTGAAGAGGCAGCACACACGCAAGCCACTGATCAGCCAGCAAAAAAAAAAAAAAAAAAAATTGGCTGAAGGCTTAGCTTGGTTAAGCCTGGAAGATTGCGAAAGCAATACCCTTGAGAGACGCACGCGCTCGCAGCCAGCGTATGAAAAAGCCAGGAGAATGATGTCTTGAAAGAGCTCTACGTCATCAGTACCACAGAGTTTCATGCAATAATTACTAGAAGGAACTCTGGCACTATTGTCTACCGGAGCTGCAATCGAAGTGGTTGTACCGGCATGTGAATTATGGGAAGTACATGGACTTGCCTAAACTTCGTCCTTTTGGCTTCAAACGGCTTTGTGAAGCTGTGCGCTCATTTTCAACAATGTACTGCGTAATAAAAAATTTGTGAACATCAATAAAATTGTCCGGCGGACGGATTCGAACACAAGAAGTCTAGTACAGGAGCCTGATATTGAAACCATTTAGCCACGGACGCCTGCATCGACAAGCGAATGAAACGCTCTTATGAATTGATCGCGGGCATGCCAGTACCTTGAGACGCTTGGCGCTTTTTGATTTGGCCAGCTGGACAAGCTCAATCACTGCAATTAATCGCAATCGTGCATGTTCGCGGCGTCTTATGTGCTTCGAAGAGTACAGATTGCACTGAAACTTACGCCAATAAAACTTAAGACCCACAAGCACGAAGATAAGACAAATAGATGTACTTCCCTTTATTCCCATCGTGGTACAACGACTGCAGGGCCAGAGTTCCCTCTAGTTATTATTGCAGGAGACTGTATGATCAGAACCAACAGTGACACCTTCTAAGAAATGCAAGAAAATGCCACGAGACACCACTATCATGAACGTTGTCTCCAATTAGGAGACGAACTAACCATGGCGACTTACACTGATTCTGCTGCCCGTAAGGGCGGCTTTTCCTTTGCTCCAGGCTAAGAAGTTCAGGCAGCGTTGACGGAACGATGTTTGGCACAGACATCGCGTTTCCGTCCCTGCGCGAGCCTCTGCAACATTGGTATTTTAGGAATCATCCTGCTTCCCACTAATCTGTGTAAAGATGAGGAGTGCCCCATTTCGCGTTCGCTGCTGCAATGCTTCTACGTCATTTCTTCCTTTGCCGTGTTTTGTCTGTTTCACTGATGTAGGATGCCTGTTCAGTTCGCAACTAGTCTGTGGTAAGCAATTTGCCCTAATCTATTTCTGTACGCAACTAACTCACCATGTATTTCACATAATGACACTTAACGCAAAATGATTTCGTAGCACAGGTAAGCAGAGATAAGTAATTAATTTCGACAGGGAGAAAGAAAGTCAACCTCCTTTTTGTTCAGGAGTGTAACTCGAGAAACAAGAAGGAAGTTAAAATTTTTTGTGATGAATTTCTGTAAAAGCTTATTTTTCATATAGCCCCGGGAGATGTCGCGGTTTAGGAGTGGTGGTTTTTGGTAGGGTGCTTCTACCTGTGTGCTCAACCCCGTGCGCGACTCACGAGGGCCAAGACAAAACGCTTGCACTGCGCATGCAGCTGAATTAACTCGTGGAGTGAAAGAATAAAATTTATCGGATGCCTGGGTCCATATGCATGGTGGACGCTTTCGCACCACATGGCCGCAAAGTCAAACGTATTGCCATCTAGATCGAATTGCCCCCCCTGAAATAATAATGCAAATTGTCCAGTGCAGCATCCTCGATCTCCCTGCGGGCGTCGGGCACATTTCAGATCATCGAGCCTTCGCTGTCGTATTGAACCTCCCAGGAAGGCCAGGTTAACGCACTGATATGTGGAAACTGACATTGCTTCTATGCGTGACCACGCGACACTAACCAAACTAAAACCGTCAGTAGCTAGAAGAGTATGCGATTATGGATGTATTATCGAAGCGTGGGCTACTTTAAAAGAAATGTGGAGGGGAAACGAAAAAGAAAAGAGACAGAACAGCTTTGTGAGTGCCTGAGAAGCATAAGAATAGTATGAGACGGTGGCTCCTAAACACAGGTAATGCGCGGATACCTAGACCATCAGCGTGAACGATACCATAGACTTATGAGCTGGTACTCTCGATCCTCCGGAAAGTCATGGATGACCAACAGGCCAATTTCCGATCCTGGGATGCTGCGGCTGGCTCGTACAGCAGAAGGCAAAATTGTAGTTCTTTTCTTGCAAGGGTTCTAATAGAAGGTGGCACAGAGAGCGGTGCAAAGCGAGATATCGAAAGGATTTTTTAGAACTGGTTCTCAGGCGCATTCTCATCGGAAAAGATTTACAACGCACAACGCTTGCGTGAAGAAATTTCGGATTTTTCTGATAACCTACCTCAAGAGGAAGATAGAATAGGCAAGAATTTATTCTCTCCAACAAATCAGCGAGAAGTCGTCGATGGTGGACAGCGGATCAACACCCAGTCCAGATGGCTTACCAGTCGAATTTTACCGCTCTTGCAGGGAGGAAGTAAGCACTGCCTTAGTATTACTCCTTATGGCATTCTTGCACTGGAAGGTATACCTTAATCGTTTATTCGGGGCCATGTAATGCTCTTGCCAAAGCCAGACTCCAAACTCGCAGAACCCTCATCCTGGAGGCCTATAACACTGCTCAACACAGACTGTAAGATAGTGACAACCCTTCTTGTAAATCCCATGAAGATATTATTGCCGAAAATGGTCACTGTACATCAATCATGTTCCGTGCCTGATCGGAGTATATTTTCGTCTCTCAAATTAATACGTGATATCATACAAAACGCAGAGTACGTGAAGCTTCAGGAGTATTAGTAAGCTTGGACCAAGCCAAAGCGTTCGAGCGCTAAGAACACCAGTACTTATCTGAGGATATACGACGCTATAACTTCCCTGAAGTGTTTGTAGATATTCTGCGGATGCTGTATTCGGGAACAGCGGAACTACTTCTTCACAGCATTTTGACACCTAGGTTCGATGTGAGAAGGGTAGTGCGGCAGGGCTGTCATTTGTCCCCCATATTGTTTGTGCTTGCGATTGACCATTTGTTAAGGCAATTTAGCGAGAGCCGGCTTGTAGGCGGTCTTCCTATGCCCAGAACAGGGTGCCAGAACAGTCTCGTAGAAGTATTTCGTATGCATATTCATTATGCTTCAATGTCAGGGGGCAAAATAAGCGTGAGGGAATGTGAAGCATTAAATTTAGGTTGCGCTGCGATAGCACCTCGAGGGGACATTCAACTGACCGAGAATATGCAAATACTAAACACCAAATTTGTACCAGTGCTGTTTCACCTCACACATGGCGAGACATTGTCAGCTGCATTAAGTAACTGTCGGAAGCAGTGACCGCGTCGCCACTACCGCTCGCAGAAAGGGCTTTCTTTATTAAGAATGTATTGTGCAGTAAACTGTGGTTTGCTGCAAAGGTAGCTCTCCCGCCGGCACCAACAGTACGCGTAGTAAGCTCGCTTATTTTTTCATGGTTCTGGGTAAACAACCCACAATACGTAGCGCAGCAATTTTTACGTCTGGCGAAATCCAGCGGAGGAGGGAGTTTGCCGTGCGTAGTTATATTTCGTAGGCTGCTGTGCATTAAGAATACATGTGATCTACTTGATGATGAAGAGTACCCCGGTAGGCCACTGCTCCTTTATTAACTAGGCCATTACCATCGAACGCTTGTGCCGCAGAGTACAGACAACTTGCTACCGACAGCGGCAACGCTAACACCGCAGTGTTGCGGCGGCTGCGCGCTTGCAAAGCCAGCTTGTATAATTAAGAATTACAAAGGGGCATGTGACACCCGTTTCAAGGCTTTGCGAAATGTTGTGTGAGACAGCTTTACCTCCTGGGGCATCCACTACACAAATATCCACAGCCATTATTTCATCTGATTTGCCCTCTCAAGTAAAGAATCATCATTGGCAATATTAGTGGGGCATTCTACCTACAAGCGATAAGCTTGGAACGCTGGCATAAGGTAGCAAATGATAAATGCATGCATTGCGCACAGAGACCAATGCACATGATTAAAAAGAGTGCGCTGTAGCACGCGCCTTCTGGAAGCTAGTTGCAAGAAGTTTTGGAATATCCATCATGCGACCACCACAGTGCCGAGATCGGTTTGCGAGTCTCGTCTACTACAGCGCTAGCTACATCTTGTGGTACTTCCGCAACATTGCAGAACGATCTCGGCAGTCAAATAGAGCAATTTATCCCAGAATGCGCAAACTACAGGGTCATCTTGAAGAACAGTCGTTCAAGCTCCGTGAAACCGAGTTTCCTCGCTGCTGGTCTACGCGTTACCTAACAGTCTCCCGAGGCAAAGTCTTTCTCCTCCCAGAATAATGCTCAACTTCTGTTTGCCTGAGTTGATACTTTGTATTTCTATGTGCCCCGAGTGTCTTTCATAAGTGCGAGGCTGACAATAATAATGCTTATGCATGGACGCTGTAATGATGTTTTGTTGTTGATGTTGTGTGTGGCAAAAACAGTGTCAAGCAGACACCATTCATAATTTATTTGGCTGATCTGCTTTGTTTATATCAAGCATGATGTATTACATGTGATAACCCTTATATTGTACTTTGAGTTCATAACACAGTTGTAAGGGTGCCTAAGGGTGAATAAATTTGCCTCTCAACTTGCCCAGACGTTCTCGTTTGAATGCCCGAATAAAGGCCACGGCTTTTGGATGAAGGTCCCTTGAAGGTCGCCAACAATGGGAACTAAAACATGTCATGCTTAGAAAGCTGTATATCTGCTGCTGCGTATAGATGATGGCCTGGATTGTTTAAATGGCACGAAATATTTTTTCGCACCGGGTACAGGCAGATAATAGATGACGACCTGGACCGTGAAACGATGACGACAAAGACCGTGAAAAGCCCTAATGACCTCGGTCAGTTTAAAGTCATGCGTTCGGGTTATGTAATGACCGAGCTACATTTCAACGCATAAGGGATGCCCTCTTTGGTCACTCTGCCAGTGTTCAATCGGCCTGTGCTACCTCGATGACGTTATTCTCTTTTCAACAACCCTTCCCAAGCAACTTTGGCGTCTTTCGACAATTCTGTGTTTTCGGCGAGGCTGGGTGTCAGCTCAATTTATCAAACTTCGACCGCAGGCAACTTACTGTTCTCAAACACCTCGTCGATTCTCCAGCATCCACCCCGATCCCGATAATGTGCGTGACGTGAAGGATTTCCCTTTGCTGGCTTGTGCCAGCGACGGTCGAAACATTGTGAGCATCTGCTGGCGCATCCGTCGGTTTGTAAACAATTTCGCTAACGTGGCGTGTCCTCTCGCAGAACTTCTCAGGAGGACGCGGTTTTTTAATGTGGTCCGGAACAAGCTACTGCGTCCGCTGAGCTTCCTCTGTGGCTCACTTTTACACCACTTCTCGCCCATTTTGACGCGACCGCTACAATGGAAGTTCGAACCGAAGCCAGCGATCATGACATCGCCACTGTTTTGGCTCAGCGCCAGCAACGTTGCGACTGCGTTACTGCGTATGCTATCCGTCTTTTGTCCCAAGCGGAGCGCAGTCACTCCATTACTGAACGTCAGTGCCTAATAATTTCGCGCCTTCTTGCACAGCCAGAAATTAAAGTAACCACCAACCATCATGGCTTAAGCTGGCTTTCATCCCCAAAGGATCCTACTGGACGTCTCGGTCGGTAAGCTATACGACTCGTCGAAATGGAGAGCTTTCAAAGTGCGCTGTAACATTTAACTGCCAAATGATTGATGTCGGGGGCTGAAAATGGTATAGTGCAGTCGTCGGCATATATAATATATTTCATTGTTTCATCAATGTTTCCTCGATTATTTACGTATGCACTAAATAGAAGAGGAGCCAGAATGCTCTCTTGGGGTACACCTCTTAAAACATTAAAAAATGACGATTGGGAACATTGCAAACATAGGTAGTGCTGATGGTTGTGCAATTAAGACTTCAGATAATCCCAAGGATTCTGGCGAACACCGCACATGAAAGATTTGCCTGCGAGAATGTCATGCTTGAGGGAGTCGAACACCTTTGAGAAGTCCATTAACATGCCTAACGTGTAAAACGTGTTATAGTTGGAGAAGTATGGGAGAGGCATTTGCCCTGCAGTGGGCGTAACCAGGCTGATGAAGATATATTATGTATTATGCTTTATTTCCAAGTTAGGCTGTTACTGTCGACCTTCCCTCTCGAAAGCCGCACTGCGCATTTGATTAAGGTGTTTTGTAGAAAAAAAGCTCGTTATACCAGCGCAAGTATATTTTTCTAAGCCTTTTGAAGAAACCTGGAGTACAGAAAAAGGTCTATAGTTATTTATGATCTCCTCGTCGCCCCCTTTATGTATGATAGAAATCCTTGCTTTTTTCATTTCTTCTGAAAAAGTGCCAGTTTCTTGCGCAAGATTGATTATTTGCTTTAGCACAGGAGCAATAGATGTAATAGCGTATTTCACAAGCTTTATGTGCATATTTTTTCCATCTAAGGCCTTTCCATTGTTGAGGTTCATGAAGGATCTGAAGATTTCGGCTTCATCTGTAGACACTAAACAGAAGCTGTCACTAATGCTCTGTTAGAAGAATTGCATATGTGATTTGTTCCAAAGCTTTGTGCTACAATGAGGTACGCCAGTATTCACGAAGTATGCATTGAAATATTGAGCCATATCGGTGCCAGTGACACGGTTAACGTTTGCTGTAATGCTTTCTGTAGACCCGCCGTGGTTGCTCTGTGGCTATGGTATCGGGCTGCTGAGCACAGGGTCGCGGGATCGAATCCTGGCCTAGGCGGCTGCATTTTGATGGGGGCGAAATGCGAAAATACATGTGTACTTATATTTATGTGCACGTTAAAGTACCCCAGTAGGTCGTGCCTCATACTCAGAAAGTGATTTTGGCACGTAAAACCCCATAATGTAAAAAATGTTTTCTGTAGTGAAACATTTTTTATCGTGACCCAGAACGGAGTTTACAAGTGTCCATGCAGAACCTGGGCGTTTCTGAATGATACCTCGAAACGTGGATGATAATGGACAATTTTCGCCCGCCTTAATTCACCGCTCAGTTTGTTTCGCAGCGCTTTAAATTCTTTCAGCAGCGACGGGCACACTGTACGCTTAAATTGATAATACATCGTATTTTTTGCTTGTATCTGTAGGTGCACACGTGTATCCCATGGCTTTCTGTTTTTTTAGACTACTTAACTGTGTTTAACCGAAAATGCTTCGTGTATACCAGAAGAAAGGTTTCCAGAAATCTGCAACATGCTTTATCTAAGTTCATTATACGTGTGACCAATCAAACTTGCGTATCTCGTGTTTGAACGACTGGAAGGCTATTTCTTAATGAACCTTCCCAGAACAGTTTAGCCAATTATTAGCACATGTCGATGTTTATCACTTTATTCATCCGCGTCGAACCATTATCATTCGTGGTGAGAACCATATAACCCCTCATCATTTCTCATCGTTATCAACTCATTGACTGCTTATCTGTCTGTGTTGTGCCACGTGAACCGCATGAGCTTGCAGAAATAGGTGGCATTTCGGTAGTTGAAGGAACGCCCGAATGGAAGGCGCACCCCGCAACCACTGAAACGCATGGGGGATGTGGTGTGCTTGGCACTAAATTTTCGCAAACTTGGAATTTTCTTGATGTCTGCAAGGCTCCAAGTCGACTCTACAAGTGGTCCAAGGGATGTTTTTTGTTTACACATCCCCAAATCTTCCAACAAAGCGGTCATAGAAAATGTGCTCGTTTGGCATTTGTTTTGTACCGCCAGTACAACAGATCAATATGGTTGTCATACATTCCCCTTTTCCAAGGCTGGTGTGTTGCACAGTCGGTAAGACGCTTGGTTTCTGAACATTGGGTCGTAGGTTGGAAAGTGAGCAGCAGTAACGTTTCAGAGCGCAGGTCTTAGATACCCATTCCTGCGGCGACCATCATCATTGTCCCTCGAAACGGAGGAAACGAACATAGCGAAGAATGCCAGTGAACGCGGAGCACAGTGGGAGATGAAAGACTGCGACGACGGAGACAGCTCGAAGAGGAGAACAGAGAAGGAGGGAATGACAAAAGCTTGAGAAGAAAAGGATAGTGCCGCGCAAGACTGGCTCTGTGGCGACGATAGCTATGGGATTGCGCCAGGGATTGCGCGCGTCGTCTGTATGGAAACAAAGCAGAGCATGAGGTCGGGCTACGGCGGCTGCTGTGAATCGTGCCACCTCGTCACCTATGCACCGGTTCTTGCCATCCATCTAACAGCGAGGCAGTTGAGCCACACATCGCTCCGTTCGCAACGTGCCGCAAGGGAAGGATTGTCTGCGGAAGCCAATGTATCGCGAGACGAATACACGTATACAGCTGCGCTCTAATTTTGCATTAGGGCGTATCATAATAATCGGTGATTTTTTTTCCTTTAATATTTGTTTCCTTTTATACAATTATTCCTTTGCAGTGATTAGTCTTAAGCGACAATGGACAAATTCCCTCGTTGGGTAGGCATAGAAAAGTCTACAGATTTAAGATTATATTGTTCAGATTGGCAATAATCTCCACTGTATTTACACTCCTTATTTAAAGTTTATGTTATGATAGCAGTGGCCCCACAAGACGCTAGTGGGCCTCTCCTCCTCTAGGCCGAGCGTGACGAGGCTTAGAATGGCTGAGTGACTATGTTGCCCGCGCACTCTATATTGAAAGTAATCTGCGACAGGTGCAAAATCTGGGTGAGCCGATATTGCTGGTGGCTTTATCTGTGTTAACACCCCACGTGTCTTGTGCTGGAGGTTTCGCAATCACAAATGCATGCGCAACGAAGAGTTCCATTGCTGCCACTGACTGACATCGACGATTCGGGTCCTCGAGTGAGATTTGGTCATGTTTGATTGCGGCGGCGTGACACCTCCGGTAATAATTTTATAAATAACTGAAACTGTACTGCAATTTACACGCCCGCCAAAAATATGAAAGTTGCTTCTCGTACTTGTCTCTTATCAACACTATCGATGCCAAAGCTTCGCCTTTCGGGTGATACTGCCACTTCTTTGTGTGAACTTTATTTGTGCTGGTAATTTTGTTTCTGTTATTTTCAATATACACAAAACGTTTCAATCAAGTTCTCGTTCTTGTCGCTGCGTGCTACGCCAGAATTGCGCTAGTGCGAAGGCGCGATCCTAAATTCAAGTTCTCTTCGATAAAGCACATAGAAACGTACACGGCAACCTACAGTCCAGGGGAGAATTTTTTACTCAACTAGTCAAAAATTTCTCATCAATATTCTAGTGAACTCACCTTCGTCCGATCAACACAGTACTCAATGAAATATAAAACAACCCTGCAGTTTTCTTGTATCCTGTAATTGTGATGAACAGCTGTAGAACGAATCCGCCTTTATTCGACCCTGTTCAATCCAACCAGGCGCAATCCGACTCCGTTTTAGAAGTTAAATCCAGCGATTACTGCAGGCTTGCCGAGCGCTCTCATTTCCCCTCTAGCCATTACTAAACCCTGTTGACGCATCACACAATCACATACTATCTGTTATACTGGCTAATGTTCGCAGTTACGTGTCAAAAAAGAATACCGTGGAAGCCCTTCTCGATGACAGTAATACAGACACGGCTATTTTCACTGTGTCTTAGTTAACCCCTGAGATATATAGCGCTGAGCTACTGCATGCAGATTGCCCCTACGCTGTTTTCAGACGCGATAGGAAGGAGCG
Organism: Dermacentor andersoni; assembly: GCF_023375885.2. Classification (NCBI taxonomy): domain Eukaryota; kingdom Metazoa; phylum Arthropoda; class Arachnida; order Ixodida; family Ixodidae; genus Dermacentor; species Dermacentor andersoni. The sequence goes on along the minus strand of NC_092819.1, from coordinate 119,572,662 downwards.
AAGGGGTGATGGCGCACTTGTCTTCACGAAAAACTGCATTCTTCGTTACCAGTCCCGAACCATTGTACTCACGAAATTTTTTCTGTGCACATATCCGTGCCGACATGCACATGCATACACATATCTTGCTATCGCCCACCCAATCGTGACCGTTCCTTTATCTACGAATTTAACACTGTCATTTTAGATACAACCTCTCAATTCCCACATGCTAACTATATTATTTGTAGTGATTTTAACTTTACGGTTATCCACTGGGACAATTTAACAGCATCATCCCGCCAGTCAAGATTTCCTTGATTTAGCCTTAAACTTCAACCTTACACAAATGGTAAACTTTTCTACACGTGGCTCAAACACCCTTGAACAGGTCCTCAACTTCACAACCCGAATAGATTCAGCCGTTAGCATGTGTCAATGGGTTGATATATCACACGATTGACCAGTGAACTCGTTTATCTATTACGGGGGAGTGCTTTTACCAGGCTAAGAAATGTTATCGCTCAGCGCAGGACAAGTCTACATGTATCGGAAGTTTCTAGAATGTTATCGATGCTTCTATCCGCTGTCTGTTGTCGCCGAACCTTGTGTAATCTGATTGCATGTATGCGCGATGCGAATGGCGTAGAACTTTTTCGAAGGCACGAGGGTGCAGCGATTACTCTGGAACATCCGATGACTGACCTATAAAAGCCGACGCGCTTGACCCACTTATCAGATTTTCGACGATCGCCGACCGTGTTCGATGCTGTCGCCTTTCTTCGAGTGTAGCTTGTTTTTGAGGGCACAAGTTCGCCCAATAAAGCACTAGTTTCGTCTTCCCAGTTTGGCTGCTTTCTTCACCGTCTCTACCACGTTACATCTGGTGGAGCTGCTCGTGAGTTCATGTACCCAACGCCCCCGCAAAGCCGCGATCCAAGCCTGAAGCCCGCGGAAAAAACCAACATCGCCGAAGACCAACGTGCTAGCCGCAGTCTGCAAGGACTACCCCCAGACCACGGACTTCTACCTGAGACGATAAAGAAGATCGTACCCAAGACAACCCCAATGGATGCCCCAGCGTCCCCCGTTATCCTGCAACAACCTCGGAACCCACCGACCTTCCACGGAGCAGCTACTGAAGACCCGGAATCCTGGCTGGAGACATGCGAACGAATCGCCACTTTCAACAACTGCGACTCCGACGAGAAGCTGCGGAATGCATACTTCGCCTTAGAAGACGCCGCCACAACATGGTTTGAGAACCTGGAGTTGACCATGACAACAAGGGACCTGTTCCGTAGCGGCTTCCTGCGCACACTTACAAGCGTCCTGCGCAAGGAAAGGGCCGAAGCTATGCTGGGCGCCCGAGTGCAGCTACCTAACGAGAACGTTGCCATCTTTACAGAAGAAATGAGCCGTCGGTTCCACCACGCTGACCCGGATATGCTCGAGGAGAAGAAAGTCCGCCTACTTATGTCTGGTGTGAAGGAAGAACTTTTCGGCGCAATGATACGAAGCCCACCGAAGATCGTAGAAGAGTTCCTTCGCGAGGCCACCAGCATCGATAAGACTCTCGAAATGCGGAACCGGCAATGCAACCGCCGCACCAACCGTATCAATTACGCAGGAGTTCAATCACTGGCCACGGGCGATCCGCGCGAGACCATCAGGGCCATTGTGAGCGAAGAACTGCGCCAGGTCTTGCCTACGTCGCAGCCTCAAGTGGTGTCGATCCCCGACATCGTGAAAGAACAGGTGCAGCGATCGCTCAGAGTCCCTGAGGTGCAACTACAATTACCGCAGCCCCAGCCAGAAGCGATGACATACGCCGCCGTCCCACACCGTCAAGGTCCCCCTCCGTGACCGCACCATGGCCCTGCAACGCCGCAATTTCTTCGTCCGCTGCCGCCACCACTGCGAGCATGCCCACCCGTCGCACAGCGCACCTACGCGGGGAAGACGGACATAAGGACGTATTGTCCCTTTCAATTTGGATATCCCTGTTCCAATCAAACAGCGTTCAATAAAATAATACGGGACTAGAATAAAGTGGACTTTTGCAAAATTAAGAGTGAACTAAATATTTTTTGAATACCAAAAGAAACTGCTTTGAGAAGGTCTGTTTATCGAAACTGGCTGTTGTATAAGCAAAAGCTACTCAGCTTAATCAATACGTGCGTACCCCTTGTTTGCATTCGTGGTGACATGGGAAAGACTTGGTACACAAACCAACTAAAAAAAACTAGCCCTAAAGAAAAAGCGCCTTTTCAGAGTGGCAAAAAAAGTAGTTCCGCCCCGAAATAAAAAAAAATATTTGGACTGCCTGCGCGAATACAACAGTCTTCTGAAGGTTTCGTAGAAAAAAAATATCACCAGGATCTTCTCAGTATCGTCTGTGTAAACCTGTAAAAGTTCTGGAAAACACTCGCATCAAGTAGACATGAGTCGCATAACATTGTCATAACCAATGCTGATGGGTCCCATGTTCCAGCTGAAAAGCGTTCAGACATCTTAAATTAGTACTTCTCTTCCGGCTTCACTTATGAATCTTTAATTAAATTATGGGGTTTTACGTGCCAAAACCACTTTCTAATTATGAGGCACGCCGTAGTCGAGGACTCCGGAAATTTCGACCACCTGGGGTTCTTTAACGTGCACCTAAATCTAAGTACACGGGTGTTTTCGCATTTCGCCCCCAGCGAAATGCGGCCGCTGTGGCCGGGATTCGATCCCGCGACCTCGTACTCAGCAGCCTAACACCATAGCCACTGAGCAACCACGGCGGGTTTATGAATCTTCCACCAACATTCCTGTTTTACCACTATTGTGCAGCCGATGACTGTTATTTACCGGGGCGTTCTCGCTGCATGATGGAATTAAATGCCTCCAAATGCAAGTTAATGCACGCATCATGTAGACGATCTATATTTATTTATTTAGAAAACATCTTACAGGCCCTGTCGGGCATTGAGTATGGGGGGCAATGTAACAAAAAAAACCTGTTAAGTACAATGGAAACAACTCAAAAATAAACCTGAGACAACTGTACAGTGGCTGAACTAAAAAAACAAAACAAAGCACACCATGATCTATCATAGCAGATATATAAGAGGAAGGAGATTACGTAAAAAGTACGCACAGGCGTTCACGAAATATTTTACGATCAATTATCGTGACGGTACCGTCGGGAAGACCATTCCAGTGGGATATGGCACGAGGTACAGCAGATAAATTGAAAGCAGTGTTTTTACCGAAAATGCGCTTGAAGCTAAAATGATTATGTAATCTTGAGGACGTACGGACGGGGGTTTCGAGGGGTAATATGCATGGCTTATCAGAGTGAACATATTTGTGAAATAGACAGAGCAAAGCAATCTTGCGGCGGATGTCTACGGGCTGTAAAGAAATATCGAGCTTGATCTGCGTTATACTTGACTTTCGATCCAACTACCGAATTATATATCGGGCAGCTCTGTTCTGGATGCATTCCAGCATGGTTATTAAATATTCTTGGTGTGGTGACCATAGAGCGGATGCGAATTCTAATTGCGGGCGTACGAATGTCAGGTATGGTAATTTACGCACATCAGCAGATGAATTTTGCAAGTTGCGCCTCAGAAAGCCAAGGGTTTTAGATGCAGTTCCGCAAATTGTAGTGATATGCGGGTACTAAGAAAGGTTACTAGAGAGGGTTACACCAAGGTATTTGTAAGTAGTGGTACGTGACAGATTCGTGTTAGTTATGGTGTATAGAAATATGGAGCTAGTACGCTTGCGTGAGAACGATATATTATTACATTTGGAAGGGTTAAGAGAGATTTTCCATATATTACGCCAGTCGGTAATAATGTGAACGTCATGCTGCAAGGCGGTATGATCGTTAATGGAATTAATTGGTCGGTAAACTACGCAATCGTCGGTGAACAGTCGCATGCAGGAGGAAATGTTTGAAGGTAGGTCGTTAATAAATATTGGGAAAAACAGAGGTTCCAACACACTCCCCTGTGGTACACGAGACATGACCTCAGTGATAGGAGAAGGACCATCGTTAATAACGGTAAACTGGCAACGAAGCGATAAAAAGTTTCTAAGCCAAGAAAGGGTTAGTGAGTCGATACCTAGATGAGATATTTTAGAAATGAGCCGGCAATGGGCAACGCGATCAAATGCTTTTGAGAAGTCCAGGAAAATGGCGTCTATTTGTTGACTGTTGTTCATACTGCTGTGTAGATCGATGGTAAACTTTGGTAACTGTGTTTCACAAGATAGACCCTTCCTGAAGCCATGCTGTTTCTGAAAGAAGTTATTTTTTCTAGGTGCGTGTAAATGTGCGAGGCGATTATGTGTTCAAATAGTTTGCATGACACAGATGTTAGCGATATTGAGCGATAGTTGTCAGGCCTATGTCTATCTCCAGTTTTAAAAATGGGGACAACTTTCGCAATCTCCCAGTCAATAGGCAAGACACCAGACGACAAGGACTGCTTGAAGTCGCATGCCTCGCATGCCTGTCAGTAACTCGCACACTCGCATGCCTGTCAGTAACTTTGGATTGGCAAAGCAAATTCTACCGCAAGGTATTTGCCTTGCCACCATTGATTGTCTCGGCGACCAATACGTGGCAGCGTTATCGACCGATGGTTCTCGCGACCTTAGCATGCCCATCGCGCCAGCCTCGGGCGTCGATCCCAACATAAAGAAAATGGTTGCGACGGACCTGTCCTCTACGCAGGCTGAAGACCTTTGCGAAGTATTATCGTCCTACCGCGAGATTTTCGACTTTGACGATCGCCCTTTAGGCCAGACGCTCGCGGTCAAGCATCGCATTCTTACTGGCGATGCTGTGCCTATTCACCGACGACCGTATCGAGTTTCTGTGTCGGAACGCCGAGTAATTCAAGATGAAGTGAACAAAATGCTCGATAAAAACATCATTGAGCCTTCATCGAGTCCCTGGGCGTCACCTGTGGTGTTGGTTAAGAAGAAGGACGGCACGTGGAGCTTCTGTGTTGATTACCGTCACCTGAACAGCATTACAAAAAAGGACGTCTACCCGCTCCCACGTATAGATGACGCCCTTGATTGCCTGCACGGCTCCAGATATTTCTCGTCTATTGATCTTCGTTCGGGATATTGGCAGATTGCTGTTGACGATATGGACAAAGAAAAAACCGCGTTCATCACACCTGATGGCCTATACCAATTTAAAGTAATGCCGTTTGGATTATGCAACACCCCTGCCACCTTTGAGCGTATGATGGACTCCTTGCTCCAAGGTTTCAAATGGTCCACATGCCTCTGCTACCTCGACGACGTCATCGTCTTCTCGCCAACGTTCGACACTCAACTTGAGCGTCTCACAACTATACTTGATGTATTTCGAAAGGCGAAGCTGCAACTTAACTCATCCAAATGTCGTTTTGGCCACAGACAAATTACTCTTCTGGGCCATCTAGTTGACGCTTCTGGAGTACAGCCTGACCCCGACAAAACTCGCGCTGTCCGAGAGTTTCCGGTTCCGATGACAGCCGCAGATGTTCGAAGTTTTGTAGGGCTGTGCTCATACTTTCGTCGTTTTGTTCCAGATTTTGCGACAATTGCTAGGCCCCTAACTAATCTTTTGAAGAAAGGCGTACAATTCTCGTGGGGTACTGCAGAAGCCGCCGCCTTCTCTCGTCTCGTCACTCTTCTAACCTCACCACCCATTCTCGCCCACTTCGACCCTGATGCCCCTACAGAATTACGTACAGATGCCAGCGGTCATGGCGTAGGTGCCGTCTTAGCCCAGCGTCAGCGTGGCAAGGATCGCGTTATTGCTTATGCGAGCCGCCTCCTAGCACCATCGGAGCGCAACTATTCCATTACGGAACGCGAATGCCTTGCTGTTGTCTGGGCGGTTGCAAAGTTCCGTCCTTACCTTTACGGTCGCCCTTTTTCCGTAGTCACTGACCATCATGCTCTTTGCTGGCTCTCATCGCTAAAAGATCCTACAGGCCGGCTTGGTCGATGGGCTTTGAGGCTACAGGAATTTTCATATTCCGTGGTGTACATATCTGGCCGCCTGCACCAAGACGCTGACAGTTTGTCGCGTTACCCTGTCGACGACTCTGACTCCTCCAATATTGCCAGCGCTTCTTGCGTATTCTCGGTATCCCAGCTGCTTCATTTCGCCGACGAGCAACGCCGTGACGCCTACATCAGAGCACTCATCGACCGTTTTGAACACTCTCCGGCCGATGCTACTCTACGCCTCTTCGTCCTCCGCGACGGTACTCTGTACCGTCGTAACCTTCATCCAGACGGCTCTGAGTTCCTGCTTGTAATACCTAAACACCTCCGCTCCACCGTTCTAGAAGAGCTTCACGACGCACCAACGGCAGGACACCTCGGCGTATCTCGAACCTATGACCGTGTACGTCGCCGTTTTTTTCTGGCCGGGCCTTGCCCGTTCCGTACGACGTTACGTTGCCGCTTGTGAACTTTGCCAGTGACGCAAGAAGCCTTCCCAGCTCCCCGCTGGTTACCTGCAGCCGCTCGACATCCCTGCCGAGCCCTTCCATCGTGTCGGCTTGGACCTTCTAGGCCCATTTCCGGAATCTACATCAGGAAACAAGTGGGTTGCAGTCGCGGTGGACTACGCGACCCGCTACGCCGTAACCCGTGCTCTTCCGACCAGTTGTGCAACTGATGTTGCGGACTTCCTGCTACATGATGTCATATTGATGCATGGTGCTCCGCGTCAATTGCTTACAGACCGCGGCCGCACCTTTTTGGCCAAAGTCATTGACGACATCATGCGTGCCTGCTCAATACAGCATAAATTTACCACCTCCTACCACCCCCAAACGAACGGCCTCACTGAGCGTTTGAACCGCACCCTTACAGACATGCTATCCAAATACGTTTCCGACGACCACCGTGACTGGGACCTGCCTCTACCTTACATTACCTTTGCATATAACTCTTCCCGTCTCGAAACTGCTGGCTTTTCCCCGTTTTACCTCTTGTATGGCCGCGAACCGACGCTACCACTGGACACTGCGCTTCCGTCCGCCACAGCTTCAACTAGCGATTATGCCCGTGATGCAATCGCCCATGCTGACCATGCTCGCCAACTTGCGCGCGCTCGTCTACAAGTGTCTCAAGACAAGCAGAAACAACGCTACGACCTCCGTCACCGTGATGTCCATTTTGTGCCCGGAGCCCTCGTGTTGCTTTGGTCACCATCGCGTAAAGTCGGCCTTTGTGAAAAACTGCTTTTCTGTTACACAGGCCCATATCGCGGGATACGCGAAGGGACCGATGTCACCTATGAAATCGTTCTAGCCACGCCCACGACGTCCTCCGCTGTGACAACCAGTGACATTGTCCACGTTGCCCGACTCAAGCCCTACAACTCTCCATGCCCCTTGGATATTTAACAGCACCGTGACGGTGCTTTTGCCGCCGGGCGGTAATATTACGATATGATTCCGCGAGAGACGAGCCGCCGCGAGAACGACGAAGAAGTTGGTCGGTGCCCTCGCCACGAGCGAGTGTCAGCCTGGCTGCCTGGCTCCAGTGTAAATAGCCTGTAAATAGCATCTCTCGTCTGTGTCTTTCCACACGTAACATTTCGATACGGAATGACACTTGAAGTAGATACTGTGTTTTTAATAGCTTAGTGTTAATATTGTGAATACCACAGGCAGATGTGGTTTTAAGTCCGTTAATGAGGCTAACAGTGCCTTCAGTTCAGATATTTATGGGTGCCATAAATGGGTAATCGTAATCCGCAACAACTGGAATATCGGAATGGTCTTCCCTTGTAAAAACAGAAGAAAAATAAGCATTAAATAGCGAATAACATTCTGCGTCCGAAAGAGCTTGTTGTTTGTCGTCTAGCAGAGAAATATCAGAAGTGTGTCCGGGTGATAACGTTTGCCAAAATTTTCGCGGATTAGTCTTCAGGAAAGAAGGTTAGTCGTGAGCGAAGTACTTGTCTTTAGAAGTGCGTAAGGCTAAAGTGTACTCACTAAGGAAACTTTTGTACTTGCTCCATGAGGACTCGCTTGCACGATTTATAGCATTGTGGTACAGACGTTTTATTTTATTACGTAGTGTTATCCGAATTCCATAATCTTTAGGCTCTGTGAATATATCTGAGGTCGACAGTTACCTCTACCTTGGCGTTATCATGACTAACAAACTAAATTGGTCGAACCACGTTCTACAAATAACAGCCGACGTCTCAAGATCCCTTAACTATATTAAAAATCCCTATCCTTGTCTCCTCCGTCGATTCGTAAACTACCATATAAAATTTTCATCCGTACCAAATTAGAATACGCGTCTACCATATGGAATCTGCTTCAAAAGTACTTGATTGACAAATTAGAAGCTCTCGGGCCTCCCGTTTTATCTTATTTAATTATGACAACACCATTACCAACTTGAAATCATCTTTTCTTCTGCACCTTTTTGCATCAAGACACAAAATTTCCCAACTACGCCAATTCCATAAGTTGTACTATAACTTTCCTGATCATCATTCCTCACTTTTATTTTTACCCATGCGGTCATTACATCGTCAATTCAATTCTTTAGGTATCCAACGCCTTCAGGGTTCTACTAACCCATTCAACAATTATTTCATTTCGGTTACAATAAAACAATGGAACTCGCATCCGGAATCCGTTGTTGTAGTGTCAAGCCCTTCGAAATTTCTAGAATTACTAACCGCCCATATTTTCAACTAATCACGCAAAAACCTGTGTTCTTTTCTTCTTTTTTCTACGCGCATTTTTGGTGTCTTTTCAATTGTCGCTTTTTGTTGCTTTGTACATGACCACTTCTTCGATGTTTGTATTATTTTGCCCAATGTAGGGATTAAAGGCCCCATGTGGGGATTATGTATTGCCCTACATGCGGCCCTTAAGGGAATAATAAATGATGATGATCAGCTTGGAATTTGTGTACACAAGTACTCCAACAACACAGTTCCTGTTTCGCTTGGCAAAATATATTCCTGGCCAAAACACGAAGTATCTCAGTTATGGGTAATATTCGCCCTATGTATTGGACTATAAATATCGTGAACAGATTTTTACATGTACACTGCTGATTTGCAGATAATCGTGGTGTGTTCAGCTCGTCGATTATGTTTAAGCGCTAAAATACAGCATCTATTTTCAAAACACAGTGCGTGGTCGCATTCGATGCTTACATCTATCTTTACAGAAAGGTAACTGCGCACCTGAATAATTCTATCAGCTAAATTGCATACTTGCATAGCATGCACGCGTACCAGAATTTCAACACGTTGCGCAACCCTTGGCCGGCATAATTACTATTGCGTCACGGCAGAGGGAGATAATAATTTTATACGTAAAATAATACTTTACTTTCTATATTGAGCCGTTCCAATGAATCCACATATTAGGAGATAAATTATCCCATATATCGCAATAATCTTGCTGCATAACTCCATTTTTGAGCCGTTAGCACCGCAAGAAATCAAGCGGAATGACGATGCAAAAGAGGTTGATACTAGCAAATATATGCGCACAGTAAATCAAGCGACTTTTTTGCACCTTTATCGCTTTCCTGGATATCCATATACGAAGGCAAATTTGTGTTACGTACGCGTGTGCGCGTTTTAGCAGAACAAAAAAAGTTCACGACTGCTACGACGACGTTCTGTCGCGTGAGGAAAGCAACACCGACAACAATGGCAAACGCATTGTTCCTGAGTGGTCTGGTAGTAAGTGATATATGTAGTAGGAAGTTCTCGTATCCCCAAGGAAATGTAAAAAACACGTGCAGCTGCACTTTATGCACACAGATGCTCACGTCGGTGGTGAATATGCCGCAGCGCCTAAGGCAGTTCTTAAGGCGAGAGGCTTGTATTTTTCATCGTCCGGTCGACCTTCAAAGTCCTTGAGCGAAAGCGCGTCGACTACTTCAAAGATAGAAAAATAATAATCATCAATGGCTCATGCCCCCGTAAGCAAACAAATTGGATGATAAGGATTGGGGATAAAGGAAGTTATGATAAATAATACAGGTAATGAAGTTCGTGACTGAGCAAAAGAAAGGATCTGACTGAGCAAATTAGTGCAATGCATAAGGTAATTAACAGGATGACTAAGTAAATTAGAGCAATCCAATTAAGAGGAAGATAATTAAGAGCGTCACCGAGAGAATTAACTGGATAAGTGAATTAAGAGGATGGATGAATAGATAGATGGATGGATGGATGGAAAACTTCATTTGGTCCTGTAAGTGGTGATAATTAACCACCAAGCGGGCCGCTCCCACGTCGAGACCGGAAGGCCCAGCCTCACGGTCACGTCATGAGCCTGCTGAAAAGCCCAGAATTGTTCATCCATGTCCGGGCTGCGAAGTGCAGCCTCCAACCTGGACGCTTCCTTGATCGCCGTGTCTTCAATTCTTTCGCAAGACCAGAACATGTGTTCCAGCGTGGCTAAAGCACCACAATGCTGGCAATAAGGCTCTGTATACGTCTCAGGATAAAACATGTTCAGCCTCCGTGGGCAAGGATAAGTACCAGTCTGTAGTAAGCGTAATGTAAGTGCCTGAGCCCTGTTTAGTTTAGCATGCGGCAAACCGTAAACCCTGTGATTAAGAAGGTAATACTTCGTGATCTCATTGTATGTGGAAGGGGAGTCTCTGTTCTCGGGGAGTACCGCCACGCCTTGGCGCGGTGCAGAGCGGGGGGTAAGATCTTGCGCTGCCTCATGAGCGGACTCATTGAAATTCGGAGGGGCTCCCTCAATTATCCCAAGGTGAGCAGGGAACCAGCATAAGTAACGTTGAGAGAGCTCACATGTCTGTATAATTTTAAAAGCAACCTTAGCCACCGAGACCTTCTGAAAGGCCCGAACGACCGACTTTGAAACATTATATAAAAAAGGCTTACGCCTGTCAACCAGGGCGAGCGCAATAGCCGCTTTCTCAGGCACCTCTGGCCAATCAGTCCAAACGGTAGCAGCGTTAACACCTTTCTCTCCTCGTTAAAAGAAGCATCGTCGAAGCCAACCATATGATTCTCATAACGAATGAGACTCAGCAGGCAAACTCGCCTGGCCTTTTTCTACCCATATTTCGCTCCGGATGCATGTTCCTGGGAACAGGCTTGACGTGATACCGCTTACGGACCTTCAAGGGAATACCGGCGTGAAGCTGCAAAATATTCCCCTGAGGAACACCTAACTCTCTCAGAATCTGCCGACCCGCACTAGTTTTAGAGAGACACGCCATCTGCGTCCTCTCCTGAGCCTCAGCTATCTCATCCAAGGTATTATGAATGCCCAGCTGGAGAAGTCGGTAGTTGCTAGTGCACATTGGCGCTCCCAACACTTTCTTGGTGATCTTCCTAATCTGCGTGTCAAACTTCTCCTACTCTGATGGTTTCCACTTGTGCATGGCCGCCTCATAAGTAAAGTGACACAATACAAATCCGTGCATCAGCCTAATCAGAATATCCTCCAATCAATTTACACGTAAACTCATTCTTTCCCCACCAACACATATCCCGACAGCGCCTTTCCACAACAACGCAGCTTCTTGGAAAAATCCATGATTTTGCCAGCGCATCAAACAATAAGAAACAGATAGATGACATCTGTCTTGATCTGTCGAAAGCATTCGACAGAATGGTACATGCATAATTGATTGTGAAACTGACTAATAAGAGAATAAACGCGAAAATAGTAAACTGGATAACCGCGTACCTCCGGTGCAGAACCCAATACGTAGAAGTGGAACACACTAAATCAAAGCCGTTGAACGTAACGCCTGGTGTCCCACAGGGGTCTGTCTTAGGTCCTGTACTATTTTTAGTATATATTAATGACATTTCCTCTGCAATTGACCAAGGAATCACGGTGCGACTTTTCGCCGATGATTGCTTACTATAAAAATAAATTAATAGCACTGAAGATCAGAAATTGCTCAGTGGCGCTCTTAGAGCTATAGAAAAATGGTGTGAGAAATGGAAAATGAAAATAAATGAGAGTAAAATTGTTGTATTGCGCATAACGAACAAAATGAATCATATTTTTGACTTTAATTATACAGTGAACTTCGGTGCTTTCCACGGTTGAGGTGCTGCAATACTTAGGCATACATATATCTGCGAATTTAAGCTGGTCGAACCATGTTACAAAAGCTTGCCAAACTGCGGAGAAGAAGCTTTGGTTCTTGCGACGGAAATTGCAGTTGGCCTCACAGTCAGTAAAACTAACAGCTTATTTAACGTACGTTCGACCCACGTTAGAATATGCCAGCATAATCTGGGACTCTTATCAGTCAGGGTTAATTGACAGACTGGAGAGTTCAATGTCGAGCAGCAAGGTTTATTCTATCGCGATATTCTCGCACAGATTCAGTCTCCGAAATGCTCGGTTTGCTGAACTTGCCTACGCTCCCTGAACGCAGGCGCATAGCTAGGTTAAAGTTCGTTTTTCTTCTAACAAAAACACATTCAACATCAACAGCGAACAGTATTTGATAGAAAGACAAGGTAGAACACTACGCAAAAGCAAATATAATACTTTTCAAATACCTCAGATGCACATTAACGCTTACGAATTTTCCTTCTTCCCAAGAACCATTAAAGAATGGAATGAATTACCGGTGTCAACGCGAGAAAACATCAGTGCGGAAGAATTTCAAAAAACTTAAAGCAACATTGAAAGATGTACGCACGCATACTTGCTCACCCTTTTCTTCTTTCTTTTTTTTTTGAGGTGGGGGCTGTATAACCTCTTTTATTAACATTGCATTTATAGTCATATTGATCTGAGTATCTGCAGAATATTTCGCTTATGTATCTTCTTTAGTCGCTTATGTTCACTTATTAAAACAATATTCATGTAATGCGTTAGTCATGTACTGTACTAATTCCCGAAATACTGCTATTGACTTGTTTTGTTTTTGTGCTAATGTATTATTGTAATGGCCATGTATTGTACTAATTGAAGCGCTACTTTGACCCACCTTGTAACGGCCGACAGGCCAACAGTATGAGTAAAAAAACCCCGTCTGCCTGTTGGCCACCCTCTTCACTAGACGTACCGCATTTTCTGTCTTGGCAATGCTCTTCTAGATAGTCAGCGTGTTGGCGCCGTTCGACTCAATCAGCATCTCCAATACCCTGATCTTATCTACCCTAGGTATGAGATCGCCATTTCTTGGAAGCTGACTGCTCAGCTTGTCCACGGGGATCCATCCACTTGGCCTGGGTCCCCTTCCAATGGGACTGCACAGCAACAGCTCCGACTTGGAGGGGGAGCACCTTAAGCCTGTCGGGTCCAAATATGGCTCGATTACATCTACTGCCTCCTGTAGAACACTCTCAATATAGCCCTCACTACCCCCGGGACACCATATGGTCACATCATCTGCATACATGGTGTGCTTAATCCCCTCAGTCTCCAAGAGCTTCTTGGCGAATCCGACCATGGCCACATTGAACAACTTGGGCGAGACGACGGCCCCCTGAGGTGTGGCCCTGTCTCTAAGATTTAACGTCTTTGACTCTAGCTGCCTTCCTGTCAGGTCCTTCCTGCCCGACAGGAAGGACCTGACATACTCATGAAAGCGCGCGCCGAGGTCAAGATACGAAATAGATTTAAGAATATAAGAGTGCCGAACGTTGTCAAAAGCCTTCTCCAGGTCCAGCCCTAGGATTGCCTTAACGTCCCTTCCATCTCCGTCAATGACCTGATGCTTGATGAGCTTCATTGCCTCTTGATTCGACAGCCGGGCCCGAAAACCCGTCATAGTGTGGGGGTAGACCTCCTCCTCAAGGTACCTTGTAAGCATATTTAGCACCTCATGCTCGGCCACACTGGCCCCACACGAAGTGAGCGAAATAGGCCTTAAGGTATCAATGCTCGGGACTTTGCCAGCTTTGGCAATCAGCACCATGAGAGCTGTCTTCCACTGCTCCGGAAAAATCCCATCTCTCCACATAGAGTTAACCTCCCCGGTAACGTACTTGATCGACCTATCCTCCAGGTTCATCAAAAGCTTGTTCGAAATCCCCGTCTGGTCCGGGAGCCAACTTGCTGCTAAGGTTATGCCAAACCGTGCCTATCTCTTCCACAGAAAATTTCTCATCTAGGGAAAAGCTGTCCTCTCCCGTGTAGGCCTGCTCCTTCAGAAGAGCATCCGGGTCCGCAACAGGCAGGTATTTGTTGGCCAGCTTCTCAACCAGCTCTTCCTCCAGGCAGACCCCACTGCTTCGTGTACAGGTCTAGCAAGGATGGGCCCCTGACTAACTCTCGTATCGGAGTCGTTCAGCAAAGGCTTAAGCAAGCCCCACGACCTGCCGTTGCGCACCTGCTCGCCCACCGAGTTCCGTACCTCATCCCACTGTTGCCTAGACAAAATCTTACAGTGCTCCTCAATGAGCTTATTCAACTCGTAAACCTGTTTACGCAGCCTGCGATTAAGCCGCTGCCCTGTCCACCTAGCCAGCACAGACCGCTTGGTTCAATGAGATGGGCCAGCCTGCTAGCAACACTATCCACCTCCAAATTCGTAGTCATCTCCTCCGTAGCCTGCTTAACATCCTCCCTCACCTGGGTGACCCAATCCTCCAGGGATGGCTGGTACAGGCCTTCGAATTCCTTCCCCCTTTTTCCTCTCTATTCCCGGATCATCTGAAACTTATCCCAGTCTATAAACGTTAACGCCCTAGGGCGCCTACCTTCAACCTCAAAAACGACTTGGCTAATATAATGATCACTACCTAGGTCTTCGGTAAGATAGCACCAGCTAGGCTTTGCGGAGTTCTTTACAAAGCAGAAGTCATGGGTAGTATGCCTACAAGTCGACTTCCCAAGGGTGTCGGAAAGGCAGGGTCAATGACCAGCGTAAGGTCTGCGAATTAAGGGGGGCGTGTGAGCGAACTAAGAGGATGAGTAGACGAATTAGGAGGGATGACTAAGCGCCGTGCACTAAGCGTAATAAGGGGCATGTGTACGTCATGATTCCATCTTTATTGCATCGGCATTTGGGCTTCGTCTTCAAGTGGTCGTAGGGATAACATAAGATACCTTGTGTGTGTTTTACTTATCTGCCTTGCAGCAACAAAACTTATAATGTTGACACGAGAGACAGCTTCACTGCTGTTTTCAAAAGAATAGCACCCTCCTACGTATGCTCCCTATTGCGCAGGAATTTTCTTTAAAAAGCCATTTATTTGAATGCGCACTTCGAAGTCACAAATGATTTCTAGAAACATTATCGCTTCAAAACCAAAAATACAGATGCTGTACAATATTTCTTGTAAGTGAACGCACCTTGAGAAACACTAATTTTTCCAAAAGTGGTTCAACTTTATGGCTGTCATGATAAACATACAGAAGAACTGAATAGTAAAATATTGATTTTGAGCACAGACAGTATTAAGCACTTCATTGAAAACAATCCAGTATACTGTGTTGCTAAGAAAATACTTCTTGAAATGATGATACTGAAATTAAAAATTATATCTGTAGATGACGTAATTATGCATGTGCGATCTAATGTATGAATAATAGTAGATTCTCTACGTTTACGTTTTCTCGTGTCGCCCTGCTTAAAACGCGCGATATATTCGGACCACGTCACGTATTGCTACTGAGAAAAAACAGTATGGCCCTTCCGTCCTGTATTCGTATTCCTTTAGGATCATAAGTGTTCTTTTATGATCACCAGCATGTTGTCATGGAACCTCATATGACTATAAAGATTAGGGGACTGGCCGTATGTTTTTTTTCTTTGTTTAAGCTGCAGAAAAACTTGAATACTGACACGTGCACCTAAATATCTTTATTCCGTGGCCGTTGTCACTGGCTAACAAATGTTGAACTTTATTATTCGTCGCTGGAGATATGCTGATTAGATGTGGGCTGGAAATACTTGCACCACCTCTTCGTAGGTGTCTTCTGGATTCACTACGTATACGTGGAAGCGGTGTTGTTTTTTTCCGCAGATCCATGCATTTGATTCGACGAATGACGTCCGCAACCGCGAGCGAGAGTGTGGAGACTATGATGATGTTGGCACTCTCTCGGATTCGCAGTATGTAATCATCTCCGGTGAGGTCTTTTTGGTTCGGTCCGTTTTTGAGATTAACGTGGAGGTGGCCCGCATAAACGCTTGTGGTATTGTTGTTCTCGGGCATTCCTTCAGCATGAGTCCCTTGTAGTGTTTCACTATTATCTTGATGTCATTCTTCAGTAATCGCGATAGAGCCTTCCCCTTTATCGCGCTCTGCTTGCGGTGACCAGTGCCCATCTCGTCAATCTGCCATCTACTTTTGCGCCGCCTGCTGATGATGGTCCGTCAATGTTATTCTTGTTGTTGGAACGCTTTTGCCAGTCGTTGCGCTTGGAAGCCTCACGCTATCGCCGTGACACAACTAGCTGGCATCCGTCGGTCGCCTGGCTATGGACGGTGAACTCCTGGCTTTTGCTAGTCCCTGGGTCACATTCCTATTGTGTCCCCGTTTTCGTCCATGTTATTCGTACGCCGGGAGAGTACATGTAGATCCACATTTTCTCCCTCAGCCATCTCCAACGCTCTGTAGGGGCGATCCGAGTATTAACCAGTGGCGAGACGGTCGCTCACGCACTAAGCCTGTCGATGCCTAACGGGGCTTCCCCCACTTTGAATATTCAAAGCAGCGTTGGATAATGAAACATTAACTCATCGACTTGAACTTGGTCTTGAAACGCAGTTTTTGTCGACTGGAATGCGAATAGATACTCGAGGGAAATGCACTTGTTGATTTTCGGCTAAGTTGTTGATAGTAGGCGGATCAAATGTGAAGAACGTTTTCTCCAGAAAGCTTCTCCGAAGTCAACAAAGAAACAAAATTCTTGGCTCTCCCGTAATCGAGAGCAGATGTAAAGAGGAAATAGCATATTGGTTGGAGATGATACTAGCCAGAATCTTAAAATGGATATAGTGCATGTTCGCAACGGCACACCCCACCACATGACAGCGCACCATGCCATACTGTGCATAAGTGGTCCATATTAAAAAAAAATTGTAGGGTTTAACGTGCCAAAACCACTGCCTGATTATGAGGCACGCCGTAGTGGAGGACTCTGAAAATTTCGACCACCTGGGGTTCATTAACGCGTACCTAAATCTAAGTACACGGCTCTTTTCGCATTTCGGCCCCATCGAAATGCGGCCGCCGCGGACGGGATTCGATCCCGCGATCTGGTGCTCAGCAGGTAAACACCATATCCACTG